>NC_081412.1:459643870-460290066 GCF_030272615.1 Cryptomeria japonica
TCTCTCTCTCTCTCTCTCTCTCTCTCTCTCTCTACTTATTTTTAAAGCTTTCACATCTATCTAATCCTATCCCCTCCTTTTCTCCATCTTTCTCTATCTTCATATTCATCTCATCTTCATCTCTCTATATATCTAGATATATTTATCTCTTTACCTCTCTCTCTTTCTCTCTTGCTTTACCCCCTCTACCTCTCTCTCTCCCTCGCACCCAACAAACATAACATGAGCCTCTTGGTTATGAAACTTTATTATCTTCCTAATTGAAAAGCTTTGTTTCAATTATAATTGGAACCTTGTAAGAGGATACAAAGTGGATTTGAAACTACCACTTCTCCATTGAGACCTTTGTTGGACAAGCAACATTATTTTTTTAAATTTGACCTACCAATTGATCTCATGCACTACACAAAATTATGCAAAAAATTGACCAAAATTTGCCAAAATTGACCAAAATTTGCCCTAATTGACCTTCTACACCTCTTCGGCATACCCATTGCACACTAAGGTGCAATTTCTAGTATAATTATTATGTTGAAGGCATTCCCTATTATTGAAATCAATGGTTCAAAATTGAGGAGCGAATGCAAGATTATAGAATTAATCCAAACTACTTAAATTTATATTAATTTTTAAAAAGAGATCTTTTATAATAAAAAAATATCTACTTTTAGTCAAAATATCTCTTAATATAAATTATTTTATCAGGATATTCTATCTTTTTAAGTTTCTAAAAAAATAAAAGAAAAATATTGAAAAAGAAAGAATTAGCTTTATTTAATTCTAATTCTTCTTCTTCTTTTTTCTTTTCTTTTTTTTTGTATTAGAAATTGGAAGTCCAAAAATGGAGAGTTTATACAAAAAAAAGGAGGCGAGAGGCAGAGCCTCAACCACCAAACTGTGAAATCAGACTAAACAAACATCATATACAGTTATCAGCTATATAGTATAGGTAGTTCTAATTTTATCAGAGGGTACTACTATAGGATCTCATCCTGATCTTCCAGCCAGGTGGTCCAACCTAGTGGTCCTTCCATCCATGCCACCTTTTTTCCTTCCAGGATCTAGGAACACATTTCTACCTTGTTGAAGGGTGGAGGCCTGTTGTCCTATAGCTCCTTAATGAGTTTCTTCACAGCCTTATCAAAGGAGACTTGGTTCTCAGTGAGTCTAGCCCATTCAAAGCCGTCTTGCATCTTGTAAACAAACATAGTTGCTCTGCTGTCTTTGAGGAATCGCAATAGCTTGATCCTCTCTAAGTTCATCAAAAAGAAAACCTGCACAACAATTTTGTAATGTGTGAGTTTTAAAAAAAAAACAATAAGTACCCTTTCATTGCCTTGAAACTTCTCCTCATGCCTTAGTTTCCAAATAAACCAAAGTATGAAGGTAGATAGAATTTGCCAGACTAGGTTAGCATCTTTCTTGAGCTCATGAATAAAACCAGTGATTATATCAAGAGTACAGACATGTTTTGTGATAGAGATTCCAAACAACAACCATATTTCTCTAGCAAAAGAGCAGTCAAGGAAGATGTGGCGCGCAGTCTCAAGCTTCTTGCAAATAGAGCACAGGTCATATGCAATAGTTTTATTCCTAATAGGTAATCTGTTTAATATAAGTTGCCATCTAAAGCATTTGGTCTTAGGGGGGATGGGGGATCTCCATAATTTCTCAAAGGTTTTCTGCCATGCATGGAGATTGTGATCAACATACCACAGGGCATTAATATGATCGATCACTGAGGTGTCATTGTTAAGCAGGGTATAAATAGACTTTGCCTTGATCTTGGTGAGGGTGGAGCCATCTTTCCAAAGGAAGGTAAGGTACCTGTGGGCATCTACATGTGTGTTTCTAGGAAGATGGAGAAGGGTACATGCCTACTTAATCAGGTTGTAGGTCCTCTTATGTGAGGTAGGGAGAACATATTTATTGCTAAGACTTTCCCAGCTGATAAGATTGTCATGTTCTAATATATCCATAAGGCACTTGACACCTTTATTGTGCCAGTACTTAGCAGAGCATCCTTGGGTTAAGGCAAGGGGTTTAGAGTTGTGATATAGGTTCCACCATATTGACCTTTCACCGTGGAGGGTAGCATCACAGTCAGTGTTAGAGTTGACAATAAGCCTACGCACATGCTCCCAAGCTTTCCAGATAGATTTAAACACCCAGGTACCTTGGACAGACACAAAGAAATTGCTTGCAATCAGATCACTGAGCGGGAGGGTTTTCCAGGTTTTGGCAGTCTTAGGGACACCATTTTGTATATTGTTCCTAATGAGAATCTTCCAAGGTTCATGACCTTTGAGTGAGTGGAATATCCATTTGGCCGCAAGGGCTATTCCCTGTAGTCTAAGATCCTTAAGGACCAACCCACCAATTTTTTTGTCTAGGTGGCACCAGGCCCATTTGACTCCATGAGCTTTCCTCTTGCCCTTGCCATCCAACCAAAGGAAACGTCTGATAGCCTTTTGGATTTCAAAAATTTGATAGTTGTTGAACATCCAGATAGAGGAATAGTAAATACTATAGGAGGAGAGGATTTTCTGGCAGACTTGAATCCTGTCGGCTAGGGATAAGACCCTATTGTCCCATTTATTTAGCTTCCTATCTATTTTTCCTTTGACCCAGCTCCACATGTCTCTCAGAGGGGGAAACAAAGAAGGGGATACCTAAGTATCTAACTATTTTGTTAGGTCCTCCCTAAGCATAACCAAACTATTGAAGCCAGTCCAGAGGCTCATCTTTCCACCCAAGTAGAATGGATTTGGAGCTGGAAATCTGGGCACCTGATGCTCTACCAAAGGTGTCAAGTTTTTGATTGAGGGAAATGATATTATGCCTAGAGAGCTTCAGGAATAGCGAAGTGTCATCGACAAACTGAATGTTGATTAATTCAGAGTTGTCTGACATCTTGATGCCATGCACTCTAAGGGCTAGGGTGTCGTCTCTTAGGAGATAGTATAGGGCACTGATGCTATGACAAACAGAGCAGGGGCAAGGGGGAAACCCTACCTAATTGATCTGGAGAGGGGAATAGGCTGGGAGAGAGACCCATTAACTTCAATCAGGGTAGATGCATCCTTGAGGAGGATCTAGACATAATCACGGAATTCACTAGGGAAGCCGAAGGCTTGGAGCATCATGAGGATGAAGCCCCATTCCACCCTATCATAGGCTTTTTCAAAGTTGATAAGGAACGTGGCTAAGTCCTGGTTCAAGGTTTTGGCCCATTCCATGGATTCCCAGCTGGTCACAATATTCTCCAATATGTACCTGCCTTTAATGAACCCCGTCTGAGTAGAGCAGATGAATTTGGGGAGGATATTCTCAAGGCGGGAGGTTAAGGCTTTGGCTAAGATTTTGTAGGAGACGTTGAGGGTAATTGGCCTCCAGTTTTTTATGAGGGCTTTGTCCCCATCTTTTGGGATAAGTTTAACAATACCCATATTGATGGACTCCCCCAGGGTGCCAATATCAAGTGCTTCATTATAGATACCATAGAGGTCATTAGTGATCCAATCAATATTGACTTTGTAGAATTTAGTAGGAAGGTCATTGGGGCCTGGGGCCTTATCATCCTTGAGTGCCTTAATGGCATTAGCAATTTCTTGCTTGGAGATCCTACCTTTAAGGAGGAGGGCTTCATTCTCAGAGATTCATTTTGGAATAATGGAACTAAATTTACTTCGAGCATCTTTTGAGGCTTCATTATCCTCTGAGGTAAATAGGGTTTTGTAAAATATTTCATAGGCATCTATGATATCATTGATATTCAGGAGCTCCTTATCTTCTACGGTTATTCTATCAATTTTCTCTTTGGTCTGTTTTTGCTTTAGAAGATTAAAGAAAAGTTTGCAGCCTTTATCTCCATACTTAAGCCAGTGATTGCGGGCTCTGATGAAAGCCCCTTTGATTTTGATTTGTTGATATTTTCTGAGGATGTCCCTAGCTTCATAGACCCGCTTGGCCAAGGTAGGGGAGGAGGGATGCACTTGTATTTCTTGTTCCAAAGAGTGGAGCTGATGTGTAAGGGATTTCTCCCGGGATCTAAAGTCCTTGGCTTTCTTTTGGCCACTGGTTTGAAATATCTTCTACCAGGAGGAAATGTTTCTCTTCCATCTGAGAATATGGGATTGAGGAAGCTGAGGCTGCAAGTTGAAGAGACTAACTATTTTGATGGCATTAAGGACTTCCTTGTCTTGTAGCAGGGAGGTGTTGAGGGAAAATTTCTTACTGTGAGGGTAGTTATTACTGATGGAGTTTCTAGTGTTAATGATGGCAAGGATAGGAAAATGGTCAGAAAGGGTTACTGGAAGGACAACCACCATGTTCCCAAATTGATTGGGGGAGAAAGAAAAGAAATTATTATTAACATAAATCCTATCTAGTCTGGAATAGATCCGGTTAGTGCCTTGATGAAAGTTACACCAAGTATACCATAGGTTATGGGCATCAGATTTGGTGACTTCTAGGGGGTCAAACAGCTAGAGTTGATGCTTAAATCTATCCCAGTGAGGTTTTTCTGGAGTTTTCCATTCAAAAGGAAGGCCCCTAGCCTTTTCATCTTGGTTTTCAGTCATGTTAAAGTCTCCAGCCATGACCCAGGGGATATTTGGGAGGGATGTCAGCCAAATCCAGAGGGACAATCTTTCCTTATAGTCATTGGGTGCATATATGGAGCATATGCCAAAGCAAGATCCTCTAATATCTAATGTAACCCAAGCTACTCGATTACATGGGGAAGTTCCCTTATTCCTGAGGTAGTTTGCCCATTTAGGGGCTAGAAGAAGGCCAACTCCTGCCTTACCTCTCGAGTGCTCAGTGTAAATTTTAATTGCATCTCTCCAAATGAAGTCAAGAGCAGTGTCAAGGGAGAAACCAATGGCTTTAAGTTCTTGCAGCATTAGGAAATCTAAGTTTTTATGGGAGTCTAGAAACCTTTTGATAACAAATTTCCTGTCAGGCGACTCAAGGCCTCTAATGTTCCATGATATGTACTTCATTAGAAAGGGGGGCTAAACATGGCTGGTAGGGAGATCGTGTTGATCTCCAAGTTTTTTCTTGTTCTTAGATCCCATAGGTCTACCTTTCTTCTTAATCATGGAGGATCCTTTCATAAGGTCCTCATCATCTTCACTAATCTCAGATGGCTCAATTCTAACATCCGCATTTCCTCCTATGTCAAACCCATACAACTAGGAGCCTGGAAAACCAAGGAGCATCATGCTAGAGCTAATGTCATCTAGACCCTTGTTGGCATAGATAACTTCTATCACATGATTATCCTCTATTTCATTAAGCTGGGAGCCTGTCAAGGGGTTGGTGGTGCTAACATCAGAGGTAAGGCCTGCAAATGAAGATGGTGTCATTTGTTTGGGTGTTCTAGATCTGAGTACCATTTTTGTAGTATTATCACTGATGCTAGCATCATTAGCACCACAATTAGGGTTTTCCAAATTTTTAACCATTTTTTTAACCATAGAATTAGTCAGGTTTTGTGAAGTGGATGGTAGGTCCTTAATTTTAGGAGGGGGATTGCTAGTAACAACCAATTGATCTGTACTTGGGACATTAGATCGGTTTAGGGCATTTTGGTGGGTTAATTTTGGTCTTCTCTTTCTTGAGGTAACCACTTGAAACAATCAAAAGGTGATTCTTTGGGAGCTTTTGAGGGGTTGAAAATAGGGATAAGGGGTTTAGGGACCAGAGGTGTGAGATCAACATGCATCGGGTTTAATTCATTGGGCTTGGGACTGGGTGTAGAGGTTTTTTCGTTAGCAGAGTGCAGGGGAGTCGAATTTAGGTCATTATTGGTTTTAGGGTTTTCCGAGGTATTGGGTGAATCATTCTTTTGTTTCTTGCGATTGATGATTGCACAATTTTTATGAATATGCCCTTCCTTTTTGCAAAGAAAACAGGTGTTCAAACCTCCAAGCATCTCAACAGAGCAGAGGAAGGTGTCTCCATTAATATTTAGGTTTAAGCACGGGGGGATGTCAATTCCAGGCTTAATAGATACAAGCATTCTTGCATCTAGGTTGGCCACCAAACGGGTAGTCTCATCAACCCTAATTGTTTTGCCAAACGATTCCATTAGCTGGGGAAGAAATCGCCACAAAAAGGGAGGGACGTCTTTAAGGATGACCCATCTGGGAGAGGAAAGTCCGAGAACTTCTTCATTGACCACCTCTGGAGACCAAGCTAGGGCTCGAAAGGATGTATTTCCGACTGTCCAGTATTGGTGTTTGAGGGCTTCCAGTTGGGCTTCATGTGAGTTAAAAATGATAAGGTAGATACCTCTCTGAATTTGCATACAGAACGATATTTTAAGCCCTAGTTTCAGGTTCCAAAGATTGTTAAACTAGTCATCTAAGAATTTCCTAGGCGGACATTTTTGGATGTCCACACAAGCAAAGAAAATAGCAGTGTCACATAACCTAAGTTTTTATGAAGCAATTTCATTCAACATCTCAGTATTTGGTGAAATGCAGAAGGAGTCCGAGGTAATGCGAGGGCACTTACCTTCCTTACTAGATCCTTTGCCATCAGGAGCCTTAAGGAATTGTGCTGATGGGTGGACTCCATTCGTAGGTGGGGCGACAGTCTCCGCAAAAGTTATTTTTAGGGATGTGGTTGTGTGAGCAACAAATTTTGGGCCATTAATGGCTCCTCCATCTGACTCTAGCTCCATCAAGAACCAGGGTTGGGTCGCACGGGGTGCGTAAAGAGGCGGTGCAGTTAGGTTTAACTAATAGTGCAGAGCATTTAAAACAAAATGGATTCAAAAAGATGCAAGTAGACGGGGTAGAGATCGCAAACCAGGTGGAGGGGGTTAGCTCCTCCACGTTGACTCCTCGATTCTGCTTCCGCCGTCAACCGCCTTAAGTCCGAAAATTCGCAGAGCTCGCCTTCATTATAATATCAATCTTTCTTTTCTTTTAGGATTAAAATATTTCTTTTATTACTATTTTTTATAATAATATCTTTTAATATTATCTTCTTTTATTAAATATTCTACTTTTATTTATTTATTCTAATTCTTCCACTTCTTTTAAGGATTATTTTTTTATTAAGTTAAAATTGTATTTTAATTATTTGTGTTATTTTATGAAATTACAAATAATAATTAAAAGATATTTGAATTTTTACCTTTTGTCTTATTAATTTTTTTATCTATTATAGAAATATTATACTTCAATTTTATTCTAATTTATATAATAAAATAAATTTCAACTTAGAACCTAAATTAAATTTTTAGAACGATAGAGCAAGAAAGAACAACTAACTTTTGATTACTCATTTCATGCCAATAATTTAAGGATAGCATATGTCCTTGGAGAGTTATGTTTATGGGAGCATGTCATTTGATTACTCTCTCTCTCTCTCTCTCTCTCTCTCTCTCTCTCTCTCTCTCTCTCTCCCTCTCTCCCTCTCTCCCTCTTTTTATATCATCTCTCTCTCGCTCCCCCCTCTCTATCTATTTATATATTTTTCTCCCTCTTTATATATATCTCTCTATATTTTACTCACACATTCCCTCTTTCTTCCTCCTTGTCTCTATATCTATATCTCTCCCAATCACACAAACACATACTCCAGCCTATTTCTCCCTGCATATCTCTGTCTCACTATCTCTATATCTTATATACTCCTCTTCCTTCATCTCTCTCACTCTCTCTATATCCCTCTACCTCTCTATATATATCACTTCCTATATCTTTATCTATCTATCTATCTATCTATCTATCTATCTATCTATCTCCCCCTCTCTAATTCTCACCCTCTTTCTATCTTTATTTCTCCCTCTCCCACTTTTTCTCTCCTTCCATATCTCCCTCGTTCTCACCCCCTTTATATTTTAAAAGTTATATTTACTATCTAGATCCTTTCTATCCCCATATCTATCTCTTTCTATCCTTATATATCCCTTCTCTCCCTCCTTCTATCTTATCTCTCCCTATCTCACCATCAATCCCTTTTTTTATATCTCTGTACTTCTGATCTCTCTAATGTATATACTCACACTCCATGTTTTTCCCTCCCCCTCTCTATCTCTCTATCTTTTCCCTTCTTTATCTTTGTCCCTCTCTCTAAAGTCTAAACCATTCTCTCTATTACTTATCTTTGTCAACTCCTCTCACTCTTGCCACCCCACTATCTCTCTCTCATTCACACCATATCTCTTGCACAATATCTTTTCCTACATTTCTCTCTATCTCTTTTTGGATCATCTATCTATCTCTTTCTATACATATATATCTATGTCTCTCCATGTCCCTCTCTATCTAACTATATTTTCTTCTATCTATATCGATTCCCCCCACTATCTCACTCTCTAGGTCATCCTCTCTTTATCTTACCCTCCTCTCTATTTTTCCCCATCTCTCCCTTCCTCATTCTCTCCCTATCCCCCTATCTATCTCTTTATATCTACATCTCTCCCTTTTTCTTCCTATATATATATATATATCTTTCTCTTCCAATATATCTATCTCCCCTATTTTTCTCTCCCTCTCTCCATCTCTATTTGTCCATTTATTTATCTCTCTTCCTCTTCCCTTCTCTCTATATCTCTAACTCTCTAGCTCTATCTCACCATCTATATATATCTCTCATCTCTCCCTCTTCCTTTATATATCTCTTTATCTCTTCCTGTTTGTCACTCCCTCTCTTTCTCCTCTCTTTCTATCTTTATCTCCCCCTCACCCTTTCTCTATCTTTTTTTCCCTCCTCTTTTGCTCTATCTTCATCTCTCGCCCTAATCTCTAGACATGCCTCCTTATATCCATCCATATCTCTCTCATTCTCCCTCTTTTTGGACCTCTATATCCATATCTCTTTTCCTCTCTATTTCTATATATCCCTTTATCTCTATCTCTCTCTACCACTATATTTTCCCCTCTATATATCACTTCCTATCTCTATCTTTATCTTTCTATATCTTCATCTCTCTCCAACTATTTACTTTTCTCTTCCATATTTATATATTCCTCTCCCCTCTCTCTCTCATATCTCTCTCCTTCTTTCCATTTTCCTCTCCCCATTCTCCATCTCTATCTTCGACTCCATCTTCTTCTCTATCTAGATATCTATCTCTTTACCCATCTCTCTCTCTCTCTCACTCTTACCCCTCTATATATCCCTCCTATCCCTATCTCAACCTCTCTCTCATGCTCACCCTATTGCAAACATAACATGAGCCTGTTGCTAATAAATCTTGATTATCTTTTCAATTCAAAGGTTTCATTTCAATTATGATTGAATCCTTGTAAGTGGATGCATAGTTGATTTTAAGCTATCACCTCTCAATTAAGTCTTTTGTTACATAAACATCATGGCCACAAATTGACCTCATGCACTACACAAATTTATCCAAAAATTAGACCAAATTTTCGCCAATTGACCTTCCACACCTCTTTGGCATACCCATTGCACACCAAAGTGCAATTGCTAGTTTATATTATTTTATTAAAATAAGAATTGTAGTTAATATTACATAAATATAATTATTCTAATATAATTTTAAAATTAAAAATGAATTATCTACAATTTCTCGCTCATTATGAGCGAAAATAGGGTTATTGGCACGTGGGCAAATGTGGGCTGGGATGACCCCCCGCATGTCCCACAGCTGGTCTTTACGAAGGGTAAATGGGTGGATATGGCGACACATAATTGCTTGAGGACAAACATAAGGAATTTTAGGCCGATCTCCAAGTATTTTTGGGGTTTTTTTCAGAGGTCCAAATAGGGGAAATTGGCGGAGTATGGACAAATCTGGTGAAGGGCAGAAAATATTTTTGGATCGTAGGCATTTTGGTCAGGGCTCGAGGCAAAAGTTTATTCAAAATCATTTTATGGAGCTTCCAGGCAAACGATCTACAGAGTTGGGAGGAAAGGCGTCCTATGGGAAAGTTGTCAATTTTTCATTTGTAAACGAGGCAACTAGGGTTTCTCGGCTGAACGTTGGTGAAAAGACGATGGACAAATAGTCTAACAGTAACCCGATGCTTGAGCTATCTTCGTCACATCAAAGGGGGGGATCAGGTAAGGGAATCTTTGACATTAGGAAAAGAGGATAAGCTAAGTGAAAATCAAATCAACTCTAATTTAGGAGGTGGGTCTTCACAGGTATGGGCTTTTGTTCCATGCATAGATTTACTTGATTCTTATGTGGATTTGAAAGCTCGTTGTTTGCATACACATGCTATTTCTGGGGAAATATGGGGGGATACAACTAGTTTATCTAAATTTCATCATAAATTATAGAAAAAATGGTCTGACATGTGATATTTTCAATTACTCTCTACAAATGTGTTTATTATTGTTTTTAACTCTTCTTTTGTTAGGGATGAAGTTTTAAAATCTTCACATTACTGGTTTGGTAAAAATTTAGTGTTTGTTTTGGCTTGGAAACCATTTTTTGTCCTTGCTTGGTCAAGTTTTAAATTAGCACCTTTCTAGTTTGGCTTGCCCAAATTACCATTTCAATTTATGGACCCAGAGGTTTTGGAACAAATTGGTAATACTTGTGGTTCTTTCTTATCATCAAGATTTGATTTTTGGAGGGGGAGGTTCTGGTAAAAATCAATGTCCTGACTAACCCTAATAGTGTTTTCCCTCGGACTTGTATCATCAAATCTCATGAGGGTATCTGGAAACAACCAATTAATAAGCTAGAGAAAGAGTTTGGTAAAACATCCTTGCAATTGGATGCTCCTTTGCTTATGGATTTCTCGAAATCCTCTGTTTGGGATAAGGTAGAACCTTGTTTGGGTAGTAAAGATAATTCATTTCTAGATAAACTGTTAGTTAATGGGTCCACAGGGAAAACTCCTGCTACTTTTGAGGTTAACCAGGTTATGAGAGAAGATGGGAAGCGAGAGGTTTATGTTGTGTCTCACGATCTGGTGTCTGTAGGGTTATTTACAAGTAAGGATAAGATAGTAACATCTCACCAGAATATTATGGTTTCGAGGGGCAACAATGTGGATAATCTGCTTCCAAATCTCAATACCTCAAATTCTTTGGATAATGTCTCTCATTTATTTAACCAAATGATGGTGGTGGGAATCCTCTCTGTTCTGAGAAGCCAAAAGATTACTTAGAGGGTTTCCAGGGGATTGGTCAAATTTTAGCTAAGAATGATGGGGTTGTTTCAGAATCTAATGTTGGGGCTTCTTCTCTAGGGTTTCCTGATGATGCTACCCTCGCTCAACAAGTCAAAGAATTGGTGTCTACTAATTATTTGCAACATGTTGATGTGGATGTGGATAATAATGCCACCTTAAGAAATAATATTCAGCTGGGGGATATTCCTGTTATTGTGCTAGATGAAAATCTGGTTCAACAAGTAAATGATCTTTTTAAAGATCATGAGCATAAGATGGATGACGATATTACGAATAGGGTTATCTGTTCCATTGAGAATGACTTGGGGGGAATTAAATCAGCCCTTCCTATCTCTGCATCTGCTAACCCTTTTGAGGTTTTGGCTTCAATAGAAGTGGGCATCATCGATAATCTAGCCATGACTTCTCCTAAGTCAAGTAAGAGTTTACTAATTGTCCAAACTACTCTAGTTAGGGCTTCATCTGTGGTTTCTCTTGGTAGGGGTAGACCTCCAAAGAATTGAAAGACTCAATTGGAAATTGATGCTGGGATTCAACAGACTTTGTCTCTTTCTCCTGGTGATGGGAAAGGGAAGCATTCGGTTTCTCTTGGTAACACTATGAAAGCAAGTTGTACTCCTAAAGGTAAGAGGAGTAAGAGGTCTATTATCAGTCCTCCTATGACTAGGTCGGGGGTTGTGAAGTGTAATCTTCTAAGTAGTTTTGGAGAAGGGAAATATTCTCCATCCAAAGGAAAGAGGGGAGCCTCAGACTCCCCTCGAGAGCAATGAGAATTATATCTTGGAATGTTAGGGGCTTAAATGCCCCTAACAAGAGACGCTTAATTAAGTCCCAGATGGACTTAGTTAAGTGTGATATTTTCATGTTGCAAGAGATAAAATTGTCAAAAGAGTCTGCTAATTTGGTTTTTTCTTCTTGGAGAAAGTGGGATTTCCTCTCTTCTCCAGCTTGTGGTGCATTAGGGGGTTTGGCATTGCTTTGGAATAACTATAAAATTGAGGTTGAGCTAGTTGCCTCTGCTGTAAACTGGATGTTGGCCTTAGTTAAAAGAAAGCTTTCGAAGGTTAAGTTTTGGCTTTTTAATATTTATGCTCCTTCTGGTATTCAAAGGAAGACTAACTTATGGGAAGAGATTAAGAGGATTTCCTCCCCTTTAAGGCATGGTCTCTTTATAATCTTTGGGGGAGATTTTAATGCTATCACTGATTGCGGAAAGGTTAAACCGGTTTTTATTATCAGATGTTTGGATTGATTCAGAGTTTGAATTTTTTTTCCTCTATTCTTCCAGTTTCGAGGTCAGATCATTTTCCAATTTCTCTATCAATTCTGGAAGACAAAGCTCCTTTTAAGTCACCTTTTAAATTTGAACCTATGTGGTTTAGAGATTCTTCCTTTTTTCCTTTTCTCAAAAAATGGTGGAGTTCTACTCCTTATTGCTCTGGATCCCGAATGTTTCAGATTGCTAAGAAGTTAAGTTTTTTGAAATTGAATATTAGAGAATGGAATATCTTGCATTTTAAGAACATCTTCCAGGAAAAACAGAGGATTCAAGATATGATTGAATGTTTTAATTCACATGTGTTTCAACATGGTATGGTGCCACTTGTTTTTGATGAACTAAAGTTGCTAAAAGCAGAGCTTGAAGAAGTATTGACTAGAGCAGAAATCTATTGGAGACATAAATCGAGGGAGATCTGGCTTTCAGATGGTGATAGAAAATACAAAAAAAATTCACCCTTCAACAAAAGTTAAGAGAAGTAGAAATAGGATATCTTGTATTGAGTGTCCAAATGACAAAATTTTAACAGAACAGGAGGATATTGCTTTAGAGGCAGTTAGGTTTCTTAAGTCACTATTATCTTCGGAGCATGGAGATCTTCATAATAACAGTTCTTCTAATATCCCTTCTTTGGTATCTTTGGAAGATAATAAAATGTTGATGTCTCCTTTTTCTTTGGATGAAGTTAAGAATGTTGTTTTTGCAATGAACCCTAATAAGGCTCCGAGATCAGATGGTTTTACTCCTTTATTTTTTTAGAAATGTTGGGCTTTTGTGGGAAATGATGTTTTATTGGCCCTTGAGGAAGCTAGAAGGAATAGGTCTGTTTTGAAAGAGCTTAATACTACAATGATTGTAATTATTCCTAAAATAGAGGTTATCAAGACATTTGCCTATTTTTGCCCTGTTGCTTTATGTAACACTTTGTACAAGATTTTTACCAAGGCTATTTCTTTAAGGTTGGCTAAAATTCTGCCTAGGATCATTTCTTTAAAACAAGGTGGTTTTGTTCCAGGAAGGGAGACGACAGAGGGAGCTACAGTGGCACATGAGGTTCTGCATTCTATTTCTACTCAGAGAATCCCAACCATGATCCTCAAATTAGATATGATGAAGGCATATGATAGAGTAGAATGGGGGGCTTTGTGTGTTGTTCTACTTAAATTGGGCTTTTCCAAGGCATGGGTCAAATAGATTCGTGCTTGTATTTCTTTTGCAAGGTTCTCGGTTCTAATTAATGGCTCCCCTTGTGGTTTTTTCTCCTCTTCTATGGGTTTGAGGCAGGGGGATCCCCTGTTTTCTTTCTTATTCATTCTTCTAGTTGAAACGCTCAGTTGGGCTATTAGAGCCGCTAAGCTGGGAGGGCTTTGGAAGGGAATTAGGATTCAGAATGTTCCACAAAGCATTTCCCATTGTTTGTTTGCAGATGATACCTTTTTATTTGGTCAGGCTTCTTTGGGTGAGGCAAGAGTGATATGGGAGATAATACAAAATTATGCATCCTTTTCTGGTCAGAGGGTAAATGTTGACAAGTCAAAGATTTTTTTCCTTCATTCTTCACAATTGGTTCAGGATAGATTGAAGATTTTTTGGGGATTTGCATATGAAAATCTTCCTTGTTCTTATCTTGGTATACCTTTCTTCATTAAGCAGGATAAAGTTGAGTTTTGGGATAAGATTATTCAGTTATCTCTAGAAGGATTTTATCCTGGAATCATAGATGGTTAACTTTAGCTGGTAAGATTGTTCTTATTAAGTTTGTCCTAAATGTTGTTCCTATTTATCTCATGTCTATTTTGCAGTCTCTGAAAGTGGCTATTGTTAGTTTGCAAGATACGCTTAGGTCTTCCTTTGGAGTAATAATAAAGATGGTAAGAAGAAACTCCCTCTGGTAGCATGGGATAAAGTTTGTTTGCCTAAAAACCTTGGGGGCACAGGTATTAGGCATCTGGAAAGTCAGAATTTAGCCTTAGGTGCTAAGTTGGTTTGGAAATTGTATGAGAGACCATTCTCCTTTTGGGCACACATTATGTTTGCTAAATATTTAAATAATGGACCAAGAGAGTATGTTTTTCAAGTTTCTAATTTATCGTTTGATTCAACTATTTGGATTTTTTTATGTAAATGTAGATCAATGATTTTGCCTCATCTCTCATGGATTGTTCATAATGGTAGAAAGGTCAGGTTTTGGGAGGAAGTTTGGAATGGACATCCCCCTTTGATGAATACAAGGGATTGGTCTCCTTTAATTTCCACTCTTTCTTCCCTTTGGGGTGTCTTTGTGGCTGATTATTTTGAGATTGAGTATAGTGGGAATCTTAAGGTGGCAAGATGGAAATCAATTGAGTTTTTAGATATTGAACAAAATGTGAAATTGGAATATGAAAAGATGTTGGGGGGGAGAGATTAATAATCATTTCTGATGCTGACGATGAACTTATCTCGACAAGGAATATCTTTGGTAAGTACACAGTTAAGGATGGTTATAATTCTCTCTTGGTTGCTAAAGATTTATCTACTTGACAATACAAGTTGTTTTGGCATATGGATTGCCTCCCAAAGGCTGGTGCTTTTTCTTGGTTAGTAGTGTAGGACAAGGTCCTTACAGGTATGAGGTTGGACAGGTTGGGTATTACTGCAGTTTTTCCTTGTGTTTTTTGTAATAAAAATTTAGAATCCTCTGCACACTTGTTTATTCACTGTGATTTTGCCTATGCTTGCTGGCAGTGGTTGTTTGAAAAGCTAAATCTATCCTTTGTTATTGGTAAGGATCTCCTTTCCCACTTCAAAGCCCGGCCTCTCCTATTTGCTTCATCTTTTTATGCATGTCTTTGGATTATTTCTCCATCTATTGTGATTTGGGATATTTGGTTAGAGTGTAATAATAGGATTTTTAAACAAACAAGCTCTTCCTTGGTCGAGGTTTTATTGAGGATTTAATCTTCCATCTCTGAAGTTGCTTTGTTTTTTATTTATAAGAATTTGGAAAATCTTACCTCTTTTTCTCATTGGGATAGCTGGGTAACTCAAGTCTGGAGGATGTTATCAGTTTTACCTACTCGTGGATCTATTTTGAATAAGACTAATGCTATAAGTAAGAGAAATTTTGCTTGTTGGAAACCTCCTCCGTAAGGGCACTTTAAATTGAATTTTGATGGTGCTTCTCGTGGGAACCCTGGCCTGGCAGGGGCATGTATGGTAATTTATGATCATAAGGTAAAATTTATTCAGGCTCGTTGTCATGCAATTGGTTTCAAGACTAACAATTATGCAGAATTCTATGCTTTGTCTTTTGGTTTGGATATGGCTATATCTTTGGGAATTAAGGGCTTGATAATTGAAAGGGATTCTATGGTTATTGTAGACGTATAAAAATGACCATATTCCTAAATGAATATTTTATGTTCATTTCTCTATTTGATTAAATCCAATTTAATTAAATTATCCACATTCTTCTATTTTATTAAATAAATTACTCAATTTATTTAAATAAAATTCACTATATCCATTTAATGAATAAATCATTTTATTCAATTAAATCCCCCTATCCACTTTTAATTAAATTCAAATTTAATTAAATAGTTATCCTAAATTGAATAAATCATATTTATTTAATTTCTCCAAATTGCAACCAAATTGAATAAAATCATTTAATTCAATTAAATCCTATTATCCCCCCATCCACTTGCAAAATCCCAAACCCCTTCCTAATCCCTTCTAGAATCTTCAAATCGCTTCTAATTAACCTAACCCTCCCTTAAACTTTGTCACATCCCTAAGCAAAGGGAAGTCACTTCTCAAAAACCTTAAAATCTTTGATAACCATTGAAGGTTTTTAACCTTCAACCACTAAAACCCTTAAAGTCTTTGAAAACCATTAAAGGCTTCCAATCTTCAACCACTTAATCCCCAAAGTCTCCAATAACCATTAATGGTTAATTCAAACCTTCCCACATGGTTAAAACATTTTTTTTGACTCAACCTCTATCCAACCCAAGGGTCTCATCAGGGCTTTAATGCTTTGACCATGATTATCTCTTAATCATTTGCACAAAGGTTTATCCTTGGATTAACTCTTAATCCAGTGGGTAATCCTAATTTAGACTTGACCCTTAGCCCTTAGATAACCATGAGGTCTTCTCAGGCCTTTAATGCCTCCAACCTCTTCTTTCAACCCAATCCTATGTTGACACTTGTCATCATTTCATTGGTGCAAATTGTGCACATGGATCCCCAACTTTCAAACTTGGCCCTTGATTAAACCTTTCAATCTTGACCATCCATTGCCCTGTTTAGGCTATAAATAGAGCTCTCATTCCTCCATTCTTAACAATCATCTTTCAAATTTGAAGCATTACACTTATGCTCAAATTCTTTCAAGCTTTTTCATTTCATATATGCTCATCATTTAGCCTCTTTTAGAATAGAAATTAGTCTAAATATGCATGCTAGAGTACTTTATTTATCATCTTAGCTCAATCATAGACTAAATATAGTATGCTAGGATAGTATTCATACTAACCTCGTCATCTTATCATCTAGTTTATTGCATTTTAGTATCATACATAGCTTAACATCCATCTCATACTAAAATCAATTAAAAGCATCTCTCGTTCTCATATTTGCCATCCCCAAACCATTTTGCTCAGTAATCTGAGAGCAAAAACGTTGGTTTGAGGGACATTGTGAGATAGAGAACCATGGGACCCTCCTTGGGAAGCTGAGTAAGACTACGTTACTCCATAGCTTGCATCAAGAAGTCCTGTGTGTGTGTGTGGACTAGTATTCTAACATATTTTCATATATTAAGTTTTATTCGCCCACTTTTCCCGCATACAGTTATTATTCAAAGTGTCATGAAAAAGAAGTCGAATTGTTGGCAATTACAATATATACTTGATCATATTTTGCAAAAAATAGATTTTTTTTATTCCTTCTTGATTTCCCACTGTTATAGAGAAGTGAATAAGATTGCAGATTTCTTGGCTAACTTAGCCATTGACATTGATGCTAATATGAGGGAGGTAAGTGTGGAAGAGATGCCTTCCTCGGTTTTGGAATATTTGAAGTAAAGGAGGTAAGCTTACATGGTAAATGTAATGGTTATCTTCTGACGTAACCAGTAAGGATGGATAGTGGTAATGTTTTTTTCTTTCGCATATGAAATAGAGGAGGGTATTATATGCTTTATCATAATTCCTTTGTCTTATGGCATATTTGGTAAGTATCTCTATATAAAGCGAGGGGAGTGTGGAATCTACATTCGGGTGCCTTAAATAGTTTGGGCATAGTTGTAGTCTTCATCAACCTCCTTGTTGGGTATGGCTTTTCTTTCGTATGTGACATTGAGTAGGGTGTTGTTCACCTTATGAGAACTCCCTTGTTAATGGCATATTCGACAAGAATTTCTACATGGAACAAGGAGGGTGTGGGGTCTGCAATTGTGTGCCTGATTGGTTTGGCATGTGATGCTTTTTGTTCTGTATAAGTCTAGTGTGGCTTTCATTTCATATTTAATTGGCCTGTTATTATAAAGGTGCTTTGAGTACTCAAGGATGTTTAGTGTATCTTTCAGGAAGTACTCATTACATGTTATTGTTTGTTGTTCTGTGTGGGCACGTTCCTTTAATCATTTCTTGGTGTTGGGTTTGTGTGTGTTAATAATGGTCGGTTAAGTTGGGAGGGATGTCTTGGGTATCTTCGCTCATGCATTCTCCTTGTTTGTTCATTCACAGATGATTATAGTGACGTGTTAGTTTGCTTCATTTCTGGGTTTTCAGTGAGAATTGTGGTTTCGTGGCATGCTCGTTCCACATTATATTGGGTAATTTCACGCTACTAGCCTGTTGCTCTCTTTCTTTATATGATTATAAGGATTGATCCTTTGTCATCATATTTCGGGGATGTGCCTTGCACACTTGTGGAGGCTTCTACGATTTTTTATAATGCTCCTTTGTGTGAATGGTATATATGGAAGTTCTGTGGTTGGTTTTTATGTCTCTCTCTTTTATGTCACTGCATATTATATGTCAATATGTTCTGTTTTGTTCGAAAGCTTTTGGTTTGGGTTGGTGGCTGGTGGCTGTCCTTCAGATCTTGGAATCTACAGATCAATTGGTATCTAAGTTGGCTCCTTCTTTTGTTTCTTTTTTCTTGGATCGTTTTGTGGATTGGATTTATTTTGGCTCTATGAGGACTTCAACATCCTCTCTTTCTCCTCATTTGGGTTCCGTTATGCTTGATCACAATGTTTATTTTGACAGGGTCTCTGATTATGGTTTCTGTTCTGCTATGTGGTATCATTCTAACCAATGGTTTGGAGAATTGTTTTTCATAGATAGGGGTGGTTCAGATTGGTGTTTTTTGGCAGCAATGGCTATGCATCCTCCTGAGATCATTCTTTAATCTTCCTCCTATATGCTTCCGCTGGCGGCTTCCTTTCTATCTAATGTGGGTTATGTAATTGGAATGAGTTTTTTTTATGTAGTATGTCAATGGGCATTTTGTATTGGGTAGAATAGGCTTGTGTTTTACTTAAGCAATACTGAAGGGTTTTCTTATTGGTTTCTTTCCTTTCAGTTATTTTTGAACTAGACACTATAAAAAACTTTTTAAAATTAATATATTTCAGTGGTTCTATCCACTTTTATCAAAAAAAAAAAAAAAAAAACAGTACAAAAATATTATAAGTAAAAAATAAAACAAATGTCTTTATTACAATTCAAAATTATAATAATTAAAAATTAGAACATATATTTTTACTTCAATACTATGATGACAAATACTTGCCACTAAGGCACTTGTTAGATGTAAAATTTCTTATCTGAATTAAACATCAGAATAACATGAACATCATTATAGTAAATGAATAATTTAGTATTCAAATTTTATTAAGAAAATATATTCTTTATCTTTGGCGGGTTCATCCATCCCGTGCCCTAAATTTAAAAAAAAGCATGAACGTTGTAAAAGAGAAGCGTGACCGTTTTTTAAAAAAGCTGTGAAACTACACCACATGGAGGAAATGGTTATCGTTAGAAAAAACATGGCCGTTGTAAAAAGCGTGACTGTTAAAAAAGTATGACCGTTTCAAAAAAACACGATGTTTTCTACCTCTTATAAATGGTGACTTGCAGCCAGGTGCTCCTCATCACTTCTTCTTCTGTCAATGTTTAGTTCTGTTTTCTTGTTTATGTTTGTTTTATTTTTCTAAGAATTTTTCATGTTTTTTTTTACAGCATGCATGCTAATCTGGTCTGTTTATCCATGATTTGTGCAGAGTATTTGGCAGCAAGCGTGGCAATTCCTGAATTGCCCGTCTCATGGTTATGTTTAGCGTCTTGTTTCTATCAGTAAAGGGCCTGGTGGGAGTTGATTGGAAGGTTAAAACTCATACGAAATACTGATACATATGGTCCTGATATTCCTAGACGTCGACTTTAAATCAAGTATGTTTTGTGTTTTGTTCCTTATACATCGGTTCTTTTGTTTTTCACTTTAAATGTGTTTTGGGTTTCATCCTTATGCTATGAAAATGATCGTTTCATCTGATTTCTGATTGTTTGTTGTTTGGGTGTTCTGATATATGGCTTTTCATGTTTCTGGTATGCTGAACTTTTTGTTGAGGATTTGATTGATTGTTTCGAAAGCTATTAGACACTGTCGGTTAGGGATGTTCTGTTATGCATTAGATTTATAAGAGGTTTTTTATCCTATTTGAAAATTCGTAGAAATGTATTTTGGTTTGTTGTGGATAGGAATCCAGATGCAGGTGGATTACTGGTATAGTTGTTAGATACATATACCATTTTGGGCTGAGGGTTTAATGAATTGGGTATGGCGGGTTATGCCCTGATTTATTTTTACAGTGACTCTGATTTGGGTGGTTTTGATGTATTGGGTCTATTAGATTGATCTACTTCCAAATATATAGAGTATGGATGGTGGTATCTTTATTTTAGTTCTGCTAGTTAAGACCAACATGATGAGAGATGGTTCTAGGTGGAGTTATAGATGTGTTTGGGACGCACTTCATGATCAGTAGCAAAATTTTGTTATTACCATTTGATCAATATGTTGAGGAATCCCCTCTTTGAACACACTTAAATTGTATCTAACCTTGAGTCTTATCTGCTTCTTATCTGAAATCTTTCTTTCATTTATCCTTTAGAGTTGAGCAAAGGACTGATGAAGTGAGGGTCAGATTTTGACACAAAAAGAATACTTGAACTCCAATATACAGACCATTATAATCCTACATAAACTGTCATTTTGTTATTTTCCTTTTAAATCTCTTGTGCAGCGATCGAGACATTTTGTCAAACAATTCATATGCCTTGTCTGTCACTTGTTATGGTCTATATGTTGCACATCATTTATGGGTGCACATCAAAGATTGGGAGTAGCTTTTTTCAAATGCTATGGCCCCTTTCTACTTGGCCAATCCACGTTATGTCCGTGTGTATGATTCCTAACTTGAAAATTATTTGACGTTTTTTCTTTCCTGCAATTTAGAATTATTTTAGACATTTTTTCTTTCTTGTGTTTGAGAATTATTTTATACACTTTCTTTCCTGCGGCAGTAGAGAATCATTGTAAATGGCATCTAAACTGCGGAAATCTCGCCTAATTGTATTTAATCTATTTAATCTCATAGATACTATTGGGTTTCATGAGGACTCAGAGACATTGTATACCATATCTGTGTTGGTCATATCCTCTTAGTTTTAACTTATTTTCGTTACTGCCTGTGTATTTTTCTGTTCCTTGGCATTGTTTGTGTATATGGGGAGCTGTAACTTATTCAATCTCATAGTACTATTAGGTTTCGTGAGGACTTATACATCTGTATGCCATGTCTGTGGTTGTTATATCCTCTAGTTTTAATTTCTATTCGTTACTGCCTCTGTGTATTTTTCTGTTTACTTGGTATTGTCTGTGTATATGTCATACGGGGAGGTCGTTCTGATCAAGATCTAATCAATTTTGAGGCACTTTCTACCTTTTCCAAAGGAATGGTGGGACTAATTCATTCCTTGTTGCCTAGGTTGAGGTAAGTTTTTTGAATGCATTTTTTCATCTCCTCTGTTTCTTGAAGTTTTGAAAGTAGCCACTTTGAAAGTTGCCTTGAGGGTGGGTGTTGGAGAAACAAATTGTATATAGAGAATTGCCAACTTAATGAGGCACGGGCTAACATATGGGCTGGCTATGGGCATTAAATTGGAGACTACGGGAGGAATGGCACAAGCCAGAGAGTAAGGCAAACTTGCTATTATGGAGAATGGCATCCCAATTCCATGAGGACGGTAAGTAGATAGCTGGATGCGTGGGAAAGGGCGCAGGGGCAGTAGAAATTCAGAGACAAATGCAATTGGCAGTGAAAGCCGAATTCCAAAAATTGTTTCCCACGTTATTACTGCCTGTGCCTTGAAAAGGATAGAAAAGAATTGAGAAGGGAGAATAGGTGAAGGATTCTCTACCAGACTTAAAAAGGGGAGAAAAAAAATTGAGAAGGGAGAATGGTGTGAGAGAGAGAAAAGAGGAGGCAGTGGAAAGACAGGAAAACCACGTGTGAAAAGAAGACAGAAATGTGAGGAGAACAAGCAAGGGTTATGACATGATTGGAGGCGACCATAGTGGAGTTGTAGAGGCAGGTAGAGAATAAAAATAGAGAAATGCATGAGTAGAAGGGATTGAACGAGTTTTGATAAGGGTTTTAAATCAGCATAAGGCATAGAGGAGTTTTGTTAGATGTTATGGCTGCAACTACTGTGCAGAAATATAAACTCTTGGGCCACCACTATTGAAAAATACATACAGTGGATCTGTTGGGCTACTTTCAAGAAAATGCAATCGAATGTTGGCATGTGTCTATGTGTATGTTCTTTGGTCTCTATTCTCTTTCAAGCATTTTGAAGCATTTCTGGTCAGAGGATAGATGAGGCCAGCGCTTCATATCAGGCAGTGGATCACGTGTCCCTTCCCACAAGCCCTGTAACACAAAAAACAGTCATTAAACCGGAAGCCCTGAACTGGGAAAAATTAGTATTGTCTTCGCCTGTCATATTTTCACGGGTTTGCAACTAATATTTGGTTCATTGGTATGGTGGATGTTAAAATTCTTCTATTCTATTCATTTTCTTGATTTATAGCTCTATAATATTTGATCTATTTTCTCTCTCGGAGACTTGAAGTATATTGAATTTGGAGGTTTTCGTTTATTTTTTCTAAAATCAAAATGAACACATCTGGTTTTATGAATGCATAGTTTTCTGAGATTCAATTTTCCAAACTTGTTTGGATGTGGGCGGTTTATTTTCATGAGTGCAATAAATGTTACCTTTATTTATGTTCTTTGTGAGCGGAATTCATGTTACCTCTATTTATGCTCTTTGTATTGGCCACCGTGGCCTCCGGATTTGGGCACCACGAATGTGCAGTATCACAGTGCCCATATGAATTCTCTGTTTCTTACAGAAAAAATGAGATTATCATGGAAAATGAAAGGGTTCTTATTGATATGGGAAGCTGCATTGCATTCTGAATACATGGGTCGACTCAAAAATTCATCAAGCACATTTGTGGGTAAGCTTGTAGACTCCTATCTTTTCTCTTGGTCTTCTTTCTTTATCTTACATCCTACAAAGGATGAAGGTTAATGGGCAGTTTCTTGAGTTTCTGCCAAGATATCAGTCAACACGATGTCTACTGCAAGGGAGATGCAGGGATTCTGCAAATGCTTCAAATCAAACCAAAGTGCAGAGCCCGTGAATATTTCATGCCCTATAGACTCTGGTATGAGTAAGATTGCCAATGTGGATACTGATCAAGACTGTAAAGATGAAACCAATCAGAGAATTCAAGGGAATTCATCTACTGTACGCATCTATCCCATTCAAGATCTTGCCTTCCAATTTTACCATTGATGTAAAAAATTATGTTCATTCAGAGCCTCGTGATCATATTGTTGCAGAAGATGAGGAGAATTCAACATTTTGTGAGAAGAATGTATCACAAGGCTCACATTGTTCATTTCTGAAAGTTAGTAAAGTCAAGCGAGTTCATTTCAATACTGAGCTATTGGTGTTTCCTGTTAGAGAAGAGACCTTCAATACCACCTCCCAATGCCTTACTACTAAGTTAGGTCTGGATCATAAATCCCTAGGGATTAAATGCAAATGTGTTACAGTTGTAGCTACTGGCAATTCTGTTGATTTTAGTCACAGGTGGAAATATCTACTTGGGGTGGCGTAAGGTCCAAGAAATGGAGATGACGAAATAGTACACCAGGAATAGGCCTAGACAGAGGAGGCAGCAGATTGAACAAAGTGTGAGGAGGCAGCAGATTGAACAAAGTGTGACTCCCCCAACGCTTGGAAACTTTGTCCAATATGTGGATGTGAGAGGTACAATTTCATCTAATCATTTCATTAAATCTTCCAAACCATGGTTTTCTTATTTTTCAGCATTTTTTTGATGATATCAAGACACTTGATGTGATTTATTTGGATATTTTTGTTTATGTTTGAATTCAGCATACTCCAACTGCTGTGAGAATATTTGTGTGAATTCGGAATAGAAGTCTTTCGCCATTGCCGGCAAAGCCAACTTTTCAATCTCCAAGTTCAATAAATTCTTCTCTATTAGGAGATCATATAACATCTATTTCTGAATTCTTGTATGCAACAGTTACTCTGTTTTTCATCTCCTTTTGAGTTTCTTTTAAAGCCACTGAACCAGACAAATTTATTTATTAACCTGTTATTTATCAGTAAATTTGATGTGGGTGTTAGTAATCCGGTATTTATTCAGTAAAATGTATGTTGGTGTAGATAATTAGGAGCTTCCCATTAGGAAAATAAATGTGGATGTTGGTATGTCATAGGTTTTAATACTTAAGATTCATTTAGGTTTTGGTAATTCACAGATTTTCATTTGTCAACTTTGTGTGTCGGTAATTCACAGGTTTCTATTAATACAGTCATTGGTATTAATGGACATTGGTTTCTGTTTCATTTGGGCTATATATATTCTGGTTAAGAATGGCTTCTTTTATTAATGAACACTTCTTTTATCCTTCATTAGGGTGATATGTTCATGCATTTGTTTTTGGTTTCATCTAATCATTTCATTAAATCTTCCAAACCATGGTTTTCTTATTTTTCAGCATTTTTTTGATGTTATCAAGACACTTGATGTGATTTATTTGGATATTTTTGTTTATGTTTGAATTCAGCATACTCCAACTGCTGTGAGAATATCTGTGTGAATTCAGAATAGAAGTCTTTCGCCATTACCGGCAAAGCCAACTTTTCAATCTTCAAGTTCAATAAATTCTTTCTCATGATGTCTCTATTAGGAGATCATATAATATCTTTTTCTGAATTCTTGTATGCAACTGAACCAGACAAATTTATTTATTAACCTGTTATTTATCAGTAAATTTGATGTGGGTGTTAGTAATCCGGTATTTATTCAGTAAAATGTATGTTGGTGTAGATAATTAGGAGCTTTCCATTAGGAAAATAAATGTGGATGTTGGTATGTCATAGGTTTTAATACTTAAGATTCATTTAGGTTTTGGTAATTCACAGGTTTTCATTTGTCAACTTTGTGTGTCGGTAATTCACAGGTTTCTATTAATACAGTCATTGGTATTAATGGACATTGGTTTCTGTTTCATTTGGGCTATATGTTGGTGTAGATAATTAGGAGCTTTCCATTAGGAAAATAAATGTGGATGTTGGTATGTCATAGGTTTTTTAATACTTAAGATTCATTTAGGTTTTGGTAATTCACAGGTTTTCATTTGTCAACTTTGTGTGTCGGTAATTCACAGGTTTCTATTAATACAGTCATTGGTATTAATGGACATTGGTTTCTGTTTCATTTGGGCTATATATATTCTGGTTTAAGAATGGCTTCTTTTATTAATGAACACTTCTTTATCCTTCATTAGGGTGATATGTTCATGCATTTGTTTCTGGTTTTATGTCTTACCGATCAAGAATGTTTGTTTTGTTAATATGGTTTTCATTTGATTCAAGAAGGAAATAGTAGCTGAGGAGATAGATACAAATAAATTGGAGATCCAATTTTCTGTGGAGTGTATTTAAGCACCATGAATTGGATCAGGCAGTTGCAAAGCAGCATTGGGATTCCATTTCCTTATGCTTATTACTCCTAAAAGATAATGAAAAACGGTTTCAAACTGATAGCTAGAGACTTGTTTACCTTTTTCACGATTCTCATCTTCTTTACATTCATTTGGTCAATAAAAATGGAAAAATTCGCTGGTAACCATGCATGTTTAGCTCTGATTTGTTGTCCCTGCCACTTGGATGACTGCTTTTCTTTGTTGACTGTGTTCTTTTCTCTCTTATGCCTGCCTTTATTCCTTCCTTGCTGCTGTCATGACTATCTCCTCCTACTCGTCATTGTATTTTTGATTTGGCACTATCATAGACACTATGCCCATAACTTTCACACATTAGCATGTAGACTGCTATGCTTGGACTCCTACTCTTAAGGTATATCATCTTCTTTGTAGCTCCTCATGTTGTAGTCTTTATACACTGTCCTTGCTCATGAGAAACTAGTCCTTCTGAACTATGCCTCTCCTTATGTTTCAGACTGTCCTCTAGTTGGTACGACCGTAAGCCCTTTGACTGTTGTCATAGCTCAGATTACTCACTGTTAAACAGTGCATCAGACTACCTCTTCAAAGTATATCCTCTTCTTTATAGCTGTGATATGTACATTATCCTCATCGTGTAGTTTTCCCTTTATACAATGTCCTTGCTCATGAGAAATTAGTCCTTTTGAACCCGCCTCTTTTGAACTATACCTCTCCTTAGGTTTTAGACTGCCTTCTAGTTGGTATGACTATAGGCTCTTTGACTGTTGTCAAAACTCAGCTTAGGCCCTTTTACTATAGTGACTTGGACTATTGCTATAGCTTAGCTTTGGTCCCTTTTCTTGGTTAAAACACCGCCATACTACCATTGCTACAATCGCCACTTTCCTGTACGTATAAAGCTTTATCCTTCCTCAAATATAAACATGCCACTGCATGCTCTTTTTTTTTGGTGACTCTCACTGAATTTGACAGTCCCCCTCTGATGTTATAACCCCCTTTCATCTAACTCACACTACTCAAACAACACCTACCTTCAAATATTAATTTCAAATAAGGGTTGAACATTTTATCCATGTGTTTCTTCCTGACAGTTGTAAGGTTTGAGGACCTACACCATATTCACAACAAGGTCTGCACAAAACAGAGTTCCTTCTTTTACATTTTTGACAGGGTAGGGTTTACTAGCTTCATGAGGTACTTATTTCTTCAAACCCTTTTGACCTCTACACTATCACCATTACATATTAAAGAATGGCATTTCGAGCACTTTTAACTTTGATGAGTCGTGTTCTCATTAGATTTGGTCTTCTACAGGCAGGAATATTACAGTATGGTCTTGTCTCTTTCACATCCTAATCATGTTGTAGACCAGGAAATTTCCACCTTCTCCATAAACTATAAGTAATCAATCAATTCAGAGACACATTTTGCACTTAAAATACCACCACCAATTGCTGATACACTAATTAAACAATGAATACAACTTAAAGTGTTGGTTCTTTAAGCCTCGAAGTTGTTCTTCCTGGAAACAAACTATGACCTGCCACTGTTATTTATGTACTGTTAGCTGTAAACCCTTCAAGGACTGTCCTATATATCTTGGTTCTAAGCATATCTACCTTGCAAAGGGTATTATCTTTTGCTAATGCACTTTGACATCTAGGGCCACTCTTTTCGTATTGCACTAAAACCTCTCTCTTTTAAACTAGGCACCTTTTTTTAATGTCTTTTCTATGGTTGTATTGCATGGTTGCTGTCCATATATATATTGTCTTGTGTTACCTTCGTGTATTTTGGCTCTTCTAGAGAAATGATTTTAGATGGCTTCAATGACTGTCCTGAAGGGTTGAAGAATTCGTTGTGTTAAGACTAATAGACTTATCTACAGAATGACAGTCTTGATCTTTGTGTTGATAATTACAGTAGGCATTGAGGACTGATCTTTGTGTTGATAATTACACCCACACTGTTAGTTGAGCTGCTCCTCCCACTCTTTCTTGTTAGTTGAGGGCTATAACTCCCTGATACATTTTACTTTCGTCGAACTACATCCCTGCCGGAAACAATCAATGAATTCCTGAGAAACGAATGAGAGCATAACCACCCCTACCAAGGCAAGCAGCTTGTGGATCACTTTCCATTGGGCTTGGTTGCCCAAGATTATCATGCTTCTCCTCTTAACTGTCATCGTTGTCATTTTGAAAAAGATTATCATGCTTCTTCTCCTCTTTAACTGTCATCACTGTCATTTTGAAAGAATTGCCCTCTTAACTCGGTCATTTCTTTGCATGAAGAGTGTCAATCTTATAACCTTACAAATTTGTCATCTATGATTGTGCTCTTTAGAAGTCCATCTTGCTTCTTTTAAGGCTTCACAATTGCATCTTGTGAGTCTTATTTTCTCTCTCATTTTTTTAGATTTGTTTGTAGCCATGCTTTCTCCATTCACAGCTCTTTCACAACTTATCCAACATTCTCCATAGCTCGACAGCACACACTCAAAACCCCTTGAACAGTTATAAATATTGCAGCTCACGAAGAGGTGTGTTTCAATTGTTAATATCATACATGTCAATAGATGAAAATCAACCACATTAAGCTGCACTTGTCCTTGACCTGAACGTGGGTAGAACTCAGAATGGAGAGGTGTCTCTTTTGACTTAATCGCGAATCCTGAAAGCTCTTCCTTTTCATGCACCACGCCAGGTTCCATGTTTTGCAACGTGCCATGTAGGTCCACAAGACAGCAATGGACTCTTCCCGCGCACCTCCATAGCTTTTGTGGAACTTCAACAAGTGCGCAAGCTATAAGAACTTCCAAAATGCATGAAAACAACTTCCAACAATATCAGTCAAAATGGCATATTCTATATAAATGAAAATAGTTATTTTTTTACTCAAAATGATATAGGGGAAAGGACCCAGTAGTCGTGCACCCTAACTTCACGCTTCTCAAAATCCTACTTGGAAATTTCGAATCACTCCGATTTTTTTACAGCAGCTTACTTGGCAAGTCCCCTGCTTATAACTAAGGTTTCAGGGCCACATCATCAAATATGATGCCACATCAGCATGCTTTTTGCCAAGGTGTCCAAAACAGCCCCCAAAAAAAGTGAGACCAATAGGCGTGCAAAAGAGACCCCAATAGTTGTGCAGCCGATGTGGCATCACCTGATTGGTTACTTTTTACAATATTAGTACATTTCTTAACAACTATTGGTACATCTCCTAACAACTGTTGGTACATTTCCTAACAAAAATTGATATTTTTTGTTTCAAACAATAGGTTTTATTTGTTCAATTTTTGGAACAAAAGGTATCAACAACCCTCACAACAATTGGAACATGCTCAACTACTGGGTCCTTTCCCCTATTCTATCAAAGTTTTTTCAAGATTTTGAATGGCACTTTGTGTACATCATGACATTTTTTTGTTTGTTTTCCCTAATACAGTAAGGGTTTATGAATTTTGTTAGTGTTTGTGGTATTAAGAGACACAAATGACTAGTCCATATAATTGTGCATTTATAATTGAAAACACGAAAATAACCAATTTGTACTTTCTCTATTATTTTCTTTGTGCTATTTATTGTTTCTTTTAAATTACAAGGCTTTTAGGGAAAAATGATTTGTAAGAAGCGAATGAGGTTTAAAATGCTTAGAATTAGTTATTATTAGTGTTGGGTGGCTATGGAATATTATGTTATGTTTAAATTTATATAGATTCAAAAAATCATAATTTGTATGAAATTACTTTTTATATTTAGACATTAATTTTTTATATATTTTTTTGCATAGCAATTTTTTGATTGTGGTTCTGAAAGAAATTTATTTGATTATGGATGCTTAATTATGACATTGAATCAAAGTTTATTTTTTAGATGTATGATGAAACAATACTTATCAAATGTGAAAACATGGTTCATTATTTTAGTAAGTGGATTCATCTTCCTTTCACATAAAGGATAATTTGGTTGACAATTACTATAAATATTTGGTTATACAAAAGTTATTTTTTTGTCATTTAAATATTAATTTATTGACATACGAGAACTTATTTAATTTATAATAACTATAATCAAAATAACATGTAGATATACAACTACCACAAAATGAAAATTATAGTCATATTTGAATCTTTTGTTAGTGCTTTGGGTTCAATTTGCCATCATGGTAGGTTTCTTGTTATTTGCTTTAAATTCTAGTTTTTTTGAGTCATTTAAAAGAATCTCTTGAGGAATCCATTGAAATGACATAAATGATTTAATAATTTAAAGCATTTGAGAATTTAATAAATTAAAATGAGTTATCTCACATATCAAGACAATAATATTTGAACAACAAAGAAATAACTTTTGTATAACCAAACGTTTGTAGTAATTGTCAACCAAATTATCTTTTATGTTGAAGGAAGATGAATCCACTAAAATAATAAATCATGTTTTCACATTTGATAAGTATTGTTTCATCATACATCTAAAAAATAAAATTATAGTGGTTCAATGCCATAACTAAGCATCCATAATAAAATTATTGACTTTAAACTTTTATGACTAATTGTTTGCAAACTTTCAATTTCTCTATTTGTGGTCAAACTTTCCAGCATTTTGCAATATTTGAAGACCAAAAAATTAAGAATATAATATGGTGTCCAAAAAAAGATGATAAAAAGAAAAGAACAAAAAAATCATAACATTCAACAAATCCAAGGAGTAATCTTTTGTCTTTTTTATTTTTTTCCTAGAAAACTATTGTCACTTGAACAACAATATACAAATGAGAGTGAATTGTAGAACAATATTCCTCATCAATGAGAAGTCAAAACTTCAGTTATGTAGCATCCATCCATTGATGTCATGGTGCATAATGATTGTTGGATAGTTGCTTTAGTTCATATCATATGCTTTCTTTTACAATCTTTCACATTGTCATCAAATGTTCAATGATCTTTCACTACCATTGACTTGCTTTTATGTTTGTGCCTTTGATGTGAATGCATGAACATTTACTGTATGTGACTATCCTTTCTATGTGAAGGACAAATTTGACAAGTTTCAAATGATAAAAATATATGTGACTAGTGTAGAAGCATACTTTTCAAAACCTACATCTTCTAAACATACTCTTGGAAATCTCCACTCTTTCCTACAACATGGGCATGCATTGAATTCTCAATTTTTGCAACATGTATAAGCTTTTAAGAATTATGAAACCTCCTCAATTGATGACTAAAATTCAAACCCACCCATGGGAGTATGCAATATTAATGTACCTTAAACAACCAATTTCTTTTTGAGTATTTCTCCTACGATAACATGGAGAAAAAAAATTGGTAGATAAAGTATATAATAATGCATGCATGCTTGTATGTTTTACTGATTGGATTTTTAACGAGGTGTATTCAAAGGTTACTTTTGAGCTACCACATGGTTCCTACAAAATATAGGAAGTTTCTCGTCTACTATTTGATAACAAGTGCATAGTCACACCCATTTAAAATGTCTCACCTGAAAAAAGAAAAAACTTAAGTTTCCAATTTTGCTTTCACAATTAAGGTTGTTTCACTGAAGCAACATTATTTGTGAACTTTAAAAAATAAATTTTGATTAAATTTCCTAACCACTCTAGTGCTCATTTCTTATTCTAGTGCTTGGTTTGAAGCATCATCTCAGGGCTTCTTACAATTTGTCTTAGGTAGAATGGTTAAATATTTACATTTACTAGTAGACTATAGAGGTTTAAAAGAATTACTAGTAGACTATGGAGGTTTAAAAGATTGATTGTGTTCTAGTTTTGTGAAATATATTCCATTTTTATAAAGTTAAGTTTAAGTGCTACATTTAATCTAAAGTTTGCATATTAAAACATTTACATTTGTAGTCAAAACTTGTGCATGATTTATTCAACAAGAAAAAAAATATCTTCTCCTTTTTGTAAATTTATTATTCAGCCCTAATTACAATTGTAGTTGAAGACATTGTTTATTTTACCATTATTTATTTGGGTAATTGAATATTTAATGTTGTATTGTACATCTATCATGTGATTGCATATTGTACTACTATTTTTTTAATTTTTTTTTGCTATTGTCGGCACCATTTTTCAATAGGCACAACATAGCATTAGAATGCCATGAAACCACTAAAAATAGATACAAACATTAGATGTTGTGGTTGCCACTTCTCTACTATACACATGTATGCATTTTATTCAATTTCTTCGATTGTATCAACACATACAAATAGAATATCCAATCTTGCCTTTAATGAAATGAGCTCCAAAAATTTTATTTTGTATGAGAGTTGTGTTTTCAACTAATTGTAATTGTTTCCTATTTTTCCAATGCCCATTTTGATATGCTTGGAAGTAATAGGAAGTGTTCTTGGATTGAATCACAACTTTCATACTTTTTTATGGCATGGGTATGAAAAAATTACCCGTAGTTTGCATATAACAACAAAATTCTATTGGTTTGATTGATTAACCAATTATGAAATTTTAATTTTTAAAATTTCAAAATAACAAAAAATCAAATCAAATTCTTATTCTTTTCAATCTTTTTGGTGCCTCAATAAGAGATCTTGAAGAATTTGGCAATTTAATTAAATGCAATTAACACATGTTTTCACCGAATTCATATCTAATACTTGGAAAAATTCATTAATATTTATTCTTATTATAGATACATAAAATGGGCTGATATAGAAGCATTGTACAACAACTACAACTACAATAAGAAATTTACTTTCAAACTAACACATCAATAAGTGAAGCAAAAATTTGCTACAAGCAACTCGGTCTCCACACAAATGACACACAACCTAAAAAACACCAAAATAACAATGCACTTATGATAGAAAGATAATGGAATAGACGATGAATAGTAAAAGGGTTGTTTAGCAATAGAGAATCACACCCCAAACTCCAAAGTGCAATTTGTAGCCATTTTAACAAACACTTATCTTGTAATTTGCAACATACAAATAACATGTAAGCTAATAACATAAATTTCCTTATGCATAACCCAACCTCTGTGTGAGAATGTATGCAAGGACAAAAAGGTTCCATCCTTTGATCCTGATTAATCAATTGGTTTTCATTCATTAACTACAATCTCTAGTGGGTTTTTGTTCGAGAAAGGTCTGAAGAATACCAATGCTCTCCAAAAGTTTTTTCATAACCAAAATGAGACCAAAAGATGAATTTATTTCTTTTATATGATTCATGCTAAAATTGGGTGCCCAAAATTTCCACACCAATATACGAGAGGGAAATTAATTTGAAATTGTAGCAAAACCCACTTTGTAACTGACCTCTGAACTTGCAAATAAACCAATACCCAAGAATGCTCTAGAGAATGTCATAAGTAATGCCCACAAAGTTTAACACCCCATTGAACTTGAAATGATAAATTTATTATTTAATTATCCCCAAAAATAATAATTATAAGGACAAGAAGAAATATTAAATTAGTATTTTTCACTTGAAGTTTTAATTAACACATAGGAATTGAACATTGATTAATTAAATCAATCCATTTTGCTATTTTTGAAAATGGGCCATGAAAGTCCTCCCTCCTCAAGATTGCTCGCTTTCAAGCAGCAAAAATTTGGATGCTAAAATATCTAAGGTCCCTCCCAAGTGGCATCCTTAATTGGAATTTCTTTCCATTTAATTAAGAGTTGAATGTGTAAACAACAACACTAACATCTTCTCTCCAAAAGGTTTGTGCAACATTTCCTTCTATCAGAGTAGTCCTGGTAACATCTAAAATGGTTATGTTTTTCCTTTCAACAACTCCATTCTGTTGAGGGGTTCTAGGAGCATATAACTGTCTTCTAATTCCATTCCTCTCACAAAATGTATCAAACTCTCTTGATGTAAATTCTCCCCCTCTATCAGATCTCATGCACTTCAACTTCAACCCTATCTTAGTCTCCACCTTAGCTTTGAATATCTTAAATTTCTCCAACGCTTATGATTTCTCCCTTAGAAAGGTAACCCACATCATCCTAAAAAAATCATCAATCAACAACATGAAATATTTGTCACCTTGCATGCTTCTCACTCTTGTAGGACCACATAAGTCAGTATGCAAAAGATCTAACAATCCATTAGATGAATACAACTTACTCTTAAATGTAGTTCTTGTTTGCTTTCCCAATTGACATTCCTTACATACTAGATTAGATGGCTTCACAATTTTAGGTAAGTCTCTAACAACTTGAGTAGAACTTATCCTTATCATGTAGTTAAAATTAACACGACACATTATTTTATGCCACATCCAACTTTCATCAATCTGAGAAATCAGATAACTTTTCTCACCAGCATTCAAATGAAAGATATTACCTTTAGTTTTAGTCCCTAATGCAATCTCTACACCAAAGACATTTAGGATCTTGCACTTACCATTCTTGAATTGCAAATCATATCCCTTGTCAACAATCTACCCAACACTCAAAAGATTATGCTTCAATCCTTCAACATACAAGACATCATCAATATTATGCTTACCATTAAAAGATATAGGACCTCTAGAACGAACCATACAAGCTTTATCATCTCCAAATCTTACTATACCACCATCATACCTTTCCATACCTACAAATTTACTTTTAACACCTGTCATATGATGCGAACAACCACTGTCAATCACCCATTCATCTTTCTCTTCAATCTTAGTAGCTAAAGCTTTCTCTTCAACAAGGCAACTTGTAGAATTCACTGGTACCATATCATCTTCCTTGATAGCAATAAATACAAACTCGCCTTTTGAATTCACATTCTTTGATTCTTCATCTGTCGCACCTTCATCAGCAACATAACAACACCTCTTATAATATCTGAGCTTCCAATTAGGCTTATAGGGCTTATCATTCTTTTCATACTTCTCATATCTATCATACTTATCAGATCTATTGTGCCTTTCAAATTTATCATGCTTATCATATCTAGACATTCTCTCAGGGCACCTAGAAGAAAAATGTCCTATCTTATTACAAGAGAAACATTTTAAAGGTAACTTTCCATCATACTTACCGGCTCCTTTAGACAATCTCCAAGAAATAAGGGCTTCAAGCTCATCCAATTCTCTTTCTTTCTCTTCCATCTCTCTCTTTTCTCTTTCATATCTAGAAGCCCAATATGAACTTTCTCGCGGATCATACTTCTGCTTCCCGGATACAGAAGCTTTGAATGCATTCTTAGATTTTCCATGTGATTCTCTAAATTCACTCAACTCAAATGCAATAAGCTTTCCAACCAACATGTCTCTTGTCACTGTAGTCACACTTTGAATTTCATCAATAGCAACTACTTTATGCTTGTAGGCAGAGGGAAATGATCTCAACACCTTAGCAACAATCTCATCTTCTTCAAGATTTCCATTGGCACATCCGATGTTCATGACAAGCTCATTCACTTTATCCATAAAGGATGTTATGTTTTCATCTTCTCCCATCTTCAATGTCTCATACTTCCCTTTCAAGCTCTCCAATTTAGTTGCTTTGACTTGTGAATCTCCTTCATACAAGGTCTCTAACTTCTTCCAGATCTCAAGTGCAGTCTTCAAACCCATCACATTTGTCGATCTCTAAATCGATCAAGGCACTCAACAATGCTTACTTAGCTCTTATGTTATGTTAAACATCCTTGATCTCAGTAGTAGTAACCAGTCCATTTTGAGGAACATTATAGATATTATTTGTAATCTTCCAATATTCATCTCCAAGACACTTCAAATGAACTTCCATCCAGTCCTTCCATACAGTATAATTGCTTCCATCAAATCTATGATTCTCCTTGAAAACATAGGTTGCCATCCCGGATCTCCTCAAGTGGTTAAGCTTCTTCTGGAGGATCTAACTCTAATACCAATTATTGGCAACAATAATGAAGGAAAATTGAGAGGGGGGGGGGGGTGAATTAGATTTCACTGGATTAGACAGTTTAAGCACAATCTCATAATTCAATCAACCGCAACAAGAATAAAGATAAAGACAACAACAACAACACACATAACACTAGAATTTTGGACATGGAAAAATCGGTTAAGAGAAAAACCATGGTGGGAACCTACCCACAATAAGATGATACTCTGCAATAGTATGTGTAAATATTACAATGGGGAACACACATGCATTCAGGCACATTTCCTAGAGCTCACTTCTCAAAATATAATGACCTAGAAGGCTCCAACCCTCAAGGAAGGTTCACTACCTTAAAATAATATTCAAACTACAATCCGGTACATGAATTGCAAAGATAGCATCTTCTAATGCTCGATAATAGTTCTAGTTAAGCTCATTTGTCTGCTTTGCAACAATCTCTGCTCAATACATCATACTGAAGGATAAATTCTCTTATGCACACATACACAACTCTCTGATAACGCAAACACCTTATTGACATCCAAATTATGTGAATATAACACCTATTTACACAATTCATCGACCTCGACTACAAGCTTGGCCAAACCCTCAACCTTTAATTACAAAATTACATCACACGATACATAAATAAACCATCAAACCAATACAATGCCATAGATGATATAGCATGGACCTAAACTAACTCTTCGAACACATCACCATCAAAAATATCGCCAAGATCAACCACAACACTCTACACCAAAAATACACATAACACGAAGAATATCACTAGATCAACAAAATCACCAATACCATGCAAAAGGATCAATGTGGACCACCAAAACAAATAGAACGTGATCAAAAAATACCAGCAAGCACATTAGAGCCATCCCCAATAGTTGCACCAATACCACTTAATCAAATATTCATCGATCAACACGCTAACACTCAAGAACACTCATCAACAACAATCCAGACTAGAAATATAACTTGTGGAGCACCAAATCACGAACCATCAAAAATATAGATATAGATGAACATCCAAATCATTCCCCCAAATCCACAACCAAAGATATGATCATATTGGAGAACATCAGATCAAATACCAAACTTAGCCAATCACAGAACAGAAAGACCAAACCTCAAACTGAATCAACTCAATGCAAATACCACATCACCAAACAACTCTCTGCAATACCAAATCACATGAATATGTTGACATTAATGACAACAACATGTCCTAGTAACAACAATATCCAACACCCCCCAAAACCACTCTTAAAAAAAAACCTCTCAAAATTACCCCAAAAAAATACTTGAATGCAAAACAACCCTTTCCTCTTTCACTAAGGTCTAAATTATCACCCCCCTATTTGAACATAAGATCACTCAAAAAGAAACAATTAAAATAAAATAGTAATACAAATCAATTACCAAATACAATACCCTCAATAAATATAAAATATAAATAAATAATTAAATTACACATATAACTTAAATATTCTGATAATATAATCCACAAAACAATATAAATATTATAATATAAGACACACAATATGTCCCACAAAATTAATCATTCACACTTAGGATTAAAGATAATGTCAAACCATCCATAAAATTAAATAAAAAACAACATACATAAAACCACACAAAACATAACAAGATGACTCTAGCCAAGAACACTGGAGCTCACATAAGACATTGCCTAGGGTTAAGATGTAGTAGGGCCTTAATGTCGCCTTTGATCAATTGCCATTGGGATTAAATGCATGCTCAAACCAATGAGACTAGATGAAGTCGATCCCTAGTACCTCCATCCTGCATAACACCAAAAGTCTATACACAACATATATATAAACATAAGATACACAAGCAGGTGAAAGAGAATCACAAAATCACACCCTGCTCATATATGAGTGATTTGACATTGTCCCTTTCACATCCATAATAGTAAGACATAATAGAAAAGATATAACATAATAGATGACATCAACATCATCCACATCTAATGTAAGCATTGAATTAGGGTTAGCACATGATAAATCATCATAAGCAATAAACATGAACCACATCTCCTAAATAGTGAATAATCACGAAGCTAATCATAAACCTAACTTCAATAAGTAATCTAGAGTATAGAACCAACATCATCATATAGTAATCATAATGAATCCTCTAATATCAAAGAGAATATCAATATAAAGAGTCAAACAAGAAGCAAAGAGTATCAGAGGCATATAAAGAGTCCACCAGTATCTGGTATAACCCATCATAAAGGATGAATCAGGGAAGGGCACTACATTCTCCCCCCTTGAGACTTGACTTACTCTTGGAAGTCGCAAGGCTAAGATAAAAACATGCACACTTTAGTCTTGAAAATTTATTTGAATGATACCAAATCACGCCTTTCCTTTAGGTTGAATACAAACAAAATAGCTAATACCCTTACTATAGAACTCACTAATAGGTAAAAGCATCTTAGTCTAGTCATTTTCCAAATTCAAAGTAAGATAATAACAACAAAATTTTTCCTTTACATTCTTTAATTATTCAAATTATTGCACTACATAAGAGATGCAACATGATACATCACTTTTCACTAACTACGATAAGCATACTAATTTACTCAAATACCTTCAAAAGACCATTGTTTCTACAACATTCTTGTAGGATATAATTTTTTTATCATAATCCCCATCACTAGGTTGATATCCATAAAACACAAAACACAGTGACTCACACTTTTCAAGCATGACAACACTCCTTTAACATCTATATACACAATAAGGAAGATATATATACATTTACATGACATTTTACACATGCACACTCCTCTATATTACTAAATAAGTCACATTATACATCTATATGAGTGTAATGTTTCTCAGAACAAGTTTTCTCAAATTCAAACGTAATTAAGATATCATACAATATCCAAAATCCATAGTCCATACTCATAAAAAAAAAAAAAGATTCATAGCATATAAAACATCTCAACATTCACACCAAAAGCTCTAAGCATGAAGCACAACACAGTCTGAACTAAAGAGAAGAAGACAACGCCAATACATGTTATAAATACTCGATGCACTCTTCAATTAGTAAATTATTCATATAAATCCTTATACAATAGTTATACATGAATCATACATAAGCATTCATTGAAGACAAGAAATTTGTAAATCATTAACACTTAATCTTGACATATTATACAAACTTATTTAAACCAAACACACTTCTCTCTAACATTTCATATAATCTAGAAAATTATAACTGCATTTCATCTTGGAAACATATTTTTTTTCTCAACCACCATTAGTAGTATTTAATTGTCCAAAATGCCTAGTGCACTTCTCCATGGTGTCCTTCCTTAGACTCACTATCAGAGGTTAAAAATGAACATGATAGAAACAACACTTAACACATAACTAGGGCCAACAATACTAAACATATGGAATGACCACCATAGACATCAAAAGAGAAAACTCAAATGGGAAAATTATCAAGTTCAACATTAAATCATAAAAAGTGTCAGCAATAATAAAGTGTGACTAGTGCCACAAAATAGATAGAAAGATGAACTTAGTGGTTAGTCCTAGTATAAGGAAATCCCAAATTTAGGCTATCCCTAACGATACTAGATATAAATCACAAATAACTCAAGGCAAATCATCTAACACATCTGGAACCACATATCGAGGTGAGTAATATCAACCACACCAAAGGGAGTAACCATTGCATGACACAATGTCCCGAATTGAATGTGTTAGAGAATGTACACCAAATGCAATAGACCATTGAGTTACACACACACACGCACACAATAAAATAAATAATGGTTCCTACTTACTTGCAACCATTTACCATCTTTAATGCATTGCAATATTTTCTCTTACAGATGAGAATCCATGCAATTATATTTTATGTAAGAAGGCATATACAAGGGAGATATATAGTGTCTTATACACACATGAGGAATACACTCAATGCATGACCAATGTTCATTTAAGATATCTCATTTACAAGATATTCACATTCACTAGGTTATGACTGTAATAGAAATAGATATCAGAATCTCAATTAATCACTCGATGATATACTACAACATACACCATTGCTCACAATGTACAATAAATTGCATGCAGGTGATTAGAATGCCCTTCATGATTTCATAAGACAATTTAGTCATTTTAAATTCGCACACATAACATAACATCATTACTTTTAAGAGACAAATCTCCTTACTTTATTGGTAAACAAAATTTAATATCAAATTTCAATTACATTCACTCCTATCATCTTTGATGATTTTCCTAACCTATCACTAACTAGTAAATTTGCTTATTTAAGCATGGAACTAAATACCATAGCCTTGCAACAATTTTATTTTCATTCACATGTAATGTCACACTAATGTGTGTGTGTACACACACACACACACACACACACACACACACACATATACATACATACATACATACATACATACATACATATATATATATATATATATATATACATATATACATACATACATATATATGTATGTATATATATATATATATATGTATGTATGTATATATACAAATATATATACAAATATATATACAGATATATATATATATACATATATACATATATATACATGTATATATATACATATATATACATGTATATATATACATATATATATATACATATATACATGTATATATATATGTATATATACATGTATATATGTATATATACATATATACATGTATATGTTTATGTATGTATATGTATATATATATATATATACATATACATACATATACATATATATACACACATATATACACACATATATACACATACATATACATATATATATACATACATATATATACATACATATATATATGTATGTATATATATGTATAGATACACACATATATATACACACATATACCTACACACATATGTATATACACATATACATACATATATATATATATATATATACATATACATATATATATGTGTGTGTGTGTGTGTGTATGTGTGTGTGTGTGTGTGTGTATATACATATACATGTATGTATATATACATATATATACATATACATATACATATACATATACATATACATATACATATACATATACATATATATATACATGTGTGTGTGTGTGTGTGTGTGTGTGTGTTTATATGTGTGTGTGTGTGTATATGTGTGTGTGTGTGTATATGTGTGTGTGTGTATATGTATGTATATGTATGTATGTATATATACATATATATGTATATATATAGTACACACACACACACACACATGATATTTTTTCTCTCCCCTTCTTCTCCTATCTTGATATGAAATATAAGGATGTTAATTAGGGGTGTATTTGATATCAAATAGAAGTACTGTATGCTTATTAATGAATATGATTTGGCATGTGTAAAAGGGAAAAGTTTGGTTAGAATAAATTTTGTATGCCATTTTGTGGTGATGAGAAAGATAAGTTGAATGATTCCTCTCATGGGTACATTCCTATTAACTCCTCCACTAAATCTAATGACATGGTTGATCTTCACAATTCCCTTTACGAGGTTATGTCTCCTTTTGAGTCCAAAGATAAGCCTTTCAGTCACTATGACCATGCTTTATTGGAAGATTCCCTCAATGACTTTATTTCTTTACCTAAACCTCCAAATAAAACAATACATCTAAAAGGTTAATCAACATGATCAATGTGAATGAACATAGTAAACCTGTTTTTGTGGTCCAAGGTGTTTATCTAACCTCACCTCTTTCTAATCAACTCCTTTTCACAGTTCAAGGAGGATATAGTCATGATTCCTTTAGCACTCTGATTAAACCTATCATCACTGTGCAAGGAGGAAATCCCACTAAGAGTCCTTATAGCTATGCTAAACAATTAACTAAGGAGAGTTATAATGCGGTTGCCCATACATATAACACAAGAAAAAATATGCAACCTAATTTTCCTCCGGTTATCCCAACTTCTCTTTTTGATCCTCAACCTATTCTTCCTCAAGCACCTCACATTTCACAAACTCTTGGTAAGAAGTACGATCTTGTGGAACAACTTAAAGCCACTCCTGCCAAGATATCCCTTTGGGATTTGATTCAAACTTCTTCAACTCATCATGAATTGCTACAAGATGCCTTAAAAACATTGAATGTCCAACCCGCAGTGACATCTAATAATATGGCTTCCTTGATTAATTCTATCATAGCTCCTAAGGCTCAAATTCTGTTCACATAAGATGAGCTACCCACTAGTGAAATTCAACATCCATATGATCCCTTAATGATTGTGGTTATTATAAATGATAGTGCGATAAGACAAAAAACTAGTGGACAATGGTTCTGGCCTTAATGTTTGTGGCATTAACTTGCTGCATAAGATCAATGTTGATACATCTCTTATTAAGCCTGATTCTCTTACTATCTGAGGCATTGCTAATGTTGCTAAATCTTCGTTAGGTATCATTACCTTTCTTGTTAAGGTAGGTCCTATTACTTTACCCACACCTATTCATGTCATGTCTAGAGAATTAACATACAACTTGTTATTAGGGAGACCATGGATTCATATCATGCAAGCTATCCCCTCTACATTACATAGGCAAATTAAGTTCATTTACAACAACAAGACATATACCCTGCCAGGTGACACAAATCTCTAGGTTTGTCTATAGATATCAACTTCCAAATCCTCTTCCATTGGTTCTTCCCCAACTATCCTAGATGATTCCTCTAAAGCTACTTGTGTGTCCACTTCATCAAACCAATATCCCATTTCTTCCTCAAGTGGACCTAAAGTTCTTGAGGAAGAGTCTTCTAACCCGATTCTACTTTTAAAGACACTTTCTCTCCTGAAAAGGTTCTTGCAGAAGACGATTGGGGATCCCTTGATTTTAATCCTACCTTCGTAGGGGAATATAAAATCCCCCCTAGATAATCTAAGGTCGAAAGGAAGGAAGAAAGAGAAGAACCTAAAAATCAATCCACTATGTTTGGGCCTTTTAGTAATAACTTTGTGGTGGCTTCCTTGACTTCATCTCCCTTAGTTTCTGACCTAGAGGACTTTGACCCTTCACTTTATGAAAATCCTTCGTCTCTCTCAGAAATGGCTAACCTTTATGGTCTTGGTTTTCACATTCTAGCTAGGTATGGATATAATGGTAATGAATGTGGTGCTCAAGAACAAGGGATAAAGCTTCCCTTGGAAAATAACTTTTGTGATATGACATTTGGGCTTGGTTATGATCCTTTTAAGCGAACTAAAGCATCTAAGAGACCATCAATTAGTGTTAATGTCATTTCTGCTTCTCTCTCAATAAAATATCCAGAGTATATTGACTATGAGTCTTCCAATGTCCCCACTTAGGATGTTTTTCCTAATGACGATTCCTTAGTCGAATTCTTAGGAGCTAATGACAACCTTTGTCGTTATCACCATAACTGTGGCTTTCCTAATGTCTATATGCAAAAGCTTACTTTGGGAAAGAAAGAAATAACGATGAGATAGTTAAAGAATTTCCTCAGTCAAAAGATGCTCCTCAACAAAGCAATCTCCTAATAAGTGATACTATTGATATCAGGATAGACCCTTATGTTGAAGATAAAGTCATTAAGATAGGCAAATGTCTTGACAAAGAAAAGCAAAAATAATATTATGAGTTATTACTTGAATTCCCTGAAATCTTTTCTTGGATATACTCTGGCATGCCTAGCATAGATCCTAATATTGTCACTCATAATATTATCCTAATTATTGATGCTAAACCTGTGAAGCCAAAGATTCAAAAGATTAACCCTAAAGTGGCACTACTTGTTAAAGCTGAGATTGAAAAATTGTTGGATGCCTAATTCATCAGTCCTATCGATTATTCCCCATGGATTTCAAACATTGTGGCTATGGCTAAGTCGAATAATAAGATTAGGATGTGTACGGACTTCCGTGATCTAAAAAAAGCCTCTTTAAAAGCTGATTTCCCTCTCCCAAATATCGATATGATAGTGGATTCCGTAGCAGGTCATGCCTTATTATCCTTCATGGACGGTTTCTCTGGATATAATCAAATCTTAATTAATCCTCAAGATCAATACAAAACTGATTTCACCACCCCTTGGGGCATGTTTTGTTGGGTTATGATGCTTTTTTGATTGAAAAACACCCGCAACCTATGAGCGTGCTATGACTCTCATCTTCCATGATGATATGCATGAGACCTTAGAAGATTACATTGATGACATCTTAGGTAAATCTGTCCTTCGCACAGATTATGTTAAGACCCTTCATCAGATCTTTGAGAGGATTCATAAGCATAACATGCGCTTGAATCCTTGAAAATGTGTTTTTGGTGTAGATAGTGGAAAACTATTAGGATTCATAGTTTCACATAGTAGAATTGAGGTGGATACGAAAAAGATAGATGCCATTGTTAACATGCCACCTCCTAGAAATGTCTCCCAACTCAAAAGTTTTCAAGGAAAAATTCAAGCTATTCGTAGCTTTGTATCTCAGCTTGTGGATCGTACCTTTCCTTTTATTCAATTGCTCAAAAAGAATATCACCTTTCAATGGAATGAGGATTGTTGTCAAGTATTTGAAGACCTAAAAACCTATTTGGCCAATCCTCCTGTTCTTCAACCCACTGACCCTTCTAAACTCTTTTTTCTATACACAACTGCTTCCCTTCATGCTCTTGTATCTTTATTGGCACAATGTGATAAGGATGGTAGAGAATGTCCGGTTTATTATATAAGTCATACTCTACTCGATTACAAGGTTCGATATTCTACGATAGAAAGGTAGTGCCTTGCTTTGGTCTATGCAACCCAAAAGTTAAGGCATTACCTTTCAGATGATGAAATCCATGTTATCATTAAATTTGATCCTGTGAAGCATCTTTTCTCTAAAGCTGATCTTTCAAGACGCTCAACTAAGTGGGTTATGATGTTGACCGCGTTTGAACTTAAGTTTGTCTCACAAAAGGCAATACAGGGTCAAGTGTTGACCGATCACTTAGTTGAGGCTCCCTCACCCTTCTCCTTACCTAACCTAGAGTCTTTCCCTGATGAATGCATTTTCTTTATTGAGATTGATGAGATTTGGGAATTATATTTTGATGGCTCTAGATGTCGTATAGGATCGGGGGCAGGGGTAGTCTTAATTTCTCCTAAAAATAAGCCTATCCCCTTATCATATCATCTCAATTTCTTATGTACCAACAATATTGTTGAATATGAGGCTCTTATAGTTGGAATTAAAGTGGCCTTAGCATTAAATATAAAATATCTACATATCTATGGATATTCTCAACTAGTCATAAGACAAGTGATGGGGGTTATCAAGCTAAGTAGGACAAATTATCACAATATAGAGATCTAGCTTTATTTTTGTTACAAAAATTTGATTCTTACACCTGGATCCTGTTCCTCAAAAATATAACCGATATGCTGATATGATTGTTGACATTTGCACAAAGATTGCATTGATGAACTATTATGTTGTAAAAAAAAAACAAAAAAAAACTATTATGTTGTCATTGATGTCAATTATAACCAGTAATGATGTTGTAATGATGTTGTTTTGCAACCGATAGGAGAGTTAGTGAAGGGAACTATAATCGGTAGGTGAGCTTGTGAAGGAAACCGATATTACTAAAGAAATAGTGAGATCAATCGGTAAACCCTACCCGTTGATGTGCTAAACCCTAACTGATGGAGCTTGGTGAATTTCTTGTATTGGTTAATGATCAAATGATGAGCAGTAATGATTATGCCACGTATGCATGTTGTATGTGAAGAGTTTCAAATGGTTTTTGGCGCGTAGAGATAATGGTTTTACCTTGGGGATGAGCAAGTACATTGCATGTAATGGAAATTGTGTGATGAGTTATAGGGATCGATGAAGCGATGATTAAGGAGCGGTCGAGGTTGTATTGAATGATTTGTAATGATTGCTATGTAATCCAACGGTCATACTTGAACCGATTTGTTTGTAATCTCTATGATATCTTAGGTTTGTGATGTGTTACCGACCTATTGTTTTGCTTATAAGGTCGATGAGTTGTTTTGTTGTAGTGTTGGCAATTTTGGTTGAATGTAAGAGTGATTGGTTGCTGAACCAGGAGATGTATCTGTAATATGTGTAAAGGCGGATAAGAGCATGAAAAGGATCCAATCAAGCAGAGTAGTGCTACTCACCAGATCAACAAACCCCTATTGTTCTCTAACAATTACATCAGTCAAATCTTGTAATGCCCCGCCAGGAAACCCCTAAGGGTTTAAATTAAAAACACTCAAATAGAGTGTAACTATTTATTTTTATTTTTATAATAATTAAGAGCGTTAATGAAACGGTTACAATATTAAGATAAATTGAAGTGAACTCAATTCATTATTAGACACGACATTAAAATACAATGGAGATTATCTGACAACTTAGATATCACAGCGGAAGGCTCAGCCAATCCTAAGGAGTTTCCTAACGCGATTACACAACCTTACACCTAACTCAACTTGCGTCATTAGATCCATTAAACTGGATAACTTAATTATGAGGTAACGCATAGATCTTGATTATAGATGTGTTCAATGGTTTGGCATCTTCTAATTTTAGGAATCGATCATCTACCTCGGGTGGTTAGGAGGCCCTCGGTAGGTTATTTAATTAATGCACTTAATTTTCATAAGTTTCATTAAGAGGTCTCCCAAAAGGATTCATGCATTTAATATAGTGAGGTTCATTCCTTGGGTTTGAGGTATCCATTCACAATTGGTTTCATCCTTTAATGTTTAAAAATAGGCATAATGAGATTCATACATTTAAGGTTAAACTACGATTAATAAGCAAGGTTTCCTTCTTTAGACTTTAAATACTCACCCACATTTGTTATCTTTCTTGGATGTTAAACAGGCATGGTTCATAGGAAAAAATTTCGTTCCTTAAGGATTAAACTACAGTTAATAGAATGAGATTCCCTTCATTAGATTTCGTGCATAGCCAACTGATGAGTTGAAGTTCTTTTATGAAAGGTATAATGTGAGTAGCCGTAGGATTCATTTGACGTTTTAATAATGCAATCAAATGGACTAATTTCAATAAGGTGGATATGCATGAGAACACACGAGAGCATCCTCCCTTTCAAAGTATCGTTAACTAGATGACGTTCATCATTTCAAGGTTAGAGAAGTAAGATCATAATGACGTTCCTCTCTTAGAATTAAAATACAATTATCTTATTGTATATTTTCTTTTTGTTAAATGAAAGATAGTGTGAGGAAGATTCTTTTACTAGGTTTAATGTATCACCCACCAATCAATTACTTTCCCACTTTAGATCAATTTTAGCAATCATGGGGGGATTCCATTCATAAGGATTAAAATATGGATATCTATTTGAGTTCACACAATTATAAAGTTAATTTAGTGAGGATTATTGATTTTAGTTACAACATGAATTACTAAGTATATTCATCCATTATACAACATGAATACCTAATTAAGTCCACACGGTTATTAAGTTAATCTGATGAGTATTTTTGTTAAGATTAAAATGTGACATAACTTAACAAATTCGTCCAGTGTAATGAAACATAACTAACATGGCGTGATTCATTTTCTAAGGTAAAAAGATAGATATTTATATGATGTTCATTCTTTAGTTTTCAATCTAGGAATTGAGACATAAATTTAATCTTCACCTCCTTTTTACATCCATTCCATTTATATACTTAATAACAAGTTAATCCAATAAAGTATTCTAACAAGATTCTTTCCACCATTACAACTTAAATTACATTATCAATTTACTTTTTCCACAACTTTAATCTCAATATTCAAATACCTTGCCATATTCATAGTTCACCATGTTTTACGAATTCAAATGACTATATTTATCCATTTGAATAATGTTATGCACTTAAATTTGATTTCATTAAATTTCCACCATTCACTTAAGCAAGAGTATAACCATTCATGATAATTTAAAACATAGAACAAAGTACGCTATAAACATCACATAACACAGATATGATCTCGGAGTTCACCCCGGATGGGCTACATCTCCGGGTCTGCTCAACTGCAAGACCCCCTTGGTATTATGTCGTTAGGAATACAAAATTTATAAGTCTTTTACATCTTGCCACTTAGGCGAATACAATCAATATACAACAGACACTTCGATCGGGAAATACATAATTGGTCCCTTCTAAAGCGGAACCAACTGACAACTCAAGGCAAGTACGGGTTCTAATGACTGACGTTACTTGACTTGGGGCGAAATCGGTTATGACCAACCCAATTAACCCAACGACCGGGTTCAAGACAAACCTAGCAAGACGTGCTACTATAACAAACGCATTGACTACTAAAATAATGATGGGTCGACCTCTAGTGTTAACAGGTATTTACAACATCTTCCAAGTTGTCTTAAGCATCTAGACAGTCAAGTTATATCTAAGATAAATGCTAATGACATACTAGAATACAACAGTAATCTAATCCCTGTTATAATGATGCGAAACGAACAACCCTCTTCTACAAGAGCAAAATATATTAAGAGTAAATGGAGGAATGGACTAATCATTCCCAGGCTAAACTAAACCTCTACTGCATACATAACCACAAGGAATTTAAGTCCATTACCCTCGTGAAATATACTCACTATCTTATGATCAACTATCATTTGACTTTCTTTTTTTTTTAAAAACAACCAAACAACTACAATGAAAATCATGGCTATACTAAAGCCCCAAAATCTATATGTGTAAATAACAATATACGTTAAATGGAGGATCTCTATATTAGTCTATATTTTAATAAACACATTTATCTTCCTTTTTTTTTTATATTATTTTTTTTTAAAGGAAAATTCATTATTCACTAAATCAAAATCTCAACTCCTTTTTTTAAGATACCATATTGCTAAACATTCAAAATATCTTACATTAAATATAATGCTAAATATTATATGTTTTCCCTTTCTTTTTAATCCAACAAAATAAATACATAAAAAAAAAACGATTTTAAATCTATGAGGCAACGTGTTAAAAAAAAAACATTTTTTTTTCTTTCTTTTATTAAACGCGAATCCCTAGGGGCCCTGTGAAAACCACAGTGGGATGTAGGTCCCTGCGGCCACACTGTGGTCTTCGCAGGGACTCCCTGCGGCTACTGCGGCGCCATGGGGATGGGGTCGGGTCGAGCTCCGGCTCCCCCCCCCGAAAACCCTAAAAAAAATCTCTTTTTTTTTGTATTTTCTTCGTTTAAATTTCATTTTATTTTTTCTTGGTTTCTTTGCACTTTCCAGTTCGAATCAGATCGTTTCTTTTGAATAAGAACATTGATAGAAATAAAAATCTTGCACAGACGTAGTCACTCTTTCATTTTTTTTTTTGTGTTCCATTTTCCTTTCCAGCATGATCACAGTAACAGAATGGGGAGGGGTTTCCAAATATCAGTTCAAGAATCTCCCTCAAACACAACAAAATACACAAAAGAAAACTCTTAAGTAGGCAAGATTTTTTTAACTCCTAAGACAGTGACAAAAATCATGATTTAATGATCACCATAATTTCAACAAGAACTCAGATTTCTTTAGGGAGAATCTAACAAACTTCTTTTGTGTTTCAGATGGGATGAAAAATAACAAGAGACCTACCTCCATTTGCATTCCAGGCATGAATTTGAAGTAGAGCTTCAGCCACTCCAAGCAAGCAAGAAAAAACTCCATTCTTTTTCTTCCAAAAACATGTTTTTTCCACCCCCCAAAAAATGCTTGCAAAACTAAGATTAAAAAGAAACCCTAATTTCTGCCCTAATTTCAATTTCGAAATTAGGCATTTTATTTTTTTAAAATAAATTAGATGCAAATCCAAATGGGAATCATTCATTCCCTCCTTATTCATTTTTTTCTTTTTTTTAAAAATTTAAAAGCTCCCATCTCTTATTCCCCTCTAATTTTTTTTTAAAATTTTCTTCATATCATTTTAGCCAGCGCGTTATATTTTGATTAGTTTAATTTTCTGAAGGTCAACCTTTTATATTTTATCAACTATACAAGTAAGAAGAAATAATTTCTTTTAAATAATAAGTTTCACCCTTTTTCCCCCAACATGCGAAAATAATTAGTTTATTTCTTTTTCTCAATCGACTTTTAAATTTTTCCTTTCCAAAACGCGTAATTTATTAAAATCGTCGTTATTAAAATCAACTATTAAATTAACTCGCTACGACGAAATAAAGCGACATTTTTAAATAAATGACTAATCTAATGCAAGAGTCTTGTTTATTCAAATTTCTCAACTACAAATGCATAAAAGTTACAAATGCGTAAATGAGCACACTAACCCCAGTTAAATACCTTAAGCTAGCTACAATCATAATTTAAAGCAAATCTCTTTAATTACTGATTAATCGTATAAAAGAAACTTCCTATTTAAATTTCTAAATTTCTAATGCGCTCGTCTACTCATGAATTTAAATTTAATACTTAGGATCACAAACCTCACTTACCTCGCGCATGGCCATTGAAGAGCAAGCCCACGAATCCACACACGATGCTCACCTAACCATGGCTAAGGCAAGACGAGAGTTATATGACCACCAAATCCGAATTCAAAAGATGAAAGAGCATACTCAACCTTGCAAATTCCAAAGGAGATGAACCTTGCCCTAAGCGATGTTGTACCTGCAAATCTCCTGCACCCATGAATTCATACAAGCATGCATATACAAATACATATTCAATGAAGGCGTTAGCTCAAGATTTATCTCAAGGGTTAGAAAACAACTACATTTACACGAAAATCGATGTAAAAGCACAATAATAAGTATGCACAATTTATTTATATTATCTAAACTACACATTGCATATCAGTTAATCTACCATTCGAGAATGCCACATAGGAAGTCAATCAAGGTTAAACGGGTTTTAAAAGTCCGACTAGGGTATGGGCATTACAAATCCCTTAACCGGGTAAGCTCCAACAAGCTTAGTGTTATCTAAATCCTCTAACTAGGTGATCCATTAGCTTGGATTTCAAACCCTCTACCGAGGTTACTCCTAAAAGGGTATTGCTTATAATAGGGCATTATAGTCAATCCCTTAACCGGGTGGTCCCTAACCAGATTTGTTCTTAACAAGACTTATTGTAAAGCTTTAACAAGCTTGGCTCCTAACAAGAAAGAATTCAAAAAAGTTAAAAATACTTATGGGTATTCATCCCCACTGTGGTTTTTCCCATTTGGGTTTCCACATCAAAATTATTGTGTCAAATGGTGAATGCTTTTGTGGTTATGTTTTCTATGGTTAATTTGCTTAATTGCTAAATCCACTTAAATATGATATGATGACTGACAACAATCTGAAATGTGCTTTTACTTTTGTTAGTAAAGCATTTGGATGTTATGGTTAAAAGGTTTTGAGAGTTTCAAAGTTGTTTTATTGTTATAATGTTATGACAATCAACCAGTATACTTGACAGTGATATTGCAATTTGTAGTTGAGTGTTTGAACCAATCAGTTCTGATTTTGTCTTGAGAGGTTGTTTTTGAGTTTGGAGAAAAGTCTAGTCAGTTTTCTATCTACTGATTCACCCCCCCTCAGTAGTAGACCGGATCCTTATTGATTCGTCATACCATCAATTGATATTAGAGCTCCTTAAGTCCTCTAGTGTTTAAGCCTTACAACTTGAGGTAAAGATATTGAAGAATATGATGAAGAAAGAAGGTCCAAAGTTTAATAGGGAAAACTATAGAATATGGAGTGATAGAATGAAAATCTATATCAAGAGTCTAGGAAGTCAATACTGGGAACATGTTGTTACTCAATATGTTGCACCTAGTGGAACTATATCTGATGATCAAAAGAAAGAACAACAAGGAAATAATCAAGCATTGGAGGCCATTATCAGTTCTTTGTTTGATTCAGAGTATGTTGATGTCCATGGTCCGAAGACTGCTTATGAGGTATGGAAGAAACTTGAGGAAATCTATAGCAGTGATGAGCATGTGAAGATTTCCAAAGAAGAGAGTCTAAGAGGTAAATTTGATGACATGTGGATGGTTGAAGGAGAAAATATACAACAATATGGTCAGAGGATCAAGGGGATAGTTGGTGAGATCAAGAGTGTTGGTGGTAAAGTGGAAGATGCCACAATGGTTAGTAAGGTGTTGAGAACCCTTCTATCGGTCTACGATATCCGAGTTGCAACCATTCAGGAGCTAAAGTCTATTGATAAAACTAAGGTAACTCTTGACTCCATCATTGGTAAGCTTACTACATTTGAATTAAATGGTTATGATGGCAGTGTTCAGAAATCCGAATCTACATTTAGAGCTTCAATTTCTAACCCACCTATGAGGAAAAGAAGAGATTTTAGTCATAGTTATGAATCTAGATCTAGTGGAGAAGTTGTTGATGAAGACAGTTTGATTGAGCTTGAAGCATTGTTGGCCAAGCAGTTACCAAGAGGTACCAGTAAGTACAGAGGTAAATTACCTTTGAAATGTTTTGCATGTAACAAGATTGGACACATTGCAACCAACTTTCCTAATGGTGACAATGAGCATAAACATGAGAAGTACAAGAAGTATAAAGGAAAAGACAAAAGGGATTGTCTCATTGTAGTTGATGGTGGTATCACTGATGAGGAATTTGAGGGAGATTCTAATGAAGACATTATCTTTATAGCCATTAAAGAGGAGTCATCTAATCAGAAGGCATTAGTTTCTTACATGGATAATTCTGATGATTGGATCATAGATAGTGGTTGTTCACACCACATGACTGGTGACTGGAGTAAATTTCTTATATTGAAGGAATTTGATGGAGGAGTTGTAAGATTTGGAAATGACTCACCCTGCATGGTAAAAGGAAAGGGAACCATTTCTCTTAATGGAAAGAGCAGTGCATATGATGTTTACTGGGTTGAAGGATTAAAGCACAATCTTTTAAGTGTAGCTCAACTCAATGATAAAGGTTATCCATTGGAATTCAAGAATAGAATGTGCAAAATCTATAGGAGCAAAGGTGAACTAATTGCAACTGACAAGTAGACAAAGGTAACCTATTTCACCTGAATCCTAAAGTCAACAACTATTTAATTGCTAAAGTAGATGATAGTCGGCTTTAGCATCGAAGATTTTGTCATATAAATTTTGATAACATTGTTAAGGTCAGTAAGTCCAAGTCGGTAAGAGGTTTTCCTTAGTTGGACAAACCGGTGAATGCTCTGTGTAAGGAATGTTAGTTAGGAAAGATGACATCCTCAACCTTTAAGAGAAAATCCTTCTCAGTAGAACATTTGTTAGATTTGGTTCAAATAGACCTCTGTGGACCAATAAGGACTATAAGTATTCAAGGTGACATATATTTTATGATCTTCACTAATGATTGCTCAAGAATGATGTGGGTCCCATTCTTGAAGGATAAAACAAAAGACTTTAGTAAGTTCAAGGCATCAGGGCCTTAGCTGAAAAGAAAAGTGGTAAGAAGATAAAGTGTCTGAGGAATAAACAAGGAGGTGAATTTACTTAAGAGGAATTCACTAGATATTGTGAAGACAATGGAATCAAGAGGCAACTTTCTGCACCAAGGACAACACAATAGAATGGTATTGCAGAGAGAAACAATCGGTCAGTTGTTGAAGCTGCTAGAATGATGCTTATACAAGGAGGAGTAGCAAAAACTTTCGGGAGAGAAGTTGTCAGCACAACTATCTACACTATGAATTGAATATTGGTAAAGAGAGGTAAGGATAAAACTCCTTATGAATACTAGCATGGTAGATCACCTAATGTCAGTTATTTTAAGATTTTTGGTAGTAAATATTTTATCAAGAGAGGTGACTATGTCAGTAAGTTTGAGGCTAAAAGTGATGAAGGCATATTTCTTGGTTACTCCACCAAGAGTAAGGCCTACAAATGTTACAACAACTAGACACAAAGAATCATTGAAAGTGCTAACGTTCAAGTGGATGAGTGTCTTGAAGTTTAAGGAGAAACTAGTAAGGAAAAGAAGGAAGATGAACCTTATATTCTGATTTTAGAACCAGAACTAGTGAAACCAGAAGCTGATGAAGTGAATGTTGTAGTACCTATTCAACCAGAACAGGTAGATTCAAAAGAAGATGATGAAAGTGAGGAAGAAGAACCTGAAGATAATGATCATGTTATTCCAAGGTATGTAAGACTCAATCATAATCCTGACTAGATTATTGGAGATAAAGATATTGGAGTGTTAACCAGAAGAAGGATTAGAGAGAATTATTGCATGATCTCCACTATTGAACCTAGAATTGCTAAGGAAGCATTTGGAGATGATCACTGGATTAAAGCTATGGAGGAGGAACTTGACTAGATTGAGAAGAACAATACATGGACCCTAGTACCCAAACCGATGAATAAAAATGTGATAGGTACTAAATGGGTATTCAAGAATAAACCAAATGAAGATGGAGTAGTAGTCAAAAACATAGATAGATTGGTATGCAAAGGCTATGCATAGGAAGAAGGAGAAGACTATGGTGAGACAGTTGCACCAGTTGCTAGATTGGAAGGTGTTAGGACTCTACTTGCATTTGCAACATATAAGGGATTCAAATTATATCAGATGGATGTGAAGTCAACATTTTCTAAATGGAATACTGGAAGAAGAAGTATACATTGAGTAGCCAGATGGTTATACTTTGACTGATGAAAAGGATATGATGTGTAAAGTGCACAAGGCACTGTATGGTTTGAAGCAAGCACCGAGAACATGGTATGAAAGACTACATTCACAACTGATGAAAATAGGTTTTCAGAGAACCATTGAAGGCAACAATATATATCTCAAATTTGAAGGAGATAAGATACTGGTTAGTGAAGTATTTATGGATGATATCATATTTGGAGGCAATGATGACATGAGTGATGACTTTGCAAATGAGATGAAAAGTGAATTTGAAATGTCTCTAGTAGGAGAGATAAAATTATTCATAGGTTTGGAAATTTAGCAGATGAAGAGTGGTATTTTTATCACACAGTCTAAGTCTATGAAAGAGGTATTGAAGACATTTGGAATGAGTGACTATAAACTAGTTGGGACACCAATGGTTACAGGTTGTAAAATTTCTAAGGAGGATGAAGCCGCATCTATTGATGAAAAGGAATACAAATCAATGATAGGGAAACTGCATTATGTTGTTCATAGTAGATCGAATATAGCTCATGTAGTTGGTTTAGTTACCATATTTCAGAAGAATCCAAAGGAGACACACTTAATAGAAACCAAAAGGATATTCAGATATTTGAAAGGGACTATTGACTATGGATTATGGTATCCATATCCAGGTAACTTTGATTTGAAGGTTTATACAGATGCCGACTGGGCAGGTAATGTTGATGATAGGAAGAGCACAACCGGTGGGGAATTCTTTCTTGGAGGCAGACTTGTATCTTGGAGCAGCAAGAAGCAGAGCTGTATATCACAGTCCACTATTAAGCTGAGTATGTTGCAACATATATGAATTGTACCCAAGAAATATGGATGAAATACATTCTAAAAGGATTTAAGTAGAAGATCACAGAACTAGTAAAGATTTTATGTGACAACACCAGTGCAATAAATATTTCAAAGAACCCGGTGTTGCATGCTAGAACCAAGCATATTGAGCTGAAATATCATTTCTTGAGAGAGAAAGTGCAGAGTAAAGATGTGTTATTGGAACATGTATCTACCAAGGAGAAGCTAGCAGATATCTTTACTAAACCTCTGCCTAAGACTACTTTTGAGTATCTTAGAGGTCGACTAGGGGTTGTGCCCTTACATGAGGTCAATTGAGAAAGATGTGGAATACATCAATCCCAGAGCTAATTGAAGAATCTTGTAGCAGGATTGGTGTAGAGTGGAGTTATTCCACAGGGGGAGCATTAAGTTGCAGATTGATGATGTAAAACAGTGAAGTATGACACTGCATGTTTTACTTTCACTTTGGCATTGTTGTCAAAGGGAGAGAAGAACCATATGATTGACAGAGAGATGATCTATAGCTAATTACCAGATGAAGACATGGAGACTCATTTGAAGGAGAGTACATGGTAAAATGTAAACAAAGATTCCTATTCACAATCATAACAATCAAGGGTATTGATACTTGTATTGCCATCAATGCTAAAGGTGGAGATTGTTGGCATTTGCATGAAGATTGAATTGATGAACTATTATGTTGTCATTGATGTCAATTATAACTGGTAATGATGTTGTAATGATATTGTTTTGCAACCGGTAGGAGAGCTAGTGAAGGGTGTCATGCTTGTAAAGTGTGATACATGCAGCTGCAACACAAAGCACTCAATAGATCATTACAAGCATGGTTAGAAAATAATAAGAAAACAAAGATGAAGCATGAAAAAGCGACCTATCACCCCCTAAGAGATGCGAGTATGGATTTTCTCTCAGATCTGGATAAGCAATCCCAGTGACTTGACTACACCTAGATGGAGGATTTGAAATGATAATGATATGCAAAGATGAGATTGATTATGCTAGATTGATCGAAGAGACTAATTAAGCTAATGATATGCATGATTAAGCTATGATGATGATGCAATTAAGCTAGAAAAGAGATTGATTAAGCTACATGATTCAACAATTATGCTAGAAAATGATCAAATTAAACTAAATCTAAGATGCAATTGCTTATAACAATAATGCTCAAATGATATGCCTATAGTAACAATGCCTAAATTGATAACGAGATGGGATCCTTATTTCTCCAAAATGGGGGATATTTATAGGATTTCCAAGGCCAGGGGTGAGGTGGCAGGAATCAATGGTCAAGATTGAGTCTGAAGATATCAAGGGTGAAATTGAAGGAGGTTGGAGAAGGAGACACTTGTCATCTCTATGGTGACAAGTGTCAAAGAGATTTTCTCATAAAAGGGCAAGTGTCCAAGAGAGGAGACATGTGGCCAAAGTGCCATGTGTCTCAAGAAGAAAATATCCGCACAATAGGAGGTTAGAATGTGCTAGATAGGATAGGGTTAGTTAAATCCAAGGTTAGGTGGAATGGGTTAGGTCAGAGGGATGGTTAGGAGGCGTGTGGGTAATTTGAATTTAAAAATTCAAATAATAGGAAAAGCCTAATTAATTCTCATCAATTCATAAATTGATTTGTTTTAACTAATTAGGGGATTAGAAGAATTGACTGAAATGAGGGGGGGATTAATTAATTTGAATTAATTAATCAAAAGGGACTATGGACTGAACTTAATGAATAAATCCTTAGATTTATTAATAAGTAGATGAAAGGGAGAATTTAATAAAATTGCATAATAAATTCAATTAAATTAGGAAGGGGGATTAATTAAATAATTGCTTATTTAATTAATTATCTTCAAACCACTTTTAGGTGTATACATTTTGCCCCTCTTTGAAGTGAGGTGTGATGACACGTTGATTCAAAGAATAATCTCATTTTGATGATGATATTGGTTTGATAGGATGCCCAAGCTATTGATTGATAAATTGTGATATGATGATGCCCCCTCAGGAGATCAATTGAGATAATTGACCTTTGGAGTTTTCGAATCTTTGCAAAATTGATATCCCGATTAGAAATGATTTGATTTCTGCAATTGTGGTTGATGAAAGTACGAGTTCTACAATCCCAGTGATGTGGTTTCTTGATTATTGATAAAGCTTGATTGGTTAGATTGATAAGATCGAGATTTAGTCTAGTTTCAGGAATGACACCTCCTGTATACGACAAAGATGATCAAAGCGTCCGGTTTCAGGAACAATATGTCTTGTATAAGACATGATCAAAACATTTGGTTTCAAGAAAGATACATCCTGTATAAGACATGATAGGATTGATTTAGATGCGATTGATTAATAGAATTGATAAGGTTGATTGGGTATAGAACTGACAGTTTGTTGATATCAAGTTGCGAAAAGATTCAGATATGCTGATGTTGGTTCTGTTGAGAGGGGAAATATAAGATTTTTCGCTGGGTCGATAATATTTGGAGAGAGATGAGTCATCATTGTGATTGCGTATACACTCATGATGATGCCTTGATGATTCTTGCGATAGATTTAACCTTCGATAGAATGCGCATGTGAGATCCCATGCAAGAATGAAATGTAAGCTAAATGCAAATGCCAATGTAAATGAAATGCAAAGCTATGACTGGACTAGTCACTAGGTTATTGCGTTTTGTCATCATTGAGCTTTTTAAATGTGGGAAGTGAGTGCAAATATAATTGGTATAATTAAACCATGATGACCTGAGCACGACTTTCCTGGATTTTGATATGGAAAGTTAGCACAAGCATCGAGGTATAATTGAACCAAGATGACCTGAGTGTTGCTTGCGTAAAACAGTGTAATGCCCATACCGTAGTCGGATTTTTAAAACCCGTTTAACCTTGATTGACTTCCTATGTGGCATTCTCAAATGGTAGATTAACCGATATGCAATGTGTAGCTTAGATAATATAAATAAATTGTGCATACTTATTATTGTGCTTTTGCATCGATTTCCGTGTAAATGTACTTGTTCCTAACCCTTGTGATAAATCTTGAGCTAACGTCTTCATTGAATATGTATTTGTATATGCATGCTTGTATGAATTCATGGGTGCAGGAGATTCGCAGGTACAACATCGCTTAGGGCAAGGTTCATCTCCTTTGGAATTTGCAAGGTTGAGTATGCTCTTTCATCTTTTGAATTCGGATTTAGTGGTCATATAACTCTCGTCTTGCCTTAGCCATGGTTAGGTGAGCATCGTGTGTGGATTCGTGGGGCTTGCATTTCATTGGGATGCGTGTCGAGAGAATTGGAGGACTCCCTCGATTTGCGTGCCATGCGCGAGGTAAGTGAGGTTTGTGATCCTAAGTATCAAATTTAAATTTATGAGTAGACGTGCACATTAGTGATATGGAAATTTAAATAGGTGGTTTCTTTATATGAGTAATCACTAATTTAAGAGATTGCTTTAAATTGTTATTGTAGCAAGCTTAAGGTATTTAACTGAGGTTAGTGTGCTCATTTACGCATTTGTAACTTTTATGCATTTGTAATTGAGAAATTTGAATAAACAAGACTCTTGCATTAGATTAGTCCTTTATTTAAAAATGTCGCTTTATTAAGTTATATAGCGAGTTAATTTAATAGTTAATTTTAATAACTACGATTTTAATAAATTATGCATTTTAGAAAGGAAAATTTTTTAAGTTGTTTGGGAGATAGTAATAAATTACTCATTTTCGCATTTTGGAAGAAAAGGGATAAATTATTATTATTTAAACGAAAATTATTTCATTTTTACTTGTATAGTTGACATAGTATAAAAAGATTGATTCTTAGAAAATTAAAATTTAATTAAAACGCCTTACTCGGTGAGTAGTCCCAAAATATAAATGTAGGTCTAAATCGATACTAAGAAATTAAAAATTTTAAAACTCAATAGGAGAAAGAAGCATTTTAATTTTAATAAGGGAAAACAAATAAGATTAATAAGTAATGGAAAGAAATGACTTCCATTTGGGACTTTCAATCATTTTATTTTTAAAAATAAATACCTAATTTCGAAATTGAAATTAGGGCAAAAATTAGGGCTTTCTTTTAATCTTGTTTGGTAAGCATTTTGGGGGTCTTCTTGGCCTTGGGTTTTTTTTGGAAAAAGGATGGTTCTTGCAAGGGAGATTGGGGATTTTGGAGAAGGATGAGGAAGGAGAGCAGCTGATTTGGGAGCTCATCTTCATCAAAATCTCTTCCCGAAAGCGTTGGAGGTAAGAAATTTTAATCTACCCTCTTTGTTGCATGAGTGTTCTCTTTTAGTTTTAGTTTTCAGTTTGGTTGTTCTTGGTTCTAAGATTGGCCAAGGTCCTTTTTTTTGGGATATCTTGAGGAAGAGAAAATCTTCCCCATTCTTAGTTTAAACAATCTGGAAATTTATTTTATGGCTGTAAAAAAAGGGCATGGGGTTTTTACATTCTTTTTGTCAATCATTTTGGTTTATTTCAAAATTTTGTTACAAAAGAAAAAAGAGGAACCGGCTGTGACTGTGTTGTTTTCAAAATAAAGAGAGAGGGTTTGCTGGAAAACACTCTAAATTTGTGTTATTAGACTGTGTTTTGGTGAGAAAATCATACATTCTATTTGTATTATTTACATACAATGTTTTCTTTGTCTTTTTTTTTTAAAAAAAAAAATGTATCTATAAATATTCAGTTAGCAATTTTGGGGACTGCACTCAGGCAGTTTTGATCTGGGTTTGGAATGATAAATAATTTTGAATCTGGTATTGTATTTTACCAGAGGTTGTTTTTTTTAAAAAAATAAAATAAAACCAAAAAAAAAATATATATATAAAAGAGGTTTTGTGCCCCCCACGACAGATGCTACCAGAAGGTAGCGATCCGCTACCAAATGGTAGCAGCGCTACCTTTGGTAGCGCTCTGCTACCATTTGGTAGCAGCGCTACCAAAAGGTAGCTGGGCTACGTAAGGTGGGGGAGGGCCCACGTGGATGTCCACGTGGGTACCCTCTCCCTCTCTTTTTTGAATTTAAAAATAAGTTTAATTTTCATTGTTTAAATTAACCGTTACTTATTTTATGATTATTTTATATAATTTGTTTAAAAAGAAACAAAAAAAAAAAAAGTTATAGCAATTTAAAAATAGTTTATTTTGTTTGTTTTAATTAATTATTATTATTTGTTTATTATTTTCTATAATATGTTTTAAAAGAAAAGAAAAGAAGAATTCAGTTATTTAGTGAATTTTAAAAAAAAGTTTAAGAGATTCGGATATAGTTGCTTGATATTAAGTAATTTTTAAATTTAGTATCTTATTTAATTCCAAACTAGTAAATAATATATTTGGAATTTGAGAAAGCAACATTTAGTAAATCTTTACGCTAATACGCATTTATAAATATAGTTAAATTATCCAAACCATAAACTCGACCGACAATTGTGGATAGAGATGATATGGGTAAACAAATGCATCTTCCGGGTGATGTCCTTGCAGTTTAGTTTGCTGTAATTAAATTGGTTAGTTTATAGTAAGACTTGATATGCTAGTTTTGGTCATAAGTCAATCAAACCCTAGTTAGGGTACCGTCAAACAATAGAATTTTGGTTTGTTTGTCTTCTTTGTTATGTTTTAATTTGACCCGTTTTTAAAAGGGATCACTATGTAATAACTAACGAGGTAGAGGTGGAATGGTGTACGTGTTCGCCTAAAAGGCAAGATTGTAAAGGCACGTAAATATGTAACCTTAACTATATTAAATACTAAAAGGGTCTTGCAGTTGAGCAGACCCGGAGATGTAGCCCATCCGGGGTGAACTCCGAGATCATATTCTGTGTCATGCGATGTTTATTGCGTACTTTGTTTTATGTTTTAAATTATCTTGAATGGTTGAAATCTTGCATGAGTGTATGGTGGAAGTTTAATGAATTCGAATTTAAATGCATAACATTAATTCATATGGATAAACGTAGTTTCTTAAGTTCATTAAACGTTGCGAATTATGGATATGGCATGGTATGTAAATATTGAAATTAAAGTGTGAAAAAAAAAAGGGGTAAATTGATAATGATACTTTAAGTTGTAATGGCGGAAAGAATCTTGTTGGAATACTTTATTGGTTTAACTTGTTATTAAGTATATAAATGGGATGGATGTAAAAAAGGAAATGTAGTTAAGATTTATGTCACAATTCTTAAATTGAGAACTAAAGAATGAACATCATATAAATATCTATCTTTTACCTTAGGAAATGAATCACGCCATGTCAATTATGTTTCATTGCATTGGACGAAATGGTTAAGTTATGTCACATTTTAATCTTAACCAAAATACTCATCAGGTTAACTTGATAACCGTGTGGACTCAATTAGGTATTCATGTTGTATAATGGAAGAATATACTTAGTAATTCATGTGGTAAGTATAAATCAATAAACCTCACTAGTTTAACTTTATAATAGTGTGAACCCAAATAGATATCCATATTTTGATCCTCATAAAAGGAATCCCTCGTGATTGCTAAAATAAATCTAAAATGGGAGAGTAATTGGCTTGTGGTTTATACATTTAACTTAGTAAAACTATTTCTCTCATTTTAAGTTCATTTAACAAAAAAAAAGTGATATGAAATCAGGAAATTGTATTTTAATCCTAATAGAGAATGCCACCGTGATTTTAATTATTCTAATCTTGAAATGTTGATTGTCATCTAGTTAACGATACTTTAATTTAAAAGATGTTCTCATGTGGCCTAATGCATATCCATCTTAATGAAGTTAGTCCACTTATTGCATTATTAACACTTCAAATGAATTCCATGACTACTCCCATTATACCTTCCATAAAAGAATTCCAACTCATTAGTTGGTTATGTAGGAAAACAAAAGATGAGACCTCTCTCTACTCATGGAAATTAATCCGAAAGAAACAAATTTATCGTATTAACCATAATGTTTAAACTTTTAAAAGGGGTATCAAATGTGGGTGAATATTTTAAAGCCAAATGAAGGAAACCACGCTTTACTAATCATAGTTTGACCTTAAATGTATGAATCTCATTAAGCCTATTATTAACACATTAAAGGATGAAATCATTTGTGAATGGATACCTCAAACCCAAGGAATGAACCTCTCTATATTAAATGCATGAACCCTTTTGGGGCCTCTTAATGTAATTACGATAATTAAGTGTATTGAATACATGACCCCTCATTGGCCTCTTAATCACTAAAGTAAATGAACGCCTCCTAAAATTATAAGACGTCATATCTTTGAACACTTATATAATCAAGATCTATGCAACATCTCATAATTAAGTTACCCAGTTTGATGGATCTAATGACGCAAGTTGAGTTAGGTGTAAGGTTGTGTAATCACGTTAGGAAACTCCTTAGGATTGCTGAGCCTTCCGCTGTGATAATTAAATTGACAGATTATCTCCATTGTATTTTAATGTTGTGCTTAGTTATGAATTGAGTTAACTTCAACTATCCTAATGTTGGAACTTTGTATTAACGCTTCTAATTATTATAAAAAAAAAATTTTTACGCTCTATTTGGGTGTTTTTAACTTAAACCCTTAGGGGTTTCCTGGCGGGGCATTACAAACAGGTAGTATTAACCATTTCAATAAGCAAATTGGAAATGTCTTCGATGATACTCCGATGATCATGTCCCAAGACAAATTTGTACATATTAATGATTAATTTACATACAACAGACAAGAAAAATATCATGTTCCTTCCTTATTCCTCTAGTCAGAGACGTCCTGGAGTTACTCAAAAATCATGATAGCGAAAATCAAGATAGAAAAGTTGAACAAGCATGTTAAAATCATTATCCAAAAGATATCATCCATTGAAAAGTATGTAAATGTGCTTAGATTGACTTTGTGATAGTTTGATGATTGATAATTTGATCTCGTGTTCAACGTTGGATGTGTCTCAGTTTTCGCTTGATAAGGGTTGCCTAACTGTTGTTCTTACTGTTTGATTAAGCTCAAAATGATCAAATTTTTTTGCCCCCAACTAGGTTCAAGATTTTGCTCCAAGCCTAGAAACAAATTCATTATGATATACCCAATGATCCAAACCATGGCGAGGAACCACCCGGGATGCCTGCGTATGTACAAGGCTTTATTATGGATATGAACAACATTGAATGAATGCAAGTGGAAGGATGCATGAACTAATAGATGGAAGAGCTAGTAGACAGATATCGCCTGTTAGCAGGTTTTCACCATCTTTTTTTTTATTGCAATTTTTCTCATATTTGATTTTTTTTTTGGATTTTCTATTTTTTCACTTTTTTTTTTGGATTTTCTGTTTTTCACTTTTTTTTGGATTTTTTGCTTTTTCACTTTTTTTTTTGGATTTTTAGCTTTTTCACTTTTTTTGGATTTTTTTCTTTTTCAGACATAAAACTTCTTCAGATGCATGCTATTGATGGGTTCATCGAGCTGATCTACGTCTTGTGTTGATAGCTAATATGCTCCTAACCCAAATACTATTGTGACCACAAATGGACCTAACCAGTTTGGTTTGAACTTTCCTTTCTTTTCTCGATCTGCCTGGTTGCATGGATTTTCCTTTAGTACTAGTTCCCCAACTTGAAAGACTCATGGTTTGACCTTGTGATTATAACTTCGACACATTCTTTGTCGATATACCTTTAAATAATCAAAGACATTTTGTCTTCGTTTATGGATCAATTCTAACTCCTGTAATCTAGATACTCGTTGTTCTTCATCTGGGATAAGACCTTTTAATGATACTCATAGAGAAGGTATCTCAACTTCTATTGGTAGTATTGCTTCTGATCCATAAACAAGAGAGAAAGGTGTGGCACCTGTTGGTGTGCAGATACTGGTATGATATGCCCATAGAGCAGGGTTCAATTGAATATGCCAATCTCTTCCAGCATCATTCACTGTCTTTTTGAAGATTTTTAAAATAGTTTTGTTTGATGCTTCCGCTTGCCCATTTCCTTGTGGATAGTAGGGTGTGAAAAATATGTGTTGGATCTTGAATTTCTCACATAGTTCTTGTACATCTTGATTCTTGAACGGTTGCCCATTATCAGTGATAATGGTCATGGGTATTCCATAGTGACAAATGATGTAGTTCAAGATAAATGCAACAATTTATTTTCCTAGGATATTTGGAAATCCTATAAATATCCTCCATTTTGGAGAAATAAGGATCCCATCTCATTATCAATTTAGACATTGTTACTATAGGCATATCATTTGAGCATTATTTTATAGGAAAATTAGCACAAGCATCGAGGTATAATTGAACCAAGATTACCTAAGTGTTGCTTGCATAAAACGGGTAGTATTAACCATTTCAATACACAAATTAGAAATGTCTTTGATGATACTCTGATGATCATGTCCCAAGACAAATTTGCACATATTAATGATTAATTTATAGACAACAGATAAGAAAAATATCATGTTCCTTCCTTGTTCCTCTAGTCAGAGACATCCTGGAGTTACTCAGAAATCATGATAGCGAAAGTCAAGATAGAAAAGTTGAACAAGCATGTTAAAATCATTATCCAAAAGATATCATCCAGTGAAAAGTGTGTAAATGTTCTTAGACTGACTTTGTGATAGTTTCATGGTTGATAATTTGATCTCATGTTCAATGTTGGATGTGTCTTAGTTTTCGCTTGATAAGGGTTGCCTAACTGTTGTTCTTACTATTTGATTAAGCTCAAAATGATCAAAAAGTTTTACCCCCAGCTAGGTTCAGGATTTTTCCCCAAGCCTAGAAACAAATTCATTATGATATACCCAATGATCCAAACTATGGCAAGGAGCCACCCAGGATGCCTACGTATGTACAAGGATTTATTATGGATATGAACAACGCTGAATGAATGCAAGTGGAAGGATGCATGAACTAATATATGGAAGAGCTAGTAGATAGATAGTGCTTGCTTGCCAGGTTTTCACCATCTATTTTTTTATTGCACTTTTTCTCATATTTGATTTTTTTTTTGGATTTTCTGCTTTTTCACTTCTTTTTTTTTTTGGATTTTCTGCTTTTTTACTTTTTTTTTTTGGAGTTTTTGCTTTTTCACTTTTTTTGTTTGGATTTTTTACTTTTTTTGGATTTTTTTCTTTTTTAGACATAAAACGTCTTAAGATGCATGTTATTGATGGGTTCGTCAAGCTGATCTCTGTTAGGACCTGAAGGCAACTAAGAGAGGGGGGGGGGGGTGAATCGGTTGTCTATTAATTTCAACCCAAATCTAACTTAATCAAACTTGATACATAATGCCAGTAAACCAAACTTAATGTCGGTTAACAAATTAACAATTAATATCAATACTGTTGAAACTTAATGCATGAAACAGAAAGAGAAAAACATCCACAACACATAACACAAAGATTTGTATGTGGAAACCCTGTAAGGGGAAAAACCACAGTGGGAAACCTTACCCACAATCAGATGATACTACTGCAGATAATATGTGTATACAAATGGGGTCTGCACATGTAGAAAGGCCAACCACCTAGAGCTCACTGTTCAATCACAAAATAGGAGTCACACTGACTATAATTGGATGATTAAATTCAATGATAATGTACTACACAAAATAGCATCTCCAATGCTGGATTTAGTATCGGTTAAGCTCTGATAATCACTTTCAAACCTTCCTTTAACCTTCTCTATGGTTTGCTCATATAATCTTCAATATTTGCACATACCATGTTACAATACCATAACCATATACCATCTTTCTATTATATTTCTTCCTTACATCATCTCACAGATGAGATCTTACATATATACTAAAACCTAAGACCAAATGTGTAGGTTGGATAATAAAGAATATTACAATTAAATCAATTATAGATAAGTCAAGATACGATGCATCATGTCGGCTTTACAACAATATCCAATTGATTAAGTCATCTCCATAACATGCCATGCTGATCTGGAATAGATAATGCATGTCGGTCCATAACCTAGACCAATTTGCTGGTAACAACAAATATGTCAACCCGATTAGACCAACAACCAAAATAACAAGACCAAGTGTCCAAACCATGTCTTTGACATAAACAAGTGATCTGCAAATGATAACAAGTCATCCTCAGTTCCGGTGAACAATATAACCTGGCGGTGAATGATATACTGGTGACTGTGCATAAGTCACTGAACTTGCCAGTGAACATAATGTGCCGGTTCAATATAACCAAAGATCTTTAGAAGGATAAGTGTTGATAAGTGTTGACATCAATGACAAAACCAATGCAACACATCCATAATACCAACAGTCTCCCCCTTAGGTATTGATGGCAACACAAGATGGGAAAACATCTAAGTGCCAAAACAGAATGCCAAAAACCAAAAACCAACAATCTCCAGAATAGATCAATACCAGAAATCAAAATACAAATGCAAAAAGTATATATCACCCCCCCAATAAGTAATCTCTCTCCAAAGGATAATGCTTGTTTTTCCATAGATATCTCCCCCCCTTTGACATCAAATGCCAAAGCATTACAAATACCAGATACAACCAATTCATAGAACCAATTGTTATATCCAATTTCTCCCCCTGAGAAGTATCTCTCCTCCATCAAAGCCAGAAAAAGGTTTCTCTATAAATTCTGTTGGTTTTATGCGGATCATCAGTTGTCTAAGTCTCTACCGGTGAGGGTATAACCATAAGCTACTCTTTGAGACATTCAAAAGGTTCCTTAGGCAAAGGCTTAGTAAAAATATCTGCAATCTGCTCTTTAGTATTCACATAAACCAATCTCACTTCTTTTGCTTCAACATTCTCTTTCAAAAAATTATATTTGATAGAAACATGTTTAGTTTTCGAGTGAAATACCGGATTCTTAGATATATCAATTGCTATTGAATTATCACAGTAAATGATTATAGGTTCTTTGCATTTTACCTTTATGTCCTTCAACATTTGTTTAGTCCATAATACCTGAGTACAATTAGTTGCTGTTGCAACATATTCTAATTATGCTATCGATAATGATGTACAACTCTATTTCTTGCTCAACCATGAAATCAATCTGCTACCAAGAAATAATGCCCCACCGGTTGTGCTCTTTCTGTCATCTACATCTCCTGCCCAATTTGCATCGGTGTATGCACATAAATAAAAAAAATTATATTTAGGATACCATAAACCAAGATTTGTCATGCCTTGTAGATACCGAAAAATCCTTTTTACTGCTGATTCATGATTTTCTCTAGGATTAATCTGAAATCTTGAAACAATACATACTACATTCATTATATCAAGTCTTGGTTGTGTCAAATACAGTAAACCTCTAATCACAAATTTGTAGTCATAGGAGTACTTACCGGTTTAGAGTTTTCCATACCAAATTTCTTCAGTAGTTCCTTCAAGTAATTTGTTTGACATATGAATATACCTATGTGAAATCTGCAATCCCAAAAAGAATTTTATCTCCTCAATCATAGACATTTCAAATTCTTCCTACATCTTATTAGCAAAGTCTTTACATAATCCACCTTCTCCTTTAAAAATGACGTCATCAACAAAAACTTCAATAACCAAGATGTCTTCATTAGTCACTTTGAAATATAAGTTGTTGTCAGCATTACCTTTAGTGTAACCAAGCTTCAAAAGATATTTGTCCAATCTAGCATACCAAGCTCTAGGAGCTTGCTTCAATCCATATAAAGCTTTCCTTGATATGCAAACTATATCTTTATCATTTGTAAATGAAAATCAATCAGGTTATTCAATGTAAACTTCCTCTTCAAGATCACCATTCAGAAATGCACATTTTATATCCATTGATATACTTTATAGTTCTTGTGTGTTGCAAATGCAAAAAATAATCTGACTGCCTCAATTCTAGCTACCGGTGCAAAGGTTTCATTGTAGTCAATTCCCTCTTTCTGTGAATACCATTTACACACTAATCTTGCTTTGTTTCTGATTACCTTACCATCTTCATTAATTTTATTTCAGAATACCCATTTAGTTCCAATTACATTTTTCTATCTTTAGGCTGGGGAACCAATGTCCATGTATTGTTCTTTTCAATTTGTTCTAATTCATCTTCCATTGCTTTAATCTAATGTTTATCTTCACATGCCTCAATAACAGATGTTGGTTCAATTTGAGAAATTAAACATACCTCTTCATTTGCCAGTCTTCCTTTTGTCATAACTCCTTGATACTTATTCCCAATTATCTGACTTTTAGAGTGATTCAGTCTTACATACCTGGGTGTGTTCACTTGCTGCTGTTCTTCAGTCACTGTGGAATTCTCTGATGATGCCGGTGTGACTGGATCCACATTATGTACTGATGCACTCTGTATAGGTTCATTTATGATCATTTCAACTGCTAGTTTAGAATCCATAGACCTTGAATTTTCTCTAAAGTGTTCATCTATCTTCACATTTGCACTCTCAATAATTTTCTGCAATCTTTTATTAAAACATCTATATGCTTTGCTCTTAGTTGAATAACCAAGCAATATTCCTTCATCGCTTCTAGGATCAAATTTACCAATATACTCATATCTCCTAATGTAAAATTTTCTTGCAAATATTCTGAAGTATTTAAGAGTAGGAGTATTACCAAACTATAATTCATAAGGTGTCTTACCGGTTTCACATTTGATGTGAACTCTGTTAAAAGTGTAAACCGTTGTATTCACTGCTTCTCTCTAGTACACATGAGGTAGATTTGCCTCTGATATCATGCTTCTGGCTGCATCCAAAATAGTTATGTTCTTCCTTTCCACAACTCCATTTTGTTGAGGTGTCTGAGGCACTAATAGTTGTCTTCTAATTCCATTCACTTCACAAAATGTATTAAACTCCTTAGATGTAAATTCACCTCCTTGATTTGATCTTAAACATTTCACTTTCTTACCAGTTTCATTCTCTACCATTGCCTTGAATAATTGGAATTTCCCAAAAGGTTTTGATTTCTCCCTGAGAAAAGTAACCCAACACATTCTAGAATAATTATCAATGATTAGCATAAAGTATGTATCTCCATGTAGACTTCTTGTTGTTGTCGGACCACATGAGTCAGTATGAATTAAATCAAGAACATTATTGGATTTCACAGAAATACTCTTAAAAGTTGTTCTAACTTACTTTCCCATTTGACATTCCTTACATACCAGATTATGAGGTTTTACAATCTTAGGTAAATCCCTTACTTCCTTAGATGAACTAATTTTTATAATGCAATCAAAATTCACAAGACAAAGTCTTTTATGCCATAACCAACTTTCATCAATATGTGCAATCAAGCATGTCTTTTCATTGTTGTTCAAATGAAAGATATTACCTCTAGTCTGATTACTAGTTGCAATCTCCAAACAAGTTCTATTCATGATTTTGCATTTACCATTCTTGAATTGTAACTGAAATCCCTTTTCAACTAATTGACCAACACTCAAAAGATTATGTTTCAAACCTTCAACATAATAAACGTTGTGAGTATTGTGCTTACCATCAAAAGATATAGTTCCTTTTCCTTTGATCAAACAAGCTTTGTCATCCCCAAATCTTACTAGACCTCCATTGTATTCCTCAAAAGATAAGAGTTTACTTTTATCACAAGCCATATGATGTGAACATCTAGAATCTATAATCCATTCATCCTATTCTTCAATTTTAGCTGCCAAGGCCTACTCTACCAGTGGAACAGTAGGTGTCGGTTGATCTTCTATTATTGCAATAAAAGCCCATCCATTGTCTGTCGGTTCTTCATCAGTAACTCCTTCATCAACATAGTAACATGATTTGTCTCTATTCTTCTTAAATTTGTATCTTTGATATTCAGGGTTAGGCTTATATGTTCTTTTATCTTATTCTCTTAATCTTGCTTGTCTATCGGGACATCTAGATGCCATATGAACAAATTTATTGCAGTTAAAACATTTAAATGGTGCTTTAGCTTCATACTTACTACCAATAGGACCTTTAGGCATTTTCCTTGCAGATAGTGCTTCAAGTTCTTCCAGATCTTCATTTTCCTTCATGATATCTTCAAGTTCCCTTGCATAAAGTTCTTTCCAATCAAATGATGATGATAATGCTGTAGATGATGATTATTTGAAGGCCAAATCTGTCTTAATTGTAGCAACAAGACCAAATTCCTCAAGCTCAAATGATGAAAGTTTTCCAACCAAGGTATCTCTAGATACTGATGTATTAGGCATTGTTCTCAACTCATTAATAGCAGTTACTTTCATTTTGTATGCTAGTGGCAATGCTCTCAAAACTTTAGAAATAATTTTATCTTCACTCAAGGAACCTCCACAACATTGTATTCCTAAAACAATTTCATTAACCCTTTCCATAAAAGCAAAAATTCTTTCATCTTCTTCCATTTTCAGATTTTCATACTTGACCCAGAAGCATTCTAGTTTTGCAATTTTGACAGTGGTATCTCCTTCATTCAATGTATCCAATTTATCCCAAATAGCTTTAGCAGTAGATTGTTCTGATAACCCCATGATTTGCTGATCTGACAAGGCACTCAAGAGTACTTCCCTTGCTTTGCAATCATTATCTTGATCCTTACCCAATGTTGGTGGATTAGGTTGATTCGGTGTAGGATCAACATAGCCATTCTTTTTAACATCCCATATGTATTTTCAAATGCAATTCAGATGTGTCTCCATTCTGATCTTGCATATACCATAGTTAGTTCCATCAAGTTTCAGACTGTCCTTCCTGAAAAATTTAGTTGCCATAGAATCTCCTCTAGCTATTAAACTTTTGCAAAAAAAGGACTTAGCTCTGATACCAATTATTAGGACCTGGAGGCAACTGAGAGGGGGGGGGTGAATCAATTGTCTATTAATTTCAACCCAAATATAACTTAATCAAACTTGATACATAATACTGGTAAACCAAACTTAATGTTGGTTAACAGATTAACAGTTAATATCAATACCGCTAAAACTTAATGTGTGAAACAGAAAGAGAAATAACATCCACAACACATAACACAAATTTGTATGTGGAAACCTTGTAAGGGGAAAAACCATAGTGGGAAACCTTACCCACAATCACATGATACTATTGCAGATAGTATGTGTATACAAATGGGGTTGGCACATGCAGAAAGGGCAACCTCCTAGAGCTCAGTCCTCAATCACAAAATAGGAGTCACACTAACTAAAATTGGATGATTAAATCCAATGATAATTTACTACACAAAATAACATCTCAAATATTGGATTCAGTATCGGTTAAGCTATGATAATCACCTTCAAACCTTCCTTAAACCTTCTCTATGGTCTGCTCATATAATCTTCAATATTCACACATACCATGTTACAATACCATAACCATATACCGTCTCTTTATTCTATTTCTTCCTTACATCATCTCACAAATGAGATCTTACATATATACCAAAACCTAAGACCAAATGTCTAGGTCAGCTAATAAAGAATATTACAATTAAATCAATTATAGATAAGTCAAGATGCGATGCATCATGTTGGATTTACAATAATATCCAATTGATTAAGTCATCTCTATAATGTGTCATGCTGATCTGGAATAGATAATGCATGTCGGTCCACAACCTAGACCAATTTGCCGATAACAACAAATATGTCAACCCGATTAGACCAATAACCAAAATACCAAGACCAAGTGTCCAAACCATGTCTTCGACATAACCAAGTGATCTCCAAATGATAACAAGTCATCCTCAGTGTCGGTGAATAATATAACCTACTAGTGAATGATATATCGATGACTGTGCATAAGTCACTGAACTTGTCGGTGAACATAATATGTCGGTTCAACATAACCAAAGATCTTCAGAAGGATAAGTGTTGATAAGTGTTTACATCAATGACAAAACCAATGCAACACATCCATAATACCAACAATCTCTATCTTGTGTTGATAGTTGATATGCTCTTGACCCAAATACTATTGTGACCACAAACAAACCTAACTAGTTTGGTTCAAACTTTCCTTTCTTTTCTCGATCTGTCTGGTTGCATGGATTTTCCTTTAGTACTAGTTCCCCAACTTGAAAGACTTGTGGTTTTACCCTGTGATTATAACTTCGACACATTCTTCGCTGATATACCTTTAAATGATCAAAGACATTTTGTCTTCGTTCATGGATCAATTCTAACTCCTGCAATCTAGATACTCGTTGTTCTTCATTTGGGATAAGAGCTTTTAATGATACTCGTAGAGAAGGTATCTCTACTTCTATTGGTAGCATTCCTCTCGATCCATAAACAAGAAAGAAAGGTGTGACACTTGTTGGTGTGCGGATACTAGTACAATAGGCCCATAAAGAAGGGTTCAATTGAATATGTTGATCTCTTCCAACATCATTCACTGTGTTTTTGAAGATTTTTAAAATAATTTTGTTTGATGCTTCTGCTTTCCCATTCCCTTGTGGATAGTAGGGTATGGAAAATCTGTGTTGGATCTTGAATTTCTCACATAGTTCTTGTACATCCTGATTCTTGAACGGTCGCCTATTATCAGTGATAATGGTCATGGGTATTCCATAGCGACAAATGATGTAGTTCAAGATAAATGCAACAATTTGTTTTCCTGGGATATTTGGAAATCCTATAAATATCCCCCATTTTGGAGCAATAAGGATCCCATCTCATTATCAATTTAGGCATTGTTACTATAGGCATATCATTTAATCATTGTTTTTATAGGCAAGTTAGCACAAACATCGAGGTATAATTGAACCAAGACGACCTCAGTGTTGCTTGCATAAAACAGGCATTATTAACCATTTCAATACACAAATTGGAAATGTCTTCGATGATAATGTCTTGAGACAAATTCACACATATTAATGATTAATTTACAGACAACAGACAATAAAAATATCATGTTCCTTCCTTGTTCCTCTAGTCAGAGACATCCTAGAGTTCTTCCTGTTTGATTAAGCTCAAAATGATAAAAAAAATTTGCCCCCAACTAGGTTCAGGATTTTGCCCCAAGCCTAGAAACAAATTCATTATGATATACCCAATGATCCAAACCATGGCGAGGAGCCACCCGAGATGCCTGTGTATGTACACGGCTTTATTATGGATATGAACAACACTGAATGAATGCAAGCGGAAGGATGCATGAACTAATAGATGGAAGAGCTAGCGGACAACTAACACCTATTTGCCGGGTTTTCACCATCTATTTTTTTATTGCACTTTTTCTCATATTTGATTTTTTTTTGGATTTTCTGCTTTTTCACTTTTTTTTTGGATTTTTTGCCTTTTCACTTTTTTTTTTTTGATTTTCGACTTTTTCACTTTTTTTGGATTTTTTGCTTTTTCAGACATAAAACTTCTTCAGATGCATGCTATTGATGGGTTCATCAAGCTGATCTCTATCTTGTGTTGATAGCTAATATGCTATTGACCCAAATACTACTGTGAGCACAAATAGACCTAACCAATTTGGTTTGAAGTTTCCTTTCTTTTCTCGATCTTCCTGGTTGCATGAATGTTCCTTTAGTACTAGTTCCCCAACTTGAAAGACTCGTGGTTTGACCCCGTGATTATAACTTTGACACATTCTTTGCTGATATACCTTTAAATGATCAAAGGCATTTTGTCTTCATTCATGGATTAATTCTAACTCCTGCAATCTAGATACTCGATGGTCTTCATCTGGGATAAGATCTTTTAATGATACTCATAGAGAAGGTATCTCTACTTCTATTGGTAGTATTACTTCTGATCCATAAAGAAGAGAGAAAGGTGTAGAACATGTTGGTGTGCGGATACTGGTATGATAGGCCCATAGAGCAGGGTTCAATTGAATATGCCAATCTCTTCCAGCATCATTCACTATCTTTTTGAGGATTTTTAAATAAGTTTTGTTTGATGCTTCTGCTTGCCCATTCCCTTGTGGATAGTAGGGTGTGAAAAATCTGTGTTGGACCTTGAATTTATCACATAGTTCTTGTACATCTTGATTCTTGAACGGTCGCCCATTATCAGTAATAATGGTCATGGGTATTCCATAGCGACAGATGATGTAGTTTAAGATAAATGCAACAATTTGTTTTCCTATGATATTTGTGAGAGGTACTGTCTCAATCCATTTTGTGAAATATTCGGTAGCTACAAGGATGAATTTATGATCATTAGATGAAGAAGGATTTATCTTTCCTACTAGAGCAAGACCCCATTGGCAGAAAGGCCAATATGTTGCCAAAGCATGAAGTTCTTGTGCTGGTGCATGAATCAAATTCCCATGGATCTGACATTGTTTGCATGTTCTAGCTATCTAAAAAGAATCTCGTTCTATAGTTGGCCAATAATAGCCCAAGCGTATGAGTTTTCTCAAAAGGGTAAGACCACTTGAATGAGTGCCACAAATGTCATTATGGACTTCATGTAAGTTCTTCTCAGATTCTTCTTGTTCAAGACATCTTAAAAGAGTATTGTCTAGACCTCGTTTAAATAGGATATCCACAACAAGAGTAAAATGGGAGGATTGGCAAATAAAGTTTCTCTTTTAATTTTTTGATAAGTCAAGAGGTAGGGTGTTATCTTTCAGGTATGTATAAGTTTGGCCATAGCGGGAGGAATCATGCCCAGCAAGGTGACAAATAGTTTGGGAATCAAGACAATAATGAGTAGGGTAAAACAACTCTTCCACCAGGAAGTCATAAACGCTCCTGATTTTCCTTTGTCTAAAGGAGAGAAGCAAGTGTAGCCATGGCATCTGCTGCTTTGTTGTCATTCCTTGGAATCTGTTGAAAAATTATTTCTACAAAGTATTATTTATATCATCAACCATCTTTTTATAAGGCATTAAATTTTCGTCCTTTGTTTGATAATCGTCATTAATTTGATTGATGATGAGCTGAGAGTCTCTAAAGACTTGAAGTTGTGTAATGTTCCATTCTATAGCCATTTTGATGCCCGTAACCAAAGCTTCATATTCTATTGTATTGTCAGTGCATGGAAATCTTGATTTGTATGCTTTTATAATTATATGACCTTGTGGTGTGATGAATAGAATACCTGCTCCTGATCCATGCTGTGTATATGAACCATCAAAGTATAATTTCCATGTTTTTGTGGTGACCGTTAGGATATCCGTATTGGGAAATTCAATCTGCAAAGGATGATTATCTTGAAGTTGTGCCTTGGGTAGTTGGTCTACAATGACTTGCCCCTTGATATATTTTCTGTCTACATATTCAATATCAAAATCACTCAGGATCATGATCCATTTTTCTAATCATCTTGTTAATGTTTCCTTGATGAGTAAATACTTCAGAGGATTGATTTTAGCTATCAACTTGACGAAGTGAGATAATAAGCAGTGTCTTAATTTTTGAGAAGAAAAAACTACCACCAAGCATGTTTTTTCTGTTGGGGAATAGTTGATCTCGTATCTCACTAATGGCTCGTTCTTTTTCTTTATTATTTTGTTGTGCGAGTAGAACCCCTAATAATACTTCAGTGGTCAATACATAGAGTAACAACGACTTTCCTGGAATTGGTGACATTAGGATAGGTGGTTGCATGAGATATGCCTTGATATTGTTGAATGCATCCTCACATTGATGGTTCGACTTGAAATGAACATTTTTTGTGTAATAGATGTGTAAATGGTTGACATTTATCTACCAGTTGAGCAAAAAATATTTTGGTTGACTGGAGTCTTCCTTGGAGTGATCTAAGTTGATTTATATTCTTGGGAGATGCCATCTCCATAATTCCTTTGACCTTAGCTTGATCTACTTCGATACCTCTAGTCGAAACAATGTATCCCAGTAGCTTGCCTAAAGTGACACCAAAGGCACATTTCTTAGGATTGAGTCGTAGCTTATATTGTTCTAACCTGTAAAAGATCTTTTCTAGTATTCCTATATGGTCTTCTCTATTGTATGATTTTGCCAAGATGTCATCCACATAGTCTTCCATGAATATATGCATCATGTCATGGAATATCATTGTTATAGCTCTTTGATATGTAGCACCTATGTTCTTTAGTCCAAAAGGCATGACGTTCTAGTAGAAAGTACCCCATGGGCATGTGAAAGTTGTCTGTTCTTGATCTTCAAGTGCTATTTTAATCTGATTGTATCCAAAGAAACCATCCATTAGAGAAAACATGGAGTGTCCAACAGTTAAATCTACAGTGATGTCAATGTTAGGCAAAGGAAAGTCATCCTTTGGACATGCATTGTTAAGATCTCTGAAGTATGTGCATATTCTGATGCTTTTATCTGGTTTTGAAACAAGAACAATGTTGGATACCCATTGAGGATAAGCTATAGGTCTGATGAATCTGACATCCAATAATTTCTTTAATTCTACTTTGACTAGGAGAGCAATATGAGGATGCATTTTCCTTAATTTATGTTTAACTGGTTTGGCTCTTGGACTGACATTTAAGTGATGCATAATAAACTCTGGATCTAACCCTGACATGTTTGCATATGACCAAGCGAAATTGATTTGCCATTGTTTAAATAATTCCATTTATTGTTGCATTTCTTCTTCTGACAGAGAAGTTACTGGATGTAGGATCTTTGATTTCTTTGTTGTCCCAATGTTAACTACCTCTATTGGTTCAATCAAAATGGATGACCTTTCTTGATAGTGCGTAGGTAAAGTGTCAAATATCCCATCTTCCGACACCTCGAGGAGGTTTTCACTATTGGATGCGTCCTTTCTTTTTACTTTTTCCTGATTTATTGTTGCCAAGAAATGGTTTTCAAGATTAGACCTGATTGTTTTTCCTTTATTTTCCTTTTTGCGACTAGGAGATTTGGCACCCACTTGACTAGAAGATGCGTTGCTGAAATTCCTGGTGAAAGTTGTTGTGAGTTTGATTGCATAAGATATACAGATATGGCATAGTCATTCGAAAAGGTATCGATGACAGTATGTCCTTCATTTTCCCAATCAATAAGTTCAGGGTGGATTAGGGGTAGGGGGTCCTCAGGTTGAGATGTTTCGAGAGTATCAAGGGTCATGATGGATGTATCAAAGTTTTGGATATGTATGTTTATATCTAGAATGATACTCTCATCAAAATGACCTCGCACAAGGAGCTCCTGATCGTCTTCGATTAAGTCCAAGTCAGCCGAATGTGATTCTAATTCAAGTGAGCTAGTTCCTAACGTTTTCCATGCATACGTGAACTAAATCGAGTCCTACATCTTCTTCAAAGCAATTTTTTCAGCTGATTCTTCAGAGTGATAGGAATCCCATTCCCATTCATTAGTGTATACACATAAAAATGGCTATGAGCGATTAAATAAATATTTTATATTTATTTAATGTTTATTCTTCTATTAAATAGTTAATTTGAAAAGATTAATTTATTTAATTCATTTCGTGTCTTTCTATTAATTAATTTAATTGAAATATTTTATTAATTAATTCATCTATCCTATTCCTCTAATTAATTAAATATCTAATATTTAATTATCTCGTTCAATAAATTTAATGGTTATTCTCCTATCCTATAGTCTCAAATATTAAATAATTTCTTAAATGATTTAATCTTCATTTTCCAACTCACCTTCGATCTCCACTTTATCTTCCCTTTGCCAACTCATCAAACACGTGGCTAAGGAAATTAACATTTCTTAAATATTAATTCATCATTTACCTTCAACCTCCAAACTTAATGAAATATTGTGTACATACACATATTTCATAACCTTCTTCTATATTCTCTCCAACATCCCTACATCTTAGGAAGGACTTGAGTCCACTTGTCCTCTCATGCCTAAATTTTCTCCAACCATCCCTAGATTCCCTTAGTCAGCAACCCAGTCAAGGTGAGATGAGTGATACTTGTCTTCTCCTTCCCCCTTTCTCTCAACCTTCATCTTTTCTCACAACCATCCAAATCTGTAGATCTGATCATGATCGTTGATCTGGGCCACATCATCTTGTCCTCTCAAGGTCTATAAAATCAAGAGTTTTAGTTGAGAGAGAGTTAGACTTCAAGTGAATTTGCAAGCTAATCATTTGTGAAAATTTATGCATCCGTGAGTTTTAATCTTGAAGCAAATTAACATTTTAGCATAATTATGTAGTATTGCATATCATAGCATTTGTGAACTATCAGTTATCAGTCCATTATTCATATGTCATCTTGGAAGCTATCAGTGTTTGTCTAAGAGCACACCACCTACAACCAGGAATAGTGGAGTTAGGACACAATGAGACATAAACCATGAAGGTAATATTAGTATTTTTATTTCATATTTATTTCATGTAGTTTCATTGGTTGAGTTTGGATTTCCTGTAGCATTTTCATTGGTATTTTGTGAAACTAACTTGTTATAGGTAGCATTCTGAGGATGAAATTCAAGTTGACACATTTTGGCGCCCATCGTGGGGCTCATGGACCTCGCATATACCTTTAAAAATCTTGCAAAAGTAAAATTAATGCATTTTTAATGCAAATTCATGCATGTGTGAATTCTGATAGCGCTTTTGTTTAATAGGTTAGCACATTTACAACATAGGTTAGCGCATTTGCATCACAGGTTAACGCATATGTCATGTAGGTTAGCACCTTTGTCTGAAAATCTATGCATTTGCATCATAGGTTAGCACTTTTGTCCTCTAGGTTAGCACATTTGTTAAAGAAGTCGCACTTTTGAGTCCACAGAGTAGCGCTTTTGTAGTGCAAGTTAGCGCTTTTGCCCTGAATATTAGCACTTTTGAGGTGAAAGATAGTGCATTTATTAGAATAAAGCTTTTGTTTACAACTGACATAATTTTCTTGCAAGTCCGAATGTCCAAGAACTTAAAATTTTCAAACTACTGACATCCATGTGCAGGATTTATTTAAGGAAAATTTTATGCATTTCCTCACCTAGTTAATTGAAAGCTCTATTTTGGAAAGTAATATATCATGTCTTTCTCATTTAGTTTAACTAAGGGGATAAATTGACAGCATGCAACTTGCATTTTGAGTAACTTCTCTAAAATAGTTGCATGCAGACTTTTAAAAAAGGCTAAAATAAACACCATGCTTGTTCGAGAAACATCTCTAAATAGAGGATAGATCACATTGCTATGGAAAGTTAAAAAGAACACTTATATTCCGTGTCTCGAAAGTGGTAGGTATATGCTTTCCCCTTAATTGGGTGATCAAAAAGCCAAACCCACTCTTTTATGCTTTCTTTACTTTCAAGCAATTAAATCCTTTAGAGGGCCTGCCTTCCTGAGCTTCCTTGAGGGGGCCAATTAGAGGGGAATGACCTAAAGTGGAAATGGGCTAATACCGAGTCCTTCCAATCCACTCTAAATAAAGTGTGTTTGTGATGAAAGTCCCAAACAATATGTGCTGATAAGTTCATACCGATACTATGTTTCCCCATAAACCCTATGGAGTGTAATCTCTATAGGTTGGGAACCTTTTGTATTTACAGAGCTGAAAGTGCCACATGTATGGCCACATGACGAAAAGCCTTTACTAAAAACCAGTTGTACTAGTTTCCAAAATCCTTCTAGTTGTTGGCGCAGGAGGTTGGACCTCTAAAGCGACTCTCACACATACGATTCTTAGTAGAGATATAAAGTTTTTCATGGGGATTTTTCATGGAAACTGGTGCTTGGCTTCCCTGGAGAAGTGAGTGCCGAGGGTGGAGCCAGTGGGGTCAAGCATCTAAATATCTGCTTTGAATAGCCTGGCCTGGGGGAAACCCCATGTGAGATTCAACAATTATTACCTCAGCCTGCCATAAGATTTGTACCTGCTTGTGCATTTTGTTTATTAAACATTGTGTCTTTTATGTATGTTACATGTTCCAAATGGTCAAAAATTGAAGAAAAACATTATCTGCGAGTGATCAAAAATCCAACCAATTGCCGAAAAAATTGATCAAAAGGGTAATACAAAGGCTTTCCAACATTTGAATACCAGATCAAACTAAAGTGTCAAAACATCAGTATCAAAATGCTTATAGTATATTTGTCTCTAAACCATCATGTATTTTCAAACTAGCTCAACAATTGGGTCACTAATCCAACAGGCTATTCCCGAAAGGTTTCTATAAGCATAAACATTCAACAAGCTATTGATTCAAACATCTTAAGTGCAAAAGATCAACATCATTGTCAAGTCTCTCATCAGGATAATCAAATCCTCTATCAAGAAGCTTGATCAATTTATCGCATGTTCATAATCTTGGATATATCTTTCCTATTTTGAACCTAGGTTATATCAAAATCAAAAGTGCACCAACATTGGAATCAAACAAACTTGTAAACTATTAGATGCTTATATGAATTTTAAGTATCACCTTAAGAAAAGAAAACCCAGTTATAAAGCTACTCAGAAAAGAATAAGATTCTTGTATATCAATCACAAGATCTTATTAAAACATAGGACATTCATACACCATTTTCGTCACTACTTACATGGCTATGGTACAAAGTTTGATAGAGAAATTTTGCAAGGACGTGTTTTTCAACAAAGAGATGCCTTATCATACCGAACAAACAATAGTGGTAAAATCAACAAGGCATATCTTCCTAAACCAATAATCACCTATTCACTTTGTGCTTTGGAATTTTTTTTTTTTTTTTTGAAATAATCACATGCTAGTTTGGACTAGAGCTCAATACGAACAACTTAGAAAACAACAAAAACAAATGGAGGAAGAAGATAATCCTATATTCCAAACTTTTGGGTATACCGCTATTGACGAAGAAGCAATCAATAATACCATTAGAGACCTTGAGCAAGATTTCAAATTTGATAGGCTAATGGAAAATTGTTGGCAAAACAAAAAGAGAAATATCTCTTGATGTTGGCAAAATCTGGAGCTAAATTACCACAAGAATTTAACATAGAAAGCTTGAAACAAGATGTGGAGGCAAGTAACACCCAAAACACAGATGATCCAAATAATGAAGATGTGAATAAAGAAAGTCATGAAGAGACAAGAAAAGAAAGGGATGACACAAGAAAATAGCGTAGTGAAAAAAGAACTTACAAAGAAACAAGGAGAAACTATATGGATAATCTATTGTTAAACCTTACCCAACAAATGCAAACTCTACAACAATAGATGCAAGATATGCAAAATGGAACAAGCTCCAAGAAGTATTCATTAGAAGATATATGCCCATATCCTTTCGATAAAAAAATGAATATGGTACCATTTCCACAACATTGCGAGATCCCTAAATATGACAAATACGATAGAAAATCTGATCCTCAAGATCACATTAGGGAGCTTTGTACTATGAACATGGAATTTTCCCACGATGAAACTTACCTTATGCATCTTTTTCCTAGGAGTTTAAATGGACAATAAATGGTGTGGTTTTCAAGTTTACCATCTGGAATCAAATCTTTTGAAGAACTTGTGAATAGATTTATTTCACAATACTCCTACAATATAAGGAATGAGATAACAATGCTGGATTTATGCAATGTTAAACAAAAGAATGGTGAATCTTTTATGATCTTCTTACAACGATGGAAACACATGTTTAATAGGTATCCAAGAGATGTGCCTGATCAAGAAAGAATGGACATATTCATTGATAATCTTATTAGTGAAATGAGTTATCGACTAAGAATGCAATGTCCTCCCCCCTTTGCCAAGATGATTGAGAATGGTCTGAAAATAGAGAACGCGATGGTAAAGAAAGGAGAGCTAAAACTCTACAATAATTCCTACAACAACAACAACAACAAAAACAACAATGACAAACCCAAGTTCTGGTCAAAGAATAGGAATGTCTACAATGGAGGAAATGATGATAATAGTGCTACAAAACAACAACAACCAATTTTTAATCTATCAAGTCAAATCCCAAGCAATAACAATCAAGAAAACAATAAGACCAAGTCCTTCTTCTGCAATCCTCGGAGGAAATTCGCAAACATTGGAAAACCATTGGAATCATCTTTAAAAACTCTTCTTGCCAACAAATTGATTGTTTTACCAGAAGCAAGAAGCTATGAACCACCAGTCAAGCCAAATTGGTGGAATGACAATCATTTTTGCAATTACCATTGAAATAAAGGACGCTAAACAAATGATTGTCAAATATTGAAACGCCTTATCCAAGATCTAATCGATAATGGAACTATCACAATGGATAGCCACAAGACAAATGAATCACACCTAGCTTTCAAAACTCCACTTCCAAATTATGACAAAGGTGAACCATTCCAATTAAAAGATGACAAAGGAAAAGCCAAAGTGAACTACACTTATACATATGATGATGTGGTAAATGTTATCGTTGTTAAAGATAATCCATCTTCAAAGCCAATTAATGTTATTACGAGAAGAAAAACAAAGATTACCTTTCTAGGTATAACAAAAGACCCAACATCCACTTCACAACAATACAATTTAGTAGAACAATTACAAAGAATACCCACTCAAATATCAATTCTGGAACTTCTTAAACTTTCACCTATGCATAAGGAAATTTTGGAGAAATCTTTAGTGGAAATAAAAGTTTCAAAAGACTTGGATATAGATCAATTCCAAAACATGGTAGGACACCTTATAGCTCCTCATTGCTTATCATTTTCTGAAAATGATGATGCATCCTTACAACATTCTCACAATTCTTCTTTACATGTTGAAGTCACCATTAATAAAACTCATGTCAAACACGTACTTGTAGATGGTGGAGTTGACTTAAACATTTGTGCATTAAGTTTGATTAAAGCTTTGGGATATTCAGAAAATGCAATGGATCCAAAAAAGAAAATAACCATTAAGGCTTATGATGAAGCATAACATTCTTCTAAAGGAACTGTTGTGTTACCAATCAAAATAGGACCTATGGAAAGGAATACATTGTGTCAGGTTTTAGATTTGAACCTCTCTTACAAAATTCTTCTACGAAGACCATGGATTCACAATATGCAAGCAGTTCCTTCTACATATCATCAATATGTAAAATTTCCTCATGAAGGACAAGAGATCACTATAATTGTAGATTCTAGTCAATATTACAATAATTTGAAGCCAACACAAGATACAAGAGTTCCACATAATAGAGAATTAGTATATCCTACCAAAGAAGTTCAAGAAAAGTTATGGGAAACCTTTGAGGAAGAGCTAAAATTAAATGATGAAGGAATGGGAAAATATTTTTTGCATAATTTTCCACTTTCCCCTAAGTCATATGGAAAGCCTACTGATATTCAATCAAAGACATTAGAAAGATCAAAAGATATGTTTAAAGGAACATTTGTTAGAGCTAAAACTCTTGAAGAAGAAAATGAAGACAAGGACATTCTTGGTTGGTTGTACAAGGATGAAGATAAAACTATAGCAACAACAACAAAAGTTAATATTCCCACAAAACAATATGGCAAAGGTTATGAAATCATGCAAAAAATGGGATATGAAGGGAAATGACCAATTGGTAAATGACATCAAGGTATTTTAGAACCAATTTGTCCCCACTCACAATATAAAGAAGATAAGAGAAGACTGGGATATCTAAAGTCAAATAAAAAGCACCATAATTATCAACAATCAAAGTGGAGAAAGAAATCAGTCTCTAAAGAAGAAAATTGGCAAGAAAAACTACATAAAGCACATAAATAGTATCCAATGAACAAAAGAAACAAGAAGAACATGAGAGGGAAGAAGAAGAGATTACCATCAAAGGAAAAGAAGAATCCTATCAACAAGTTCAAGAAATACAAGCAAATGCAGAATTTGAACAAGATATTCCAAAAGCAGTGAAAATAGAGATGGCAGAAATCAAGGAACTTTTTGCACCATACAACATTCCTGTATGGTATAGCGGGGTAGTCCTAGATCATGGTTCAGAGACAAATTCAAATGAGTATGAATGGGGTCCATATGTCTTATCTAGTACGTCAAGTAAGGAAAACAATGAAGAACAAACAACTATTTTAGAGGAAGACTTATTTAATACAAAATAAAAGATGGAGTTAGAAAGAAGACAAGAAGAACTCAGAATTAAGAGAAAAGAGGCGTATGCAAAACAACAAAGGAAAGGGAATGACAAAGAAAAAGAAGTAATGCCACAAGAAGTACAAACAGGGATGGATCAAGCATCTAGAAATATAAGATTTTCATCAGATGAGGAACAAGATGTATCAAAGATGTGGTAGAACCATAGAAGAATTAAGAAATAGTCAAGTAGGATTGAATATTAGTCCAGAAGAAGTTGAGTTTGAAAGGAGACAAAATCTAGCAAAATAATCCTCTTTATCATGTACACAAGTATGTCAACTCCAAAATGCAAATGAAGTCTTTGAAAATAATCAAGAAGGAATTTGCAGTATTAAAGACATGTGTGTTGATATAATCCATTCGTTTAAGGGACAAATGTCAGTTGAAGAACCATTTGAGTGTGAACCACAAAATACTAATACTGATTTTGTTAGAACTAATTGGGAGACACTTGGGAGAGGTAATTCTTAGAATCATTCAATCTATGACATTACCTACTTTATGCCAAATTATGATGATTATGTCATGAAATTTGAAATACCTAATGATGACAATGATTACAACTTACCCCTTCTTCATCGTTAACTAATTGATTGGGATAATTTAGAAAACCTTGAATTAGATTTCTTTTCCAATGATCATGACTTAGTTGTGTATCTTAATGTTATCAAACCCATAGCACCTAAGATATCTTCCATTATAGAATCAAGTAACGTTTCTCGTAGTCAGGAGAATGCCAAACTTTCCAGTCGTAAAATTGAAGTAAAACAAGGAAAGAGACCTACTGTTGAAAACCATTTCATGGCAACACTAGATCAATCAAAAGGGAAAATAAAGGATGTATCTGATGGTGAAAACCTCTTTGAGGTGCCAGAAGATGGAAAGTTTGACATTTCAGGAGAGATCTGCTATCCTAATAGAACCAACAGAAGTAGTAAACATTGGTACATCAAAGGACCCTAAAATACTTCATTATGTTGCCTCATTATCAGATGAAGAGAGGAAATAATACATGGAATTATTTAAACAAAGACAAATAAATTTTGCTTGGTCCTATGCAGACATGCGAAGACTTAATCCAAATCTTATCATGCATCATCTTAATGTGGATTTAAAAGTAAAACCAACTAAGAAAAAGCTAAGAAGGATGCATCCACACATTGCTCTTCTTGTAAAAACCGAGCTGAAGAAACTATTAGATGTGGGTTTTATAAGACCCATTGCTTATCCAGAATGGGTTCCAAGTATTGTACCAGTGTCAAAGCCAGATAAAAGCATAAGATTCTATATAGATTTCAGGGATCTGAATAAAGCATGTCCCAAAGATGATTTCCCATTACCAATCATTGATATAATTGTGGACTTATCAGTAGGACATGATATATTTTCATTAATGGATGGATTTTTAGGATATAATCAAATAAGAATTGCACCTGAAGATCAAGAAAAGATAGCTTTCACTTGTGCATGGGGAACGTATTGCTGGAATGTTATGCCATTTGGGCTTAAGAATGCAAGAGCGACTTATCAAAGGGATATGATGACAATTTTCTATGACATGATGTATACATTTATGGAAGATTATGTAGATGATATACTTGCAAAATCTCATACAAGACAAGAACATTTGAACATATTAAGCAAGATTTTTGACGGGTTGGAAAGATATCAGTTGAGATTAAATCCAAAGAAATGTGCATTTGGAGTAACCTCTGGAAAAATTCTTGGGTAAATTATATCAGCTTGTGGAATTGAAGTAGATCCTGAAAAGGTCAAAGCCATCATGGAGATGGAGTCACCTAGGAACATAAGTCAATTACGATCTTTACAAGGAAGATTGCAATCAATTAGGAGATTTGTCTCTCAGTTAGTAGATAGATGTCATCCATTCACCCATCTTCTACATAAGAATATTCCATTCAAATGGGATCAAAGATGTGAAGAAGATTTTATGCAAATCAAACAATATCTCATGAATCCTCCAGTACTGGTATCACCAACCAAAGGGAAACCATTGTTGCTCTATATCTAAGCAACAAATGTATCATTAGGAGCTCTCCTAGCTCAATATGATGAAGAAAGAAAAGAAAGAGCAATGTATTATATCAGTAGAACGCTTGTTGGCTATGAATTAAATTATTCCTCAATAGAGAAGACATGTCTACCAGTTGTATTTGCAACTCAGAAGTTGTGACATTATATGTTGACTCATTCTATGAATCTAATAGCAAAGATAGATCCCCTAAAGTATTTGTTGAGCAAGTCAACATTGATAGGAAGACTAGCCAAATGGGTTATGATATTGAGTAAATTTGATATAGAGTATGTTGACCGAAAATCTATCAAGGGATAGGTCATTGTTGATCAATTAGCTGAAGCTCCTTTACAAAATGACATACCATTGCACATTGAATTTCTTGATGTAGACATTCTGACAGTAAGTAAAAACTTTTGGGAATTGTACTTTGATGGTTCTTATACACAATATGGATCAGGCACGAGAATGTTTTTCATCACACCTCAGGGACACACAATTTCAAGATCATATAGACTATGGTTTCCATGCACAAACAATACTGCAAAATATGAAGCATTGGCTATTGGGCTCAAAATGGCCATTAAATGGAACGTCAAAGAATTACATGTCTATGGTGATTCACAACTTATCATCAACCAAATAAATGATGATTATCAAACTAAGGATGATAAACTCATGCCATACAAATAGCTAGTAGAGGAGTTTAAAGAACACTTTAAAGAAATATCATTCACCCAGAGTCCAAGAAATTAGAATAAAGCAGCAGATGCAATGACTACAATAACATCTCTCTTGCAAAATAAGGAGAATCCACATCATTAAGAATTTCTTATGGAAGATATCTTAACCCCTACCATTCAATCCCAACATATCTACTGAATTTTCCATATATTAGGAATCAGTCAATCCTTATACGGTCAAACTTATCAGTACTTAAAAGAGAATATCCTTCCTCTTGACCTATCCCACAACCAGAAAAGGAATTTTATCCATCAGTCCTCTCGCTATGCTATTATTGTAGATATCCTATATAGGCATGGTCTAGATGGTACTTTGTTGAGATGTCTTGAACAAGAAGAATTTGAGAAAGTTCTTAACGAAGTTCATGCAGGTATTTGTGACACACACTTAAGTGGCTTAACACTGGATAAGAAAATTCTTCGTATGGGTTACTATTGGCCTACTATGGGGAGAGAATCATTCACATATGCTAGGAAATGCAAACAATGTCAGATCCATGGGAATCTCATTCATGCACTAGCACAAGAATTATATCCTATGACAATATAATGGTTATTTTCTCAATGGGGCCTTGATTTGGTAGGAAAGATAAATCCCTCATCTTCTAATGGACATAAGTTTATTCTAATTGCTACTGAATATTTCACTAAATGGATTGAAGCAGTACCTCTAACAATAGTGATAGGAATACAAATATCATCATTCATTTTGAATTATATAATCTATCGCTATGGAGTTCCTATGACCATTATTACTGATAATGGAAGACCATTAAAAAATTAAGATGTGAAGGAGCTATGTGAACAATTTCATATACAACATAGGTTTTCTACTCCATATTATCAATAGGGAAATGGTCAAGCCGAGGCATCAAATAAAACTATCTTGAAAATTTTAAAGAAAACAATAAATGAAGTTGGAAAAGATTGGCACATTTAGCTAAATCTTGCTCTGTAGGCATACCAAACCATCATTTGCACTCCAACAGGGGAAAGTCTATATTTTTTGGTCTATGGATCAGAAGCCATATTACCTATAGAAGTAGAGATACCTTCTCTATGAGTATCCTTGACATGTCTTATACCAGAAGAAGAACAACGACTCTCTTGACTCTAGGAACTTGAACTGATTCAGGAACGTCGCCAAAGTGCAACAGATCATTTGAAAGTATATCAACAAATAATGGAAAGAAGTTATAACCACAGAGTCAAGCCACACATTTTTCAGATTGGAGATATAGTTCTAAGGGAGAATCCAAGAAATCAACAAGATTGAGAAAAGAAGGGAAAATTTGAACCAAATTGGCTAGGACCTTTTGTCATAGTAGCAGCATATGGATCAGGAGCATACAAGTTATCTACCCCTGAAGGTGATTGGTTTGATGAACCTATCAATTCTATTCATCTCAAGAAATTCTATGCTTGAGATATAAAGTCCTGAAAAAAATCAATAAAAAGCATATAAAGTCCTGAAGAAATCAGTAAAAATCAGAAAAGCAGAAAATCCCTAAAAAGCATAAAACAAAAAAAAAAGAGAAAAAAGAGAAAAATACAATAAATTTAGATGGTGAAAACCTGGTAAACAGGCGCTATCTAAAAAGTGATCTCCTCCATCTATGAGATCGCTTTGCTTACCTATCCACTCCATTATATCATATCTATCACTTCCATCTATCTTAGCTTATCCATTCCATCTTTCACATCTATTGCTTTGAACCATTTCACAAGAAATATGCCGTTTACCAACAATTATCAATATTTGACACTCTTGTCATAGTCACTGTCTTAGATCTTATCAGAATCAATCAATCTACATTTGTATCCCGCCATGGTTTGGATCTTTATCAATTCATATATCCATAATAAGGTTTTGTTTCCCTTGGGGGCACAATCTTAATTCCTTTTGCTAAGGTGATCTTTTAAATCTTTGAAAATCTAAAACATTCGAAAAACTTAGAAAAATAAAAAACACCTAGGGTTTTGAAACAAATAATGAGCAACAAAGCAATGAAGATCAAGGCATTTCATCAACAACTGAATCATGAAACTTTGAAACCGAAGAATCAACTAGCAAGTAATAAAGGATTATCCAAGATCATTCATCAAGATGATTATATCAGTTAATGACCATTAGAACATGTGAATGACATGCGAGATTCAATGTTTATATCTTGATTTTATGGCTAATCATGTACTCTATGCAACTCAAGGATGTCTGTGACTAGAGAAGCTATGATGGGGCATGATTATTTTTCTTTGATTGTTGTCTGTGGTTGATCTCTTATTAAGGTATGTACTTGTCTTAGGATATGATCAGAAAAAGATCAAGGAGGACATTCCAAGTCATGCATGAAAGGGGATAATCCTTGTCTGTTCTGCAAGAAATACTCAGGTCATCTTGACTCATTATATCAAGTTGCTTATATTAACTTGCTCTATCAAAATCCATGTAAGAAATACTCAGGTCATCTTGGATCATTATGTCAAGTTTCTTGTATTTTTTTACAACATTTTAAAGCTCAATGATGAAATCAAGCACTGTTACAAGAAAAGCATATGAAGAATGGTAGTATCATTTTTAGTTAGATCATTTTAGATTAGCGCATTTTTCTTCTGCATTATAAGAATTTAATGTCAGTTGCATTATAAGTATTTCATTTCATTCACAGACCAACGATCATGAATAAAAGATTTAGTATACTCAGACAAACAAAAATAATTTGCATTTGATCATTATAGGTGCATTCATTTTAATCATCATCAATTTCATTTAGTTGCATTTTAATCATTGCATTGTTTGCATTCAATTAAGTGCATTTCATTAATCATGTAGTGTACCATCATTATTATTTGCATTATCATTTCATTAAAGATCATTTAGTTGTATCTTTGCACTTAGATTCATAATCATTATAAGCATTACATATAAAAAAATAAAAAAAAATTGAAAAACATATTGCATAATCATTCATTTGCATTCCCATATAGATCATTACATTTGCATAATTTAAGTTAGTAATCATTTTTAGTTGCATCCAAGGTCATCAAAATCAAAAATCAAAAACATTTATCATTGCATCATCATATAAAGCATCATCATAATGAAGAGAAAAGATCATAACATCATCCATATAATCAATGCATATAGATCATCATCATAAAAAGAGTATCATTGCATAATCAAAATCATCATCATATAGAATAGTCCATGTCTACATATAAAACAATAAAAGTCCAAGTATACAATGATATCAGATAAACAATACAAGTGCCTCCAAATCAAGTCATGGCTATCCTGTACCACTACCACCTGATTTTGTCCATCTTTGTCACTATGGGTGAGAAGATCCTCCTGATACCTATCTCCCAAGATCAGTACTCCTCTGAGGAGGCACCATGACCCCACCACTACTAGTATCCATCAACACGATGATATGATAACTGCATGCTCTCTAGCTCTCTATGACTAGATCCTCATATAGTCATTGCCAACGAGAAGTCTCCTTCTCGACCTGAACTAGTGCTCTAATAGTGTCAACTGAGAGAGTGCCTGATCCAACTTGATGAATATGATCAAGGAGACCCTGAGTATCCTGCTATCTCCTAACAACTCTATCCCTGTCAGCCATGAAAGTCTATACTTGTGCTCGAAGCTGATCAATCTGTGCTCTAAGACTATCAATGGTATCCTGCTCTGGCACATCGTGCTCTGGTACCCTAATCCCCTCCTCACCACCTCCCTGTCCACCTGTTGGAATCTCAGTCCGAGTAGCTCTCAGAACCTGTCATCTAATGAGTGATGATCCTCTAGATCCTCATCCTCTCCACCATGAGCTGCAATAACCCTAGGGTCTGGCTGAATCTGACTAAAATCAAAGCCTCTCTCGCAACCCCCATCCAATCCAGTCATCCTACCTCCTCCTATCAATGAAAACCCTCTCGGTGATCTCATCCCTGCCCTGCCAGTATCCCTCCCAATCCATCCACCATCTCTCCCACCCATAGGATGCGGTCTCCCAATCCTGCCAACTGGTCCAAAAGGTCCTCCATGAAATCTCAATCGCCCTTCTCTCTGTCAAGGTCTACTACCACCCCCACCACCATCTCCACTCTCATCTCCACCTCCTCTGGCATCATGAGCAACTCTAAGATCTCGTCTTTATCTCTATCATGTGATAACCGGATCATCTAAATCATCATCCTCATCTCCTTAGCTGGGAGGAGGATCTGCTAGATCAATAATACGAGGAAATGGATGTGCTAGTATATACTGAGCATAATCTGCAGTAACACCATGATCAAGAATGTGCAATCTCATATCATAAGCCACTCTAAGAGTGGCAAGAAACTCTGCGCAAGCAATCTCAAAAGACAAAGAAGGTCCCCAATCTCGCCTATCTCTATATCGCGGAGCATATATCGTGACACCAGTAGGCATAGGGTGAATGATACCAAACTGTCTAAGAATGTGACTAATCAACTCTCGCTCAATAATGTAAGGATTTCGACCAATAAGATATTTACTCTGCATAATAAATGGTAATGTTTGTGCATCATCCATCCATGACTCACAATCAACATATGGTCTCCAAGTAATACTATCCAATGAATCAAGCATCCAACGCCAATACTCCATCTTACCCATCTTATGCTGAGTAAGGATACCTGCATATAGATACACATATGGCTACCTCTCTCCACAAACTATATGATGGATAGGCCGAGTGATAGAAATGTGCTCCCAACACTAGATCTACAATAGAGTGCATCCTATTGACAGACTAGCACTCTCATCATGAGCCACCTGATGAAGATCATGTTATAAATGTGCAAGCATACAAACACCCCAAGCATATCGAGTCTGATGTTGCATCATACTCTGAAGAATCTCACCCCATCCAACAACAAAACCTCGCGATTGCCTATCAGGACAAATGAATCCTCCAATCATACCAACAAGAATCACACGGAGAGTCTCATAATACATAACCATATCCTCCCATTGAATCTCTCCTCTAGAGATGCTCTCATTACCAAAAATGGCTTTGTAAGCCTCTATCCCTACATGATCATAAACATCATACTGTACTAACTCGCCGATCACTGGGATGTGCAAAATCCTATAGACATCCTTGAGTATCACACTAATCTCACCCATGGGCAGATGGAAAGTGTTATGCTCACTGTGCCATCTCTCAGCTAACACCATCAATAATCCCCTATTATGGGTAATCTCAAGCATATATAATAAATGACATAATCCACGGGCATCTATATGTCTGACCTCTACCTATGTCAGCTCTGGCACTAAATGTCGTACCATCAAGAATTTGTCCCAACACTGGAGAACATCACATTTCTCCTATTTACGAAGAGAATTAGATCAATCATCACTTATCTATCTATCAAATCAAAGCGATCGCTAATCTATCAAATCAATCAAATCAAACTAAAGCAACTTAAGCTATCAAATCATTTTAAAACCTACCAATCATGGTTTTCTATCAATCACTGAGTTAAATCAAAACTCTTCTATGCTCTTACATCATAAACTAAATTGGTTTGCTAGAGATAATCTATCCAATCAAATCAAATCAATCTATCAAACAACATCAATCAATCAATCAAGTACCTATTCATCATACATGTGCATAAAACAAGTCAAATTCAATCAACAAAGTGATTTTTGACTTTTACATCTATCAAAAACATTCATTTAGAGCATATGCACTAAACTCTTTAACAAAAGCACTATACTCTTGAACATAAGTGCTAAAAAAAGCATATGCGCTAACCTTTTCAACAAAAGCGCTAACCCTAAGCACATATGTGTGAAACTTGCAAAAGTCCTAACACACAATGCATATGTGCTAACAAACGAAACATAAGCACTAACCAATGCATATGCGCTAACATCCTTAACATATGCGCTAACAAAATGAGCATAAGTGCTATCATGAGAAAAAGCACTAAACCTAAATGAATAAGTGCTAAAACTAAATGCAAATGCGCCAACCTAATACCGAAAAAATCGCAAAAAATAAAAAAATCCAAAAATGAACCAAAAAAAATGAAAAATGGTACGACAAGCTGCAAACAAAGCTTGGGATAAGATACATACTGGATCCACATTCTCCGGAGGTCACTAATATCATCGAACGTGCTCAAATTGATGGTTCTTTACAGGAATCACCATTTCGCCACCTCACCTAGACAATTATCTTCACAAGCTGACAAGGATGAAATGAAATTAAAATTAACCTTGGTTAATTTTATATTTACTATTTGAAAGGGTAATTAATGCTTTTTAGTGGGGCAATTTTATTTATTTATTTCATAAATGAATTTAATTGACAAAATTTTATATCAATTATCATGAGATCAATCGTTCAAAATAAATTTTTCAAAAATTTCACAATCAATCTCCTAAGGGGGCACACAATCGGGATTTTTATCTCCATCAGGAACACTATCGATACTTGATTTAATCTTTGAAACAATGTTGTCTCAACATCATTTCAAACAGGGGCAAAATGTATACACATAAAAATGGCTATGAGCGATTAAATAAATATTTTATATTTATTTAATGTTTATTCTTCTATTAAATAGTTAATTTGAAAAGTTTAATTTATTTAATCCATTTCGTGTATTTCTATTAATTCATTTAATTGAAATGTTTTATTAATTAATTCATCTATCCTATTCCTCTAATTAATTAAATATCTAATATTTAATTATCTCCTTCAATCAATTTAATGGTTATTCTCGTATCCTATAGTCTCAAATATTAAATAATTTCTTAAATTATTTAATCCCCCTTTTCCAATTTGCCTTCCATCTCCACTTCATCTTCTCTTTGCCAAATCATCAAACATGTCGCTAAGGAAATTAATATTTCTTAAATATTAATTCATCATTTATCTTCAACCTCCAAACTTAATGAAATATTGTGTACATACACATATTTTATAACCTTCTTCTATATTCTCTCCAACATCCCTACATCTTTGGAAGGACTTGAGTCCACTTGTCCTCTCATGCCTAAATTTTCTCCAACCATCCCTAGATTCCCTCAATCAACAACCTAGTCAAGGTGAGATGAGTGACACTTGTATTCTCCTTCCCCCTTTCTCTCAACCTTCACCTTTGCTCATAGCCATCCAAATTTGTAGATCTGATCATGATCATTGATCTGGGCCACATAATCTTGTCCTCTCAAGGTTTATAAAATCAAGAGTTTTAGTTGAGAGAGAGTTAGACTTCAAGTGAATTTTCAAGCTAATCATTTGTGAAAATTTATGCATCTGTGAGTTTTAATCTTGAAGCAAATTAGCATTTTAGCATAATTATGTATTATTGCATATCATAGCATTTGTGAACTATCAGTTATAAGTCCATTCTTCATATGCCATCTTGGAAGCTATCAGTGCTTGTCTGAGAGCAGACCATTTGCAACCAGGAATAGTGGAGTTAGGACACAATGAGACATAAACCATGAAGGTAATATTGGTATTTTTATTTCATATGTATTTCATGTAGTTTCATTGGTTGAGTTTGGATTTCCCGTAGCATTTCCATTGGTATTTTGTGAAACTAACTTGTTATAGGTAGCATTTTGAGGATGAAATTCAAGTCGACACAATTAGAATCTGTATCACTTGCAGCCTGCAATCTACAAATTTGTTCATATAGTATTTGATTTGTTTCTTCATCTTTTCTTGTTATATCTTTTCTTCTTTCATATTCAACCTCTTCAGGACTGAGATTGAGTTCTATCAACCTTTCTATGAGCTCTCCTTGATTAGTACTAGGTTCATGCTTGTTTTGATTGAAATTTAAGTCTACTTGAGAGGTGCTTTTAGTTTGTTTTTCATATTGATTTGAAGCTTGCTTATTTTCCCATTTCATGTTTTCTTGTGTTTATTGCTTAGATGATGTTTCTTCTCTTTCAATTGCTAGTTCTTGTCTGTTTTCATATTCCTCTTGTTGTTGGCTAAAAGATGTGTCTTCTAGTAAAGTAACTTTTCCATATCCTAAGCCTGTTTTGTCTGTAGCCTGTTGAGTATGAGGTTGGATGGGTTCTGATATACCTTCTTTTCTTTTCCCTATAGGACCTGTTCCATTGTATCCCATCTTTCTAAGAATGTTAAATCCCTTTGCACACTTTTCTGTAGGTACGCAGACATTGTTGATCTTTTGTTGAAATTCTTTGTCCTTGTATAGCCACTGTAGTACATCTTTGTCTTCTGTTTCCTCTGATAAGGTCCTAGCACTAACAAATGCTCCATCAAATATTAGAAGATGTTTCATAATTGGTTATTGTTTAAAGTTTGATGGTTTTCCAAAGGATTTAGGAGAAAGAGGTAATTGTGATATTGAATATTCTCCATTCCCTTGATCTCTTAGCTGCATTTGTTTTTCCATACTTGACAAAATTGAGGGAAATAATTTTTCTTTAGATTGTGTATTTGAAGATGATGCCTCCCTATTATGAGGAACAATGACTTCTTTGTTAGGCCCAATATGGAAAGCTAATGTACTAAGAGGGGAGGGGTGAATCGGTACTTCAAAACTTTTCTTGAATAATAACTTTACTGCTATGCATAAATAGAATAGTGTAGTAACATAAAATAAAGTTACAATAAATAGATAAAAATCATACATGATTCACTCCATAACATATATATTTTGGTTACGCAGAAACTCTTGGTTAGAGAGAAAAACTGCGGTGGGGATGGCACCCACAACTTCACTACTGCAATAATAAAGAGTGCTCGGTTAGAGCTACATTTTAGCTATTTCTGATAGCTTACCCTGTTAGGAGTAACAAGATCTGTTAAAACTACCTTGCTAAAGGATTTTACAACATTTATTCTGAATGCTGCACTTGGTTAGAGGCTTTACAATTTATAGACTTGATTAGAGTCTTTTACCCCATTAAAGGTTTCTCTTTCAACTTCACAATATTACAATAAAATCATTACAAATATTTGCAACTTTACATCTGAAATGTTATAGCAGATTCTATGTGCTTGGAATAGATTACCTTGCTTATAGCATACCTCGATAACCCATATAGTAACACGGTAAACCCTTCTGTTTACTCTGTTCTTCGACTGTTCTCTGAAAACCTTCTTGGTGACCTCTGTGTCTCTGTAACAGTCTTCTTTCACATATACATATACACCCTTAACTCATGTTGTATAAATAGATCTCTTAAGATGGTGATCCAATTCATTGCTTTGATCTTACAAACATGATTCCTCAAATGAATAACTATACAAAATATTTCATTGGTTAGATTGATCTCAAATTCATACACAATCTTCTGGTGCAATTTCCAATCTAATAATGGTTAGATGTGCCTCGATCTTGTAACATGTTTTCATATGCATGTCCAGGTTCAATGTATCTGGTAACACATTTCACTTGGTGTATATCAAATTGGTGTGTCATCTTTACTGCTCGGTAGCCATGAAAAGATACTCGATAGATAGCTCGGTGTATACTACGTTCTGTGACTACTTTCTTCTGTAACCGACTAGACTGTGCATACTGACTGCATGATTCAGTAGTGCTAACCGACTAGAGTATATAGTATGAATTTGAATATAAAAACTAATGGCAATTTGATAAGTAGTAACAATCTCCCCTTTTGACATTAGTTGAGATGTTTGACAAAAACTACTTTCAAAGTCATAACTCAAAAATCTATATACTTTGCAAAATGACTATACTTGACAATATATACAATAGTCAATGAAATAGTATATTAAGATATACTCCCCTTATCATTATACTGTACATAACTCTAATTTTACATGCTCGGTTTTGTGCTTGTGTGCTCTGCTTACTATCCTTGGATACTCTGCATACTCTGCTCGGTATACTCCCCCTGTATACAATACTCTGAATACTGTATCAAAACTGTATCACAAAAACTATATCACTCCCCAATATATTATATTACTCCCCTTATATAGTATCGCTCCCCCTTTTTGACAAACATCAAAAACTTAATTTCCAAAAGGGGGTAGTAACTAATCAAAAATAGATTTATACTTCTTCCGGGAGTCGGTGAGTGCGATAGAGAGGGCATCCTTTACACTTTCCATTAAAGAAATTTGTGCTTGAATATCAGCCAATAGGGATATTAAGCCATCAAGAGTGCTTCCCTCTTGTGTAGTAGATAGGCATGTAGCTCGGTTAATCTGTTCTTGAACTGATGAAAGATGAGGAAGGAATAATGTCTGGAGTGTCATTATATCCATCCTGATCTTATGTTCTTCATTTCTTAGTTCCAGTTGTTGAGCCATGAGCTGTTGAAGCTTTGTATAAAAATTCTGAACTGAATTGGGCTCAGTGGTCAACTTATTTGAGAGATTGGTGATCTCTTTCTCAATTGCATCAGTTTTATTCTTGATATCTTTAATGAATATAGAAAATGTGCAAAGTTTCTGAAATAAATAAAGAATATGCTTGATTTGAGGGGACAACTCAACAATGAATTTGACAAGCTTGATTTTCCCAATAGCTATAGCTTTTTGTACTTCTTCTATCATTTTTTCAGTAAGCTCCTTGTCTTTTAGCTTGCTCAAGTATTCAGATGCATCTACTCCAGATGTTTCTATTTGATTAAGGAGTTCATCCAATTGAATGTGGATGGCTGCATCGGTTGACACTGTAGCTGAAGGTAGCATATCTGTCAGCAGTGTCTTCACCTTCTGAATAACTTTATTCTTCTTTTGAATGGCCATCTATTTTTCTTGTTCGGCCTTTGCTTTGCATAGTTCACCAGAATCAATAAGTGCTTACCCCTTTAATTTTGAGATATCCACATTGGGAAACACTATTGGTTTAGATAAATCAACTTTGAAACTATGCTTTTTCACCTTCTTCTCTTTACCTTTGGTCAATTGGACCAAGACAATAGCTTGAGAGGCTTGTTGACCCTCGGTAGGTTGCTCGGTAGAGGCAACAATTTGGTCGGTTCCTATAGCTGATGTGGTGTCTTTCGATGTCTTGGTACTAGGTGTCCCAGCTGCTACATTTTCAATGCTCGAGGGTGCTTGAGAGGTCTTTTCTTGAGTTGTACCTTCTACTGCTTCAGACTAGTGACCTTCGGTGCCTTGTGCTGTATCTTGAGGAGCTTCGGTAGAGAAAGGTGGATTGATCGGTGGGTAAGGCTGAACTTGTTCTAAAATGGATTCACTAGATACAAGTTTTGCATATGTAGTGCCTTCGATCATTTCCTGTTCCGGTGCTTCTGCATCCATGACTTCTTCATCAATTTGAATAGTGTTAGTCAGGTCTTGCTCGGTAGCATCAGGACCGTGCTCAGTGACATCAGGATCTTGTTCGGTGACATCAACAATTTCAACTTTAGATTGTTCACCGACATCCTTAGTTTTGAAGATTTCCCGCCATTTTTTTTGTCTCATTTTCTACATCAATATATAGCCCATTCATCAGTTTTAAGGCTCTCTGTTTGACAAGAAATTTTGAATTGTAGGTTGTCAAATGTTCCTTTATTTCTGCTACAGACATATCAGGAAATAGATGGACTAGACTTCTTTCTCTAATTTGTTTCTCTGAGTCCATTGCATATTTCCACCTATTATCAATATGCAAGTAAAGTTCATTTGGAAGTGACTTTACTAGTTCTAATGGAGCTAGCCGAAACTTTAGAAGTGTGCAAATAACAGCTTCTTCAATTTGTCTCTTCTCATCATTATTCCTAGTCTCATACTTGACATATCTAAATCCTACAAATCCACCATATTCTTTTAGATTGGCACAAAAGTTTTCAACACTATGAATATTTACCTTCTTGCTTTTTACAATCTGGAATTTGTTTGCATCTTCGGATTCTGTATCACTAGACTCTTTTGCTAGAATGAGTCTCCGAGTAGATTTCTTGTAGGTCTTGGTTACCTTGGGAGCAGTAACACTCTTTTGTCTCTTACTCGGTGATGTAGCTGATGCTCTTGTATTAGGTCTCTTTGTTGGTGGAGTCGGTAGGGCCTTTGAAGTGTCCAATTTCTTTCTTTTCAACACTTTACCCTTAGGCAATTCAGTGCTCAATGTTATTGCTACCTCTTGAGCTTTAGATTCATCTTTAGTGATGGCAAGAGTGCCTTTGACAGGTGTAGAGGAAGATTCTTCTCTGAATTTCTCAGATAAAACCTTTATCATCTTTGTAGCCTTTCTTGTAGCTTTGGGTACTACAATGCTCATTTTTACCTTTTCCTTAACTTCTTCATAAGTTCCATATCTTAGCTAGGTAGCATGCCTTGGTAATGTAAGATATGCTTCAATTTTCTATTGTGTGATATAAAAGTCAATCTCGTAACCCATTGGTGGCAAATATTGAGTTCTTGGTTCCACAGCTTTCACATAATAGTAATCAGTGTCTACCTCAAAGCATATATCATCCTTATATTTCTCTACCAGCTAGGGTGGAATCCGGTACCTGTTGTGCATCTTCTCTTGAAATTTGCTGAAATAATCATCCATTATATCATTGAAATTATCTCCCAATTTCTCGATAAAGTCATTAATCTGATGGGTGATTGGTTGGTGTAGCTCCCAAACTACTTTACCAACTAATGGAAAGAATTTCTCAAAGTAGAAAAACATGCGTACAAGAAGTGAACCAAACTTCAATGTATTTGCTGAGTTGTTCTTTTTCGGCTTCCTTATTGTGTTCAGGTTCTCAAATAATTTCTTCAATAACACTTCACATAAGTCAACTTTCATTCCCTTTTTCACAATTTTATAGGCTAAGTCAACTACGAAACAGGGTACAATGTTTTCCCTTGCTGATTGGAAGAAATAGTAACCAATTAATCTAATGGCAAACTTAAGTTCTGCATCAGTGACATTGTTCAGTTTCAATCCTCTGTAATCAGATTCTACTCCAGTTAAACTGATTAACTCCTTCTGTGATATCATCTTCTGAGCTTGTGCATGATCATAGATAGGATAATTGGTGATCACATGAATGATTTTCTTGGTGATTTTGAATGGTTGCTCTTCTAGCCACATGAAATCATCATGAACTCTTCTCAAAACAAACTTAACCCATTGGGGCTTGAACACACGAGGGTAGGTTAGGGCTTCAGTCAATCCCTTGATTTTAATGTGTTCATACTTGCTATTTAATACACCTTCAGTACATAATTCATCATAGGTGTCTCTAATCTCAACATGACCGAGTTCTTCAACATGACATTTGGTGAAGAATCTCACATCTTCAACTAACAAGACTCTATCTGGGATGAGTGAAAAGGCGGTTTTGTCATCTGATTCAGAGGCGACTTTAGGAGTCAAAGTGTATTTCAGTGAGGGCTTCTCTATATTCTTGACAACTATGGGATCTTGGATCTTGGGTGCCATTGTAGATTTTAGGTAAAAACTTAGCAAACTATCCTAAGGGTTTGATGGTTTACAAACGACAGATACTTCACACTTAGCAGATAATAACAATTTGATAAGATCGGTAAACTAGCTTGACAGTGTGATGAGATTTGATGTAAATACCTTGGATTTGCTTTGAATGAAGTTTGATCACCTTGGAATCGCTCTGCTCTGCTCTTTCAAAAACTTGGTGAATGTAAATGACTGTGAAAATGCTTTTAAGTACATAAAATACCTTATCGGGCTCCGTGCGGGTTAGGTCAAAGATATTAAATGCACTCGGTTCACCTTTAACCGATTTTCTCTCTTTTTTCATTTTAACCGAGTAACCAAATTTCCTTCATTTATCGACTTGACAGGCTTCCTGTGTTCACCGAATTGACAAGTTTCTTGTAAAGTACTTTTGATAGAATTTCAAACTTACTAATGCATCTTAACTATGCAGATTTTGAACTTTGTACATAATAGAACAGAAACTGTTATGATTTTAACCTTCAGAGAATGCAGTCCCTTCATACCTTTTCTGATTAATTTGGAATAGGTGCACCTAACTCTGTAGGTAAGGTGCTTTCTTCATTTGACACAATTTCCTTCTTTTTCCAAATCATCTTTAATTTTTCTTTTATTTCTTCAGTGTCTCCTCTAGGTTGATCTCTGCAATCTCCAGCTAAAAGTCCAACTTTGTGACAATGAAAACATGCCATACCAGGATTTCTCCATGATCTTCGGTTGTTCATTCCAAACCTTATAAAATAGTTGGCACTTATATGTCCATATCTTCCACAACATTCACACCATATCCTTGTGTTGTAATCCCATGGTACTGCTGCATATTGTCAGTAAGGATTTGTGTGAGCCCAGTAACCTCTAGTGTTTGCTCGGTGTGCAGACCACATGTAGTTCTTTTGCTTAAGCCAACACTTCTCAGTACTATGTCCATATCTATTGTAATTTCTACAAAACCCTTTGTATTTTGCCTTCTGATAGTTGTTAACAGACTTTGTCCTACATTGATTAGATGTGTGACCATATTTATTGCAATTGTAACAATAACCATTGGACTTAGTGATATTCAGTTGCTTACCTTTTTTGATTTGGCATGTGTTGGCAATATGACCTTGATTTCCACAGTAGTAGCAAATAGGCTTCTTTCTTTTGATGTTATTCCTGTTTCCAGCTTGCTTTGATGATTCTCCTCTCTCGACAGTATGAATTCCTTTCTCGATAGAGTCTTTTCCTTTGCAACCGAGTCCTACATCTTTGTTGGGTCTTCTTGTATTCAATTGCTCATCCAACATCTTTGATGCTTCATAACTCTTCTTCAGTGTTTCTTTGGATTTCTTCTTTGTTTCAAGTTCATCGGTCAACCTTGATATTTCAAGTTTCAATGCTTGATTTTCATCATTCTTTAGAATTGCTTCATGATGAGCATAACCTAGTTGATCTGTCATATTTTATTGAATCCTAGTCAACCTTATGATTTCATCATTCTTATTAGATACCAAGACTTAAAGTTGTTGTTTCTCTCTGTAGATCTCTTGCTTTATCCTTAGCTGTCCTTAATGCATCTAGATTTTCAGTCATCTGTGTACCAAAATGTTCATGTTCTCTTTTCATTGCTTTTAGTTGATCAACCAATGCTTTGTTCTTTTCTTTCAATACTCCAATCATTTCTTCAGTCTCTTCAAATATACTGTTCTCAGATGATGTCTCAATTTGTTCCACTAACTCTTGAGAATCCTACAAGTCATCAGATAATCTTCTTCTTACTTTCAGAGATTTTTGCATTTGCCTTTGCATGTCTGCAATCACTTGATTAGCATGATCCAACTCTTCTTGCAGATATACAATCCTCTAAGATTGTTTATAGCCTTCCATTGATAAGATCTTTCTCTTTAGGTAGTTAAACCCTTTTCCAAGATTCAAGCTCTGATACCAATTGTTAGGCCTAATATAGAAAGCTAATGTATTGAGAAGGGAGGGGTGAATCAATACTTCAAAACTTTTCTTGAATAATAACTTTACTGTTATGCATAAACAGAATAGTGCAGTAACATAAAATAAAGTTAAAACAAATAGATAACAATCATACATGATTCACTCCATAACACATATATTTTGGTTATGCAGAAACTCTTAGTTAGAGAGAAAAACTGCGGTGGGGATGGCACCCACAACTTCACTACTGCAATAATAAAGAGTGCTCGGTTAGAGCTACATTTTAGCTATTTCTGATAGCTTACCCTATTAGGAGTAACAAGATCTATTAGATCTACCTTGCTAAAGGATTTTACAACATTTATTCTGAATGATGCACTTGGTTAGAGGCTTTACAATTTATAGACTTGATTAGAGTCTTTTACCCTGTTAAAGGTTTCTCTTTCAACTTCAAAATATTACAATAAAATCATTACAAATATCTGCAACTTTACATCTAAAATGTTATAGCAGATTCTATGTGCTTAGAATAGATTACCTTGCTTATGGCATACCTCAGTAACCCATATAGTAACTCGGTAAACCCTTCTATTTACTCTGTTCTTCGACTGTTCTTTGAAAACCTTCTCGGTGACCTCTGTGTCTCTGTAACAGTCTTCTTTCACATATACATATACACATACACCCTTAACTCATGCTATATAAATAGATCTCTTAAGATGGTGATCCAATTCATTGCTTCAATCTTACAAACATGATTCCTCGAATGAATAACTATACAAAATATTTTATTGGTTAGATTGATCTCAAATTCATACACAATCTTCTAGTGCAATTTCCAATGTAATAACAGTTATATATGCCTCAATCTTGTAACATGTTTTCATAAGCATGTGCGGGTTCAATGTATCTGGTAACACATTTCACTCGGTGTATATCAACTCAGTGTGTCATCTTTACTGCTCGGTAGCCATGAAAAGATACTCGGTAGACAACTCAGTGTATACTACGTTCTGTGACTGTTTTCTTCTGTAACCGACTAGACTATGCATACCGACTTCTCTGTGTATACCGACTGCATGATTCAGTAGTGCTAACCGACTAGAGTATATAGTATGATTTTGAATATAAAAACTAATGGCAATTTGATAAGTAGTAACATTCTTGAGCTGGTTTGAGATTACTACAATACTGAAATGGATTTGAATCTATTGAGATTGTGGTTTCCTGCCCATTGTAGGGAAACTTTAAGCACTGATGATATGTTGATGGAACAACTTGTATGTCATGTATCCAGGGTCTTCCCAAGAGTATGTTGTATGATAAGTCCAATTCTAGAACTTGGCATACCGTGTCTTTATGTAAAGGTCTCACTCTGATGGGTAACATCACAATTCCTTTAGAGGAACGTTCTTCTTCATCATAGGCTTTAATGGTGATCTTTTTTCGGGGATCAACTGCATCTTCTAAATAACCTAGAGCACAGACTAGACTCAAAGCGCAAATGTGTAAGCTAGCTCCTCCATCTATTAGGACATGTTTAACTTGCGTCTTATGAATGATGACTTTGATATGCAAGGGAGTATTATGGGGATGTTGCAAGGACATGTCATCTTCTTCGGTGAATGATAAGAAGTGAGGGGTTGTGAGGTGTCCAACCATGGTTTGGAATTGATCTATATCTAGATATTTAGACATTGTTGTATCTACTAATGCTCATTCAATAATTTCTTTGTGTGCAGGTGAAAGCTTTAAAAGTTCTAAGATGGATATTTGGGTGGGCATTTTTTGCAATTGTTCCACTAGATTATATTGTTTTGTAGTGGATGACATGTTTGTTGTAGGAACCGACCAAACAACTTTATCTTTGCTTCTTGTGATAGCATGAGAAGGTTCTTCATTTTTCTTTTCTTTTACTACAATCACATTTACCACATTATCATATATATGAGCGTAGTTTACCTTCACTTTACCCTTACCATTATTTGTTGTTGATGATTCACCCTTCTCATATTTTGGAAGCGGAGTTTTAAAAGTTGTATGAGATTCATTTGTTGTATGTCCATTTATAGTTATTACTTCATTATCAATCAAATCTTGGATGACATGTTTCAACCGTTGATAATTATCTGTGTGATGTCCCTTGTTTCGATAGAAATAACAATAATGGTTATCATTCCACCAAGATGGTTTTACTTGAGGTTCGTAGTTCCTTTCTTCTGGCAAAGAATCAATTTTTTTGCGAGAAGTGTCTTTAGTGCTGACCCAAGGGGTTCACCAATGTTTGTAAATTGTCTTCGAAATAAATTTTTGATAGTTGCTTTTTGGTGATGATTGTTTTGCTGAGCCGTTGCTGAGTGATGAGATAAATTAAAAACCAGTTGTTTTGGTTTCATATTGTTGTTATCCACTATTCCATCATTGACAACATTATGATTTATATTCCAAAACTTTGGCTTATCATCGTGATTGTTGTTATTAGTGTTGTTAGGAGGGTTAACTCCTTCTATGTATATTTTCAACTAACCCTTCTTTATCATGGCCTCCTCCATTTTGATTCCATTATCAATCATCTTTTTGAAACTTTGATTTCCTTTCATTTTTAGATAATAATTCATTTAATCATTTAGGTTGTCGATGAATATGTCCATTTTTTCATACTCTGGCACTGTACAAGGATATAGTGAAGCTAACCATCTCCATCGTTGTAAAAATGTCATGAATGGTTCTCACTCTTTTGTTTGGCATTACATAGGTCTAGCATTGTTACTTCATGTTGTATGTTGTAAGAGTATTGTGAAACAAACTTATCCACCAATTCTGAGAATGATTTGATTCTAGGTGGAAGTTTGGAGAGCCATTCCATAGCTAGTCCAGTTAAGCTTTTCATAAATAATCTCATCAAGTAGGTATTCTCATGTGCAAAATCCATACTTATTGTGCAAAATTCTCATATATGGTCTTGAGGGTCAGTGCTTCCATCATATTTTTCATATCTAGGAGTTTCACATCCTATAGGAAATGGTATCATGTTTAGATTTCTATCAAATGGATAAGGACAAATTTCTTGAAGTGAGTATCTTCTAACATTTCCTCTCTACATATCTTGAATTTGTGTTTGCAGTGTTTGTATTTGTTGCATGAGAGTTGTGATAGGATTATCAACATGATTTGTTCTTACATAACCATGATTTTGCATTCTAGGAGGATCTTAGTCTCTTATTGTATCATCTCTACCCCTTCTTGTATCTTTATTGGATTGAACATTATTTAGAATTTCTACTTCATCCCTTTTGGGAATGTAAGTTTCCTCATTGGTTCTGGTGTTACTAGGAATTGACATGTCATTCATTTTGAGACCAAAAATATCCTCATATTGTTCATTATTAGGGGGAGAGTCACTTTTCTTTGTGTCAATTTGTTCGCATCAAAATCTTGGGGAAGTGTAGCACCAGATTTTGCTAACATTAAGAAATATTTTTCTTTTTCTCCCTCCAATAAGTTCTGCATAAATTTATCAAATTGAGGATCTTTTTTGATGTCTTTGACATATTTTTATGTTATTTATTCTTCAACTTGTATTTCATCTTCGTGTTCCATGGTTCTATAATCTTCAGTTATTTTCAATGTTTTGATTTCCATCTCTGCGATCTTTCGTCTCTGAGCCTTGGTTAGAACGAGCATACATGTGTGTTAGATATTGCGCTAGGATTCGATTGTCCAAAAGTTGTTTTGATAAGTGATCAACTATCAATGTAAATGCGATAAAGTGATATGACACGAAAAGGTGATTCAAGTATTTAAAATTTTATAAGTTTTTTGATCTTCGGTTTTGGAGTGCAATGATGATGATTTTGATAAAAACCAAGTCCAATAGGAATGATATATCCTACAATGTGGGACAAGGTTGTTCTGACCAAATGTTCTAGTTTTGTGATAGAGGATGATAGATCTTGATGAGAAACTATGTTTTGAGTGATCAGTTTATCAAAGAGGGTGATGATACACTTTGAGATGTTTAGATATTGAACTTGTTGAATGTAAATACTTGAAAAATCTTGAGGTGTTTATTTCTATCATCCAATTTGACAGATGATAACTTGACCAAGAGAATAAAGGAGACAATCTAAGCACACAATGATAGATGACAGGTGTTTATTCTTACTATAAACTGACCAAGAAAGTATGATAGATCTAAAAAGACATGCAAGAAGATAGTTCTGGACAAATAGAGACATAAATTTGTACAACAAATTACACAACCCCAAATGATAATTTAGACAGGCTCATACAACAAACCAAAAATTTTGCACGACAAAAGACATAAACTCGTACAAGATTTCTCACAGAACTAGATGACAAATGACAACACAAAATTCCCTACTAAACTGGCTCATACGACAATTCTCACTTGATCGGACGATAAAAGATAACCCCAATTTTTCTGGTAAACTGGCTCATATGATAATTCTCACTGGACCATACGACAAAGTAGATGCCTCGTACGAAAAAAATAACAATCTCGTATGACAAAGAATAGATTAGAGACAAAAATGTTTGTTTGGCAGAATTTTGATTAATGAAGTTTGATGTTTTGCTTATGTTTTCCAATTTTAAAGGTTTGATTTTATGTTTTAGGTATGAAGACACATCAAACACGTGATATGATAAGTGACCTCAAGCACATTATGCTACTAAGGAATTTGGCTGAGAGAGAAAACCTTTTCTTGCAAGCTTAGGTACACACCCAATAGCTAATCAGAATACGACCACTGAGTCTCACGCAATGGATTCTCAACGCTGTATTATCCGACTCCAAATGTTAATGGGGGCACGATATGACAAGTGTCTTGGGAGAGTTACTATCTCTCTTGCACAAATATTATCCCCCTTTCAGAGGTGAATCAAGTAGCTTCTAATTTAATCGGAACTAGTAACGGATCCATTCAGTGCGTCGGGGTATAAACTCAATTAAGAGGTCTCCCAGCCTTGAAAACTAAGGTTTGATATACCCGAAGGTATAGAGGAGAGCTATTCTCGAGCACTACCATTGAATTGATTTTCATCAAATCATGTTTATTTTATAGTGGGTTGGAGTACTTGGCATTATTCGTTCCCACTTGGGTTGTTCCCCTCTCAACGACCTTAATGGCTTAGAGTTATTAGCTCCTCGGGAGGGCAGGTCCGCTAAAGATATGCATTATTGAAAGAAAAAGATGAATCTAGATTTTTATCACCTAATAAAGGTGAGAGAATACTCACCTATCATCAAAATACATAATACATGATTGTTCATTCCCTTTAGCAAAAATAAGTGGGCCTAGAAAGTTTAAAGAAGACATAAAGTTTGGTTGAGTCCTCCTAGGCAACCTGCAAAATAGATACATTAGTAGTCATGATGTTTGGATGAAATTACGCTTTGATAAGCGTAATATTCGATAATCATCCTACAAAAACTAGTTAGGCTGTCAAAAAACTCATAAATAGACCAGGGTTAGCATTAGTAATAACCAAATTGAAGCATGAAAACCCTAAAATGTAATCTATTTTGAAAACATAGAAACAAATTTTCGTATGACAATTCTCACCTGATCGTACGACAATTCTCTCTACTCATACGAGGACACAAAGGAACTCGTACAAGGCAAAAAGGGAACTTGTACGAAATTCTGAATCAGACCTGGCCAGAAAACTGCTAAATTGGAAATTTGATGATGCTAAGAGGCCAAAAATGAGATTTTTGGCCCTACGGTGGGTGCCAAAATGTCGTACCTGTGAAGTGTGATACTTGCAGCTACAACACAAAACACTCGATAGATCATTACAAGAATGGTTAGAAAATAATAAGCAAACAAAGATGAACCATGACAGAGCGACCTATCGCCTCCTAAGAGATGCGAGTATGGATTTGCTCTCAGATCTGGATAAGCAATCCCAGTGACTTGACTACACCTAGATGAAGGATTTGAAATGATAATGATATGCAAAGATAAGATTGATTATGCTAGATTGATCCAAGAGACTAATTATGCTAATGATATGCATGATTAAGCCATGATGATGATGCAATTAAGCTAGAAAAGAGATTGATTAAACTACATGATTCAACAATTATGCTAGAAAATGATCAAATTAAACTAAATCTAAGATGCAATTTCTTATAACAACAATGCTCAAATGATATGCCTATAGTAACAATGCCTAAATTGATAATGAGACGAGATCCTCATTTCTCCAAAATGAGGGATATTTATAGGATTTCCAAGGCTAGGGGTGAGGTGGCAGGAATCAACGGTCAAGATTGAGTCTAAAGATATCAAGGGTGAAATTGGAGGAGGTTGGAGAAGAGGTTGGAGGAAGAGACACTTATCATCTATGTGGTGACAAGTGTCAAGGAGATTTGCTCATAAAAGGGCAAGCGTCCAAGAGAGGAGACATGTGGCCAAAGTGCCATGTGTCTCAAGATGAAAATATCCACACCATAGGAGGTTAGGATAAGGAGGTTAGAATGTGCAAGATAGGATAGGGTTAGTTAAATCCAAGGTTAGGTGGAATGGGTTACGTTAGAGGGATGGTTAGGAGGCATGTGGGTAATTTGAATTTAAAAATTCAAATAATAGGAAAAGACTAATTAATTCCCAACAACTCATAAATTGATTTGTTGTAATTAATTAGGGGATTAGAATAATTGATTGAAATGGGGGGGAGGATTAATTAATTTGAATTAAGTAATCAAAGGGGACTATGGAATGAACTTAATGAATAAATCCTTAGATTTATTATTAAGTAGATGAAAGGGAGAATTTAATCAAATTGCCTAATGAATTCAATTAAATTAGGAAGGGGGATTAATTAAATAATTTCTTATTTAATTAATTATCTTTAGACCATTTTTAGGTGTATACAAAGGGAGCTATAACCAGTAGGTGATCTCGTGAAGGAAACCGATATTATTAGAGAAATAGTGAGATCAATCGGTAAACCCTACATGTTGATGTGCTAAATCCTAATTGATGGAGCTTGGTGAATTGCTTGTATTGGTTTATGATCAAATGATGAGTGGCAATGATTATGCCACGTATGCATGTTGTATGTGAAGAGTTTCAAATGGTTTTTGGCGCATAGAGATAATGGTTTTATCTTGGGAATGAGTGAGTACATTGCATGTAATGGAAACTACGTGATGAGTTATAGGGATCAATGAAGCGGTGATTAAGGAGTGGTTGAGGTTGTCTTGAATGATGTGCAATGATTGCTATGTAATCCAATGTTCATACTTGAACCGATTTGTTTGTAATCTCTATGAGATCTTAGGTTTGTGATGTGTTACCGACCTATTGTTTTTCTTATAAGGTTGATGAGTTGTTTTGTTGTAGCATTGACAATTTTGGTTGAATGTAAGAGTGATTGGTTGTCAAACTAGGATATGCATTTGCAGTATGTGTAAAGGTAGATAGGAGCATGAAAAGGATCCCATCAAGCAGAGTAGTGCTATTCACCAGATCGACAAACCCCTGTTGTTCTCTAACAATTACAACAGTCAAATCCCTTAACTGGGTAAGCTCTAACAAGATTCATGTTATCTAAATCCTCTAACTAGGTGATCCATTAGCTTGGATTTCAAATCCTCTACCGAGGTTACTCCTAATAGGGTATTGCTTCTAATAGGGCATTATAATCAATCCCTTAACCAGGTGGTCCCTAAGAGGATTTGTTCTTAACAAGACTTATTGTAAAGCTTTAACATGCTTGGCTCCTAACAGGGAAAACTTCAGAAGAGTTTAGAATACTTGTGGGTATTCATCCCCTCCGTGGTTTTTCCCATTTGGGTTTCCATGTCAAAATCATTGTGTCAAGTGGTGAATGTTTTTCTCGTTATGTTTTCTATGGTTAATTTGCTTAATTGCTAAATCCACTTAAATATGATATGATGACCAACAAAAATGTGAAATGTGCTTTTAGTTTTGTTAGTAAAGTATTTGGATGTTTTGGTTAAAAGGTTTTGAGAGTTTTAGAGTTGTTTTACTATTATTATGTTATGACAGTCAACCATTATACTTGACAATGATATTGCAATTCATAGTTCAGTGTTTGAACCAATCAATTTTGATTTTGTCTTGAGAGGTTGTTTTAGAGTTTGGAAAAAAGTTTAGTCAGTTTTCTATCTACTGATTCTCCCCCCTCTCAGTAGTAGACCAGATCCTTACTGACTCATCATACCATCAACTATGGCATATGTAGCCTCTCTTTTATCTTTAGAGGATCCCTTGGTAGATATTAATTTCACTATTCACAACCTCACTATCTTGGCTATCCCTGATAATCCTAGTGATGTGGTATATTGTTGCATTATAGTTCCTGATGAATGATACTTGCATATCATGAGATATTTGAGTGATGGTACCTTTCCCAACTCTTTAAACAAGAATACTATGGCTAGGATTTGCAGGTTGCCCACTAAATACATTATCCTTTCTAATGTTCTTTATAGAAGGGGTAATAATGGTCTTCTCCTTCGATACCTTAACAAAGCTGAAATCGATATTGCTCTTGAGGAAGCACACTCGGGTGCTTGCAGGGGGCATTTTGGGGGTAGATCCTTAGTTCAAATATTGCTTTGAATGGGATATTATTGGCAAACCATGAAAAATGATTCCTTTGCGTTTGTTAAGAAATGTCATCAATGTCAGCAACATAGCAATTTGATCCATGATCTCGCCCAAGAGATTCAATCTCAGGTAGCATATTGGCCCTTTTCTACATGGGATTTGGATCTCATTGGTAAAATATCTTCTCCTTCATCCCAAGGACATACTTTCATCATCACTGCAACTGATTACTTTATGAAGTGGGTGGAATCAGTTCCCCTTCGATCCACTACCGCTGAGGTAATTTGTTAATTCATTTTAGAAAACATTATTTCCTGATTTGGAATACCTTCTACCTTAGTTTCAGATAATGGAACGTTGTTTAAAAACAAGGATGTGAATAAGTTCCTCGAGAAATATCATATTCAACATAAATTTTCTACACCTTACTATCCTCAATCAAATGGTCAAGTCGAATCTTCTAATAGGATAATTGAATAGATTCTTCAAAAGACTGTAAACAAGCATGGTAAAGATTAGAATACTCAATTAACCTACACTCTCTGGGCCTATCGGACGAGTGTACATGTTGTATCCCTTATAATCTTATTTATGGCGCTGATGCCATTATGCCTTTAGAATTAGAAATTCCTTCTTTGAGAGTTTCTCTTAGGGGTATAGTGGATGATGATTCCTATAGAGAACAAAGACTTCAACAACTTGAGATGCTCGATGAATGACATATAAATGCTCACGATCATATTCAAGCATACCATAAAACTTTACAATAGAGATATAATGATAAAGTCATTTCACATTCCTTTTCAGTAGGCAATCTAGTGCTTTATGAAAATCTTTCTAACACAAATGATTTACCTAAGGAGAAAGGAAAATTCAGTCCTAATTGGCTTGGACCATACATTGTTATCAAGGTCTATGGATTAGGTGCTTAATAGCAGATGTGGAAGGTACGCCTCTGAAGGAACCTATAAATGCTATGCACCTTCGTCGATACTATGCCTAGCCTCTTTCCAGTTTATTTTCTCTCTTCTTTGTACCTTCTCTTTCTTCAAAATTGGATAATGTGTTAACATATCTTCATTAAAGTATGTGGTATTAAATTATATTGTATTGTTTAGTCTACATTACTTCATTCTTGACAAGCATGTTTGTTTACTTTATTGTTTGTCTTGGATTTATTTATGTAAATTGTCATAGATTTAAATTTTATATATGCTAGCATGTTATACAATTTCTTATGTGTTAAGTGGGATTATATAATTTTGTGTTTAATTAGAGTTAATAAAATCATATTAATCATGTAATTATTAAACTTAACACATTTCTCTTCTACATCATCAAAGTAGCATTTAATTAAATACTTGGTTATTTAATTAAATCACACATGTATCAATTTAATCATGAAGCATTGAGAAATCAATCACATGGAAATTAAATTAGACATACATGTTCATCACCAAATGAGTTACTTTTAATTTAAGCAATGCATACATTGTTTAAATATTAAAATAACATGATTTGAGATATAACATGGGCTATCCATGAGTGACATATTCATCAACAAAATATCTCATAAAAAAAGAAGAGTCATCTTCTATTCCTAGGACTAGTAGCTGGAGGATGGCGACTAGATGTCCCCTCCTGATCTGGCCATGGGGGTGGGCCCATGGGTGTGTATTGCGATACAGAACGGGAGTGATTCCGCAAGGAGCTCCTCTGATCCATCTCCATCATAATCCCATGGTATGTGGCTTCCTCTGTCTGAGACGTTGCTAGATCACACTCTGTTTGTTGTAATATATCTCGCAAGGATCTCTTTGTATCTCGCTAAACTTCCATCTCCATCCAAATGTGGGTGAATAGGTCCTCATGTCGTCCTACCATTCCCTATGATCTATGTGCTATCTACAAAGAAATAGGGATATGTACAGACATGATGAGCTCTATCATTGCATGTTGGATAAGGGAGCCCCATTCCTGGACGCTAGCTACATAGAGAAATTTTCATTAAAAACATCCTATTTCATCAAATCTAAGCAAATAAGATGCATAAATTAGATAATCATAAAACACCTTACCTGGATCTCCCTCTCACCAATAGGGGTCATGGAAAGGAACAGCCTGAGACTGGGACTCACTAGGCTCTCCACGCTCATACTATCTCTACACAATAGACATGAGCCAGTGGGGACTAGAATTAGGACCCCTTATAGGGTCCTTCTCCACCTATGATGGGAGGCTCAGTGGATCTAGTGCTATGGTGTCATCCCCAAAGTGATGAGGAACTACATCTGACTCATCCTCCTCATCCTCATCCTCTTCCTCCTCCTTTTTGTACTTGTCCTCTTCCTCCTCTCCTCCATCCTCCTCATCATCTCCATCCTAATCTCCCTCTCCTATATTTGGATCATCATCACCAACCTAATCATTTGTGCCCTCCTCAGATGTATCGAGTTCCTCCTTGTCGCTCGTTTGTCTCCATGGTATGAGATTCCCTCAAGGATAGTCTACTAGAAAGATGGCTCTAGGGTATATCCTCCCCCACCATGAGCTATATCATCGGTGCACATCCACATCATCTCTATAATCTGTCATGACATCTGGATCCGATCCATCTGAATTCGTGATGTCAATCTCATTGCTTGTAGGCCTCCAAATAGCTCTCGGCCTAGGAGTCATGCGTGAGTGTCGAATGTAGACAATAACTTCAGTAGGAACACACTGCTTGAACCCAAACTATCACCAGACTCAGTCAAAGTAGAAGGGAATGACTATGTGACTATACCATCCCTCTAGGAGACGGTTCCTCTACATGCAAAATAACTGCCTGTGTACCCCTACCCACATATACATCCTGAGGTAGGGTCTCCATATGATCATACCCATTGTCAATTTATCAAGACTCAATCTCTAGTGCAGTAGATCCTTGAACCACCACTTATAGGTAAGTGGACAAGAAAATACCCTAGGCTGCTCTGGAACTAAGTCCGTAGGTACTCTAATAGGCCTAGTGCATGTAATATGCTCAAACATCCACACCCGTAGTAGTGTGAAAGTCATCAGACTGCACCCCTGTGCAAACACATACTCTCCAAGGTTGTGATAGAGATGTGCAAGCATGCTCCGACCTCAAGAGTATACTCTCTGATGTCACTCCATGGCCCTAATTTTGTGGGTGAGACCTCCATGCATGTGGGTGTCCTGCCCATTAGGGAACATGACTAATGCAATGGTAGTGATCATGAACCACCTCACCAATGAAACCTCACCAATAGGGTTTAGGAGCCAACTGACCATGATGCGGCCCCTCATTTTGTCGGGCATCAATCTCCCTATGTAGTAGACCTACTCCCTCCTGTACTCGGTAGCAGAGTGATGGACTCGATATTAGACAGTCTCTCCCCTGATGGGAAGGCACAAAATACGGTATACATCCTCAAGCGTAACCGTCATCTCCCCCACAGGTAGGAGGAATGTTGAGGTATCTGTAGCCCACCTCTCCATCAATGCCATCAACATCACAAAATGAAACTTGAAGGAAGGCATGTTCATCACATACCAGAAGCCTACAATGTGCAACAATTCTCTCTCCTCTGGGGTAAGCCTCAAAATTTGACCTCGAAGGCTCTGAAAGGTATGATCGACAGTGTGCTCATAAATGTATGGAAGAATCTGCAAATAGAAACATCAAATCATCACTAATCCATCATCGATCGTAATCATCCAAACAAAGACATCATCAATCTATTCTATCAGTCTGATGCCTGATCCCATGCAAATTTTGGCTGCCCTGAATAGGGACAAAGGTGCCCTGAGTGGATCAGGGCACCCCCTTTGGACCAGGGCACCCAGGTTGGATCAGAGCGGCCTAGGAGGACCAGGGCACCCTCATGAGACCAATGCGCCCATGAAGGACCATGGCACCCTAGGAGACCATGGTGCGCAAACAAGGGTGCATGAGCATGATCTTGGTGATGACATCATTCAAACATCAAATTCAATGCAAAAATGAAAATTTAAACATGAGTCTATGACAAGTCAACTCACCTCATCCAAGGGTCAATCGACAAGTATAGACCAATGCATGATCTCCATCCGTGTAGGTCACTCTGGTCGACATTGAGGCACAATGGTGAATAGATGGGCTCCTCTACAGTCACTAGTGTTGAGAAGTCAAAAGTGACAAAAGAAGGTGTCACTTTTATATTTACGAGTTATGCACTTTTTCATTTTTATGATTTTAAGTTATAAAACCCTAATTTATGCACTTTTTCTTCAATCTATCATATCTTGAGCTAGAGAGCTCTGATTTCTGCACCGTCAGTGCGTTGAAATCATGAATTCTCTCTCTCACTCTACATTCATTCCATAAAGCACTTGGATGCACAACCGAGCCTTATTGTGAATGTCTTCATCAAGCTTTTCATTATAAGTTGTTGTGGTAAACATGACCTACCCTTTTTCACCTCACTAATTAGCAAGTCGGAAAAGGGGGGGCATATAGCTACCCACGAATTTCATCACCTTCCTTAGTAAGAATTAGGTGATTTTGTGATCTAACATGTGGTTTTGTAGGGTGTGGGTCCTAACTGTGTACTGCAAATACCGCTGGGGGCTTCGTCCGACAACTTATGGATATATCCTTTTTCAAATGATGTTTACTTTTTCTATACTTTATCTTGCATATACACGTAGTGTCATATGACTGCTAAAGTGGGGGATAAATGTAGTATCGTAAATTGTACACCCTTTCTAGGGTGGTACAGTTTTACACTTAGTTTAGCACTCACCTTAGTGTGTTTTGCATCTTACATTTCTAATCTCATTTAAGAATTTAATTAAATCTAAATTCATATTTTACCTCTTCACATGGTATAAAGTTGGGCCCTTTACCCTAAGAGTGCCCCTTTTCATCTTATTCCTTCAATAAATCATTTAATCATAAAACCTAATTATGTCTTATTTTGATCTTTAAGGCTCAATTTTGCATATCAAAACATCTCGAAATCAGCTGTAACTTTGGGATTCACTCTAATATCATCATTTCTAATGGCCCCAAAAATTTGGTGAAAATTTAGTTGGACCATGTTGAAAATGCACATAGTCCTCGACTTTTTTCCCAAAATTTTGGGAGCATAATCCTATGATATAATAATGCTTAACCCCAAATGATTGGTGGGAAATTCAAATCCTAGGTCAGCCAAAAAACAAAATTAAGATCCAAGGTTTCATACTTAAGAGCTCTCTTTCTTCATTTGAAGGGGTCTTCTTCTAAGAATCTAAGAGCAGGTTTTTGGAGCATAAAGAGCCTTCTTTGCAGAAAAAGAGTAGATCTTTGAAGTCTTCAACAATATTCAACATTCATCCATCAAACCTTCATCAAGCATCATTTCATAAATTGGGGGCTTTTAAAGATATAGAAAAGAAATAGGAGATCACTGACTAAATATTGGCTTGTACCTCTCCCTTGGGGTTGGATATGATTTCATGTTGTTTTATGTCTTTGTATAAGCTTCATTTTGATTCATATGCATGCTTTAGATCACTTTGAATCATGGATTTAGAGAATTTACTTTGTCAATTATAAGCAATTAGGGTTGCTCTAGATTGTTTGGTTTCATTTTAGGATCTTGCACACACATTTTCAGTACATTATCGGCTATTTGTTGAGGTGGAAATCACAAAAATAGGGTTTTGACTAAGGAAAAACCCTATATAGCCACCCAAAACCCTCTTTTTTAGCTACATGTATAGGTCCAGATCCGAGTGTCGCTGGAAGTCTCAGGACCGATAGAGCACACAAAGATTGTCCCAAGGTGCAAAACTCATCAGAAACCCCCAGGATAGGGGTGTGGCGCTCTGGTCCTGCCTGTTTTCAATAGGATCTGACAATGCAACAAGTTACAGAGTTCAGATCCCCTTTTGCCAGGTGCAGCTTCAGACTTGCAGAATCAGGACAGTGGTGTGGCACCTTGGTCCCGATCATTTTGGCTTAGATTTTAGACATGGCTGCACCTCTGATTTTGCCTCCTAATTTGTACTTTTTAGCATTTTATTAGTTGTCTTTTGTTCTGCATTTCCAGATTAGGGTGTGTTTTCTTACTTGTACTTTAGGTTAAATTGCATTTTGAATTATTCCTCTCTCATTTATAGCAAAGGAATAGAAACCCTAAGAGGTAATCCACAACTCTCTCTTTCCCACAAGAATTATTCAAAGTGCGTTACCTCCCTAGGCTCTTTTATATTCCATTATTGTGTATGAGAGATGGATTAAGGTTTCCATACTTAGTCTCACTTTTCCCCTTACATAGTTAGACATTTTATTTACCTTGTCTCGTGTCTTTGGACACATCTCCTTAGTCAACCAAAAGTGTACCAATTTCTTTTACATCCTACATGTGAAATATTTTCAACACCTTCTTTATATACTCACTTTGGGACAAAGTTAATGTTCTATTTAAAATATCTCGTGAAATCCTCAGACCAAGGATTTGCATAGTTGCACCCAAATCCTTCATAGCAAAGGACTTTGCTAATTTTAATTTTTATTTCATTTATATGCTACATGTTAGACCCATCAACAAGCATGCCATCAACATAAAGTAACAAGATAATATAACTCCCATTAACCAATCTAAGTAAACACAATGATCAGAATGACATCTATGGTAACCTTGTTCAGCCATAAAACTATCAAATTTCAAATACTATTATTGGGGTACTTACTTTAGGCCATACAAACTCTTATTCAACTTGCACACTAACTCCTCCTTACGTTTGACCTGTTAACCTTGTGGTTGTTGCATCTAGATTTCCTCCTCCAAATCCCCACAGAGAAAAAATATTTTTAACATCTAGTTGTTCAAGATGCAAGTCTTCTGCAACCACAAGACTTAGAACAGTTCTAATTGAAGTCATTTTTACAATAGGAGAAAATATTTCACTAAAATCTATATCCTTTTTTTGTGCAAAACCTTTTACCACAAGTTTGGCCTTATATATCTTTTGTCCTCCATCCTCCTCCTTCAGCCTATAAAACCATTTATTTGGCAAGACTCTTTTTCCTTTAGGAAATGGAACTAAGTCCCAAGTTTGATTACGCATCAAGAAATCCATCTCCTCTTTCATGTCTAGCTCCCATTGCTATTTGGCATCCACCTACATTGCTTCTTCATATCCTTCTGGTTCACTAGAATCAGTTAATAAAATAGAATACAAAGAAGGAGAAAATATTTCAAGAGGTCTACTTAACATTCTAGAATATCTAACACTTGCAGGAGTTTGTGAGATATTTTGTCGTTGCTGCATCAGGTACCAATGACATTTTATTTTTAGGAATCTCATCCAATACCACATATTCCTTTTTGATCTATTCATGCTTCTTATCCTACATATGTTATTTATACATGACCTTCTCATTGAATATTACATCTCTACTTCTAAATATCTTTTGATTTTAAAAATCCCATAATCGATAACCAAAGTCATCCATTCCATATCCAATGAAGGTACATTTTTTAGATTTAGCATCAAGCTTGCTTATATTTTCTTTATCAACATGGACAAAAGCTTCACAACCAAAGATTTGTAGAAAATAATAATTTACCTTTTTACCAGTCCATGTCTCCTCTGGAATGCCACCATCCAAAGGGTTTCAAGGTCCTTTTTTTATCAAATAAATAACAGTATGTATAGCTTCTACCTAGAAATGTAGGAGGTAGTCCAACATGCAATCTCATGCTTCTAGTATGATCCATGATGGTCTTATTCATTCTCTTAGACACACCATTTTCTTGTGGGTTCTTCAAACCATATTTTGCCTTTGGATTCCATTGAAGGAACAATAATCTTCAAATGATTTACTGCAATACTCGCCTCCATTATCAGATCTGAGACACTTCAACTTTTTTCTCGTCTCATTCTCAACAAAAACTTTCCATTTTTTAAAATTCTCAAAAATATCTGATTTCTATTTTAGGAAATATACGCATGTTTTCTTGGTTGCATGATCTATAAAAATAACATAATAACAAGAGCCACCAAGAGATGATACTTGAGCTAGTCCCCATACATCTAAATTCACAAGCTCCAATTTCTCACTCTTCTTCTCTTTCCCAACCTTGAGAAATCCAACTCTTTTTTGTTCCCCATAAACACAATTTTCACATAACTTTAAATCAATCTACTTCAATCCTAGAAACAAATTTTTTTAGTGAATTATTTTCATCCCTTTCTCACTCATGTGCCCAAGTGTATGGTGCCACAATTTTGAATATGTCCATGCAACATCTATAGTATCTCTCCCTACAACAATTTTTTCTATAAAAACTAAGGTAGAATAAGTATTACCAGTACACAAATACAATGTGCCTACCTTTGCACCTTTAGCTACTAATAATGCACCTTTAGTGACCTTCTAGATATTGTCTGTAAATGTAACTATGTAGCCATCACTATCCAGTTGTCCTCCATAAATTAAATTTCTTCTTAAATTAGGAACATGCCTTACCTCCTGCAACAACCAGTCATTTTCATTCTCCAACTTGATTTTTATCTTGCCTTTTCCAACAAGCTGACAAGGTTCATCATCACCCAAGTATACCCATCCAAAATCACCTTGAACATAATCTAAAAAATATTTCCTATGAGGTGTGGCATGAAATGAAGCCCTTGAATCTATTACCCAAGAATCATTTACATTATCTAAACACATAATCAAGGCATCTTGTAAAGTATTATTTGCAACATTATCTTCCTTACTGTCATCTTCATTTACATCTCCTTGTTTGTTTTTCTGAGACCAACAATATTTCTTTAAATATCCTTGATTTCCATAATACCAACAATCCTTTCTTCCTCTGAATTGGGAGCGTTCTTTATTTGACTTCCCTCATGACTTCTCACACCCAGGGCCTTTTCATCTTTCCTTTGATTTTCCCCTACTATCTACATTCAAAATGATACCGATGATGTTGAAGTCTCACCTGTGCTTTTCTGCCGCATTTCCTTGCTTAGGATAACACCAACAACATCATCAAATTTCAAAGTGTTTGTACCAGAGACAAAGTTACTTACATCCATAACCAAACCATTCCAACTTTCTGGCAAAGAACATAAAATTAAGAGAGCCCTAACCTCTTCATCAAAATTAACTTTTACAGAAGTCAAGTTTTTGGTAACTGTATTAAATTTATTTAAATGATCTACTACAGATACCCAGTCACTTATTTTCATATTAAACAAACGCTTCATAAGAAATACCTTATTCAAAGTTGAGGGTTTCTCATACAATTTAGCCAATGTCGCCATTAATTTTATAGTCATTGTTTCTTTTGATAAATTAAATGTTGTGGTTGGTGCAAGGCACAATCGAATGGTTCCTAGTTCTTTTCTATCGATAATATCCCAATCTTCATCTGACATCGTTGTCGGTTTCTTTCGGTTTCTTTATCTTTCCTTCCAATGGTTGCCACAAATCCTTTTGATATAGGCAATCCTCCATATTCATTTTTCATAATTTATAATACTGGTCATTGAACTTCTCAACCTTGAATTTGGTTTCTTCCATTGCTCCCACTCAAATATGAAATTCCGTGCCAATTTACAGAATTACGTGGCTTTGATGCCAATTGTTAGGGTTTAGGCGGATTTGGAGCAAATACAAATTAACAATTATATGCAGATTTAATTACACAAAGATGTAGAATCATACACAACAACATGGTTAACCTAATATGGGCTACATCCATCAGAGATACAACCATCCAATATTTTCTTATTATCTAGTAAATTAGTACAACAACATTACAATGCCTTATACATTCCAACCGCTTATAACAAGCAATTTTAGGGCAACATATAAAGTTGGCTAACAAAATTAACCTTAACCCTAAAATAATATTCTCATAATATTTTCATCGTATTCGTATTCTCATACTCGTACTCATATTATTGTATTATTGTACTCATACTTGTATTCTCATACTCGTACTCGTATTCTCGTACACGTAAGAGTGTTTGGATCTGTTCCCAAAAGGAGCTCTTGAAATCTCAGGACCAAAATGCCTATTTCTTTGGTCCTCCATAGTTTTCATTATCCAAAGGGGAACCTGTTCGTCTTTGTCAATAAATCCAATTATAAATATCACAACTTTTTACCTATTCCTACGCACTATAATGCTCGTCAAAATACTCTAGAGAAACTAACCAACTAGCTAAGAAATTAGAGATTAATTTTTTATTTTTAAAGAACAAATACACCACATACATAAATACACATGATCTTATAAGCATAAATACACAAGCATAATTAACTTACATCACAAAGATTAAGATCAATTAGATTACATTCCATAAGGTGTCCTAACATCATTGCTTAATTTAATATCAATATATAAACAATATCTATTCACTCTACCTCATAATTCCTTCATTATTTATAGCATTCATTTCAACTAAGACACATAGGAAGATAACCATATAACTACATTATTACACATACATGAATCTCTACTATTTAACATATCTAAAGTTCGCATTATCATTTAATCATGAATCCAAATCATACCAATTCTAGGCTCATTTTAATGCACTGTCTAATCATTATTTCCAACAATTAGGTAACACCATCGATTATAAACATCAAAAAATAATTTCTTAATAAAGGCATTCACATAAGCATTCAACATATTACTCGTTCTCATATCTCAATTATTACAAATATGATCATTACAAGAATATATCTTTCACTTCTACAAGGAATCATAATCTATATCTACAAGAACAATCATCCTAACTACATCTCATCTTTCTCAAGGAAATTACCCACTATACATCTTCTATTCCCATGACGAATCATAATTCCTAAAAAGCATATACTCTAAAACACCTAAAGGGGTGTTTGAAATGAAGTTTAATTTAAAAAATATTTTCTTATCTATCTAGAACACATATTTAATTTTCTTATTAGAAAAGGGTTATTTTTTATTCATTGGTTACTATACCCACTACCTAAGGAGTCTAAATAAATAGATCATAAAACCGATCAAGTACATAATAATCTCACTATCATGATGACTAAATCACTTAACCATGTCAGATACCAAACTATAGTAACATAAGAATTGTTCAATGAAATTCAAAATAACACAAGAACTCTTTTTTGCTAATGGTTTTTTGTGGCTTAGCATTTGGTTCGTCCTCATGGCTAGTTTTTTTTGTTTGGATTTTGGGTCTCTAAAAAATATATTTTACTCTAATAAAAAACATAATGCATGAAACGTGAATTAAAATTAGTTTCTATACCTTAATTATAAATGAAAAAATATATTTTTAATGTGAATAAAGAGGTCAACTACATTAATTAACTTACTTATATTCCTAGATTATTGATATTTTAACAAGATAGTTATACAACATCACCTTAAATGACATAAATAAGAGTAATTACAATAATTATATGCTAGGGACCCACACAAATATTTAAGATAGAAGATTAGAATCCTCTAGGTTACCTTGAAAGAGATGTTATCATATGATTTAGAATTTATCAAGAAATTATAATTTTACATTGTAAGAAGCTTTTATAATGTATTTAAGTTTATTCTAGTTAGTCAAGACCTAACCTAGATTACAAAATCATCTACTAAGTTCAATACTTTGAATAAGATCTTAGATCAAAATTTAAATGAGGCGCACACACACACACACACACACACACACACACACACACACACACACACACACTCAAATCATATTTATTCTAATGTTCTTAAATGATTATAATAGATCAATTCTTGAAAAGATGAGATTATTCTTTTGTCTATATCACTTAAATTGAAAAATCTAGATTATAATAGTGTTTGTAGACACCTAAAAGTTGGACAATGAATTAAGTGAATTTTATTCATTTAATTATCTCTAATTCTTCTAATTAATTAAATTAAGATTTAATTAATATTCATATTCTTCTAATTGACCTTTTAATCAAATTAAATATTTGACTAAATATCCTTCTTCTAGCCTAAACTATTAATTAAACTAAGGTTTGATTAAGTACCCTTAGCCATTTGATTAAATAAATCTTATTTATTTGATTAAAACCCCTTTTCCCCATTTTGATTAAATTCAGATTTAATTGAAAATCCCCTTTGCAAATGAATAAATCATTATTTATTTCTGAATAGTCCCCCCACTTGCAATATCCTACAAATGCAAGTTGCTTCCCTTTTGGCTAAATTAAATCATTTTGATTTGCTAAAATACTTATTCTCCTCACCCACTTGCATTCTCCTACCTCTCCCACTTGCCTCCATAATCATCATTCTAGAAACCTCCTAATCACATCCTAATCATGTTTAATCTCCTAATCATGTCCTTTCCTTAAATTTGGTGGAGTCACTTCTCCAAATTTGGAAGAAAGTCTTCAAAATGCATTTAAGACTTTATCTATTTCAACAAGCTAACTTGTTGAGTCTTCCAAACATGTAAGACTCTTACATAAACCACTAGTGGTTTTCCTCTTTGAGCAAGTTAGCCTCCAAATTCTTCAAAAGGTATTTAATGCCTCTTACAAGCCCACACCCCTTAGCCATGATGGTTTCCCCTTTAACCATTTTCCCATGTTGCACAAGAGTTTACCTCTTGGGTAATAGCATGCCTCCCTAGTTAACGACATTATCCAATGATGTCAATCCTTGAGGTTATCCCTAATTGCTTGCTTAGCATATAATGCTTGTCTAGCATCCTCTCAAGCCCTCTTGACATTTGTCAACTTGGGATTGGATTGTATCTATCCCATGGATTGATAACTTTTAATCCTATCCCTTGTTGATATTACTCAATCTCAACCATCCATTTCTCTATTTTGCTTATAAATAGAACTCATTTATTCAATTGCTCATTGGGGTATGGCTCTCAATCATGAATATCTACTGCTGGATCAGCCCAATCTTGTGCATCAAAATTATAGTCTTTTGTAACTTATCAAAGGAGCTCATTGGTCACCTTCAAGAATCCAAATCTTCAAGAATTAACATTATAGCACTTAGCATTTGCATCATGCTTTAGGTCATTTTAGTTAGCTTAATTTCATATGAATTACTTAGTTTTCATCTTCATCTAGCTTACTTAGTTCATCTTAATCTTTAATTTGGAATTAACATAGCTTCATCTTATCTTCATCATCTTGATCATATCTAGTTTTGCATCTTGCATCCTTATTTTTCATATCATCATCTTAGCCATTCACTAGGATCTTAGTTGCATCCATTTTGATCCTAAAATCATCATTAAATTCTTGTTCTCTAGGTTGTCATCTAAGAGGTCAAGTTCTCTTCCAAGTGAGGGCCACCTTGAATCTTGAAGATCTTCAGGGATAGAGGAGCATGGAACTATTTTGAGAGTTTTAGGCTCACTAACTTGTTTTGTGATTTCTAACTCTAATGCAATGTTTCATGTGTATGTTTGAGATATTTTCCCCTCTTTCAGGATGATGCCACATTTCTGGCATACATTAATTGGCGCCCACCGTGGGAATAGACCCCTGAAATCTCAAACTTTCTAACATTTTTTCCATAGGTTCACACCTAGACCATAGTTTAGCACATTTGATAGTTTTTCCAATGCATATAACAGTTATTTTAGCGCATTTAACCTCTGTTTCAATGCATATGACCAATTTGGTGGTGGATACAACATATGTTTTAGCACATATGTAACTTATTTCAGTGTATTTGATCAATTATGTCGCGCATCTAGTAGTTCTTTTAACACATATGCTAGATTCTGTAATGCATTTAACACATCTTTTAGTGCATTTAGATTAGTGCATCTGATCTCTATTTCTGCGCATATGAGACATAGTGGCAAATTTGTAACAAAATTTTGAATTTATGCTTGTGTAAGCCCACCAAAGGTTTTGAATTTTCACTAACTTCTTTCCTTGCAGCTTTTTACAGTTTCTTGTAGGTTGGAGGAGTTAGAATTAGGATTTGTGATTTCTTTCTAGCTTTTTAAAGTTGCATAAAAATAGCTCATTTTTCCTTTGGATTAAAAAAGAACCTCATCTTTCTTTTGGGCTTAAAATCAACTACATTTTCCTTTGGGCTTAAAAAGAATCTCATGAAAGGTAAAAAGAACAACAAATCAAACACTTTGCTTTTTTGCAAGATTAGGGGAAAACCCCTCATTTTGGTGCTTAAAAAGAACAAACAAATTTTCAATTTTCTTGCAGAAGGTAAAAAGAACAATCCACATTTTCTTGCAAGATTAAAAAGAACAATTGACTTGTCCATTCTTGCAAAGCGATTTATTTTCAAGCAACGTGCTTTCATTTCATTGACCAAGATTTCCATTTCATAGTTAAAAAATCAATTGCCATGTCGGACAAAATTAAACACCATGCTTGTTGGAGCAACATCTCCAAATAGAGCATATATCACATTGCTATGAAAGGGTAAAAAGAACACTTGTATTCCATGTCTCGAAAGTGGTAGGTATATGCTCTCCCTTTAATTGGGTGACCAAAAAGCCAAATGCACTCTTTTTCATGCTTTCTTTACTTTCAAGCATTTAAATCCTTTAGAAGGCATGTCTTCTCAAAGCCTTGATCGGGCTGGTGAGAAGAAAACGACCCAAGTGGGCAACAAACTTATCGCCAAGTTTACCAACCCACTATAATCAAATGTGGAGACTGATGAAAATCCCCTCCAATGGAAGTGTGTATTTTATAGCCTTCCCCTAGTATCCTTGTGATGTGAAAAGCCTTTGTTCTAAAGGTTGCGAAGCCTCTTAATTGAGTTTATCATTTGTCGCACCGAACGAATCCTTATTACGAACCATAGAAGTAGAAGCTTTGTGCTGAGTCAGTTGCCATACATTGACAATATCATAGTGCAAGGGTGGGGAAGAATCCACCCCCAAGGTTACTCACCATATATCTCCCAAGATAACTACCCAATTCTGAATCAATTCACTTTGGCTTAATTTCTAGAAAAAGACAAAAAAATGGGCACCCTCTAAAGGGTGACAAGGTTGTTTGAGCTGATGGGGTATCGAGACCAATGGGCTATGATATTGTCAATTACCTTTGAATAAAGATTCTACTTGGTGTGTCTTATTTGTATCCAAATGAGTGAAAACATCGAGGATTCAGAAAGATCCTCAAAAGAACATACACTCAATGTTTAGCATTAGGATGACCATTGTCTTCATGTGTGCTATGTATTTTTGTCATAAATGGTAAAATATCTTGCAAAAATGTCCAACAATCAAGCTCAAAAATCAGTTCAAAACAAAGAGAGATCATAAGTGAAAGAATTTTTAAAATTCAACCAAGCACCTTTGGAGGTGGTTATAAACATTTCAACTATCTTTAGGCAATATTTTCATCCAACCAATTTAGAGGAGCATCAAAACCAAGTGATCAAGAGTTCATCATTCAACTATCTAAACAAACAATACCTAGCTAGGTATTCAAGTTAGTCAAATCAAGTTTCCATATCGAGAGACTTTATCCATATCATTTGATGCACGTTGTCATAGGGGCCTATCAAACAAACCCTATATTCAACTCAGTAAGCTTGAGTATTCAAAACAAAGTATCCATATCAACCATCAACATCAACACTCTTAGACCATTTGTATGACCACTCCCCACATTTTGAGAAGAAGTCTTCATCAAAAGACTACGTTGAAGAAGAGACAACCTAGTCCTAGGGCACTTATTGTTGGAAATTTGGAAGAATTGATTATGTGTTGCATTGATATTTTTCATTGACGTCAACACTAGCTTCTTTGGTTATCTATTGGGTTCTGGTAGAGTGGTTGGACTTTGATGATGATCAGGAGATTTATCTCCGGTATATTCCAATTGGTGGAATTGGTTTGGTTTGGTCATTCATGTTATTTAGATGCATTCCATATTTAGTTGGTTTAGAATTTGGTTTGGAAGCTATCATATGTTCTAGTAAGCCTTTTGGTTACCAGTAAGGGTTCTACCAACACAGCTTTGTTGAAGATCTTTTGATGGATTCAATAAGTGGTGTTGGTGCAGCTTCTAGAAGGTTTTTAGGATGCTGATGGTTATCGTGTTCATGTTCCAGTTGATTGGTGGTATTTTATTTGGCATATGGTGACCTATTTTAGGTTTGGTATTATTTTACTAGGTTATGGATCAGTTTATGTAACATGTTGGTTGATGCTCCTGATGCGTTACTAATTGGATTTATTGTTTGGTTAATGTTGTTTTGATCTTAGGCTGACTTGGATTATCATTGTTTTGCAGGTTTATGTAATGGATTTATTATATTATCTTTTAGGTGGCCGACCTAATTTTTTAGGTCCCAGGTTGGTATAAATATGATGTAAGATTTCTTTGTAGATCGTGGTCTGAGATTATGGTTATGGGATTATCTGTGTGTGAATAAAGTTGTAATCATATGCAGAGGATTTTGTCAATCATAGGTGATTGAATTGGGTTTATGTAAGAGGTTTAAGACCTCAGGCATTGAGCTTAACCAAAAATGTACTCAAGCATAGGAGATGCTATTCTTGTAGTTTATTCTTATTTTCGAATTGTAGTCTGGATATCTTTTGTAGTCAGTGAGGCTCCTTTTTCAATGAACAGTGCGCTCTAGGCTGTTGGCCTTCCTACATGTGCACGCCCCTTATTGTAATCACATGCTTATTGCATAAGTATCATCTGGCTATGGGTAGGCTTCCCATCATGGTTTTTCCCTTTATCGGGTTTTCCACGTACAAATCTTGGTGTTATGTGTTGTGGATGCATGGTATTTGGTTTATGGTTTATGCTTTCATTTAATTGATATATCTGCTATTATGGTATTTGGTTTATGCATTCCAGTAAAAGGTTTTGTGTGCTTAAAGTTTCATAATATATTAACAACTGATTAACCCCCCCTCTCAATTGTTCATCGATTATCCTAACAATTGGTATCAGAGCTTGGTCCTCTCTGTAGAAGCTTAACCGCTTGAGGAAGATCCTATGGACACTAATCATTCAACTTCAACTACTTACCATAAGGACAACCCTAGGCTTGAAGGAACAAATTATAGAGTATGGAAGCTTTGAATGGAGACTCATCTGAGATGTCTTAGCAAGGAGATTTCAGACATCATTGAGAAAGGCTATACCCCTTATGATCCAGAATCTAGCAACCCTCCTCCAACAGACTTGGATAAGAACATTGAAAATGACTGTAGAGAGAGAGAGAAAACCTTTTGAGTGCCCTTTCAGATCAACAAGTAATGGGATTAACAGACAAATCATCAGCAAAAACTATATGGGATAAGCTGGAGACTCTGAATGAAGGTGACCCTATTGTTAAAACTGCTAAACTTGATGGTTACCGGGTAAGGTATGAGAACCTGAGAATGGAGGAAGATGAAATAAATACTGCTTTTATGGAAAGAGTTAATGAAATTGTCTTGGGAATTTAATGTTGTGGTGGATCTTTGAGCGAAGATGATTTTGATGATGAATCAGCAAAAGATTCATCTAGTGGATCCGACAATGGAAAGGAATGGGTATTCTTAGCTATCAAGGAAGATGCTCCGGAACCTGTCATTCATAATGAAGAGAAGGCCCTTGTTGCTAAAGTTGAATACAAGTATGAATGGGTAATAGATAGTGGATGTTCACATCATATGACTAGAGATAAAAGGAAGTTTCTATCTTTGCAAGAATTTGATGGTGGTCTGGTCAAATTTGTTGATGACAAAGCATGCATGATCAGAGGAAGAGGAACTATATCATTGGATGGTAAGCATAAAACTGATAATATTTATTATGTTGAAGGTTTAAGACATAATATTTTGAGTTTAGGTCAGTTGGTGGATAAGGGATTTCAATTACAGTTCAAGGATGGAAAATGCAAAATCATCAACAGATCTGGATTGGAGATTACAACCGATACTCAGACTAGAGGTAACATCTTTCATTTGAATTCTAGTGAGAAGACATGTTTGATTGCACATATTGATGAGAGTTGGCTATGGCATAAGAGGTTATGTCATGTGAATTTTGATTGCATGGTAAAGATCAGTTCAACTAGGGCAGTTAGAGATATACCTAAGATTGTGAAGCCTCATAATCTGTTATGTAAGGAATGCCAACTGGGAAAGAAAGTCATAACTTATTTTAAGAGTATTCAAGATAAATCTAATGATGTTATTGATCTTGTTCATATTGATTTATGTGGTCCTGCTAGAATAAGAAGTTTTCAGGGTGATAGGTAGATCATGCTAATCATTGATGAATATTCTAGAATGATGTGGGTTACTTTTCTAGGGGAGAAATTTGAAGCCTTTGAAAAATTCAAGAACTTTAAAGCTTTGGTTGAGATAGAAACAAGATTGAAGATCAAATGTTTAAGATCCGATCAAGGTGGTGAATTCACATCTGGTGAATTTAACAATTATTGTGAGAAACATGGGATAAGGAGACAATTGTTTGCACATTAAATACCTCAGCAAAATGGTGTTGTGGAAAGAAAGAACAAAACTATTCTGGATGTAGCTAGATCTATGATGATGGAAGCTAATTTGGCATATATCTATTGGAGAGAAGTTGTGAGCACGATGGTGTACACATTCAATAGAGTTCACATCAAAGGAGTCATCGGTAAGACACCTTATGAGTTATGGTTTGGTCATAAACCTATAGTTAAGTATTTCAAAATCTTTGGTAGTAAATGCTATATCAAAAGAGATGATTCCATTGGAAAGTTTGATCCTAGATGTGATGAAGGAATATTTATTGGTTATTCAAATGAAAGAAAAGATATAGATGTTATAGAAAAAGATTGTAGAGAATTGTGGAAAGCGCTAATGTCAAGGTGGATGAGAAGTGCATAGGTCAAATCAGAACTTTTGAGAGAGAACCGGAAGTGGAAATGGTCATAACTGAACTGATAACACTTGTACCAAAACAAAATGTTGAACCGGTTACCTCGATAACATCAGAAAATTCAATAGTAACTAAAGATCAGAGCAAAGAAGCAGAAAGTCAGAAGACTCCTAGGTATGTAAGGTTAAATCATTTAGAAAATCAGATCATTGGAGACAAAAGAAAATGATAGATGACAAGGAGAAGGTTGGCAGTTGAAGAGGTATGTTTAATTTCTCAAATTGAACCAGCATCAGTAGATGAAGCATGTAAGGATGAATGTTGGATGAAAGATATGGAAGAGGAATTGGATCAGATATAAAAGAACAACACATGGACTTTAGTTCCCCGACCTAAAAATAAGAATGCTATTGGAACTAAATGGGTTTTTAGGAATAAATTGAATGAAGATGGGAAAGTTGTGAGGAACAAGGCTAGATTGGTATGTAAAAGAAATTATTGGAAGGAAGGAATTGATTATAGTAAAACTTTTTCTCTGGTAGATAGGATTGAAGTTGTGAGATTATTTCTTGCTTATGCTGCCCATAAGAAATTTGGTATGGAAAATTATAAACCAGTTGGTACTCCTATGGTTACAAGTGATAAATTGACAAAGAAAGATGTATCAACTTTGGTAAATCCTACAAGGTATAAATCTATGATTGGAGGTTTGTTATATTTGACTTAGACTAGACCAGATATAATGAATGTGGTTTGTGTTGTATCAAGTTATCAAAGTGACCCTATAGAGAATCATGAGAGTGCAGTGAAAAGGATTTTCAGATATTTACAAGGAGCAACTGAGTATAGTTGGTGGTATCCTAAAGATGATGACTTTACATTATGTGCATATACAGATGTAGATTGGGCTAGAGATATAGATGACCAGAAAAATGCATCCGGTGGAGCTTTCTTTCTTGGAAAGAAAATTGTTTCATAGATCAACAAGAAACAATCATGTACTTCCTTATCTACTACTAAAGTTGAGTATGTTGTTTTTGCTACTAGTTGTACACAAGTTCTATGGATGAAGCAAATTTTGAAGGATATAAGGGTAGATTGTAATGAACCAATAGTTATTCACTGTGATAACTCTGCTGCTATTGACATATCAAAGAATCGGGTATTTCATTCTAAGACAAAGAACATATCAATCAAGTATAACTTTTTGAAGGAAAAGGCGGAAGAAAATGAAGTCAAATTGGTTTATGTGAACACTAAAGAGAAGATTACAGATATCTTCACTAAACCTTTGCCCAAGGAATCATTTGAGTACTTTAGAGACAGATTGGGGGTCTCTGCCCTTCCGGTTGAGACTTGAGTGATGCAGATTGGCATCAGTCCAGTATGCATTATAAAAACTATTATTTATTCTGGATTGTTGAGATGGTGCTACTACTCAAGGGGAGTAGTCAGTTGTGTGGTTCAGAGGTTTTATGATTTTTCTTTGATGTTTATGTCAGATTTTTGGCATTGATATCAAAGGGGGAGAGGTATACATGTGAAAAATAGAGCTTAATAGAGATATCAATCATAGGGGGCGCGTTTGGTCTATGGTTTGGTTATTTGGTTCAAAACTTCATTGTTATATCATTTGAGTGGATGTCTTCTATTGGGGGAGACTTGTTTGGCACTTCTTGGCACTTGGATGTTTTTCACATCTAGTGTTGCCATCAATGCCAAAGAGGGATATTGTTGGAAATTTAGAAAAATTGGTTATGTGTTGCATTGATGTCAACACTAGCTTCTTTGGTTATCCACCGGGTTCCGGTAGAGTGGTTCGACTTTGATGATGATCAGGAGATTTGTCTCTGGTATAATCCTATTGGTGGAATTGGTTTGGTTCATTCATTCATGTTATTCAGATGCGTGTCACATTAAGTTGGTTCAGGATTTGGTGATCTGAAAGCTATCATATATTCTAGAAAGCCTTTTGGTTACCGATAAGGGTTTTATCGACTGAGCTTTGTTGAAGATCTTTTGATGGATTCGATAAGTGGTGTTGGTGCAGATTCTAGAAGGTTTTTAGGATGTTGATGGTTATCATGTTCCTGTTCCAGTTGATTGGTGGTATTTCATTTGGCTTATGGCGGCCTATTTTAGGTTTTGTCTTATTCTACTAGGTTATAGACCGGTTTATGTAACGTGTTGATGGATGCTCTTGATGCGTTATTGGTTGGATTTATTGTTTGGTTATGTAGTACCCCTACACATTTGAACTCATTGGACTCATATTTTATTATTGGTTGTTTTCAGTGGATACATTACCATGATTTGTATTCAGACTTATATGACATTATTTCATGCTTTATCTGGATATGAGATGCATAATTTATTTGCAGTATTTCAATACTTGTGATTTATGACATTTTATGGATTATTGCTATGTACTGACACTTTACTTATCTAAGAAATGTGGAATTATATGTTGTGTATCTGCGAGTGTATTGGATGCAAGGGGACAATTTTCCTTCACTCATTTCGGTGAGACAGGGAACATCACGATTCTCCTTCATCAGTGTGTATGCTATGTTTTCTATATTGTATATATGCATGTGTGGTTCAGTGATGTAGGATATTGCAGGTACAAGTACCGGGTATCGTCTCCACCTGGCTTCACAGGTCTGAGCGTGCCTTATATTTTCCTATGGAAGTGGAGGAGATAGTAGTTGACCCTATTTTATTTAGTTACACTCGTGTGAGTGTCGTCAGTTGGTCATCCTGTCAGTTTGTTCAGCCTTCGTATTTTTTTGTTTGATCTTTTATGAGTATTTTCTTAAGGTTTGCTCAGTTTGTGTGTTTAGTGGTTTTAATTAATTAATTAAATTTATGAAGTTATCACATTATTGGTATGTTTGGTTTTTGAAATTATACTATAGTTGTACGTATTTTAAATGTATATTAGGACTCGATCATATATATATATATATATATATAGGTAAATATGATTCATGTTTAATTATGTTGATTATTCTTAATATGATTATTTATAAGTTGAATAATTTGGATTCTATGACTTAACGTACCTTATATCTGTTTATGGTGAAAGTGGAATAACAATATTGAAAGACTAAATGAATTCAACCACAAAACCCTAGCCTAACAACAACAAAGATCCACCATAACATATGAAGATTACCTAAGACAATGCAAATCAAATGAAATCACAAAGATTATACCATCACATGTCCAATAGGGTTTGAATCTCCATTCTTCCTATCTCCATTGATCTTGTTTGATATATTTGCTCTCAGATTTTATGTGTGCACAAGAGCTCAACAAAGAACGAAAAATGTGGTTGCAAGTAGGCTTCATCGCATATGAAAGTTTGAAAGTGTAGTCGAGTAGTCAGCGGGGGTTGATAATGAAGGAAGCATCTCCTTATATAGAAGACACTATAAGAAATGGAGGGATAAGATTGAGAGGTGTAAAAGATAAATGGTCGGCTATGATTAGAGGGTAGGTAAAAGAAATAATAAAATAATGAGAGGGTAGGTAGTATAGAAATTAAGAGATGAATGACATGTGTCATAGGTGGAAAAGGTTAATGAATTAATTAAATAAATAAAGATTTATTTAATTAATAGAGGAAGTGGGATCAATTAAATAAATAAGATATTTATTTAATTTAACAAAGGATAATTTAAATAAATAAATGTATTTATTTAAATGAGAAATTAGGCTAGAAGAGGATAAATGAATTAATTAAATAAATAAAGATTTATTTAATTAATAGAAGAATTAGGCTTAAAATAATTAAATAAATAAAATATTTATTTAATTAGACAGGAAAATTTTAGGTGTCTACATTTTGCCCCTCTTTCAAACAATGCAGCTTGTCACATCATTTCAAAGAAGATAATATGAACTAATACAAAGTTTTCCCAAGATGGGATTGATATGCCCCCTCAAAAGATTTGATGAAAATTTCTAAAAAGATCATAGACAATCTCTCGACAAGAAAGAAAGGCTAGAATGGACTGACCAGATAGGATAGAGTGACAGAGTCACAGGATAACGAAGACTGACTCAGGAAATGAGGGCTAGGGCTAGGGCTAGGGATAGGGTAGTCTATAAGATAGACCACAAAGGAAAACATCCTCATTGTCATCCACACATCCAAGAGATCAGAGTGCAGAAAGAGACTAGAGCAACAATAGTCAACAACGATGGCATTGGTGCACAGATTCAATCGTGTTCGCTAATTTCAGAGGCCAGCAGATGCAGGAGAGTTAGCGAGTACCACAAAACCTCCTTGTACTTTGTCGCAATAAATGTTGTCATTAGTGCATGCTAGGTAGAGAAATAAATGCATTTTAGAATATGTCAAACAAGGTCAAAAAATGCTAAGGCGCATCTGTGCTGGTGCCAGGTGCGTATGGGTTGGCTAGGCGCGTCTGTGTTTGTGTCAGGCACGTCTATGAATGAAATAGCGTCTATGCCAAATAAGAGCGCGTTTGCGTTGTGCATGCGCATTTGTGCTATGTGGGCACATATGTGTAGAGAAGGCACGTTTGTGCAGAGCATAGGCACGTTTGTGTATTTCAGATGTGTTTGTGAAGAGCAGGCGCGTTTATACAATATGTAAGTGTGTTTATGTCATGAAGGCGCGATTGTGTCTTCTAGGTCAAATTGGCAGTTCTGTGATGAACATACGTTGTTGATTGGATAAGTGTTGACGGGAATAATCATTATGTTATGTTGTTATATTATGTTTATGTTGTCGTCGGTAATAATGAGTTACGGCGGTCAGTTAGTTAGCTGACGGGTAGGTAGTTGGAGTCGCGACGGTTGTGTCGCACCCCTTCGGGTATTATATATTGTGTACCTTTTCTTCAAAGTATGATCATGTTGGTCGTGTCAGATGTAATGTTATAAGCACTTATTGTACATGGACTGTGGAATTAATACAGAGGCTGGTTATTTAATATATTTCCATTATGTTATGTGCATTTACTTTCTGCATTTAACTGTTTACCCGAGAGGGCAAACATTTGGCGTTGTTGCCTAAACGTACTCGGGAATGGAAGACATAGATGGCGCACAGACACACTGGGCCTACCCATTGGTGAAGTAAACCCAGAGGCCGACGATGCCTGAACAGAACTTTACACAGGAGAAGACACGACAACGCAAGAATTTTCAATTTTGCTCCAAGTAGCCATTTAGACCTACATCCGACGAGAGGCGACGGAGGCAGAAATCCCACCAAGTGTCATGTGGACAGCGCTGGAGGTTAGCTCGATAGTAAACCGGTTGATGAACCACCTCCCCCGGTTGCTTGCATAGGCATCGCTGGCACAACAGGCCCGCCTGGAGGAGATTGCCCAGGAAGAGCGACGACAACAAATCCTGCAACGCTACGAAGAGAACAGCTGACGGGAAATAGAACGAGATGGTGCCAGGCCAGGAGGAAATTGAACCTTGTAATAATCCCGACACATTGCTGATATAAATTGTGGCCCAAAGGCAAAATAAAAATAAAAATAATAAAAGTTTTTTTGTGTACATGGCGTGTATGGAAGTGACTTATGCCCAATAGACTAAATAAGGACAAAAATAAAAAGATACAGAGTGACAAATGGGAAGTGGCACAAACTGCGTTGAATCTCAGACAGCAGATAGAATGAAGGCGTAGGCTAAGGTAGCTTGCTGAGGGACGACCAACCGAGGGGTTGCCCGAAGGGAACCCAAGAGGTGTCACGGAGGTTGCGGAAGCAGAGATAGATGGAGAGAACTACACTGTCTACACTGTTGTAGGGCTGCCAGAAGGAGTCACGGAGGGTGCCGAAGGAGAACTCTATAGTTCACCAGAATACCACCGTAGGGTAAGAAGGCGTGAAGAGTTGGTGGAACAAACAAGGTGAAGTCTAAACCTGATCGACGCTACTAGAGACTTGCTAAAGAATTTGTCCATTTCAGAGGACAACTGGAGGGAGACAACCAACCGGAGGGAGACAATGGAAGGTGACGGTACGACCGAAGGTGCCGAGGGAGAACAAGGGTACTGTACGGGAGGCAATATGTTTGGTTCGGTGTCAGCAACTTTTTCCGGAGGACCCACGAGTGGAGGTTCAGTTGCAGGAGGCGGAGGATTGCTAGGTACAAGCACATAAGGAATTAGAGGAGCGAGACCCAGCGGAGGGATGGCGAGTAAACAAAAATTGCCAAAGTTCACAGGGGAGGGCAAGGAAGACCCCTTACGGCACTGCTGTACATGTGAAACCATTTGGTCCGCCAATGGAGTAACAGACCAGGATGACTGGGTACAGCAGTTCCCAGCCACATTACGAGGAGTTGCCATAGATTGGTACTCCGATGTGGACAAGCAAAAAGTGGCCACGTGGGCCAATCTACAAAAGGAATTCATGGGGGAGTTTCGGTTGCTCCGTGATGACAATGAAATTGTAAGGGAGATATACAGTACCAAACAAGGTACCAGGGAGACAGTACGGGCATATAGTCGGAGGCTAAAAGAACTCTTGGGTAAAATGGAAAGCCAACCCGCAGATGGATTGAAGAAATGATGGTTCGTTGAAGGGTTGAAATCCTCCCTACGGAGGAAGATGAAAATTGTACCCCCGACGTCATATGATGACACTTATAATAGGGCGATGGACTTGGAGAGTGAACACAAAACATCAAAGAAGAAGAAAAGTAATAAATCCTCATCTGAGGATGATGACTCTTCACAGGAAAGTAGTAGTGACGATGAGGTTGGCAAACGGGTGCAAGCGCTCCAGAAAGACATGGAGCGAATGAGAAAGGAATTCAAAATAATGAGAAGCAATGGTCAGAACGAAGGGGACATATGGTGCACTGAGTGCAAAGAGGAAGGGCACACAAAGGGTACTTGCCAAAAGAAGGAATTTTGCGAGATTTGCCAAGTGATGGGACACTCCACCAAGGAGTGCCCATACAACATGAAAACCCGAAGTACGCAAATGAACCAGGTGCTGTTCACGGAGCAGGCCACAACATCCGCACCAGTGGGTACCGGCCAACATACTAACACAATGACATCATCTGGAGGATACCAGGATAACAGACGCGGCGACAGAAGGAATAGTAACAATAACAATAATGGAAGCCGTATCCAGTATGACGCCAAGGGCCGGCCAATTATCCAATGTAGGGCCTGTAATTAGTGGGGGCACTTCGCCCATGATTGCACGAAGGAAGCCGCCCCTCAGCACCTCTACCATTGGTGTGGGCCAGGTGACCATGAGGACGCAAATTGCCCGCAGGCAGGGGTTAATCTCCTCAACATTGAGAAGGCTGAGAAGACTTGTGAGAAAGAAGTACTGGTGATCACTCGTGCCCAGACAAAAAAACCCACTTATCCCGACCCCCGTACGGAGAAGGAGAGATTACGGGAGGCAAAGGCCAATATTGAATGTGAGATAATGACCGAACGACGGGACAATGAGGTGGCGAGTACATCATCCCGTACGGAAGTGAAAAATAACATCATTGGGCAAATCTTGCAGATGGAGGTGCCGATAAAGGTAAAAGACCTTCTAGACTCTATGCCACAATTGAGGACTGCCATCCTCACCAATGTGCAAAGTACCGCATCGTCGAGTGCACCACAGGTACAGGTTCTCGCCACTGCATCGTCGAGTGCACCACAGGTAGGGGTTCCCGCCACCGCTTCAAAGAGTACACCACAAGTGGAGGTTTCCGTCAGCCCTTCGACTGACCCGATGTTACTAGCCTTGAGCAGTGGTAGACACCCAGCTGTGGTAGAAATGGGTATTCGTGGGACCATTCTGAAGGACACCATTGTGGACGGGGGATCTGGGGTGAATGTACTACCAGAGGAAACATGGAAGCGGTTGGGGAAGCCCACCCTATGGCCACCCACATTCAACCTGGTGGGAGCGGACCAACACGGCATTAAGCCACTTGGCCTGTTGATGGCCCAGCAAGTGACAATTGGTACGCAACCATTCTTGTTAGATTTTGTGGTTATTCCCTCGAAGAAGAAAGGCTATGACACCATCCTGGGGAGAGCGTGGTTGATCAATGCGAGGGTAAACCACAATTGGAAGAAAAATACACTTTCCATGGAGAAGGGAGGGCAAAAATATACCATTGACCTACACACCCAAGATGTCGGCGAAGAGCTTGCCTCTTTCGACTCAGACTCAGAGGACTCTAATAAAGGGGAAGGGGGTCTCGATGAAAGCAAGGGCAAGAACGCGATGGAGCTGAATAGTGAAGGGGTGCTTGAATTGGAGGGATGTTTTGAAGATGAGGTATGCTCACTTAACGAGCTCTTCCATTGGCAAATGGAGGATTACGAAATGTTCCAAAGCTACAGGCTCAAAGTAGAGGAGCCAGAGCAACCAATAGAGGTGTACCTACTGGAATACAGAGAATATTGGAAGGGAGACGCTCCAAACCTTGGCGACATAAATAATCCGAAGAGTGTTGGCAATGATTGGAACCTTGTGTGGAAGACCGCAGTCTTCAAAATATTTATTATTCTTCTTCTTCTTATGTACGGGAAGGAGACCATGGTCCCTGTAGGATTTGTGGTTCCAGGTCTTCGGATGGCCATGGAAAATAAACTTGCCACCAATAGGTTCAAATTGAAACCCTACCACGAGAAGTGCGTAGGGGACCCGAGAGGCCGGAAGGACACCTGGGAGTCCGGAGGGGGACCCGACAGGATGGAAGGGGACCCGAGAGGCCGGGCAGGTGACTCGCCAGGCACAAGACCAAAATGGGAGACTCTTGGGCGAGGCAAACCGAGAAGGATGAAGGGCGATCCCAGAGACAGGGGACCCAAGCTGAAGACTCTCTAGACAACTAAATTAGGAAATCAAAAAAAAAAGAAAAGAGAGTACTGTATGACCGTATGAATCCATACAGCAGTTGACCGTACGGCTGAAAAGTTATATAAAATAAAAAATAAAAAATAAAAAAAAGAAAGAAAAAAAGAAAAAGGAAGAAAGCCACGATGGAACCACTGTACGATAGCACCACCGTGCGGTGGCAACACCGGTAGTGGAACCACCGTGCGGTGGCAACACCGACGGTGGGGCCACCGGCGGTGGAACCACCATACGGTAGCACCACCGTGCGGTGGCAACACCGGCTGTGGAACCACCGTGCAGTGGCAACACCGATGGTGGGGCCACCAGCGGTGGAACCACCATGCCGTGGCAACACCGACGGTGGGACCACCGATGGTGGAATCACCGTATGGTAGCACCACCGTGCGATGGCAACACCGACGGTGGAACCACCGTGTGGTGGAACCATCGTATGGTAGCACCACCGTGCGATGGCAACACCGACGGTGGAACCACCGTGTGGTGGAACCATCGTATGGTAGCACATCCACCACCGTGTGGTGGAAACCACCGCTGTCGCGGAGCACGAAGACATAAACGCAGCCCCCGCACAAACAAACACAGTCGTACGGTGGAGGGTGTTGACCGCACAATCGGAGGTGCCAGTGTTGTTGTTGACCGTACAGGGAGGTTGTATGGCCGGGGTGCCATCGGGGACATTACAGTGCCAAAAAAAAAACAAAAAAAAAATGACGACGACCAGATTTAAAATGATTCGCTAGAGTTTGAAGCCAGGACACTGGAAATTCAGAGTGGAAAAGAAGGGTTTTTGGCATCTTAAAATATCACAGAAATGCTATGCGCCATGGACTTTCGTATGGTTCTGAGGGTTGTAAATTGGTGTTGGCAGTGGGGGCGTTGCCCCTCGACCCCGCCCTATACTGTGACAGGGAGCGCACCTGGGGCGCTGCCCCAGGACCCTGCGAGGGGCGCTGCCCCTTGACCCCGCTGGGGCATTGCCCCAGACCCCGCAAGGGGTGCTACCCCTCGACCCCGCTAGGGGCGTTGCCCCCAGACCCCCAATTTATTTTTGAGCTACAGAGTACCACGGGAAGTGTTGTGGTTGTCCGTACTGTGAGAAAGAAGCCTACAGCTAAGCATTGGCAGGGAAGCCATAAGCTGTAGAGGGAGAAGGATTTGGAGGTTGGGAACAAACAGAGTTTGAGAGAAGGCATTGCAGGTCCGCGCAGTTGTATGACACTAGGGAGTTATTCAGTTCAGTTTTTGGCCTTTGGGGAGTGTGATGGAGGATTTGAGGTGTCTCCTAGCATTTGTGCCAGCGGGTTGTGGCCACCTCCAGGCATGACTGGTACGCTTTGAGGAACTCGGAGTATGTCTCAGCTGGATGTGAGGTTGCCTTGGTGGATGCACAGAGGGCTCGAGAGGAGCTGACCACCAGGTTGGAGGCAATAGTCGCATGAGACTTAGTTCAGTGTACCCAGGAGTTGGATGCTGGGAGAGCAGCACGGGTGGCTATCAAGGACAAATTGGCTAGGGAGATAGTATCAATTGAGTAGTAGTTGGTGGAAGCGGAGACTGACAAATGTGTTTTGCAGCCAAGTTTGGGTTAGGCACAGGAGGACTGTGCTGGCAAAGGAAGCAATATTGGTGAAATCCTCACTTGAGCATCAGATGGTAGCAGAAAAGGGTTTTCAGGCGAGGACGCAGCAAGTGTATAAGATCCGGGCCCGACTGGCGTCAGTAGTTCCTGCCGTTCATCTCTATTTTGTATTAAGTCGTCGGAGTCGACTTCTTTTCTTGGGGGGGATGATGTTGACGGGAATAATCATTATGTTATGTTGTTATATTATGTTTATGTTGTCATCAGTAATAATGAGTTACGACGGTCAGTTAGTTAGCCGACGGGTAGGTAGTTGGAGTCGCGACGGTTGTGTCGCACCCCTTCGGGTATTATATATTGTGTACCTTTTCTTCGAAGTATGATCATGTTGGTCATGTCAGATGTAATGTTATAAGCACTTATTGTACATGGACTGTGGAATTAATACAGAGGCTGGTTATTTAATATATTTCCATTATGTTCTGTGCATTTACTTTCTGCATTTAACTGTTTACCCGAGAGGGCAAACAATAAACTGCTGAGAGGATACACTCAAGCAGGTCCTCTAGGGAAGACTAGCATAACAGATAGGGCTAAGATTGACAATTTTGTGATAGAACATACGTTGCCAATCAAGAAACTACTCAAGAGGATACACTCAAGCAAAGGCCCTAGGATAAGATAGATCGAGGTACTTTGTGATGAATAGGGAGTACTAAGATATAGTACTTTGTGATGAACAGGGAGTACTAAAAGAGAGTAGCACTTTGTGATGAACAAGGAGTGCAAAAAAAAACACAGTACTTTGTGATGAACAGGGAGTACCACTATGATAAACAACAACACTTTGTGATGAACAGGGAGTGCCACTAGGATAAAAGAAACACTTTGTGATGAATAGGGAGTGTCACTATGATTGACACAATTGATTTGCTTGACTGCAAGAGGATCTACCTATGCTGGAGTCACGAGAGAGATTCGCTTCAACTCAGAGTTTGTGAGCAGAGCTGACACTCAAGGAGAGGGCAGCAGTTCAAGCTATGGGACTGCGACATATTTTGTATGTGCTTAAGTTTTGGGTGAACATGGAATTGCTGACTGCGCTAGCTGAGAGATGGAATTCAAATACTTGCATGTTTAATTTGTCAATGGGTGAGATGACAGTCACCTTAGAAGATGTATATAGGATACTGAGGATACCAATCGATGGGGAATTAGTTCCTTATGATCGAGAGGGAGAAAAGGATGCACAGAGATGAGTGTTTCAGGATCCGGGATTAGAGATGAGGGCAGGACATGTGGCATGGGATACCATGACATGGACAGGATTAACACTACCATTAGTACTGGCAGGAGTGATCACTGGGTTCTTGTGTCCGAACAGGGCTACATGAGGACTGGATGTGGGCTAGGGGAGCACATTGGAGACACTGGTACAGGGTCATCGATGAGATTGACACTATGGTATGGAGACCATACTGAGAGTGTGAGGAGTGGGAGGATGAGGCAGTGGAGTTGCCATAAGCCTTCAGGAGTAGGTATCTGATTGGGCGGACACCCTATGTACTGGAGAGGTAGTTGGTGGACAAAGTGGGCAAGCAGTTCAACAGGATTCAGTGGATGCCATGGGGTTCCGGGATGTATGCTCGGATAGTGAGAGATTAGACACACTTCAAGCCTTTATTATCATATGATTAGATAGTGATGAAGCTGGTGGAGATTACTCTCTTGCCCTGGGATATGTGGCCAAAGATAGAGGATGCAGGGATGGATGCAAAGTATACTGCATATTGGGTTGAGCATCCATTTCCTCGACTGATAGATCCAGGGGAGAAAACAGATGGAGATGGTGGGGGTGATGAGGATGATGATGGAGATGGTGGGGGTAGAGGTTGACAGAGGAGGTGGGTGTGATAGGGGAGAGGAGAGTGGCTCCGCAGAGAGAGGGTGGATAGGAGAGACATGCTTGCATGGTGAGAGACAGAGGTGGATTTCCTTTACAGGTGCTAGCAACACAGGGTCCCAAATAGGTACAGGGGTAGGGACAGGGATGAGGACAGGGGCAGGGGCAGCCACAGGAGTAGCCACGGGTACAGCCATAGGTACAAGGGGTGAGGAGGAGGATGAGCTATTGGAGTTGAGGGAGATCTACCAAGGAAAGGCAGATGAGATCCAGGATCTCGAGCGGGAGAGGGATAGACTCAGGAGACAATTGAGGGACACATAGTGGGAGAGAGATCAGGCCATCCAGGGCTATATAGAGGCTGAGATAGCACTGAGGGCAGGGAGGTAGACTGCAGAGGATATAGGAGCTGGACATGCCTATGTTCTATGAGTCAGGGAGGAGATAGGCTACTAGAGAGACCTATACTATGGAGCGGTGCCACCAAAGCAGCAGGCTAGGAGCTTCCATAGACCATCACGGACAGTGACGACCACTGGAGGGAGGGATAGGAGACAAGCATCGAGCGAAGGGGTTATGGGTCCTCCACCACCACCAGATAGAGGGGACAAGAGAGATGATCCTAGGGCGGGTCCTTCCAAGGCTCAGACTCCATCGAGGCCAGCTGGCTCTAAGGGAGGGAGTTCATCATAGCCTTAGAGGGCTCTCTATGTATCAGTTTTTGTACCATTTTGTATGATGACACCTTCGGGTGATTGTAGCCATATGATTTTGACACCATTGTATCATGACACTTATGATTATATATATATGAGATGATTTATCATTGCGACAACTATATACATGTGTACCTATGTGATGTTGCTTCTATGTGATGCATGTTTCTATATGACGCTTATGATATGGATGCAAATATGTACATGATGGAATGCAATATATTTGTTCTTTTTTATGTTTTTAATATGCTATGTATATGCAAATGTGAATGTATGAAATGCAGATCAATATGATAATGCAAATTACTATTTACATGATGAGAATGTAAAATGTGCTAACATGTGTTGTGTGCAGGATGTGATGCAATTTGTGATATCTATATATATGTATGAAATGCTTAATATGTAGTAATGCAGGTGCAACTACATGAAATGCAAATGTTTTTGGTGTGTCATTATACTTAGTTGTGTGATAGCAAGCTACACAGACTTAGGAAGGATGATGGAAGTCAATCAAGAAAGGGGGATGGAAGATAGAAGACATGAAAGTGAAAGAGCTTCTTGTGCATTATCATCATTGAGCTTTATTATGGCAAATAGGTTATGACGATCAAGGCATATGTTTGACCCAGAAAGTCATTGTACCCATTTGCATGGAGATCAGAAAGTCACAAACAAGGAATGCCCTAGTTCACACTAGACTCATAGTGTCCTCATATCCTTGGACAAGTCGTAGCATTACTAAGAGACAATCCATAGACAACAAAGAAAAATAGGTGACGATACCCCATCCTTGCCTTTCTAGTCAAAGACATCCTGGAGATAAAATCTCTAGTCAGAGACATCTTGGAAAAGCTAAAAGACATGTCACCAAAAGATAAAATCTAAAGAAAACCAAGACTCGACACCAACATCTACTGTAGTCCTCAAGTTTAGTGTCTCTTGTCACTAGTATAAGTCTATTTGATTGTGGTCACAATGTTCACTTTCACAAAAGGATAAATAGCATTGAATCATAATGTTGTCTAAGTCTATTGAAAGATTTGATTTGTTGAAGGCCATTGTTTCTATTGTGTCTCATCTAAAATTGATTGAATCCATGAAACTGATACTTTATTGTAGAGAATACAAAACTTTATTGCAGACTGGTGATGCAAATGCTTCTTTATTGCGAATTGTGTGCGGATAGACTAAAGAAAATTTGGAAGAAATTGTACTCCTCGAAACAAGCGATGCTCTCAGTTCCACACCCATCACTAGATGTAGGATTTGCCTTAGCCACAAATAGGAGCTGATTTATTATGGATGAAAAGGGGTGAAAAGGAAGGATTATTATGGATGGCTAACCAATCTTAGGTAGATCAATGACAAGCCATGATGGGAATGGGTATGTTTATTATAGATGGATAGGTTGTGAGTGTGTGCAAAGTGAAAGGATGAGATTGAATCCTGAAGGAGGGAGGAGCAATGTCTCTACACATGGTGCCGGTGACCCGATTTTCACCATGGTACTTGCCCAGGGCGCCACCGAAGTGGTTTTCACTGTTGGACGAAAATGTTTTTCTTTACTTTTTTTATTTTTTATTTTATTTTTTGTGTCACAAGGTGCCTGTTTGCTAGGTTTTCACCAAGTAACGATTTTTTTTATGTTTATGATTTTTTTGTATATTTTTTTTTTGTATTTTGAATTTTTTTGATTTTTTTGGTCTTTTTGTATTTTTTTGAATTAGGATACTCTGAAGAGCTATGTGTAAAACCTGTGAAGGTGCATGTTGTTGATAGGATCCTCCAAAGGTTCACCATCTGGAGTTGAGAGCTGATATGTACCAGATGTTAGGGTTTCAAGCAGATCCGAAGCCAATATGAACTAATAATTATATGCAGATTTAAATACAAAAGATAAAGAAATAAAACAGGACATAGATAACACAAAGATTTAACGTGGTTCACCCAGAATGGGTTACGTCCACCATACACAGTCGTCCAATCTTTCTTATTATCCAGCAAAAATAGTACATCAACCTTACAATGCCTTAAGCATCCCAGCCGCTTATAACATGCGTTTTTAGGGCAACAAAAAAAGTTGGCCTTTTTAGGGTTTTATTACAATGTCGATTTTCATCAATGAAAAATGGCAAAAAAAAATTTCTTGAGGGCTCTCGCCCCCACTTTTCTCAGGGGCTGCCACCCCCAAACCCCTGCCCAGGGCCCAGCCCAACCCTAGACCCTGGTGAGGATACGTGCTAAGTGTACAGTACTTTGCTGATCAGTCGCCACATTTCAACTCTAGATCCATAGGTTGTTGTAATGATGTAAGGACCAAGCCAATTTGGTTTGAATTTTCCCTTCTTCTCTCTGTCTTGCTGATTTTTAGGATTTTCCTTGAGAACTAAGTCACCCACCTCAAATGTGTGAGGCTTTACCTTGTTATTGTAACTACGATGTTCCTTGACTGAATGATATGTAGCTCGAGCATCTGTCTTCCTTGATAAAGGAACTGAGATAGAATTACTAATGTGTGGACTACGTAGGCCCATATACGTGTCACCTAAAGAAGTTTGGGCATCCCTGACAACAAAGTCCTTCGAGAAAGCTCCATTAAAGGTCCATGATGTATCGCCAGAAGGGAAAGGATGTGTAGAACAAGTGGATGAGTGATGAAGGCTTATGATTGTGAAAAGAAGTGAAAGTAGGATAGCATGATGGAGACTTACGATCAACAAGTGTGTTTTTTGAGTTAAAATTTTAGAACTTTTGCCCCCAGTTATTTTGATATTAGGGGAGATCAACTCTTGCTCTTTTATTTCATAGGAATTTTATCTTTGACCTTGATTTTTGCAGAGTCCAATAGATGTTGATTTTTATTTGGACTAAAGGACTTCTCTTTAGTTTTAACTTTTTGTTTTTTCTTTTCAAGGCTTAATTTTTCATCCCCAATTAGTAAGGGCTTTTGTAATTCTTGTTGATCCAAGTCTGGAAGAGAAGTGGAAATGGAATGAGTGGGTGAAATGGTAGAGCTATGTGAGTTATCAAGAGGGTTGGTGATACATTCAATATATTCTTCGTTGGAACCACTCTTAGGACTATTGATATCAAGAGTTGCTTGCACCACTAGAGGAGATTTGCATTCAGCCTTAGTAGCCACAACACTAGATGGTTCACACCCAATTCCTTGGCATTACAAATTGTTTGTAGGTTGTTCCTATTGACTGAATACCTTAGGAGATAGTGGGGGTTGATCAACATGAAAGATATACTCACCACATCCCATGTCTTTAATCTTGAACTTTTCTTCAATCTCTGCTTGTTTTGATGTAGAAGCTTTCAAGGATTCTAGATCAACATATGTTGATGAAGGAATAGCTTCTCGATTGACTGGTATTGTTATTTCTGATCTAGGTCACAGATTGTTGTAATTGATGAATGGATTTGGGTCAGCTTTGACAGTCACTTCAACTCCGTTGTGTGGAAACTTGACACATCGATGATATGTTGAGGGTACTGCGTTCATCTCATGAATCCATGGACGTCCTAGCAATATGTTGTATGTGAGCTTTAGATCAAGGACTTGACAAACCACATCCTTTGCAACTGGCCCAACTCTGAGAGGTAAGGTGATTGTGCCCTTGGATGAATGCTCTTCGTCATCATATGCCTTAATGGTGATTGCATGTGTAGAATTCACAACCCTTTCAAAATATCCCAATTGCTTAAGATTATTCAATGTACAAATGTTGATACCTACTCCTCCATCTATCAGGACTCATTTTATTCGATGTTTGTGTATGAAGGCTTCAATGTGTAAAGGTGCATTATGTGGCTGGCTCACGGAGGCATCATCAGCTTTTGTGAATGTAAGGGAGTGTGGAACAGAAAGGTATCCCACCATGGCTTGAAACTGGTCCACGTTCAGATTAGTAGGGACAGAAGTGTCTCTCAAAGTTTTGTCAAGAATATCTTTATGTGTGGGGGATATGCGTAAGAGCTCGAGGATGGAGATAAGCGTGGGTGTCTTCCCTAACTGTTCTACAAGGTCATACTTAGGTTTGGTTGATGAGGAAGCAATGTTTTTAGCTGGAGCACCTTGAAAATTGAATTTACCTTGATGAGTTGTGACATTACATTTAGAGGTAGGTTCGGAAGTAGATCCAATTCATTTTAGGACAATCTTGGGTCTTTGGGTAGAATTCTTAGGTGTTTTATCCTTGATGATAATGGTAGAGACATAATTGTCCATCGAAATGTGACTGATAGTTGAATCATAGTTATAAGATGCTCTAGTATAGTTGGTTTGGTCATCTATGGCTTTAGCTTTTCCCTTGTCATGTTTTGGGAATGGTTCCTTAAACATCTCATGTTCTTGATTGGATGAGTGTCCTTCAATCTCAATGTCACCTATATCAATGAGATCTTGTATGATGTTCTTCAGTCGATGGCAATTTCCTGTCTTATGACCCTTGCTCTTATGAATTTCACAATACTCATCATCATTCAACAAATTTGGTTTAACCTTTAGCTCATATGAAGGCACCTATCTGTAATAGTTATTATTTTGTTTGCCACTAGCTTCTTGAAAATTGATTCTAGTGGTTCTCCCAATGGGGTGTACTTCCTTCATGATTTTGAAGTTGTTTGAGTATTCACTTGATTATTTGTAGAGCTTGATCCCAAAAAAATGATTTTGGGTCATACTATATTGGCATCAACAACACCATCATTGACTGTGTTCTTGTTTTTATTCCAAAATCTTGGCTTATCTTTTCCTTTAAAGTCCTCTTTGTTTTCTTTGAATATTTTAATTACTCCTTTTTCAATTAGGACCTTCTCTGTTGCTAAGCCTTTTTCAATGACATCTTTGAAGGTGGACAAACAAGCTTTTCTTAGGTCATAACCAATGTCTTTGTTAACATTCTAAGTGAAAATTTCTACCATTTGTTTATGTGGAATTTAACAAGAGCATCTGCTGGCTAGATTTCTCCATCTTTGTAAAAATGATGAAAAAGATTCTCCATCCTTTTGTTTGGTGTTGCACAAAGTAGTGACTGATATATCTATCTCTATGTTGTATGAGAAATGTTGGATAAATGCCTCTGCTAAGTCACCCCATGGATTAATTCCAAGTGGAAGTTCGGAGAACCATTCCATAGCTTGATCTCTTAAGCTTTGTGGGAATAATCTCATCAAATATGTCTCTTCTGCTGCTACCTCAATGCAAGCTATGAAAAAATGTCTTATATGTGCCTTAGGATCTCCTTTGCCTATATACTTATAAAACTTAGGTGTCACAAAGTGTGTAGGAAATGGAGGAATTGGAAAGCTTTTGTCAAATGGATAGGGACATATGTCTCTCATTGTGTAAGTTGGCTTCAGTGTATTTATGTCCTCCGTTTTCTTTTGTAAGTCCTTGATTTGCTGTTCCAAATTATTCTTAGGTGGAGACCAACTTCTTGGACCATACCCCATGCCTGAACCACTGTATGGAGGAGGAGCATGTTGCATATATGGATGGTATTGATCATACACATGTTCATATGGAGGGGGTCTATAGTGATGTTGCGTATAAGGACCACTTGGTATAGAGTCATGATGAGGAATGGATTATCTATTTTGTCCATGTATACCATACTCTACAGGCATGTCATGAGTTTCTTCTAGTGTGTTGCCCCCAAATTTGACACGGGGTTTCCTTGTGTCCAAATTTTGATCATGCCTTTGGATATCCAATTGCTTTGATGGTTGGTCCTTAGCACTGGTATGTGATTGAGCACATTTGTCTGCATAAGACTTCCATAATTGTTTGCGAAAGTGAGTATCATAAGCTTGACCACGTGTGTATGGGACCTCAGGTTTTTGAAACAAAGATGATGGTGATTCAGGCACAAGATGTGGTCCTCTATTGCCTCCATTATTAGGCCTCCTTTGATCCATGTTGAGGTGAGGTTGTTGCAAAGGTCAATTTTCCATTATTTGAGACATGTCAAAATCATGAGGGATCTTGGCTCCACTTTGTGCCATCACTTGTAAGAAATATTGTCTATCTCTCCTCATTATTTCCTCAACTAATCGATTAAAATGGGGATCCATAATGGAGTCTTCCACTTTTGCTGAATGTATTGAAATGTTGTCCATATTGTCATTGTGTGTACCATTGTTGTTTATAGTATCCATGTTCTCAACATTTGGAATGTTTCTATAAGCATCCATGTTAGGTAATGTAGTATGATCAGAATTGAAAAAGATATCATTGTCATACTCATAGGCACTCATGTTTGTGGACTCTTGAGCCTCTTTAGCTTCTCTCCTAGATTTTTGGGAATGGGTTTCAACCATGAACTAGGTATTGACCAAGATGTTTGAGACTAGATGAAAATGGAAAGAGTATGGAAGACCAAGAGTTTGGATGGAATATAAATGAATCTAAGGTGTACTTGCAATGTCCAAAATGTAAGACCAAGTATGTATGTAGTAGAGTAGGTGTGACTTCCAAAGAGATGAAAGTTTCTCTTGATGAGGTAAGTTGACCTTGACTCTAAGTAAGACCAAATGAGACCCAAAGGTGATAGACCTTGATGAGGGACCACTTAGCAAAATGTTGTTGTATGTAATGTGTTGACAAGTATGATGAGGACAAGTAAGTGACCTTTTGACCCAAGTTTAGAAAAATGTAAATGTAATTCAAGGTGTAAAGAAATGATGGACTTTGTGAGACCCAAAGATAAGTTGAGTCAATGATGGTGTTGTTGATGCCAATACGGTACAACCAAAAATTGTTTTTCTTAGGATCAAATTCTACAAACAATCAGGTGAATACCCAGACAACTTCCAAATCACGAAGGAAGTACACTCCATTGGGAGAACCACTATAGATAGTTTTCAAAAAGCTAGTGGCAAACAAGATAATCACAATTCCAGATTTTCCTCCATATGAGCCAAAGGTCAAACCAAATTGGTGGAATGACAATGAGTATTGTGAATTTCATAAGAGAAAAGGTCATAAAACAGGGAATTATCGACTGAAGAACATTATACAAGATCTTATTGATAGAGGTGACATTGAGATTGAAGGACACTCATCCAAGCAATAACATGAGATGTTTAAGAAACCATTCCCAAACCATTACAAGGGAATAGCTACAGCCACAGATGACCAAACCAACTATACCAGAGCATCCTATAACTATGATTCCACTATCAATCACATTTCGATGGACAATTATGTCTCTACCATTATCATCAAGGACAAAATGCCTAAGAATTCTACCCAAAGACCCAAGATTGTCCTATAAGGCATTGGATCTTCTTCCGAACCTACCTCTAAATGGAATGTCACAACCTGTCAAGGTAAATTCACTTTGCAAGGTGCTCTAACTAAAAACACCACTTCTGCATCAACCAAACCTGAGTATGACCTTGTAGAATAGTTAGGGAAGACACCCACACTCATCTCCATCCTTGAGCTCTTACGCATATCCCCTGCACATAAAGCCATTGTTGACAAAATCTTGAGAGACACTTCTATCCCTACTGATCTAAACGTGGACCAGTTTCAAGCCATGGTGGGATACCTTTCCATTCCTCACTCCCTTACATTCACAGAAGCCGATGACGCCTTCGTAAGTCAGCCACATAATGATCCATTACACATTGAAGCTTTCCTACACAAACACCGAATAAAATGAGTCTTGATAGATGGAGGAGCACGTCTTAACATTTGTACATTGAGCACTATTAAACAATTGGGATATTCCAAAAAAGTTGTGAATTATACAAACAAAATTACTATCAAAGCATATGATGATGAAGAATGTTCATCCAAAGGTACAGTCACCTTCCCTCTTAGAGTTGGGCTAGTTACAAAGGATGTGCTTTGTCAAGTCCTAGACCTGGATCTAACATACAATATATTACTAGGATGTCCTTGGATTCATGAGATGAGGGTAGTCCCATCTACATATCATCGATGTATCAAGTTTCCTCACAATGGAGTTGAAGTGATTGTCAAAGCTGACCCAAATCCATTCATATATTGCAACAATCTATGACCTAGATCAGAAATAACAATTCCAGCCAATCGAGAGGCTATTCCTTCATCGGCATATGTGGATCCAAAATTCTTGAAAGCTTTTACATCAAAACAAGCAGAGATCAAAGAAAAGTTCAAGTTTAAAGACATGGGATGTGGTGAGTATATCTTTCATGTTGATCAACTCCCACTATCTCCTAAGGTATTCAGTCAACAAGAACAACCTAAAAACATTTTTCAATGCCAAGGAATTGGGCATGAACCACCTAGTGTTGTGGCTACTAAGTCTGAATGCAAATCTCCTCTAGTGGTGCAAGCATCTCTTGATATCAATAGTCCTAACAGTGGTTCCTGCAAAGAATCTATTGATTCTATCGCTAGCCCTCTTGAGAACTCGTATATCCTTACCATTTCATCTGCTCATTCCATTTCCACTCCACTTCCAGACTTGGATCAACAAGAATTACAAAAAACCTTACTCATAGGGGATCAAAAATCAAGCCTTGAAAAGAAAAATCTAAAAGTCAAAAATAAAGAAAAGTCCTTTAGTACAAATCAAAATCAAAAGCTATTGGACTCTACAAAAATCAAAGTCAAGGATAAAAATCCTATGAAGCAAAAAGAGCAAGAGTTGATCTCCCCTAATACCAAAATAATTGGGGGCAAAAGTTCTAAAATTTTAAGTCAAAAAGCACACTTGTTGATCCTAAGTCTCCATCATGCTATCCTACTTTCACTTCTTTTCACAATCATAAGCCTTCATCAATCATCTACTTGTTCCACACATCCTTCCCCTTCTGGTGATACATCATGGACCTTTAATGGAGCTTCCTTGAAGGACTTTGTTATCAGGGATGCCCAAACTTCTTTAGGTGACAAGCATATGGGCAAACATAGTCCACACATTAGTAATTCTATCTCAGTTCCTTTATCAAGGAAGACATTCGCTCAAGCTACATATCATTCAGTCAAGGAATGATACAACTATAATCATAAGGTCAAGCCTTGTACATTTGAGGTAGGTGACTTGGTTTTCAAAGAAAATCCTAAAAATCAACAAGACAGAGAGAAGAAGGGCAAGTTCAAACCAAATTGGCTTGGTCCTTACATCATCATAGCAACCTATGGATCTAGTATATATCAGCTCTCAACCACAGAGGGTGAACCTTTGGAGGATTCTATCAATAGCATGCACTTTCGCAGGTTTTACACATAGATCTTCAGAATATCCTAATTCAAAAATACAAAAATACAAAAAAGTTCAAAAATACAAAAAAATCAAAATACAAAAAAAAATCATAAAAATAAAAAATCATTACTTGGTGAAAACTTGGCAAACAGGCACCTTGTGACACAAAAAAAATTGAAAAATACAAATAAAAAACAAAAAAAAATAGAAAAACATTTCGTCCAACGGTGAAAACCACTTCAGTGGCACCTTGGGCAAGTACCATGGTGAAAACTGGGTCACCAACGCCATGTGTAGAGACATTGCTCCTCCCTCCTTCAGGATTCCATCTCACCCTTTCACTTTGCACACACTCACAACCTCTTCATCCATAATAAACTTTACACATTCCCATCATGGCTTGTTATTGATCTACCCAAGATTAGTTCGCCATTTGTAATAAACCTCCCTTTTCACCCCTTTCCATCCATAATAAATCAGCTCCTATCTATGGCTAAGGCAAATCCTACATCTAGTGATGGGTGTGGAACTAAGAGCATCACATTTTTTGAGGAGTACAGTTTCTTCCAGTTTTCTTCAGTCTATCCATGCACAATCCGCAATAAAGCAACATTTGAAACGCAATCCACAATAAAGTTTCGTATTCTCCACAATAAAGTATCAGTTTCATGGATTCAGTCAGTTTCAAATGAGACACGACAACAACAATGGGCTTCAACAAATCAAATCTTTCAAAAGACTCAGACAACATTATGTTTTAGTGCTATCTATCCTTTTTGTGAAAGTAAACATTGTGACCACAATCAAATAAGACTTATACAAGTGACAAGAGACACTAAACTTGAGGACTATAGTGGATGTTGGTGTCGAGTCTTGGTGTTATTTTGATTTTATCTTTTGGTGACATGTCTTTTAGCTTTTCCAGGATGTCTTTGACTAGAGATTCTATCTCCAAGATGTCTTTGACTAGAAAAGTGAGGATGGGGTATCGTCACCTATTTTTATTTGTTGTCTGTGGATTGTCTCTTAGTAATGCTATGACTTATCCAAGGACATGAGGACACTATGAGTCTAGTGTGAATTGGGGCATTCCTTGTTTGTGACTGTCTTGTCTCCATGCAAATAGGTACAATAACTTTCTGAGTCAAACATATGCCTCGATTGTCATAACCTACTTGCCATTATGAAGCTCAATGATGATAATGCACAAGAAGCTCTTTCACTTTCATATCTTTTGTCCTCCATCCCCCATTCTTGGTTGACTTCCATCGTCCTTCCTGAGTCCGTGTAGTCTGCTATCACACGACATGCCAAAAACATTTGCATTTCATGTAGTTGAACCTGCATTACCACATATAAGCATTTCATACATACATATAGATATCACAATTGCATCACATCCTGCACACAACACATGTTAGCACATCTTACATTCTCATCATGTAAATAGTCATTTGCATTATCATATTCATCTGCATTTCATACATTCACATTTGCATCATACATAACATATTAACAACATAAAAAATAAAAAATATTGCATTTCATCATGTACATATTTGCATCCATATCATAAGCATCATATAGAAACATACATCATGAAACATCTCATCACATAGAAACATGCATCATAGGAACATAAGCATCACATAGGTACACATGCATATAGCTATTGCAAAGATGAATAATCTCATATATATATAATCAAAAGTGTCATGATACAATGATGTCAAAACCATATGGCTACAACCACCCGAAGGTGTCTACATCATAATACAAAATGGTACAAAACTAATACATAGGGAGCCCTCTATGGCTATGATGAACTCCCTCCCTCGGAGCCACCTGGCCTTGACAGAGTCTGAGCCCTAGAAGGATCCACCCCAAGATCATCTCTCCTGTCCCCTCTATCTGGTGGTGGTGGAGGACCCATAACCCCACCGTTGTACGCCTGTCTCCTCTTACTCCCTCCAGTAGCCGTCACTATCCATGATGGTTTGCGGAAGCTCCTCACCCACTGCTCTGGTGACATTACCCCACAGTATAGGTCTCACCAATAACCTATCTCCTCCTCTACCACCTGCCTCCCAACCCTCAGTGTTGTCTCAGCCTCAGTGTAGTGCTGGATAGCCTGATCTCGCTCCCGCTTAGTATCCCTCAGTTGTCTCCTGAGTCTAGCTATCTCCTTCTCCAGATCTTGGATCTCATTTGCCTATCCTTGTCAGATCTCCCTCAGCTCAAATAGCTCATCCTCCTCCTCCTCGTCCCCCTATGCCTGTGCCTGTGCTTGTGGCTCCCCCTGTACTAGTGGTTGTGCCTCTGCCTGTGCCTCTGCCTGTACCTGTACCTGCCTCTGTCCCTGTCTCGGACCCTATGCTGCTAGCACCTGTAATGGCAATCCATCATGACCCCTCACCAATTGAGCCTATCTCTCCTCCCCACCCTCTCTCTGTGAAGCCACTCTCCTCTCTCCAACTGCACCCTGCCTCCTCCATCAGCCTCTACCTCCACCATCTCCATCTATCTGCTCACCTAGATCTATCAAGCATGGAAATGGATGCTCTGCCCAATATGCAGTATACTCTACATCCATCCCTGCATCCTCAATCTCAAGCCACATATCCCATGGCATGGGCACCATCTCTACCAGCTACATCACGGCTTGATCATATGTTAACAATGGCCCAAAGTGTGCCTAATGTCGCATTGTCCACGCATACATACCAGAACCCCATGGCATCCGCTAGATCCTGCCAAACTGCCTGCATACCCTATCCACTAACTACCTCTCTAGTACATAGGGCGTCTGCCCAATCAGATATCTGCTCCTGAATGTGTATGGCAGATCCACTGTGTCATCCTCCCACTACTTGCACTGTGTCATCCTCCCACTACTTGCACTCGCAGTACGACCTCCATATCGCAGTGTCAATCTCATCGATCACTTGACGCCAGTGCTCCAACCTGCCAATCCGTGGCTGTGAGGTAATCATATCATATAAATGAACAAAATTGCATCCATGACCCTAACTTCTGAAATGTATCGACCGTGTGACTGGTAGATGCTCATATTCCCAAACCTATGACAATGTAACTCCACAGCCCAATCCTGCGATCCATGATAAACAAACTGATGAAGCTCATCGTACAAGTGTGCCAGCACGCATGATCCCCAGGCATATCTGGTATGCTGTGTAACCGGTGTCTCCAAGGTGCTCCCTTAGCCCACAACCAACCCTCGTGTTGCCCTGTCTGGACACAAGAACCCACTGATCACTCCTCCTAACACTGCTGGTAGTGCTAGTCCTATCATTGTCATCGTGTCCCATGCCACGTGTCCATCCCTCATCTCCAGTCCTGGATCCCGGTACACTCATCTCAATGCCTCCCTGTCTCTGTCTTGATCATAAGGAATCAACTCCCCATCGATCGGTATCTTCAGTATCCTGTACACATCCTCTAAGGTGACTATCATCTCACCCATAGGCAAATGAAAAGTGCATGTCTCTGAATGCCACCTGTCATCTCACCCATAGGAAAATGAAAAGTGCATGTCTCCGAATGCCACCTCTCAGCCAGCACAGTTAGCAACCCCATGTTTGCCCGAAACTTAGGCACATACAAAATATTTCTCAGACCCATAACCTCAATGGAAGCCCTGTCCTCGAATGTCAGCTCAAGTCGTAACCTCTGAGTCGATGGGAATCTCCCATGACTCCATCATAGGCAAATACTCCTGTAGTCAAGCAAATCAATCATGTCAGTCCAAGTGACACTCACTGTTCATCACAAAGTGTTGCTATCTATCCTAGTGACACTCACTATTCATCACAAAGTGTTGCTATCTATCCCAGTGACACTCACTATTCATCACAAAGTGTTGCTATCTATCCTAGTGACACTCACTGTTCATCACAAAGTGTTGCTTCTGCTCATATTTGCACTCCCTGTTCATCACAAAGTGCTGCTCATATTTGCACTCCCTGTTCATCACAAAGTGCTGCTCATATTTTAGTATTCCCTGTTCATCACAAAGTACTATGTCTTGGTACTCCCTATTCATCACAAAGTGCCTCGATCTATCCTAGTCTTCCCTAGAGGACCTGCTTGAGTGTATCCTCTCAGTAGCTTATCCAATCGACAGCGTATGTTCATCATAGAACTGTCGATTCGACCTTGAAGACATAAATGTGCCTTCATGAAATAAACATGCTTAAAGACTGCATAAACACGCCTGCTCTACATAGATGCGCCTGAAATACACACGTTCCTATGCTCTACATAGATGTACCTATCCTGCACAGACGTGCCCACATTTCACAAATGCGTCTACACAACAGAGATGCGCTCGTAGCTGGCACAGATGCTTTTCCCAGCATAGACACGCCTGGCACAAATGTAGATGCGCCTAGCCAACCTGGACGTGCCTGGCACCAACACAGACACGCCTACACATTTTTGACATTTTTTGACATTACCTAAAAGCACATTTATTGCACTACCTAGCATGCATTAATGACAACATTTATTGCGACAAAGTACAAGGAGGTTTTGTGGTACTCACTGGCTCTCCTACATCTGCTGGCCTCTGAAATCGGTGAATGTGATCGAATCTATGCACCAATGCCATCGCTGCTAATTGCTACTACTCTATTATCTCTTTGCACTCCGATCTCTTGGATGTGTGGATGACAATGAGGATGTATCCCCCTCATGGTCTATTTTATAGACTGCCCTAGCCCTAGCCCTAGTCTTAGTCTCCCGAGTCAGTCTTCTTTATCCCGTGACTCTGTCACTTTACCCAGTCAGTCCATTCTAGCCTTTCTTTCTTATCAAGAGATTGTCTGCGATCTATTCAGATATTTTCATCCAATCTCTTGAGGGGGCATATCATTCCCATCTTGGGGTAACTTTGTATCAGTTTATCTTATCTTCTTTGAAACAACGCGACAAGTTGTATTGTCTCAAAGAGGGGCAAAATGTAGAGACCTAAAATTGTCCAGTCTAATTTATTTATTTAATTATCTAAGCCTAATTCTCCTATTAATTAAATAAATCTTTATTTATTTAATTAATTCATTTATCCTCTTCTAGCCTTATTTCTCATTTAAATAAATACTTTTATTTATTTAAATTGTCCTTTTTCCTAAATTAAATAAATATCTTATTTATTTAATTGATCCCACTTCCTCTATTAATTAAATAAATCTTTATTTATTTAATTAATTCATTAGCCTTTTCTACCCATGACACATGTCATTCATCTCTTAATTTATACACTACCTACCCTCTCATTATTTTATTATTTCTTTTACCTACCCTCTAATCATAGCCAACCTCTTTTTATACCTCTCAATCTTATCCCTCCATTTCTTATAGTGTCTTCTATATAAGGAGATGCTTCCTTCATTATCAAACCCTGACTATGCATTCAACCCCGACTACGCTTTTGAACTTGCATATGCAATCAAGCCTACTTGCAACCACATTTCCATTCTTTGTTGAGCTCTTGTGCACATAAAATCTGAGAGCAAATATATCAAGCAAGATCAATGGAGATAGGAATAATGGAGATTCAAACCCTATTGGACATGTGATGGTATAATCTTTGTGATTTCATTTGATTTGCATTGTCTTAGGTAATCTTCATATGTTATGGTGGATCTTTGTTGTTGTTAGGCTAGGGTTTTTGTGGTTGAATCTATTTAGTCTTTCAATATTGTTGTTATCCATTTTTACTGTATACACAAGGAACTTGCTAAAGACAAACACTTAAGTGTTTGTGATTACCTTTCACTTTGCCAACCTCTCCATGGAGCGAGTAATCTACTATAGTATCCACGGTGAATGAGAGAAGAAGTCCACCATAAACTGCAGATAACTCTTTATTCCACATAGAAATGGAATCAACTAGTATATCCACGTTAGAATTGGACCTAAATCAGTGGCTATAACTGTAATAAGTAATGAGATAATAGGCACATGGTGCCATGATTCTAGGATAGTCAGTGATAGGAAACTAATGTGATGATAAACAATGCATGAGAATAGTAGAATTTGTACTAAGAATGGCCATCTCTGTTAAACGTGGAGATGAGAGAAGAGTTAAACAAAGACTCAAGTAATAGACTCCAAATCAATGACAATCACCGAGCCTCTGAATGGGGAGAGATCGTAGGAAAAACTAGGATAAATAGAGATGGAAGATAGGAAGATGGGGGAGACATTCACAAGCAAGGAGAGACGATAGACTCACGAAGAAAAGAAGAGAATAGAAGAGGGATTAGAGAAGATACTTTTATAGTATCGAAGAGAGAGAGAGAGAAGAGAATTGTTTGATAATAGAGTGACAAGATATATTCAAGATAGATTTGCAAGCAAGACATAGTTCTATTTGGCGGAAGAGCGTCAAAAGTCTTACAAACCAGTCCAAGCTTACAAGAGGTTGGATTTCTTTTAATTTTGGTTATTATTTGGAATAAGAAAGTATGAAAGATTGTCTTCAATTAGATAAAATAGGGGAAATAGTGTTTATAGGAAAGATGATATTTCTATTTTTCAAAAGATTGTATTCTCAATTGTATTTATGTTAGTTGTTACTAAATATGTGTTATTAATCTTTTGGAAATAATGAAAGAAAATCATTAACATGCAATCCATTTCTTATGGTTTAAAATTCTAAGTTTATATCGCCTAAGCTCTCTATATTCCCGTGTGTCCTGAGGGTTCATTTACCTCTTTTCTCAACAAATGACAACATTGATATATTTGTATTAATATAGTACTAACTCTTATTTTTTGGAAATCTTAAATTGCAAGCTACTTATGCATTTGGTTGTTTTAAGAAAATATTTCTTGTATTAGGATCTTGTGTAAATGGTGTTTGTAGTCAACTTTAAATTCCATTGCAATTCTAATTGAGTTGTCATTATGTCCTATGTTAATATATTTCCTTGGTCAGGTGTTGTTCTATAACCTTATTGATGTGATCCATTGTGTGTTTTGTCCAAATGGTCAATCTTGGGTTAGTGATTGTGTATCCTTCACCTGTAGTTTGTCAGGATTAGGTATGGTTGTCTGTTTCACCATAGATTTCTCATAGAGAGAACCTTCTTGTAGTGTCCTATGAGAGAGAGTGGATTTCGAGTGGGGCCGTGCCCGAAGTGGATGACAGGATAACCCGTCGAAAGTCAGTTAAAAAGTGATAATCTAATAATTGATTTGGGATGGGTGAGATAAATATTAATTAAGATAATGTACCTCGTGCATAGGTGAGTGCTAGTACAAAGCTCATAATGTTACAAGTAGGCCTAGAATGGCAAACTTACCACCTTGTCTTCACGGAAGGATTGGTAGGGTCCACATGAGACTTAGTTGGAACCGGAGGTTTGAGAGAGGTTACCAAGATAACCCAGAATGGGGGTCGGGACCTATGGAGGCTGTACCATGGTATCTATCTTAAACTATGCAATGACACTCTCTCCTTAGAGTCACTAGTGTTTGTGAGTTGAATCACATGGATGTTTGCGAAGTCTTGTACTTCTTTCGTACTTGTCTTACTTTTCTTGCTTGAGGGTTTTCTACTATCTCCTAGCATGGTGGGGTGGTTCATTTTGGGATCACATGGTTGGGTGGTAGTGCCACTTCCCATCAGATGTTCTGGAATGTATCTTCAAGCGAGGAAGGGATTCGCTTGTGTTTCTGGGTTTGTGGTTCATGTACCAGCTCATGTTCATGATCATTGTTCAATTGAGACCTTGTGGTCATTGTATCAAACTTTTATGTAACCTTGATATTGTAACTTTGTAAACTGTGGTATTATTGGAAACCATGTATTTATGGATATTGTAAAAGGAAATGCATTGGAGTACTTTGATTCTTTCATTATGGATTTTAGATGTATGTGTAGATTTTATCTTAAGCATTTAATTTTCCTAATTAGCTGAATAATTGGATTAACCGTGGTTTTAATATAATCTACAAATTAATATTCATTGGTAACCCTTAGTAAATCATATGTTAGACTTTTGTTGTGTCGTTAAACGTTCTATTGATATTATTATGCACTTAATTTTATTTAATTTTTTTAAAATTATTATGCCCTTTTAGTTGCCTAGTTGTATTGTTTTCCTTTAGGGTTTCTGGCGGGGCATTATAGGTTAATGTTGTTTCTGTTTTAGGCCAACTTAGATTATCATTGGTTTATGGGTTTATGTAATGGATTTATTGTATTATCTTTTAGGTGGCCAACCTAATTGTTTAGATCTTGGGTTGGTATAAATATGATGTAAGATCTCTTTGTAGATTGTGGTCTAGGATTATGGTTATGGGATTATCGGTGTGCGAATAAAGTTGTAATCATTTGCAGAGGATTTGGTCGATCATAGGTGATCAAATTGGGTTTGTGTAAGAGGTTTAAGACCTCTGGAATTGAGCTTAACCAAAACTGTACTCAAGCATAGGAGATGTTATTCTTGCAGTTCATTCTTATTTATGGATTGTAGTCTGGATATCTTTTGTAGTCAGTGAGGCTCTCTTTTCAATGAGCAGTGCACTCTAGGCTGTTAGCCTTACTGCATGTGCAGGCCCCTTATTATAATCACATACTTACTGCAAAAGTATCATCTGACTGTGGGTAGGCTTCCCACCATGGTTTTTCTCGTACCAATTTTTCCACGTACAAATCTTGGTGTTATGTGTTGTGGATGCATGGTATTTGGTTTATGGTTTATGTTTGTGTTTAATTGATATATTTTCTATTCTGGTATTTGGTTTATGCATTCTGGTAAAAAATTTTGTGAGCTTAAAGTTTCATAATCTATTAACAATTGATTCACCCCCCCCCTCCCCTCTTTGTTGTTCATCAGTTGTCCTAACACTTATCAAGAGGATAAATTCTCTCTACATCAACTATCAACTCTTTGCATCACATCACATTTTCTTGTATCATATGTGATTGTACCTTCAAGAAAAATCTAATGATTTTGACAAAGAACCTTTGAGAAGTAGGTCTTACATTCAAAAAATAATATTCAATCAACGCCTTAACAATGGGGGAAAGATCAATCCCACCTTATTTCCAATAAATTGCATCACTTACAACAAAGCTCGACCTAAGCCACCAACTCCACCAAGAACCTCGTTAGAAGAGGAGGAATTCACAACTATAAAAAATACATTGATGCCCGCTGGCACTCGGTCTCGAAAAGGCAAAGAATTTAATCCACAATCAGAATCTAGCATGAGTCATAGGGAATCCAACCCTTTTGATGAATACGCTAATATGGAAGAAGAGGAGATCACCGAGGAACTCGTCCAACAATGCCAACAAAGCTCCGCATTCCAAAAGCTCATGGAAAGGCTTATAGAAGCGGACAAACAAAACTACCTCCTCATTTTAAATAACAAAGGAGTCCGGATGCCTGAGGATTTACACAGAAAATTCAAGGAGTGAAATAATCCCAAGATCAAGGTGAAGGACCTACACATATAATACTCAGAATCAAGAGCATTTGAGAGGAGAGGACACACATGATCAAGACAACACCTACAACCAAGATGATACCCATAATTATGAAAATATTAGTGAACAAGGAGATGCCCGTCATCGAAAGTCCAATGGAGAAAATGTTCCCTTAGCTAAAATTACGCAACAACTTCAAGCACTCCAACGACAAATGCAATATGCAACAAGGGTCTACGATGAGGTATTATTTGGAGGACATTTATCCTTACCCTTTTGATAGGAGGCTAAACATGATACCTTTCCCACCAAAGTATGACAAATACAGTGGTAAGAGTGATCCCCATGACCACGTTAGGGAATTTTGTACTATGAGCTTGGAGTTTTCTCATAATGATACATACATGATGAGGTTATTCCCAAGAAGTTTGGGAGGGAAAACAATGGAGTGGTTGTCAAAACTCACACCTCCCATCAGATCATTCGATGAGTTGGTGAATAAATTCATCACACAATACTTCTACAATATCCAACATGAGGTTACCATGCTTGACATATGCAATACGAAGCAAAAGAAAAATAAAAGATTCATGGTATTCTTACAATGATGGAGACATATGGTCTCAAGGTACCCATGAGATGTACTTGAAAAGGAAAAGATGGAAATCTTCATAGACAATTTGAATGATGAAATAAGTTATCAACTCAAATTACAATATCTACCTACTTTTACAAAATTGATAGAGAATGGTATCCAAGTAGAGGAAGCCTCGATCAAAAAAGGGACTCTAAAATTCTCTAGGGAAGGTGTTAGTTCATCAAGCAATAACACCTATAGCAATCAATATAATAACAACTCAGACAAGTCTAGATTTTGGACTAGAAACAAAAATGTTGTTAATGATGGTGTAGTCGATGCCAATAATGTAAAGTCTAAGCAACCAGTGCTGACTTTATTAGGTAACACTCCATCCAACAATGATCAAAGAAGTGTTAATCAAGGCACTCCCAACCAAGGGAACAACAACAACAACAACAACCAAGAAAACCATAACTACCGAGGGAATAAGAACAACAATTAGGGGAACAACAATAACCAAGGGGATAATGCTAACACTCCACCTCCCCCATATCGACGAACATATACACCATTGGGACAAACCTTGGAATCTGCATTTTGAGAACTATTGGCAAATAAGATTATCACATTGCCAGTCATAAGAAACTTTGAACCCCAAGTCAAACCACCATGGTGGAATGACACTCACATTATTGTGATTATCATAGAAATAAGGGGCACATAAAAAATGATTGCATGAGGTTGAAAAACCTAGTTCAATATATGATAGACAAGGGAGACATAATGGTCGATGATCATAAAACAAATGGTGATCATGAGGCTTTCAAAAATCCTCTTCCTAATTACGACAAGGGAAGAGCATCAACATCAAACAATAAAAAAGGAGCTTGCATCAATCACATATACAAAAAATATCATAAATCACATATCGTCATGTGACAATCAAGTAAATGTCATAAATATCAAAGATAAACAAAAACATGTGTTGATAGATGTGACAATGAGGGCTCAAAATTATGTCTTGAAGGGGAATACATCTAAAGCAACAACCACCCTCAAGACTCAATATAAATTGGTTGATCAACTACAAAGGACACTCGCTCAGATATCCATACTTGAGTTGCTTAAACTCTCACCAAAGCATAAGGATATCTTGGAGAAAGCTCTTGTAGAAATAATAGTTCTGAACAATCTAGATATCAATCTGTTCCAAGCCATGGTGGCACATATGATAGTGCCACATAACATATCTTTCTTAGAACATGATGATGTCTCTTTGAGTCATCTGCATAATACCCCACTCCATATCAAAGTCCTAGTCTACAAACACTCGGTGAAAAGAGTGCTAATAGATGGAGGAGCTGGTCTCAATTTATGTACCTTGAAGCTTATCCATGCATTGGGCTTCTCCAAGCAATCTATTGACCCTAAAAATAAGATCACTATCAAAGCCTATGATGATGAAGAAAGGTCATCTGACGGAATAGTGGTACTACCCATTCAGATAGGACCTATGCAAAGAGACACAATGTGTCAAGTCTTAGAGATAGAATTGACATACAACATACTCTTGGGTCATCCTTGGATCCATGAAATGCAAGTGGTACCTTCCACGTACCATCAATGTATCAAATTCCCCTAAAACGGATAAGAGATTTCAATATCAGCAGACACTAACCCCTTTTAGTACTGCAACGCTATGGGGGGAACTCAAAATGTTCTGGTTCTGCACAACAAGGAGGCCCAAGCTTCCTCATCATCCAACAATCAAGAAAAATTCAAGTCATTGTCCATAGACTTTGAACAAAAGATGAAGATAAAGGACCAAGGTATGGGGGAATACTCTTTTGAACCCCTATGTTTATCAAAACTGCCAACCTCGCCAAAATCTCACAGACAACCTTCCACATCAAGACACGAAGCTATACAACCCATCAAGAAGTTTGATGGTAAATTTATCCAAATTGGCACACTTGCAGAAGAATCAGAAGACAAGGACATCCTTAGCTGGCTATACAAGGATGAGAAAGAAATAAGAGTTATTGTCCTAGAGGTGGTCGTTCCCACATAGCAGTATGGAAATGTGTTTAGAATCATGCAAAGAATGTGATACAAAGGAAAAGGACCTATTGGAAAGCATCAAGAGGGAACCCTAGAACCAATACAACCCCATTCACAACTTGTAAAAGACAAATCAGGACTTGGGTATGGCCAACATATTCAACTTGTGAAAAAGAGAGATCACCATCAGAAACCCCGATGGACATAAAAGGTAACACATAATGAAGACTTCTGGCAAGAGGTGCTACACCAGGCAGTGGAAAAGACAAGAAAATAACAAGAGCATAAATAAAATGAGAAGCAACGAGAATAACTCGCTATCCAAAGAGAGGAGACTTCTTATAAAAAAGTACATCATGTACAAGCACCTGATCAAGCTGAATTCAAGCCACAAATTGAGGAGATTGCTACTCAAAGAAGGGAAACTATGTATGAGAAAATACAAAGAGTACAAACAAGAATAGATCCCAAATCAGCATAAGCCTCCCAACTTGTATCAATTATCAATGAGCTCTTTTCACCATACAACATTCCTGTCCAGTTTAGTGGGGTAACCTTGGATAGTGATCCTAAAACAGATTCCAATGAGTATGAATGGGAAACTTGTTCGGATATCACTGAGGATATTGAGGTGGATACAATCCACACCTATACACCCATTCCTTATAAGGGACAAGGCTCAATATCTAGATCATTTGAATTCGGACCACAACATATCTATGCGGCTAGTGAGAATGAACAACTTCAATACACGAGAGGCAATATCAATGAGAGTACCATCAAAAACCTTGAAAATTTTATACACCTCACCCATGCTACTAACAACTATGACAATATCTCTATCATGACTCTTACAGTGATGGATCTTGACCTACCAAATGACTCCCTACCTCTCATGTATCCTAACCTTATAGGTTGGGAAGAACCTCAACACAATGGCATGCCAATATTCCAAAATGATGAGGCCATTGTTCAATACCTTTTCTCAGTCAACCCTAAAACATGCTCCACCAGTAAACTACATAAAGATATCTACAATCAGGGGAGTGCCAAGTCTCTCAGTCACAAAATGAATAAAATCGATATAACGGTGAAAACCATCTAATAGCAGTATTAGATCATAAAAAAGTAAAAAAAAAAGGACGTACCTAATGGTGAAAACCTCTTCTAGGTGCCTAAAGATGAGAGACTTGATACTCTTCTTGAATATTACTAGGAGAGATCATCCATCTTGATTGAGCCAACTCAATTAATAAATACTGACACTGAAGCAGCAACAAGAACCATACATATGGCGGAATCACTAACAGAAAAATCACTAATAGAAAAGGAAAAACCTGACTTTGCCAAATTCTTCAAGGAGAATAAAATCAATTTTGCTTGGTCTTATGTAGACATGATGAGGATAGATCCAAATCTCATCATGCATCACTTGTCCATCACTCATGGAGCTAAACCTGTCAAACAGAAACTGAGAAAGATGAACCCACATGTCGCCATATTGGTCAAAGCAAAGTTGAAGAAGTTACTAGATGTCGGTTTCCTCCGACCTATAGACTATACCGAATGGATTTCTAACATTGTGTCAGTCTCTAAACCAGATAAAAGCATTAGGATTTGTACAAACTTCAGGGATCTCAACAAGGCTTTTCCAAAGGATGACTTTCCTTTACCAAGAATTGACACTATTATTGATCTAACAGTAGGACATGCTATGTTATCCCTCACGGATGGTTTTTCCAGCTACAACCAAATCAAGATAGCTCTAGAAGATCAGGATAAAATTGCATTCACGTTTCCATGGGGTCCCTCTGGAACGTCATGCCTTTTGCCTTGAAAATGCTGGTGCAACCTATCAAAGAGAAATGACATCTATCTTCCACGACATGATGCATACTTTTATGGAAGATTATGTAGATTGTTGGCATATGTGCAGAGTTTGATGACATGATGATATTGTATGTTGTCATTGATGTCAATATGCTAAAGTATGAACTAGTATATTGAAGTAAGCAAACTGGTAGGTGAGCCGATATGACGGTATGAAGTGAACCGATATGTTGAAGTGTGAACCGGTATAGGTGAAGTTTGTATTGAGGTTTCATTTGATATGACTACCGGTTGGTAGTCTCAGCTTCAAGGTTTCCAGTTGATGCATTTCAAGTCTGTGTGATTTGATCGACGACATCCTGTGATTAGTTAGTATTGAAATGAAGATCAGATCATGTTGCCACATCAACCTTGTGTGCGTGAATAATTTCCTTGAGGATCTTGCATGAAGAAGATTGATTCTATCTACCTCGGGGATGTGCAAAATCTTATTAAACGGTGGAGAGAGCGTGATGGGTTTTTAGCTTCTAGAAGCGGTGAAGAACGGACGATGGAGAATGTCTTGAGATTTATTCAAGATTGTTTTACTCTATGCAATATGATTAAACGGCCAGGATTGGACCGACTGTATTGTTAACCTAGATGCTTAGGGTTTTAGGTTATGGCCACCGACCTAATTATTGTCTATAAGGTTGATGATGATTTTCATTTGAAGTTGTTGGCAAATGAATGTATGTGAGGTGATTCTTGCTAGACCAAAGGAGTGAGAAGATATTTGCAGAGTGTGATTGCAGGTGTAAAAGAACTAAAGTGGATCTGCCTTGGCATTGAGTGTTGTTATCAAATCAGTGTATTACCTGTTGACTTCTAACCATTTCAGTAGTTGGAAAATCCCTTTACCGGGTAGCTTTAACAGGCTTTTTGTAAATCCTTTAACAAAGTGACTCAAAATCATTGAGTTCTTTAAATCCTATTACAAGGTAACCTTTAACAAAGTTTTAACCTATGACCAGGTATTTAGCCATCCCTTAACTGGGTGATCCCTAGCAGGATCGGTTCCTAGCAGAACCTGTTGTAAAGTCTTTAACGAGACTAGGCTCCTAATAGAGCGGACTTCAAAAGAGTTCAAGAACAACTTGTTGGTATTCATCCCCACCATGGTTTTTCCCAGTTGGATTTCCATGTGAAAAATCAGTGTGTTATGTGTGATGCTTTTTCATGTGATATTTTAGTGTTTTCTGTTAAGCGGTAATGCATGTTGATTCAATGGTCATTGTATTTATGATGTATTACTTGCTTAAGCATATGGGTGAAGTTGAGATGAGATATTAGGTTTTGATATGATCTAGATGTTACCAGTTTATGTCTCTTGCAGTCATACTATGTTTCACCAGTAGTGCCTTGATTTAGATCGGTGATATTGTTTACCAGTTAGTGTAGTCTTTGTAGCTTAAGTTGTTGGAGAAGTTTTTGTCTATACTGATTCACCCCCCCTCTCAGAATCTATTGGGTATTTACTGTTCATCATTATTCATCATAGATGACTTACTAGCCAAATCATTCACAAGAGCATAATACCTCAACATCTAGGATCAAATCTTTCAACGACTAGAGCAATTCAATGTTAGATTGAATCCTAAAAAGTGTGTTTTTGGGGTCACATCCAGAAAACTCTTGGGCTACATTGTATTAGAAAAAGGCTTTGAGGTGGATCTCGCAAAGGTTCAAGCTATCATGTAAATTCAACCTCCAAGTAATATTAGTTAGCTACAATCTCTTCAAGGCAGGCTACAATCTATTAGAAGGTTCATTTCTGAATTGGCGGACAAATGTCTCCCATTCAACCATATACTTCATAAAAATGTACCTTTTAGATGAGATGACAAGTGTGCAGAATCATTCCATCAGCTGAAGCAATAACTCATGAGTCCACCTATTTTAGTACCACTAATAGTGGGAAAGCCACTCATCCTCTACATATTAGCAACAAAAGTGTCACTGAGGGAATTGCTAGCACAAGAGGACTCAATAGGAAAGGAAAGGGCCATCTATTACATTAGCATGATGATAAATGGCTATGAAATCAATTACATTTTCATCAAAAAGGCTTTCTTAGCTATATTGTTCGCTTCCCAAAATTTGTGACACTATATGTTAGCTCATACTATCAAGCTAGTGGCAAAGATCGACCCACTAAAATCTCTACTCAACAAAGCCGCTCTCACAGGGAGGTTGGCGAAATGGGTCATGATCCTAAGCGAGTTTGACATTTAGTATACAAAACTGAGGGCTATCAAAGGATAAGAAATAGCAGATCAATTGGCAGAAGTACCTCTACCAGACAAACACCCACTACAAGTAGAATTTCTAGATACAGATGTACTCACTTTTGCGCCAAAGTAATGGACCCTATACTTTGATGTATACTATACATAGCATGGATCAGGTGTCGACATCTTGTTCATCACTCCAAAAGAACACACAATTCTACGATCCTATAGATTGATGTTCTAATGCACCAATAATATCGCCGAGTATGAAGCTCTAGTGACAGGTATCAAAGTACCCATGAAATAGAAAATCACAGAATTGAAATTCTATGGGGACTCTCAATTAGTTATCAATCAGATCAATGATGACTATCAGATGAAAGATGATAAGTTGATGTCGTACAAATGCATGGTGGATGATTTTAAGAAATACTTTGTACACATCACATTTGAGAAGATTCCAAGGCTAAACAATAGAGTTGTTGACGCAATGGCCACTATCACCTCGCTTCTACAAATTCCAGATAAGCAAAATTGCTATGACTTCCTGGTGGAGCAATTGTTTTCCCTAGCCTATGACAATTTGGAATCCCAAGTCATCTATGCCCTAAACGGTTCTGATTCCCCCTTATACTGGAAGACCTATGCCTACCTCAAAGACAATACCCTCCCACCAGACCTGTCTCCTAACAAAAAGCAAAGCTTTATCCGACAAGCATCCTGCTATAACTTAACCATTGATATGCTTTATTGTTGAGGTCTTGATGGTACTCTTCTTCGATGCCTTGATCATAACGAATTTGACTCCGCCTTACATGAGCTTCACAAAGGTATTTGTGGTACACATTCAAGTGGTCCTACTCTTGCCAAGAAACTACCAAGGATGGGAAATTATTGGCCGACAATGGAAAAAGAGTCCTATCAGTTTTCTATGAAATTCCCTAAGTGTCAAATTCATGGTAACCTCATACATGCACTAGTGTAAGAGTTGCAACCATTCACTACATCTTGGCCTTTCCATCAATGGGGACTCGACCTAGTGGGAAAGATTCATCCTTCCTCATTAAATTGACACAAGTTCATCATCACGACCACTGAATACTTCACCAAGTGGATTGAGGCAATTCCAATGACTACAATGATTGACAAACAGATAGCTTCCTTCATTCTGAATTACCTCATCTGTCGGTACAACATCCCTAGTTCCATTATCACAAATAATAAAATAAATTTCAAAAATCAGGATGTACAAGATCTTTGTGAGCGATTCCATATCTAGCATTTCTTTTCAACTCCTTATTATCCACAAGGGAATGGCCAAGCAGAGGCCTCAAATAAGACAATCTTGAAAATCCTCAAAAAGACAATAAATGATGCTGGTGGAGATTGGCATGTCCATCTTAATCCTGCACTTTTGGCCTATAGAAAAAGTATCCACACACCTATAGGAGCTGTACCATACTCATTGGTGTATGGATCATAAGATATCCTACCTATTGAGGTAGAGATTCCATCACTCCAGGTGTCATTAAAAGGCCTCATTCCAGATGAGGAATATCGAGTCAATATGTTGCAAGAGCTAGAGCTGCTAGATGAACATAGACAATGTGCCTTTGATCATCTCAAGGCATATCAACAAAGAATGTGCAAAAGCTATAATCACAAATTCATCCCACAAGCATTCAAAATTGGTGACCTAGTCCTAAAGGAAAATCCCAGGAATCAGCAAGATCGAGAAAAGAAAGGTAAATTTGAACCCAACTAGTTGGGACCCTTTGATTTCATATCAACTTATGGATCGGGAGCATATTAGTTATCAACTTTAGAAGGGGACATTCTTGATGAGCCAACCAACAACAACCATCTAAAGAAAATCTACACTTGAGTCATCCAATGCATGGATCAAGCGAAAAAGAAAAAAAAAGTATAAAAAATTGTCACTAGGGTGAAAACCTGGTAAACAGGCGCCCTATGACACAAAAAGATTAAAAAATCAAGAAAAAGAAAAAAAAAATTAAAAAGTGCAATAAAAAACAAGTGGTGAAAACCTAGCAACATGCGCCATTGTGAGAGAGAAACTCCTCTATCTATCAATAATCACATCATATATTTGGCTCCATCTGATCTAAGCCAATAGCCATCACAAAATACTTGTACACGCAGCGTTATCCTGGGCATACTTAGTGTAGTCACTATCCTTGATTATCTGAATCATATCCCACCATGGCTTGGTGATCAGTGTAAATATCCATATCGAAGTAGTATCAATAGAAAGAGGCAAAATCTTGACCTCACTGGGGGCATTTTGCCTTGAGGGTTTTATACATCAGACCAAACATGTAGCAAGACAACAAAGATCAGAACAACCATCAATGAAAACATCCATACAAGAGGCTAGACATCAAGGAATTAAACTGATTTGAAATGAACAAGAGATCTATTTTCAAGATGTCTTACTTGACAAGAATACATTTTAGATAGCATGCATGCTTACTTATGACTGTTAATTTTTGCTTATCATATCTCCTAGTGACTCAAGGATGTCTCAATGCCTAGAGAAGCAAAGAAGGAATGCGATATTTTCTTTGTCTATTTTTTGGGAGTGAAGCCTTCTACTATGCAAATTTGTCTTACAACGTGATTGGGTAACATATCACTGAAGACATATCGGATTTGTATGGGACTAAGGTTAACTCTTGTCTTTTTTATGCAAGAAACACTCAGGTCATCTTGGTTCAATTATACCTCGACACTTGTGCCATCTTGCAACATCAAAATCCATGTAAGTTATACTCAGGTCATTATGGTTTAATTATACCATGATGCTTGTATCAACTTTCAACAAATCAAGGCTCGATGATGAAAACAAAGGAAGCACTGGCTCTTTGATCAAAATAGATGGAAACATTTGGAACAAGAATGCATTAGTATTATTTCATTATCATTATCATATTAATATTGCATTAGGTTGCATACCATTTTAATCTTGCATTAGTATCATTATCATTATCACTATCATTACCATATCATATTAAAATATGCATTTAGTTGCATTATCATATCAGGACATTTAGTTGCATATCATCATTAACATCATCTAGTCATATTCATCATTGCATCCATCACATGCATATCTATCACATCATCATGGAATCTTTCTTCACTTTCATATCTTTATCATCCATCCAACTCTCATCTATCATGTCTTATAGGATGTATCTTTCTTGAAACTAGACGTTTTGATCAAGTCTTATACAAGATATATCATTCTCAAAACCAAACATTTTGATTATCTTTGTCTTATACCAGAGGTGTCATTCCTAAAACCAAACTTGATCTCAATCTTATCAATTCTATCAATCCATTTCATCTAGTGCATTCTATCATGTCTTATACAATATGTATCTTTCTCGAAATCAGACATTTTGATAAGGTCTTATACATGATATATCATTCTTGAAACCAGATGTTTTGATCATCTTTATCTTGTACAAGAGGTGTCATTCCTAAAACCAAACATGATCTCATTCTTATCAATCCAATCGATCTTATCAATCTTATCAATCCAATAAATTTAATCAATCTTATCAAACCCATGCATGTCATCAACTATCCACTCTTCTATCTTTCAAATAACAATCTTCTTCTTCTGAGAGATCATTCATGCATTTAGTGTACGAATGATCTCCCGAGGGGGCATTATCAAATCGAATCTCTATACCAATTTCATATTAGTCTTGTATCGACACCATCTTCACATCAAATAAATTTTTCATATCCAGGGATTCATATCAACAATGTTGGTAACAACATCATATCGAGAATTTTGACGATAATTTGAGCATTTTTCTTTGAATCAACATGTGGTCACACATTGACTCAAAGAGAGGCAAAATGTAGACACCTAAAAGTTGCAAAATGAATTAAGTGAATTTTATTTAATTAATTATCTCTAATTCTTCCAATTAATTAAATTATGCTTTAATTAATATTCTTATTTTTCTAATTGACCTTTTAATCAAATTAAAGATTTGATTAAATCTCCTTCTTCTAGCCTAACCTATTAATTAAACTAAGGTTTCATTAAGTATCCTTAGCCATTTGATTAAATAAATCTTATTTATTTGATTAAAATCCCTTTTCCCCGTTTTGATTAAATTCACATTTAATTGAAAATCTCCTTTGCAAATAAATAAATCATTATTTATTTGTGAATAGTCTGCCCACTTGCAAAATACTACAAATGCAAGTTGCATCCCTTTTGGCTAAATTAAATCATTTTAATTTGCTAAAATACCTATTTTCCTCACCCACTTTCATTCTCCTACATCTCCCACTTGCCTCCATAATCATCCTTCTAGAAACCTCCTAATCATGTCCTTTCCCTAAATTTTGGGGAGTCACTTCTTCAAATTTGGAATAAATTCTTCAAAATGCATTTAATACTTTATCTATTTCAACAAGTTAACTTGTTGAGTCTTCCAAACATGTAAGGCTCTTACATAAACCACTAGTGGTTTTCCTCTTTGAGCAAGTTAGCCTCCAAAGTCTTCAAAAGGCATTTAATGCCTCTTACAAGCCCACACCCCTTAGCCATGTTGCTTGTCCCTTTGGGCATTTTCTCATGTTGCACAAGAGTTTACCTCTTGGGTAATAGCATGCCTCCTTGGTTAATGACATTATCCAATGATGTCACTCTTTGAGGTTATCCCTAATTACTTGCTTAGCATCTAATGCTTGTTTAGCATCCTCTCAAGCCCTCTCATGGTGGCATTTATCAACTTGGGATTGGATTGTATCTCTCCCATGGATTGATAACTTTCAATCCTAGCCCTTGTTGAGATTACTCAATCTCAACCATCCATTTCTCTATTTTTTTTATAAATAGAACTCATTTCTTCAATTAAAAAATCCCCAATCTTGTGCATCAAAATTATAGTCTTTTGCAGGTTATCAAAGAAGCTCATTGGTCACCTTCAATAATCCAAGTCTTCAAGCATTAACATTATAGCACTTAGCATTTGCATCATGCTTTAGGTCATTTTAGTTAGCTTAATTTCATATCAATTACTTAGTTTTCATCTTCATCTAGCTTACTTAGTTCATCTTAATCTTCAATTTGGAATTAACATAGCTTCATCTTATCTTCATCATCTTGATCATATCTAGTTTTGCATCTTGCATCCTTAGTTTTCATATCATCATCTTAGCCATTCACTAGGATCTCAGTTTCATCCATTTTAATCCTAAAAACATCATTAAAATCTCATTCTCTAGGTTGTCATCTAAGAGATCAAGTGCTCTTCTAGGTGAGGGCCACCTTGAATCTTGAATATTTTTTAGGGATAGAGGAGCATGGAATGATTTTGAGAGTTTTTGGTTCACTAACTTGTTTTGTGATTTCTTACTCTAATGCAATTTTTTATTTGTATGTTTGAGATGTTTTCCCCTCTTGCAGGCCAATACCACATTTCTGGCATACGGTGTCAATATAAATACAAGAGTTTCCTAGAATTCCTAAAGTTATTATGCCTCTCTAAAATTAACAAAATATGGAAATTCTAACCCTCTAAAGATTCCTAGTAAAACATAAATAGCCTATAATAGAAAAAAAATTATGAATTTCAAAAAGTTCTAAGGAAACTATTTTTCATCTAGGTATTTGAGCTATCATAAACAAGATAACCTTAATGATCAATTATATACTACTTCAATTGTTTTATGACTATATGATACAAACTGATTGATGGAATATCTTTATGTAATGATAATAATAAATACAAGCTCATAGTAATAGATTGATAATCAAATGTAGTATTAGAAATGGATAATCATAAAGTAGATTCAAGTTTATCAAAATGATAGTTAATTGACAACGTAACAATGCACGATAAAAAAATAATATTGCTTATTTAATTCACCTTTCATTGCTATTTTTTTAGTTTGACAAGAATCTAAAGTTTGTCTTCTTGGATAAGAGTTTCATCAATTGTTTATGGATAACTTTGATTATGTTTGTAGAAACTAAAGAGGGCCATCTTCCTTTTATCTATAATAATTTTAAAAAAACAAGATAATAAGTGTACTCAAATAACCATTCATGCTCACAATAAAAGGAGTAGATATAAGATGAAATAAATGTTCATAATTATCACAATTTAATTTCCTTCTAACTTGGATAATTTATGCAATAATGGACAACTCTAATGTGAGTGACATTCTAAATTGTAACTAGAAATTGTAATGCTTTGCTAGGGAACCCCAAAGTAATAATAACTAACAAGCCAATACACATAGAAAATATTTTTTATTAAAGGAAACATAATACACCAACAATTTCTAACTCAATGCCATGCTAAGAAAATTTATTACATAACATAAATGAATCATAATGATGTTTAGTGGAAGACTTAATCACATCTCATAACAATTGTCTAAGGGTTCTCTAATGTCACCACTATGCAACACTCACTAAAATTCATTAATCATATAACTCACAATATAAAGATTTATGCTAAGTTCAAATGAAATATTCCTATTAAAGCCTTCACCAAGAATAAGAACATACATATAATCCATGCATAAATACATTTTCTTACAAGCTATCCATTAATACAAATACATCTATTACAATTCCATTCCACTTTAAATATCCAATTACAAATATCCTTTCAACTATAGGTACAAATATAATATTTGCATATCTTTTACATCGCTTATGGAAGATACATAACAAATTCATTACAATGTAGAGCATCTATATACTTATTTTGACAATCCTGTGTTGCAATCAAATGCTCTCAAATATGGATAACCTAATACTCTATGTCCTAAAGCATCCCAAGACCTAGAAAAATTTGATCTTCTAAAAGATCCCAACTCAATTGAGTATGATACAAATGACCATACAAAGCTTTGAAAGGTGACATACCAATTGAACTGTGATACCTATTATTGCAGGCAAATTCAACAAGATATAGATAGTCCTCCCAATGAGATTATTGATCCATCAAATATATCCAAAGCATATCCTCTAACAGTTGACTCACTTATTTCGTCTATCCATCAGTCTTGGGGTGGTATGTTGAATTGAAATTCAACTGAGCTCCCAAATCATGCTGAAGAGACATCCAAAATGTAGAAGTAAATACTAAATTTGGGTTTGATATGATCTTGTGAGGAATCCCATGCAATCGAACAATGCCCCTCATAAACACTTGTTCTATAGAAGCCACCATATAGGATGATCTCATAAGAGAAAAGTGTGCCATTTTAGTCAATCTATCCATAGTGAGCATAATATCATCATGTCTATGCAAAGAGATTGGTAACCCAACAATGAAATTCATAAATATAATGTCTGATTTCCATTTCAGAACAATATTAGATTGCAAAAGTCTCGTGGGATGCTAATGCTCCATTTTCACCCTCCAACACTCCAAACATCTATCTATGAAATTTCAATATCTCACTTCATGCTAGACAAATGATACAATTGTCTGATATCTACATGCATATTCTTCACACCGAGGTATGCATAATAGGGTGCATAATGACCATTCATCATAATCAAAGTACGAAGACCCTCCGTGGGTGGAACATAAATATGTCCAATATGTTGCAAAAGACCATCTTCATCCAATGAATGACCCACATATCTACTCTCTAAAGGTTGCTTTGACTCTACCTATACTTTCACTTCCTAATACCACTCATCCCAAGGAAGTGCCTCAAGAATCTTTCTTCCCAAATCAACTCCAAGTGTCAACATAGATATCTCATGTCTCCTCCTACTCAAGGCATCTGTGACCAAATTTTCCTTTCCCTAGATATAATGAACATCAAAATCATACTCACATAGGAACTCCATCCAACATTGTTGCCTAGCATTCAATTTTGGTTGAGAGAAGATGTACTACAAACTGTGATGATCAGTGTGAAACTCAAACTGATGACCCAAAATAAAATGTCTCCAATGCATGAGAGAATAAATGACTATTGTTAACTCTAGATTATGGGTAGGGTATTTCAACTCATGATCCTTGAGTTTTTAAGACTCATAGGCTATCACAATCCCATCTTTCATAAGAAATACCCCTATACCCTCCAAAAGAGCATCGGTACAAACCACAAAATAACCTATTGGATTGAGAACTACAAAAAATAGGAGAATTGGTCATACGTTCCTTAAGAGTCTAAAATGCTTTCTCACATTGCTCCATCCACTCAAACTTCTTCCCTTTCCTCTGAAGAGAAGTGATAAGATGAGCTATCCTTGAAAAATCCTTTACAAAGCATCTATAATATCCATCTCATTAAACTAAAAGCCTCTGAAACATTAGTCAGTGTCAGAAACTCTACAACCTCATGAATCTTAGAAGGATCTACTGCAATACCCTCACAAGAGATAATATGACTAAGCTATTTCACTTCTGTTTGGAAAAAATCACACTTATCCAAATTGACATACAACTAATTATCATGAAGACATTGCAATACCTTATGCAAGTGCTCCACATGTTCCTCTATAGTTGTTGAAAAAATCAAAATTTCATCGAGAAACACTACAACAAATTGGTCAAGGTACTTGTGGAATACCCCATTCATCAAAATCATAAAAAATTATGGAGCATTAGTCAAACCAAATGGAACAATTGTGAACTTATAGTATCCATAACATGTACAAAAATTTGTTCAATGAATGTCATCATCATGAATGCGAATCTAATGATACCCATACTTAAGATCAATCTTTGAAAACACCTTAGCTCCCTTGATCTAATCATAGGGATCATCTATCGTTGACATAGGATATTGGTTTTTCACTGTCACCTTATTCAAATACTAGTAATCAATGTGTAAACAAAGGGATTTGTCCTTCTTCACAAAAAAAGCAGGTGCTCCCCATGGAGAAAAACTAGGATGTATGAACCCCTTAGCCAACAAATCCTCCAATTGCATTTGAAGTTCACTAAAATCCTTAGTGGTCATCCAATAAGATACCTTAAAAATAGGTGAAGCTCCAGGTACAAGATCAATCTAGAAGTCAATTTCATGTTTAGGTGGCATGCCTAAAATCTCCTTCAGAAACACATCTCCAAACTCTTATAGAATAGGATGACTATCAAGGGATAGCTCTTGACTCTCATACTCATCTATGTCATTCATCGTGACAACAAAGAATTGACATCCTCAATGCACACAATTTTTCAATTGCATAGATGAGATCATATGTAGGGAAATGGTATTTGAATCCTTGATATCTCTACACTCCTACTAGTACCATCTACACAATGCTCCACCTTATGGTATCAATTAATGCAAGCCTGGTGCATATCCAACTAATCCATTCCTAACACTAATCCATAGGATCCCAAATAGAGAATACAAAGATCCGCAATGGAGGTGAAGACTCCTAAATCTAGCATGCAACCATGAACAACAAAATCTATAGCCACCTTAGAGCTAGTAGCCAACTCTACTTACCACCTATCATCTTTCCTTACTACCAGTAACTCACATCTCTCAACTAGGGAAGGGGAAATAAAAGAATCAGAAGCACTAGAGTCAAACAAGATAAAAATGGGAATACCATGTAACACACCTGATGTCTCGATTATTGTTCCTTGATGCTCGGCTTGGCAGTTATCTGCCACTGCAAATACTCAATGAGATCTACTAGCGCCTCTAACTATGAGCTAAAAAATAGTTGGTTTCTGACTAGGTACAAAAGTTTTCTTTTGAGGATAATAAATTGCAATGTGACCTTGTTGACTACAAGAATAACACCATCCTCCTTTGCAAAAACCTTTACCTTTGGAGGGTACACTAGACTACTAAACATAACCTCTACTAGAGAATTGTGGTGCACTTTGAGCAACTTGACTAGGCTAACTACACCTATTGTGATTCCAATTGTGACCCTTTAGTGATTGAAAACATCTTCTATGAGCAATGCTGAAATTTTTGAAAGTTCTTCTACTTCTTTTGAGACTGTCCTCCCTTCAAATATGCCAAAAAATCCTGCTAGGTCTTGATGCCTGAAATTGATTACCTCTCGCACCTAATCTTGATGGAGGGGAACTACCCACCTGAACACTTGACTGACCTCCAAGAGCCAATTCTAGGTTCTCCTCTATCAACTGCACCTTCTTGTACTAACATGGTCTCATCGTCTGGAATATTTGCATACTACTTGAGCTCATAGAAGTGACATTCATATTGTTACATGAACATAGACATCTAACACAAATCATGGAATTCATCCGCTCTCCTTTGTCTCTAATTATCAGACAAGAATCAGGCTTGAAACCTCTCTAAGAATATTTCCCAAGATATTGAAACAAGTTTGAGATGAAGCTTCTATTCCTCTATGCACCACCATGTAGATGCAAATTCTTTGAGGTGCATGAGAGCACACCTAGCCTTATGTTACTACCATATGGATGCATGGAAAAACACCTATCCAAATCAATAAGCCAAGACTCAGCCTCAAATCTAGTGCTATTTCCATCAAAAGTTGGTGGTTGAGACCTCAAAAGGTCCCTCATGTGTCTATCCAAAATGACATAATTATCAACTATTGTATTATTATAGGGAGGAGTACATGATCTCTCTTGACGCAGATATGTTCCAGAGGATCCTCAAAGAGAATAATTCAGATCATGTTGTAAGGGTAACACAACAGAAGCAACAACAACACATAGAGAAAATGCAAAATCAGACATCTACAGTATCATGGATTCATTAAAATCAAGCTGACAACATGCGGACAAACATCCAGGCTTACAATCCTAATTACAACTTACATTCCATAAAATGATTCATTTAGACCTCTAAAATGATATTCTAATTACAAATCATAAATCATATCATCATGATGTACTTCTCTCTATCTTAAATGATCTATCATAACACTATATATATCATCTAGAACACATTCGGGTCGGCCACAAATCATTACATTCTCCAAGATAGGAAAAATAAAACGTATAAAATAGGTCAGACCCAAAACGTGAAGATCTCCTCTACCAAAGATAATAACGAAGTGCAGACCACCAAGGAAGGTTGGCCAAGGACGAAAAAACATTGTGCAAGGTGCCAAATAGATCCGCAAGCCAAGAAATCACTCTGCACAAAAAGAAATATCCAACTAACCGTTAAGCTCAGGAACCAAGAAATAACCAATCCAGAAGCAATAAATTGCCAAAAAAGCATCCAAATGAACTAAAAAATCTAGAATAAGGAATAAGAACCAGCCTGAAAACCAAAATCCGATCCACAACAACAAAAAGGAACAAAGTTACCGAGGAATTCCGGAAGTAACCCAGAGACTGCAACATAGACAAGAACAACTAAAAATCAAAATATATTTTTGGTTGATGCAAGATTTCTCTTCGACTGACGATGCTCCTGCATCATCTCCTTCTCCTAATGTTGGGACTGATGACACTCCACTCACTCAGGAATCTCTTGATGAGATTCCAAACAAGCAAGAAGATCCTGCAACAAATTGACCAACCGAGGACCCTCTAAACCACCCTATTGATTCTCACTCTGCTACTCAACTTTGTGGCCATTTTGATGATCATGTTGTTTTTCCTTTTGATTAACATTGGGAGAGTCTTTCCTCATGAGGGTTTAGCTAGGTGCTATGACAATTACCTTGCCCTCGATATCTACCCTGAGGAGGCATCTTTCTAATAGTCAACACGACATGGGATTAAGCTCGAGTTCATGAGTCTAACTAAGAAGGAGAACATAAAGTACCACTCTTAGACCACTTGCGAATGGGAATGGGATCTCTAGCATTGCACAACAAAACTTAGTTGAAAAGCCCTTGTAACTTCCATGTGGAAGAAAAAGCCCTCAAATCATATTTATTCTAGCTTTCCTAAATAATCATAATAGATAAATTCTTGAAAACACAAGATTATACTTATGTCTATATCACTTTGAATTAAAAACTCAAGATTATAGTAGTGTCAATACAAATATAGGGTTTTTTCTAGAATTCCTAATGTTATCAAATGCTTCTATAAAATTAACAAAATATGAAAATTCCAACCTTCTAAATTTTCCTCGTAAAATATAAGTAGAATATAATAGAAAAGACTCAAGAATTTTAATAAGTTCTTAAGGAAACTATTTTTTCATATAACTAGGTTTTTGAGCTATTATAAATAAGATAACTTTAATGATCAGTTGTATGCAACTTTAATTGTTTTTATCCCTATAGGATACAAGTTGATTGCTGAACTATCTTTATGTTATGATAGTAATAAATAAAATAGGTACCTATACTAGAGTATTTTTGTTCTACAAGTTGAGAAAGGTTCCTATCGAGGTTATAATTGTTTTCTAAGAAATCACTAGGACCTATCTCACTAAAAATATGATAACAACTTAATACCCATGAAAAATGATAATTCAAATTTATCAAAATGACAATGAATTAATAACCTAAAAATGAAAAGTAACTAAATCAATATTCCTAATTCAATTTACCATTTTTTATCACTTCTTTAGTTTGTCAAGAATCTAAAGTTTCTCATCTACTTGAATAAGAATCTAAACAATTTTGCATGCATAATTTTGATTGACTCTATAGAACCTAAAGTAACCATTTCTCTTTCATCTATGATCATTTTACAAAAAACAAGATACTAAGTTTAGTTAGACAACGATACATGTTCACAATAAAAGATGTGGATATAAGATATCATACTTTCAAAAGTATAAAAAATTAATTTCTTTCTAACTTATGCAACGATAGATAACTTCCATTTGAATGACTTCTAGTATAAAATATATTTATTGTATTACACCCCACAAAACAATGGAGTTCTATGACATCATTTCCACCAAGCAAATCATAGTTAAGTAATAATAATAATAAATTATTTATTTGAGAAAGTTCAAGTTTTTCTCTATGATAAGATTAACAGCAACGTCTTATACTGGGGCATAAGCCCAGAACAGTTTCGACCACACTGTCTGATACTGGGACGGTGGCAAATCATAGTTAAGTAATAATAATAATAAATTATTTATTTGAGAAAGTTCAAGTTTTTCTCTGTGATAAGATTAACAACAACGTCCTATACTGGGGCATAAGCCCAGAATAGTTTCGACCACACTGTCCGATACTGGGGCGGTGGCAAATCATAGTTAAGTAATAATAATAATAAATTATTTATTTGAGAAAGTTCAAGTTTTTCTCTATGATAAGATTAATAGCAACGTCCTATACTGGAGCATAAGCCCAGAATAGTTTCGACCACACTGTCCGATACTGGGACGGTGGCAAATCATAGTTAAGTAATAATAATAATAAATTATTTATTTGAGAAAGTTCAAGTTTTTCTCTGTGATAAGATTAACAACAACGTCCTATACTGGGGCATAAGCCCAGAATAGTTTCGACCACACTGTCCGATACTGGGGCGGTGGCAAATCATAGTTAAGTAATAATAATAATAAATTATTTATTTGAGAAAGTTCAAGTTTTTCTCTATGATAAGATTAACAGCAACATCCTATACTGGAGCATAAGCCCAGAATAGTTTCAACCACACTGTCCGATACTGGGACGGTGGCAAATCATAGTTAAGTAATAATAATAATAAATTATTTATTTGAGAAAGTTCAAGTTTTTCTCTGTGATAAGATTAATAGCAACGTCCTATACTGGGGCATAAGCCCAAAATAGTTTCGACCACACTGTCCGATACTGGGGCATAAGCCCAGAATAGTTTCGAGATAAATATTATCGTCCCTGCACAGAATAACTCCAGGCACTGTACACGGATCCCGTTGTGCACTCGACATGCCCACTGCCAATGCCAAAAAAGCCAATGCTATTATCAACAATTTCATTGCCATTGCAGAAAAATGTTGTGGGTAAGTAGAGAGATGACATCCAGTACAATTTATAGAGTGGAATCACCGTCTGTTTGGACTGTAATTTCTGTATAAGAACTCTCATGATGTCACTTATGATAACCATCCATCTAACTCAATGAGGCTAGAGTTTCAATGGTTAAGTGGCCATTTGTTGTTTTAATATTTGATTTAGTTTCATCCATTTCCAAGTTTACTATGCAATAAATTTAACATGATTAAATTTATTATGCAATAGATTTAACATGATCACTTTTGCAATAGATTCATGAACATTAATCTTGGGAATCATCCGTAGAGGACCCTACATTATAATTAATGAGTATCATAGATCAACTTAAATTAGATGTTGAAATAGATATTCCTCCTCAAGAATTTTCAATCTGCCATGAGCCAACAAATCAAAGATCTAATGGTTCATAGGATATTAAGCACAATATCATTTTTCTTTTTTCCTTCTTCTTATGGACCACTTATTTGCTCACTTGGGGATAAATTGGTTTCAATTTAAAGTTATGTTTCATGATTAGGGAAGCTTGTTATTGCATGGACCATGTTGGTGCCCAAAACCACAGATTGGAAAACCCAAAGACTTGTCAAATCCTCAAGCAATGCAATCAGCCTTGGCCAACGAACAGGGATAGTCAAAGACTAAATCCCTCCGCACTTTAGGCTCCACTAAACCTAGGCAGGTGTACCTCACACTCTCAAGCACAAAAGAGATTATTTAAAGTAGATTTAAGCCTTTTAGCAAATTACAAACTAACAAATTGTTGTTTGCAATTATGCTTTATTATGTGCTTTAAATAAATGTCATCGAAAAGAAATGATTGTGAATGTATATTAAAAATGAGATTGCTTTCAGGACCTAAAAGACATATGCATAGATCAGTTCATATAGGATTTGGGAAGAATGTTTTTCTATCAAGGACCTTGAATGCATACAGATCAAAACCTTGAAAAATCAATAACAAACCAGTGCCTCTATCTAGGGATATATATGACACTTTGTGGATAGAATATCTTACCAACTCAAGAGACAATTTCTCATCAACTATGAAAGTTCAGTATGTGTTACACAAACAATAGGAACTCAATCTTTCACTTAATGCAACAACATGTGATTCACATCAAAGCAAATCTATACACAGATTTATCAAGAGGACAAAGATAATCATCAACACAAAAATGTGTACAATATTTGGAAAAGAAACAGCAAACCTTGTATATTAACATTCAGGAAATGATTGCATACATAAGCTGCACTTGCAGATACTCCATTACAAATTGCTTGTACAAAATGGTACTTCTTCATCCTACAAACTTCCTTAGTACAAATGACTTTAAGTCCTTACAATAACATGATGTTCTATGAAAAATCTCCTATTCCTCTATAAAAATGACTATGTTGCCTTCACAAAGGACACACCCTTTGGTTTACAAAGATAACTACAAGAAAACCCTAAAATATTCATACTAATGATGCTTTAATAATGTATCGCTTATTCTCTGCCTTGATTCACTTTATCGGCAAATAGTCATCATCTTCTCAATATCTCCTGCACATTAGACAAACCAATCAAATCCCTTTGATTTGACCATTAGCTATATCTTACCTTTGATTAAGTAATAATACTTTATGTAAAATACTTGTTTTAGGATAATTCACTTAAATCAATGTATTTTATACTTGTAATATTTGCCCTAATAATAGTTTTCATTAAATAACATAAGGTAAAAGATTTTATATATCAAATATACTTCCCTGTGTAAAAATGATATCCGTGGAAAAACTTCTAATACCTTTTCACCTTTTAGGGCAGTCTAAAATAGGTTGGAAATATTTTATCACATGTACATACCCTTGCAAATACAAATCAAACCATTAAGTACATGATATGAATAATATACCCTAATAAAAATATTCAATTTATACACATAAAGAATTTAAATATGCATATGAAAGGATTGCATTATAACATTAATTTTCATCTTTAATAAATGCAATTTCATCACTTTGTTTGTGGTAAAAGTACATTTTCTCAAAATAACAATAATTCACTAGTACATTCGAAGCTGATTTCCGACGGCCGTTTGTCGGATTTGCAACGAATTTTCATCGGAGTGCCGACAAAATCAATCGTCGATAACTCGGCATCGGATTGGTCGATGATGCCATGCCCATCAGAAATATGACAATCCAATGGACTATGTCGATGCTGTATGTTCGCCGATTACATTGTCAGTCGAAAGCTTGGTATTCGTCGTAATTCTGACGATGATAATTTTTATCAAAAAAAAAAATTATTATCGATGAGACCCAGCGATGTCTCATCGATACAAAAGAGCCATCGAAGGAAGGAAACACTGATGAATTCTAGAAAGGACTCACCGAAGATAATAACTTCATCGACAAAAGATATCGAAGAAAGTGGTGCAGAGGCACCTAAGCACACAAGCATAGCAGGAGGTCAAAAGTCATAATATAAACAGTTTATTGTATTTGAGTCATTCATAATATATTAAGGTTATTTGAGTCAATTGAATCATAATATGTAAGGCTAAATGAGCCATTTTGTCCAAAGATATCATATTTGGTCCATATTGAAGTTTTAAAAGTGTCCATGTAAGAGTTCAAGTCATTTATGTCAAAAATTGTAAAAATTGCAAAGTTGCAATATTGCCAAAAAGTGCAACAAAAGTGTAAAAAATGAAATCCATTGGTTATGAGGTGGTTGGATTAGTTAGAAATAAGTTGGAAATGTTTTATAAAACCATTTTTGGTCGAAATCAAGAAGGGAGATCAGTTTGGAGGGGATTTGACAAAGATTATCCATCGAACCCTCAAACTGTCATGAGGTTTTAAGGAATCTATGGCTGTCATAGATCCATGGAGGATCACATTTGATGTAATTTTTATATGTAGATTTTATTTAATGATATATTGATGAAATATATTTCAGATTAATCCTTTCTTGCGCATTTTTGTGGAGTATTTGGCAAGATATGTTTGTTTTTTCAATAATTGTCAAAACCCTGCCAAGGGTTACCCAGTTTTGGAAAAATGATCATAACTTTTGATTAAACAGTTGGATCTGGCTGAAATCTTGAGATAACTTGTGTAACTTAGTAATATAAATTTTGACTGAAGCGATTTTCTTTATGAGAAATATGTAAAATGTTATGGATGACTGTTTGTTACAGTTCACAGTGAAAAGTAGATTGGTGAAGGCAGCAACAACCCGGTTGTAGCATTTGGTGTGGTCACATGAGGGATAATATTGAAGAAAGGATATATGTGTTGGAAAGGTCTCTAAATATTCTTTCCAGTTCTTTTGGTCTTACTTTATTTGGTTAAGAATTGAATATTTTGTGATTATTTTGGTGAAAATAGTTGTTAAGGGATGAAACCCTAAACTAGGGTATTCCATGGCAATAAAGAATTTGTTCTCTCATGTTATGGTGAATGTTATGATCTGAAATATTGACTGAAGGGTTTTAAGGATGTAATATAACCTTTGAAATTGTTTTGAAGTTGAGAAGAGTGATTTATCTTTTTATATGTCTCTTGATTCAAGTTTAAAGTTTACCCTTGAATGAAGGTTTTATGGATTTTCATGATGCTCTGCATCAGAAAGAAGAGAGGGTCTTCATCGACGAGAAAATTTATCAAGGAAATAATACTATCAGTGCAACATATAAAAGACCCACCGAAAGGAGTGTTTTCATTGAAAGAATAATAACCATTCGAATTCAAAAGGTATCGATGAGACCCAGTGATGTCTCATCGATATAAAAGAGCCATCAAAGGAAGGAAACGTTAATGAATTCCAGAAAGGACTCACCGAAGATAATAACTTCATCAACAAAAGATATCAAAGAAAGTAGAGAGGGTCTTCATCGACGGGAAAAGTTCTTGAGGAAATAATACTATCGGTGCAATATAAAAAGGACCTGCCGAAAGGAGCGTTTTCATCAAAAGAATAATATCGATCTGAATTCAAAAGGTATCGATGAGACCCAAAGATGTCTCATCAATATAAAAGAGCCATCAAAGGAAGGAAACGTCGATGAATTCCAGAAAGGACTCACTGAAGATAATAACTTCATCGACAAAAGATATCGAAGAAAGCAGAGAGGGTCTTCATCGACAGGAAAAGTTCTCGAGGAAATAATACTATCGGTGCAACATAAAAAATGACCCACCGAAAGGAGCATTTTCATCAAAAGAATAATATCGATCAGACAAAAGGAAGCTAAATTGATAAAAGATATCAATGAGGATATAGGTTTCGAGGAGGTTAAAAGGCATGTTCTCGATATGCGTGGTTTTGCCGATGTAACTTTATCGATGAAGAACGATAAGGGAAAATAAAGAAAAGATTTGGTGAGATAATAGACTCATTCATCGACGGGGCATAGTGATATCGATGAAAGAAGTATTTCGATAGAAAAATAAAGGAGGACACCGAAGCCCAAGGTTTCTTCGACATAAGACCCGATGGATATCAGATATGTTTCGATGAGGAGATAGCCATACTGACTGAATACAGTATTTCGATGAAGGGAAAACATACTTGATAGAAGTAATATTCGAAACAAAAGTATTGTTGATAGAAACAAAGAGATCGATGGACTAAAGAAACAAATGATCGAAAGACATATCCTCATCGAAATGATTATTGATTGCCGCACGAAAAATCAGAAACAGATCCCAGGGAAGGTCACATCGCCATTAAATTCAAACGTGTTCCTGAGTGACCGTTGTCCAAACCGCCATTACTAACTGATTAAATATGCCATAAGTAGTGGATCAACATCAAAGGACACATCATAAAGGAATTCACAGGCAGCGAACTGAAAGCAGGAATTGGGTGAATTCACAGATAAAGCTCAATAATTCCAAGTAAGTTGTTTGCACACAGACCTCTTTTTTAAAATTCAAATGGAATCATCATCTAAAACTAATAAGACTAGAAAGGGAAAAGAACCTATATTTGCAGAAGAAAAACCTAAAAGACAAAAAAGGGAAGGATGTTCTTTGGCCCAGGACCTAATTGACCAGTGCCCATCATCCAGTTTGAGGTCCAAGAAGATTAGAGCTGATGAGGAAGGCCTAGAGGACCGGTTTGAGGATCTTGGAGACATATGGACATAATTGAGAGGGTATGAATTATTCATTTATGGGTACAACAGAAGAGTTGTCCCTCAACCTATTAACAATTTATGGCGATTGAACTTAGGAAGGTTAGTTGTGGCTAATGTATTCATGAATGTGGAGCTCATGAAGGCATTGGCAAACAATTATGATCCTAAAACCAGGACCATATATAACTACATGGGTGAGCCAATTCTTGCAATCACAAAGGAGGTTACTGACACCGTGTTCGAGTTGGATTGGGGATTTGAAGAATTGATAGACCTCAAGTAGTTAACAAGTGAATATTTTAACCTAGAGCACATTTACAAAACGTGGAGACTCCCTATACATAGACCTAGGAATGCAGGGTCATTAGTGCCACTAGGTCAGGATGACAAAGCTCCCTATGATGTCAACTCTTTCCATCCATATTTCAAGTATACCTATTACTGTGTTGCCCAAGTGCTAGGGATAAAAGCCCATCCTTTGATGGATATTGCAGCCATGATCATTTGTGCCGATTTGCAGTCTAAGGACCCCCGCTTCTTTGATTTTTCTACTTATTTGGTTGACGTTTTGAATCATGGGTTAGAAAAGTTAAAGGGGGATGTCATCAATGTTCATTTCAAGAATTATTCCTTACTTATGCATATGCTATTGTATGTGGGCCAAGATGAAAGGGTTGTGGCCAGAAGAGTTATGTGTCAAGACATATGACAATGTTGGGATGAGAAAACCAGTGCAACTATGGGTTTTTGCATGGGACCAGAGGTATGTGAATAATCAATATTGGCATTTTGAGGAGTTCTTTGTCAAGCCATTATATAGAGTGTTGGGATGCCTATGCGATCATGCCCTTGCACCGGAGGTTCAAAGATTCCTAAGACCAAAAGATTTCGTTGAAGATCCCTCAATTGAACACAATTGGGGAGATTGGTATTACTTTTCAAACTGCACACAAGTCAGGGTATACGGGTTTGAAGGGAGACCATACTTACTACCACTTACAGTCTCTAACAGAGTGGCTTGTTTGGAAATTATGAGGCAACTGTCAATAGTGAGTATAGAACATCTGACAAGCCATGCGAAACAATCAATTGTACCTGGGTTGTTAGTATTTTCAGATTTTATTGTGAAAAGTTCAAAGAGTTATGGCCTACTGCAGACAAAATTGGATTATTATGGCAGGCTATGGGGGATCCAAGGCCCAATTTTGATCCTGAAGGATACATAAGGATAGCCCGGTCATCACAAAAGCTGAAGGTTGGAGAGGATAAATCGTACCTACCAGATGACCTCATTAAGAACATTGGTAGAGAAGAGGCCAGAGTGAAGCAAATAAAGTTTGAGAAAGAAATGCAGGCTTATAAATGGAAGCTTTTTAGAAGGAAAATGGATGAGAATGTGCTACAAAAGATTGAAGACCCCTTGGAGTTGGCCAACAAACTTATGGAGCATGAATTGGAAATACTTGAGGGAGTCTCGGCTCATGTTTTTAGGGATTACATTGATACTATAAGGAATACAGAGCCTTTGGCTCATATGTCTCCTGCTTCCACATCTAGCATCATTCCATTCACTCCTCAAGAGGATTACCCCCTGGTTGTGCAGAGGATACACCGATAGACTTGGCAATAGGAGAACTGAATGTCCGAGAAGTGGCTGGCATTAGATTCCTAGAGCATGAGGATTTCATTGCTGATAGTGACTTCATTTCTTCCAAGGAGTTCACCGCATTCCTCTATCAACATAAAGGATCTCAAATTAGGAATAACATGAGAAATAGTGAAGAAGAGCAATAGATTCAAAAGTTACAAGAGGAGATGGATCTTGTGATGAGAGAAATGACACCTAAGAAGGGAAGACAGTTGCTTAAGGAAGCTGGTGTGCTATTATACTTTGGATGGGACATGAACTCTGCCTTGTTGTTTGATAGATTCCTCAAGAAACAGGACCCAAGTAGGCAAATGATGCCAAAAGAGATTGATAAACTCTTTAGAGGATCAAGATATGATCCAGATCAGAAGGCTCTTCTACAGTGGGCTATCTATCCCAAAGATAAAAGACCTATATTGGTTGATACAGAAGAAGCTTTTGGACATTTGATGGTGCAGCAGGTTGGAAAGACTGACCCTAGAACAACTGCCAAGCTAAATTTGGATGTCGCTAAACTGAACCAAGATCAGATAGAGTTTCTGGTTTGAGAAAATTCTACATACAAAAGCCTATATGAGAAAACCGATGAAGAAAAACAAAGGCTGCAGGCAAGATTGCTTCAGATTGATACATGTACCAGTCAAACAGGGATGAAATATGGTGTTGACAGAGATGCCATGGATGCCTTGACAGATGCTATGTATTGGAGGAATAGGGCCGAAAAGACATCTCGACAATTAAAAAAGGAACAACAAAAGATGGATAAGTTATTTCTCGAGGTCGTTGAGCATAGATTCGAAAGTATGGTGTAGGTTGCAGAAATCTATTGGAATACATACACTGGAATAGTCAAAGCTTTGAAAGAGCATGAAAGGCTAAGGTCTCGGTTGGAAGGCATGATGAATGACAACAGTCTGATGAATCCAGGTGAGAAAATTGAAGCCGAGGCTTACTTGAAGTCCCATGATGAATTGGCAAATCAATTAAGGAAAGAGATTCAGAGGTTGAACGATGGGAATACCCCTAGGGTGCCCTCTTTTTATAGTAATGGTGAGTTAGTATCATTGGAACAGTGGAAACAAGAGTTCAGTGATGAGAAGAATCGAGCAGTAGCAGAGTTGGATCGGGACAAAGAATTGTCACTTTGTGTTAACCATATTCTATCCAATCATTTCGAAACAGAAAGCGACATGAGGGCACTAAACAATGAAGTTATAATGTATCAAGATGATAAGTACATTGAACACATAGGAATGTTGAACTTGTTTATCTCCCAGTTTTTTAACAAAAGTGCTAATTAATAGTTATGTGCTGAAAAGCCACGATGCTTGGTGACAATGTATATCCTCAGATAAATGAGGGAACTTTTGTAACAATAAGGATCATTAGAGAAGAAGTAGAATATAGCCTCAGGCTTACTATTGTACAATTTTGTGAACATACATAATATAATCAGTCATCTTTCCTTTGTGTATATGTTGTGGATTACTGCATCTTTCTATAGGCAGTTGCTTGTGATATTGTCTAAAGGAGATAAGGTTACTTGTTTTATTCCAGTAAAACTCTGTGTTTCATATTGTGGATTTGAATAAAAGATTTACTTGCGAATATAGTTTTGTATATAGTGCGCCTGCATATTATCTCAACCATGGTGCGCCTGCATATGTATATAGTTTTGTTTATAGGTGGAAAGCCTGAGGTTCAATGTCAAACTTGGTTGCTCTGATACCATTTGTAATATTCCATTAATTCTATACTTAAAGAAAATAAATTGTGATCTATATTAAGATAAAAAATTGAGCATTTCAAAATAAAACATAACTACTTCAGTTGAAGGAGAAAACTAACTAAATGTTCTTCAACATAATAAGAATCTAACTAATTTATCTAAAAGGAAGGTAATATTTTAATGATAAAAAACATTGAACAAATATTATTAAGCTAATTAATAGTGAAGAAGTGCAACAAATGACATGAGAAGTCTAAAGAAGTATTATAGCAATCATGAGTCAAGGATTAATGAAGAGATTTTTTGCATCCATGATACAATCCTTAAAAGCATCCATGATACAATTTTAAACACACTTTTTACCGTTCTCTTGGTGATTGTGCCCAATTGTGTATGTCTTGCTTATGTATGAAAATGGCATTTTGCAGCTTTCCACCGACGATGTATTTGAGCTGTCTTTGATTTAGATATGGCATGAGCTTAGTCATAGAGTGAGAATAGGGAGTTGGACCATCTCAACCATGGTGCGCCTGCATATGTATATAGTTTTGTGTGTTCATTAAAGATTTTCATTTAATTTTAATCAACTAAAGAGCAATATTCATGACTTACAAGTAATAAAAAAACTTACAAGGACGAGGCATATTCATTACGTACAAGTAATAAAAAAACTTACAAGGATGAGGCATATTCATAACTTTTGCAGCCCTACCTTGGATATCAACACTAGAAGCAACTCATATTGTTCGTGTACAAACAAGATAATATGGGAGTTCATTATACCTAGCAACTTGTGGTGGTGTTGTTCATGTTGTCTCTGTTGGACCCTGCAATTAAGATTCAATATACATTATTCAATAAGATTAACTGTGCAACATAATGAAATATTGAAAAGTGTGTTATCTTGTTGAGCTTCGCTTGGTTTCGAGAATAGTTTAATATTCTCTACTTAATAGGTCCAACCACGTGAAGGTGGAAGCTCATTTGGCCCCTCCCCCCCCTAACATCACTCTAAATTCCTCGTTAACATCTTATAACATTCATTCATTCGTTCTTTCTACCATTAATAAAATATAGCATTCATTCATTAATATCACATAACGTTCATTAACACATAATATTGATTAACATTAATTAACATGCAACATTCATCAATATTAATTAACACATATCATCCATAACCATTAATTAGCACAAAATTACATTCACCAACACATAAAAATCAGTCATTATCAAATAAGTTAGATTACAATCATTTCTTTCTTTGTTTTTTCTTTGAAGCTATGAAAAGACTAGGTGGAACATCGGTTTCTTCATCATTTCCCCCCTCTGCAGATGTTCTGCCAACTGCTCATGATATCAATGTATGCCTAGTCCTATACTAAGGACGAGGACACTGAAGCGAAGGGGGTCCTTTGCAATAACAAAGAAATGGGTTAAATTCAAAAAAAAATTATTATTGTTACAAGTATTTCATTAATTTAGAGAACATAATTGTTGTGCTCTTTACATGATGGGGCCACATCATTTTCTGTAGCCTCAACCTCAACATGGTGAACACCCTCTAGATCATCTGGAGTTGAAATACTAAAGGTTACATTAATGTTGAACACCAATTGCAATTATATTTGTTTAAAGCAATAACATTGGTCCTCTTTACCTAAGTGGGGAACATCACGTTCTTGATGTTGTGTACCCCGATCATGCTCCACTTGCTCACCACCGACTACATGCTCTAAAATATTAACAAAAAAGGTTACATTAATTACTACTCTAATTACAAATTAAGATGTTTAATTGTATTAATAGCTAAATAAATAAATTTGAATAGCAAATGAATACCTCCACTACTGGGATGCACATCCGGACCTTCATGTGCAAGTGGTGTTTCACAATTAGTAGGCTGCATTCCAATGACATGCACATTGTTATCATTGCTTGCTTATTTAAAACAAATATAGTCACTTTATATTGGAACTCAACATCAATTAGATTATTGGTAAAGTATTCAATTTCAAACAACTTCCATTTAGCATATTTACCTGTGTGATGGATGCACTCGAATGTTGTGTATGCCCACTCAATTCTCATAGCCAATCAACCACGATTGAATAGCCTTGCTGGTAGGCAATTCTCCTATCATCTTCTATGGGCACTCTATTGAATTCAGAGCCCTGCATTTTTGCTTGGTACCATGAATTTTGCTTGCATTGTTTGATTAAAAAAAAACGTTTGCAATTTATTAATATTTTGATGCAATATTTCGTTTACATGAGATACTTACAATTCGTGCAGCAAGTTTCATGTAACCACCAGAGCCGCGTTTGTGTTGCCCATGCTTTTCTTGCCTTGCCTTGATTGCCTTTGACGTGTCACTCAGTCTATAAAAAGTTTGAAAAATGTTAGATTATATAAATATAAAGAGTAATTAATTAGTACATAATTATATTCTTAATAGTATCCCGTACCTTCTTCTGGCGTCTAGTGGTGTATTTCCTTTTTTCCTTTCAATTTTCTCCTTGGCATCCAAAATTAGGTCCTTCCACTCCCTCTCTAGAATCATGGGGGGACGCTCATACTTTAGGTTCCTCTCCAAATGGGTCTTGTATCGGTCCCTCACATACTTTAGATATGTGCCAGCTTTTTCAATGAGCTTGGTTTTGTCAAAGGTGTCATTTCCAAACCACTCAACCATTTGGTTTGTCAATTCATCTTTTAACCTTTTTTCTTGGTCATTCCACCTTTTAAAGCAAAAACAAACCTATTAGATTCAGAAATGAACTAAAGCTACATTTATTACACTTCAAGAAATGGATCAATGGAAAACTATTCTAGCAATGATATGAAATCAAAAGTGGATTAGGGTTATTTCACATATGATGTACCACCTTTTATGTATGGTGGGCCCAAATATCTGTAATGCAATGTCACTAAGATGTCTATAGAAAATATCATTGCCTGCAAAAAATTCATGGGATCATTAGTCCAAAACGAGTGATCATAAAGTAAATTACAATTAGAGTATATATAATAATAATTTTAAAGTACCTAGAACCTTTTGTATCTTTAAGGGAATCATTTCTTCATCGCTCACCACCAATGTGGCCTGCAACGTTCCCGTACTAGCAATATGAGAAGATCCAGGAAATGATGGTATGTTATCAGTAGTAGTTGCCTCTAGCACATCCTCATGTGCATCTCCTCCTGCAAAAAATGAATCTACTATGAAATGGCATTAGAATTCAAGAAAGAACGCTTGAAGGGAAATAAACACATGTTAGAAGATAGAGCAAAAGAGGGATCTACCAACAGTGGGCGGGCCAATATGACATGCACTAGAGGATGTCTGCATGCTACGTGTTGCCGACATTGCAGTCAGCAATACAGGTGAGGGTAACCTCTGATGAGGCAGCGACGACATTTGCACAATAACATTGACAACACCTAAAGAATAATACATTAAATATATGAAAAGTGCAAGAATTGTAAACAAGGATGAACCTTTATTTTGAAAATTGACAGTATCAAGTATGATGTGTTTTGGGTACTCAGAGTGATAAGCCAAGCAAGTGATAATACAAGAAAATCGTCATCACCTGAAGATCCTGCAACACCCCGAGGGTAGATAAATTGTTGTAAAAACAATACGTACATATTTTAGTTAATGACATAAAAGAGAATAAAATATAAACCATTATTGAACTTTTGTTATAATTAAAGCTTTCATTACTGCTTACTTGCAAGTTTTCTACTGTCCGAATCAATAATGCCACCCTCTCTCATATCTCATCAGTGATAGGATGTACAGCTGCCAAAGCAACAATCTCTTTTCTAATTTTTATAAGAGGCAATTTTAAGAATTTCATAAGGTTTGTGGGATCTTCAGGGTCATCATCGCTTAACCCTAATGATTCCACATCCCTAGAAAGGTGCTCAAGTACTGCAACTCCCTTTCCCTTTCCCCGAACATCCGTCTGTGTCAAGAATATCATTAACAATTACAAAATTAGCATAAATCACTAAAAAAAAAGAACATAATAATGTAACAGTTTGCTTCTATCTAATTTGTACAATTACAATGAGGTTTACCTGCTCGGTAGAAGTGTCACAAGCTACATCTCTGTTTGCGATATGTGATGGATCCATGTCAGCCTGTGACAAATAAAAAATATAAAAAACGTTAGCAAAATTAAACCAATAGACTTAGCAAAAAAAATTCATAATAAAATGGTATATTGGATTCATTAATTGGACTATACCTGAAATCAATACCATCAATTGAGCATCATAAGCATTACTACATTTGTAAGTTGATAAATAATAAATACATATGTATCATAAGCATCAAAAGCATCACATGATGTGTCATCATATATGTAATTGAGCATCACAATTAGCATCACATATCATGTGTCATCATAACATGTGATCCATCACATATGTATTTCAAATCAACATCCATCACAGAGCTAATTAACAATCCAATTTCCATTAATTATGTAAGAAAAAATCTATCAAGAAGTCAATATTAAATAGATAATATACTAATCGCATACCTCATACATTTCATTCTTCATCATCATGAACATCAAGGTCATCATTGCCAACATCGTCATCATCATCATCATCATCATCATCATCATCATCATCATCACCATCACAATCACCATCATCACCATCACCATCACCATCACCATCGCCATCACCATCACCATCACCACCATCATCATCATCATCATCATCATCATCATCATCTTCTTGTTCTTGTTCTTGTTCTTATTCTTGTTCTTGTTCATCATCATTGAGAAACTATCGATCGTGATCATCATCCACTTCATCTTTTACTTCTTTGGTATCTTCTTCTTTGGTATCTTCTTCTTCCATCACATTATACTTTATCGGCCTTCCTCTTGGATCATGTCTAACAACAAATGACCAACCCGGTTTATGTGGAACCTCTAAGTAAAATACTTGCTCACATTGGCTTGGAAGAACATAGGGCTCATCCCCAACTGGTTCAAATGACCTTGTATTTAGCATCATAAAACCATTATCATGTTCAATAACAGTTCTTTCGGGATCATTTTTATTCAATCGTAGCCTATACCATTTGACGACGAACAAAACTAATTTGAAGGAATTAAAGTCACACTCAAGTATATCATCCAAATGACATAGTATCGATTTTGAGATTGTTGAGGATGAATGTCATTTCTCGATGAAATATTTGTCACCTCAAAGACTGCAGTGATGCCAGAATCACAAGTTTTCTTCGTGTCATCCAACTTTTTTATGCAAAATTTATGACCATTGCAGCACATAGTGTTGTGGTGTTTGACCTGCGATATGCCAAACATGTAAAATTTATTGCATTGTGAGTTGATAAACATATGGGTGATTAATAAATTTATACGTACCTGTTTATCTCTTAAACCATATGCTAAATCAATTTCCCTTTGCGTAACATTGGAATCTCCATTACGATGTGCTTCTTTAACCAATGAAGCCACACCTTCCCATGTTAACGTGCATCCAGAATGTTGACAACGTTCAATCCATACCATCATCCAATCAAGATTGTTTGCAATATATAAATGTAGTGCATCCCACTCTTGATCAACTGTACAAAAAATAAATAGACGTCTTAGAATTGATTTATTTTGAAGATTAAGAATTAATTAACTACAATAACATCTTATAATTACCTCTCACTTTCCTCAATCTACCTTTCCCCATCAAGTACTCCCCTTCAAATTTGTTAATGGTGTTGGGATCCCAAATGCAATCCACATGGATCTTTTCTGCAAACTTGGGAAGATATTCAGAAATGTACACCATAGTCTGGTATACCATATATCCCTCCACCATAGATCCCTCAAGATGTGCTCTTTGTCGAACCAAAGCCTTCAAAAATTTCAAGTGCCTCTCAACCATCCACATTGACCTAGTGTGTACAAGTCCACACAATTCAATCTCCTCAACTTGGTGTACGAGGTAGTGTTCTTGTGCATTGAAAAAAGCTGGAGGTAGACACTTTTTCATTTCACATGTTAAATGAGGAATTTTTCTCTTCCAATATTTTATATCATCTTTATGGATTTCTTTACATGACAACCACCTACAAGGTATTCAAGACGCAAAAAAATATATTACATAACAAGTAAAACAAATTGCAAATTTAATATCTATACAACGAACTAAACAAATATCACTACTTACCTCATGTATTTTCCAAGATCATATATGACTTGCTTGACATTATTGTCGAAGTCGTCTGGGAGAGATAGAGGTAGAACGTACTGCAATAATTATAAAATTATCTTTTCATTTTTTTGTAACATAATGAAAAGTACACGTACGCGTAGTACTTAAATACATACTAAAAACACAAGAACATGAATTACGTTAATGAAGTTATGCCAATCATGTGTTTTCATCCTTGGCCCAAATTCACTTTTCTTTGATATGAGATTGTTTATGTTTGCAGTAAATCCTATGGGAAATCAAATTTTTCGTACGACTTCTTTTATAGCATTGCTTTGTTGGTCCGTTAATAACCAAGGAAGAAGCTCACTTATATTAATCTGGTCTCCATGCCTATTTGATTGAATGACATTTATCATTGCATGATTGGAATCCTGAATGTCACTACATATTTTGACAATTTTTTCTTTGTCATGCCTTCCATCCAATATTTTCCATACTATCTCTGTTATATTCTTTCCAATATGCATACTATCAAAAAAATGAACAATTTGTAATTGCTCATAGTAGGGTAGCCTACTAAATTATCAGGGATAACTTTTTAGTCCCTTAGGAAGGTGGTCATTTATGCCTTCATGACCTTCATGATCATCAATCACATCATCAATAAACAAAACAAAATAGAAAAGATGTTTTATGACAAACCAACAGATGGAATGGCATTACCTTGACACTTCCACAGGTGAGGTGTCATTCTTCGTGGCTTTGATGTATTCTCTTCTTTCCCATTGAAAAGATGTTTTTCAGTATTTCGATACTTATGATTTTTGTGGAGAAAGTGCCTATACTCGTCAAACACCTGCTTTCGTAAACTTTTTGAATGACGAAATTTCATCTTTGGACCACAAACAGGACATGCAAATTTTCCCTTTGTTTGAAGACCTACAAGATAATGTATAATTGGATTAAATATGATAATTTTTTGAATTATAATGTTCATGCACAACTTAAACAATATAACATACCACAAAAATGTGTTAGCCTTGGGGCATCGTGTATTGTCCATAGAAGCATCGCATGGAATTGAAATTGTCTTTATCCTATTGGTCTAGAGACGTCATACATAGTGACACCATTCCATAACTCCAACAACTCATCGATAAGAGGCTCGATATATACATTCAAATCTTTAACTTGGTACTTACCTAATCGAATGAACAAAAACATTACATAATTATTATGACCATTTTACTGCAATATTTATAATTAAATTTAGACAACTGTATTTAAATGATAAAATATCTGGAACAATCATTGCCAACATTATGTGCTCCCTCTTTATTGACATCCATGGAGGAATGTTATTGTTGATAACAAAAACAGGCCACACTGAGTAAACACATCTCATCTCTCCAAATGGATTGACACCGTCTGTTGCCAATGAAAGCTTGAGATTACGAGGTTCTTCTTTAAAGTGTGGCCACTTTTCCTCTATGTCCATAAATGTTGAACCATCTGCATGCATTCGAATAATGTCATCTCGAAATATATTCCATGCATGGTAATCCATAAATTGTGCCAAGCTAATGCACTTGAATAATCGTTGCATACATGGAATAATGGGAATATAGCGAAGAACCTTGCGAGGAACACTTTTTGTTATTTGATATGTTCGATATCTACTAATATGACATTCAGGGTATTTAATTCAAAATTCATGTTGTTTGTGATATATAATATGATCATTGGGACAAGCATCTATTGCTTGATACTCCATTCCAATATCTTTCATAATGGCAGATAATTATCGATATGAGCGAGGTAGAATATTTGATGGTGGTAACAAAAACTCACCTATCAATCTACAACAAAAAAATATAATTTGTTATAATAAATAATATTAATGGTACAACATGATTCACAGTTTATTATGACATATATGACATACCTTAACATACGTGACATTGTTATGTTGGATAAACCATTCATAACCTTCAAGTTCACCAACAACAATACAGTGGAGAGAAGAGTTGCTTGCGAACCTTCGTAAAGGGCCTCAAATGCCTTCTCAAGTAGAGGGACATCATGAACAACATCAAGGTCATCTTCATCATCATGATCAGCTGCGCGAGTGCTAAATGAGTCATGGATCAATGTATTTGTACCATCATCTTCAATTGTGTTTTCTGGCTCATGATCGTCATCTTCCATGGGATCATTATCTTCAGCTTCGATATTCACACCTCCATGTTCATCCACTTTGAAAACCATATTCTCAGGGTTGTGTTGATCCATACCATGTGCTCCGGGGTGCTCGACCTATATAAAATTGATAAACATAAATAAACCGTGATCATGATCTCATCATCACGTGATTTATTATGTATATAAATTGTCAAAATGATATAATGAAAAAATTACCAATGTATGATAATCATGTCCACCTTCAATGTGACCATGTAGCCTATAATGTTTCTTTGTTGTTTTGATTAGAAGTCTTCTAGTCTTTAACCCCTTACAAATTTTGCACATACAATAACATTTTCCATCACCTTTTCTTTTCAAGTTAGACCACAATCTAGCAATTGTCTCCTTATTTTATTGTTCGTTGATATTGTCTGACATGGTCTTTCTTCACAGGCAAGAAAATAGAAATTATCATCATTGAACAAAGCATCTTATTGAATTTAGATTTCTAGTTTGCTTATGGTACATCACACAACATGGAAAACAAGAAATACTCAATAAATAACAGGATTCATTGATCTAGTATTATCACAATCTACACTTGGCCTTCAATATTTTCTCCTCCTAACACTGTTTATCCATTGCCTATCAAGTATAGAACTCTAAAACCCATGGCTATTAAAATACATAAGACAACATTGTAGCATCTTATAATCATCTGTTATAAAACCAAAGCACTTGGGAGTGATTCTTTTGTTTGTCATAGTCTAGGAAAACAGTGTCTATTGGAGCCTTGAATAACTAACTAGAAAGGTTTTTAATTCCTTTTCTTTTTCCTTCTGATTTTTTCACTGTCACTTCCATCCTCCGAGTTAGATGCCCTCGCCCTTTTCTTTCTTCTTGTTTTTTCATACTCATTGTCATGCTTTGAATTATTTTTCTTTCTTGGTGACTCCTTACTGCTCTCACTGTCAGTTTCACTCTTAGAATCTGAGTCTGATGTATCAGAATCTGACGAACCTGATGAACTAGAAGAATCGTCATTAGAGGTAGATTCATCTGACTCAAGAATAGACTTTTGTTGCTGCATTACAAGCCTTGGCATATTCTTCAAATACTCATGTAAACTCTCAATGATACCACCAAGACCAATAGAAGTAAAGAAATTGATAGCAAACCATGAATTTTTGGGATTGTCCTTTGGAGAAATTGAATCAAAAGACTCCTACATTGTTGGATCATTCAACCTTTCATTAAGCAATAATATACCAAGCTACTCTACTAGCTCCTGCAAGAGAAACTTTATAAAAATATGGGAAGAGGAAGTAGCATCTTCCTCTATCAGACGTATATAAGCAAGACAAATGCCATGGAAGAGCATCTATGCCAAGTAAGTGGGCCAAAAACTTTGCAACATTACACAGTTTATTTGTTTCCAGTCTGTGTATCATAGAATACTGTTGTACAAAACACTTATCAAAAAATTTCTCATAAATTTGATTGATCATACAGAATCTTTGCCCAAGAAGACCATAATAAAGAATGTATATTCTCTCTTGACCAGGTTCAAGCTTGATCTTTAGTAGCTTATGACCAGCTTCCTCAAAATCAACACTTGACATGATTGTCAAATAAATTGAACGTCTTAAATTGACCAAGTTTGTCTCTGTCTCATCCTGTATTCTCAGCGCTTCCTCACCTTCCTCTTCATCATCATCATCATCATCATCATCTGAATCATCACCTGAATCATTCTCCCCTTCTGCTTCATCTGAAGAAGCATCTCCAAGGATATCTTTCTTCAGTTTTTCACAGTGTTCCACGGGGACGCGTCCCCCCCTTTTTGGGCGTGTCCCCCCGTCAGAAACGTCTCAGGGACGGGGGGACGGGGACGCGATGTCTCCTGCCATCCCACCACTGCCACCCGACCTCGCCCTATTTTGCAATAGGGAATGCGCAAGGGGCGCTGCCCCTTGACCCCAACTTGGGGGCGCTGCCCCTAATCCCCCGTTGAAAAATATAGGGGGAAACCGCGCCGATAGAAGTAGAGAAAATTTAACCTCCGAGTCTGATTAGGCTCCATATAACAACACAATTAGCATTGAAGAAATCTTGGTATTTAGATTTAGTATTTCAAATTTATTATAGTCTCATTTGAAATGTAATTCTTAATTTCTTATACTGTAATACTATCATACATCTTTTCAAAACTAGTTTTTCAAGTACTATATGTATATGTATAACTATATCAGCACCACCACCCCACCACCCCCCCGCCGCCATCCCCCCATCGCCCCTAAACTTAGGCCCTTGGTCCCCCCATCCCGAAAATGCGTCCCCGCATCCCCCTGTCCCCAACGCCCATGGAACACTGGTTTTTCATAGGTTGCCTCATGCTCTAAGAAATCAGGATATGGCTCGAAAACATCCAAACCAGCTTCTTGATCAAGTTCATCTTCTAGGAAAACTTCATGTGTTAACTTATCTGGACGCACAGCTGGATGACCCTCGAACTTAGCTTTCCGAATTGCAAAAAGGCCTTCAATTAAAAACTGTACTCGTTTGTCAATTTGCCCCTCATGGAGAATACCTCTAAATCTTTCAAAAATCCCATAGAGACCTTTGGGTGAAAGGTCTTGCAACAAAGAACCACATTCTTTCACGAACCCAACAACAACCTCTACACTGTCATCTGTGGGGTTCTCTAGTAAAAGGGTGAGAAGTTCCAAGGCAATGATCTCATGTGCAACTTGTTGATTCAGTAAATGAGCTATGAATTTAGCTGCTGCTATCAACATATGCTTGTCATTGCGTTTGTATGCCCTCTTAAGTTGCAAAATAATTCTTCGCAAAAGCAGATTGCCAACTTCAGGAAATTTTGTATTTACCATAGCATCCAACATAGCAAAAACATCTGTAAATCCAAGGGATGCCATTTGGGATTTCATACAAGACCTACAAAAATAGACCCCGCCCATGGATGAGATTCTCTGCAAAGAACTCTGGAATGATGTTCTTGATGTTAGATGCATTTACCTTGTTTAATAACCCATTGATACTCTTCCGAAGGGAATCCCATGTCATGTGTTGGTATTCCACATTGCTCTTGTCTTCCACATCTTTCATCATTTGAGCCAGCTTAAATGGGGGAATGTAAACACCCCCACTTCTTCCAACACCCATCTCTGAGCCTCTTACAACACCTTCGCCATTCCCATTCTGAGATGGAGTAGACACAACACCAGAAGTTTTCACTTCCACTGCCTCTTTGTCCCTCTTGTTTCCAGAAGCCCCTTTACCACTTAATTCATGCTTATTTTGGTACATAAACCCATCAAGAAGCATGAGTTTTTGCATATAAGCTCGCACAAATATTTTAGAGTTATTTTTCATCAAGATTCCTTCAGGAGATGGCAGATCCTGCTTCCATACTTTAATTCTGTTTTCTCAAAGGACAATCCTAAAAATCCATGCATTGCAAACAACTTTTTACACCTTTGTTGGTTGTGGTGGTGTCACAGAGAGTTTACATCAATAAATGAAGAAGAGCTAGAACTAATATGCGATATCTAGATTTATGATCTCTATAATATAACAATCCCATAATTATGTTTCCATGCATCTATACCACAACACAAACATCATGCTAGTGTTCGGCCATAGCAATTGATATCCTAATTATAGAATGTGAAATATGCACATAACTATGAATAAAGATTAAGAAAAACTAAGAAAGATCCTTATTGCAAACATAAATGACTAATGGACAAGAATTGAATTCATTGTAGATAGTTTTGAATATCAAATTCACTTATTTGTGTGCATTTAGTAACTCATGTACTTGTGGCCAACCATTTATCTCTTTCATAAATTAAACACTTATTAATAACATTAAATGGCCGAGTAGTTATGTTTTAGTTGAAATTGAAAATAAAATATTTTATTTCAGGACAACTCACACTATTCCCTATCATATTTTAGACTCTCGGTTTTGTTAGTAGTGGTTTGATGTCTTTGGAGCTGATCATTGCATTTCTTTAGTTACGTTTGCTAGTGTACTCCCAGCCTGTGCCAAAATGGGAGCTTTGGAACAGGGTATGGACATCCATCAAAGCATAAAAGATAGAGGAATTTTGTTAGATGTAGTTGCAACTGCTCTGTTAGCATGTATGCAAAATGTGGAAGCATAGATAGGGCACGAGAACTGTTTGACAGATTGTCACAAAGAAATGTGGTTTCCTAGACTGCAATGATTGTCGGATATGCACAAAATGGATTTGTTGAGAAGGCTTTAGAAACTTTCAAGCAAATGCAATCGGCAGGTGTAAAGCCAAATTCCAAGACCATTGCTACTATCCTCCCTACCTGTTCCAAAATGGGATATTTGGAACAGGGTATGGACATTCATTGAAGCATAAAGGATAGAGGAATTTTGTCAGATGTTGTAGTTGCAACTGCCTTGGTAGACATGTATGCAAAATGTGGAAGCATGGACAAGGCACGTGAACTGTTTGATAGAATGCCTGAAAGAAATGTTGTCTCGTGGACTGCAACGATTGTTGGATATGCACAAAATGGATTTGTCAAAAAGGCTTTAGACACTTTCAAGCAAATGAAATTGGAAGGTATAAAGCCAAATTCCACAACTTTTGCCAGCATCCTCCCTACCTGTGCAAAAATGGGAGCTTTGGAACAGGGTATGGACATCCATCAAAGCATAACAGATAGAGGAATTTTGTTAGGTGTTGTACTTGCAAATGCCCTGCTTGACATGAATGCAAAATGTGGAAACATGGACAAGGCTTGTGAATTGTTTGATACGATGCTGCAAAGAGATGTGATCTCATGTGAACAATCAACACGCACATATACGGGAGGAAGGGATTGCTGCTACAAAATTGAACGCTCACTCCTCAATCACAGTTCTATGGTTTTACGAGATTAAACTAGGGCAATTAACCACCACATGTATATTTTTTGCAACATGAAATTAAAAACTAGGGCAATTTGAATCTACCTCTTGCGCGGGATTGCAAGCAATGCCACAAATGCCTTCGACGCAGGTTTGATGTTCTTGGGGGTTGAAGTCGCCACAGACGCCTATGTGGGATTGCAATTCACAAATGAATTCCCCTCTTCTTTTTTTTTTAAGTAATGGTCATTGTCGTCGGAATTATGACAAACTCGAGCACTTTAAAAAAAAATAAAAAATTCTCATTGCTAATGCCTTCTTTGTCAAAACCAAATGGGAAATTGTCGTCCGAATTAGGACGAATGCAGGCATTTTTTCAAAAAAAATCAAATTTGGCCACAATATAACTTCTCCGTCGGAAACCTCAGTCGGAAATCTAGTCCAAATGTATTAGTGATTACACTTTGATGCTTAAAAACATTATAATTATTTACCCTAATGTAAAAAGTGTTCAATTCAATAATTAGGGTAAACATATTTATAGAAGAAAAAATCATTTATTCGATAATTATCTATAATTCATTACTTTTACTATATGTCAAAAGGCATTTATAAATAAACTGTAATTACTTCCTTTGACCAAGATATTGCCTTATCAAAAACAATACAATATAGAAAAATGAAATAATGATTTTCCTAAAAATGTATCCTTTTGTAATCAATAATATTCACATTATGTTTTTTGAAAAATAAAAAATATTTACCCTAATATAAATGATTCAATGAATTTTAAAGGGTAAAAATATTATAATAAAAATATGATGCCTATTATAGTAAACGATTTTCAAGCAATATTTAAATACATTTATGACTTCTCAAAAGGTAAAAGAAGAACAGATGTTATCAAAACAATTTCAGCTTTAAAATGCTTTAATAACTCAAAGTATTTTATCTCAAAATAGAATATCAACATATAAATCTTGGTTGAGAAATACTCCCTTATATGTGCCTAGGACGTATTAATTTTCACATGTATAACATCCTTAATTGCGAAATGAAATTAAAACCCATTACCTTCACCTCCCTGAAGCTCATCGGTGTAACTTTCAATTATCGGGGTAAGTGTTTTTAAGTTTTACCATGACCCAATGAGATAAAACTACCTCATCGACTAGGGTTAGGGTTAGGGCGACATGCTGAGATCCGCAACACTAGCTTCTCTTCTTGAATAAAATCATATGCGCCAACTTTCCAGTGTAATCTGCTCAATCTCATGGCTACCTAAACGAAATATATCTTTTAAGTGCTTTGGTAAAGGAGCTTTGATGCATTTCCAAATATAATCTCCCTTTTCTGCATACTATAAAAATGTCTGCTACGGTTTGACCCCCTGAAAGATGAATGTCATTGTCGTAGCGAATCTAGAAAACAATGGTATCAACAACCACTGTTCTTGCAGGGAAAAAACAAACACAATTAATGGTAAGCCAAAATAAAATGAGGCATTGTAACATCCCGAATTCCAACCAAGATAGAATGCGCAAGAGGAAAAGTAAAGATGTCTCCATAAATCGCAAACATTAACATGCCAACACCAATAGATTATATATATATATATATATATATATATATATATATATATATATATATATATATATATATATATATATATATATAACTGAAATGTTGCCTGCTGTCACTTTCAAATTTGAGCCATTTTTAAGCTTACTGACACTCCACAAATATCAAAAATCTTGTAAAAATGGCCTTCAAGGTAGGGTGAATGGTTTGGGCCTCTGTTGAGAGACAAAAATCACCATTTAAAACTCATATTCAAGCCCAAAAAATGGCCCGAATTGCAAAAACGTGAATCAAATCTGGGCCATTTTTGAGCTTACTGACACTCCACAAATATCAAAAATCTTGTAAAAATGGCCTTCAAGGTAGGGTGAATGGTTTGGGCCTCTGTTTAGAGACAAAAATCACCATTTAAAACTCCTATTCAAGCCCAAAATATGCCCAATTGCAAAAACGTGAATGAACTTTTACTGCTGTATATATTATATATATATATATATATATATATATATATATATATATATATATATATATATATATATATATATATATATACTGAAATGTTGCAAGCCGTCACTTTCAAATCAGGGCCATTTTTGAGTTTACCGACACTCCATAAATATCAAAAATCTTGTAAAAATGGTCTTCAAGGTAGGGTGAATGGTTTGGGCTTCTGTTGAGAGACAAAAATCACCATTTAAAACTCATATTCAAGCCCAAAAAATGGCCTGAATTGCAAAAACGTGAATGAACTTTTACTGCTATATATATATATATATATATATATATATATATATATATATATATATATATATATATATATATATTACTGAAATGTTGCAGGCCGTCACGTTCAAATCTGGGCCATTTTTGAGCTTATGGACACTCCACAAATATCAAAAATCTCGTAAAAATGACCTTCAAGGTAGGGTGAATGGTTTGGGCCTCTGTTGAGAGACAAAAATCACCATTTAAAACTCATATTCAAGCTCAAAAAATGGCCCCAATTGCAAAAACGTGAATGAACTTTTACTGTTGTATATATATATATATTTTACTGAAATGTTGCAGGTCGTCACTTTCAAATCTGGGCCATTTTTGAGCTACACTCCACAAATATCAAAAATCTTGTAAAAATGGCCTTCAAGGTAGGGTGAATGGTTTGGGCCTCTGTAGAGAGACAAAAATCACCATTTAAAACTCATATTCAAGCCCAAAAAATGGCCCGAATTGCAAAAACGTGAATGAACTTTTGCTACTATTGGTGATACTTCTCATTATAGCCTCTTTGCTTCTCTAATATCTACTGAGCTTACTCGATTATGGATGAAGATCGTTGCATATACTTAACAGTTCACTGCTGCTTGTCATCACCCCAATCATTTTCTTGTTGAGGTGGTGTAAAAGATCACAACATTATGTATATATAATACTTCAGCTTGAGCACTCAATAGGTTATTAAGGAAACCTGTATATGTTGTTTATTAATGAATATCTTGTTCATTGTCAGCCAGTTCCTTATTTACTTGATCTTCTTTATATTCTTATATGAATTGCTCTACTAAAATTGCTCAGAGAGTTTTCGTTGGCTATATATTTCAGAATGGATTGCACTTAACAAGTCATTCATTACAATTTGTTATCTTTTGATTTCCATCGATTCTTTTGTCTCTCACAACCATTACAAACCATACAAACAATCACTACCCAATTTTCTTCTACATTGTATATTTTCTTTGTCTTCAGAGATTTCTAGAATCCGCCACCCTATAAAAGAACCTTTGTTCATGATGAATCAACTTGGATGGATACATTAATGATGACTTTTTCTTTAACCATAAATTCATACGTCTATATTGTCATTGTTATAGCTTCCCTACCCGATGGCTTTTACTCGTCGAGCCCCAATGTATAATTTTTCAGCTTTTGAGATAAAAACTTTTTACTTCCTTCAACCAACTATAAAGTATTTGATCATTTCATTGGATCAAACGTAAAATCTTTTATTTCTTTTTTGTAATAATCTTGCACAAAATACAAACTTAAAAATTTGTGTTAGTTAAAATATCCTTTTGGGACCTTATAACACAAATAATTTAAAAACTATAGTATTAATTGGAGGACAATTATAATATTCAAAATTAAATATTTCCAATTAATATTATACTTAGGAAAAATAATTATAAAATATAAATAACATGTCCTTCGTGTAAAATACAATCATAGGGCTTCAAGATCTAATTCATTTATGTGACACTCCTGCAAAATGAGTTTGATAGTATTCTACTAAAGCCATTTTGATAAAATTTTAAAAAAATTGCACATAGTGTATTTCATTGGGATTTATTTTTAGAGGACATAGTAAATGCCATCAAATGATTCTTAAACTTGACATAATTATGCTAGATGAAAACTCACCTTTTGAATGCACATACATACCTAGAAATTGACCTCGTGTTCATAGATCTTCAGGTGTTGATCATAGGTAGCACGCAAATTGCATAGAGAAATTTGTTTTCGGCATGAATCTGGAACTCTAAAATTTTATAATTTTAGGGTTCCAACAGACCATCCCTAGGAGAACCTTTACATTGGGTCAAAGGGACTAGTAAAGAAAATGAACATTGCCAAAGAACCTATCATGAAAGTATCGACCAATAATAGGACACAAGCAAAGACAAACTCCTCCCCCACACCCCCTCCCAACCCCCCCTGCCACCCCTTCTCCCTACCCCTACCCCCTTAAATGATACCAACCATTCGATAGAAGAGATGGATAGTTGAAGAATTGTGAGGCATTGGAAGCACCATCACAACCAATCCTCCTTCAATCCATCAGATGAATGCAATCCAATACCATGCAAAATTTGATACTATTTGGTGATACAAAAATTAGAGAGAACTATATAAGAATATCTCATATAGGATTTTCTACCTGAAACTCTATTTTAATAAATTACACTATAGTTCTTGAAAAGCCATATAGGCTTTTCTACCTATGAGAAATGATGAATACCAAAAGAATGAATGGTTCACCATAATTCATTGCATGGAGTCAACTCATAAATATTTCTTCTTACAAGTGAATTAAAAGAAAATTAAAAATATTTAATAAAAATAGAATAAAGTAACTCATAAGGAAAAATGAGTTGCTAATCCCTATAAGTATGCTCTATAAATTCCTAGTTTTAAGGTAATGACTAAACAAATGAAATTTATGAAGATGATAAGAAAGAACCTATAATCTTTAGCATTGTGGTATTCTACTAGCAAATCATTTGGTTTGTCTTGTAGCCTCTTTTGTCTTGGAATCTTGAATTTAATATAGGACCTCAACCACATTGTCTTCATAGATCGATCCTCTCATCCTAGTTGACCTAGTGTAATTGAAAGGTTTGTGCGCTTTAAGTAACTAGTCTTAGGTAGTGTCAAATCTTCCCTAGAGATGCATATTTTATTCCTTATTATATGTTAAAACTCAATAGAATGTTGACAATTGAACTACTTCTTGCCTCACAATAGACTAACTTGGAGATGACACAAGAAATAATACATGTTATATTACCTTTGTAGTGCCTTCTTCTTTTGTGAAATAAGAGTCTTCTTCAAAAAATCTTATTACTTGATTAATCTTTAGTATTTCAATTATTTATTTGCATAAGACCTCTTTTTTTGGACAAAGATTCCTTGACCTTTATTTAGGTGCTCACAAGCATCCACAAAGACTAAAAAGCCATTAATAATATTTACCTCCAAAAGTTGGCCATCATTTATTATCTCATTTGAAGAATGTAGTTTGGTCTCTTCTTTTCAGGATTATTCACTTTGGTGAATCACCCCTTTTATTCTATTAAAAAAATAAATTATTTTGGTAGTTGGGATAATTAGGGAGTAGGAAAATTAATAAAAAAGCATAAAAAGCTACTTTAGTATGATTGCATGATAGTTGCACAATTACTTAGATATTGTCTTAGAGTGAGATAGATGTGCAATCATTAGGTAAAATTTTGTTTATTATATAACATCAAATTTGTTGGGTTTTTAAAAAATAAGGCCTCTCACTTCATCCCTCAAATCTTTGCTAAAAAGTTTAGGTGAATAAAAGGTGGAGAGTTATTTTTCAAATCGATTATTTGTTTGTTTATTTATTTTTTTCGTAGCCATCTATTATAGAAGTGGTTGACATGGGAAAATGTCAGAAAGGCTGACCATCATTATTATTGAATTTTTATTTATTCATTATATATTAATTTTATTATAGATGTCAACATAACTTTTTATGAATACCTTGAAAAATAGCCAACCACTCTATCATTCTTGATTTTATTTCATGTCATCATCATTCTATAGATTTCTTAGACATCGTTAAACTTTATCTCTTAGTGATTCTTTGCCTATAGGGGTAACTTCCCGTGTTGTATTTTAGTTGGCCTCCTCTACATTTTCCATTTTCTCTCATATTTAATTATTTGGGTAATTTATTCTTGACTTTCTTGGTTGTTAATCTTTGATTTCTTATAGATGCAATTAATTATAAGGGCATATCCTAGATCCATGGAATCAACCCAAACAATTTTTTTAGATTTGTGCAAACTTAGAATGCCACTATTATCATTTTTCAATTAGATAATATTGTCATTAGATTATTAGCTATCTACACCTTTCCTTTTCAATTGTTTTTAAAATTAACATTTATTTCTAAATTATCAACTTCAACTATCATTAATTTAATCCAAATTGATTTATATTGTATACAATTTATTTAGCTAACATAAATTATATTCGAAATTAATTATCGATTTATTTAATTAACTTGGTATAACAATTCTTATCTAAATTAAACATTGTAATAAAATCGTATTCATTTAATATAGTAAATAAATAATTTCACACTAAAATTTTAATAAGAAAATATGTTATTTATATTTTTGGAGGTTCATCGAGCCTAGAATTTGACTATTTATATAGTCGTTTTTTTCACTTTTAGATTGTATATGACAACCTACAAAATTATTGGATTGTATTCATTGACATACTAGTTTTATCTAAAATTGTATATATGACACTTCAAACTATTAATAAATTGTAAAAAATATAGTAGATAATATATATTGTATAGTATTATAATTTATAATATGATATATTCTTTTAAAATATTTTTTATAAAATATAATTTATTTAAAATATTTTAAAATGGTAAGATAGATTGTTTTTAATTTTATAATATTTTAATATGAACTTTTAAAATAGTTTCTATTTTAATTATAAACAAGATTTTTGAATATGAATTTAAAAACTTACATAAGATTTTGCCAATTAATAGTTTTTACTTAAAATGTCAAATAAAAGACATTGCAATGAAAAAACTATAATAAAAAAATCACATGACAGACGGGTGACCGTCAAACTCCAGGCCCGAGTTCATCCATCACGTGCCCTAAATTTAAAAACAAAAAGCATGAACGTTTAAAAATGAAAGAAGCACGACCGTTTGAAAAAAAAAACCTCTGAAACTACACTACATGGAGGAAATGGTGACGATTAAAAAAAAGCATGACCGTTTAAAAATGGACGACTGTTAAGAAAAACCATGACCATTTTTTAAAAAACATGTTTTTTGAACTCTTATAAATGGTGACTTACAGCCGGGCGCTCCTCATCACTTCCCGGCATTGTTTTGTTTGTTTTCTTGTTTGAGTCTGTGTTATTTTTTTTTCAATGTTTTTATTGAATTTTTCATGTTTTTTCAGAGCATGCATGCTAGTCTGGTCTCTCTGTCCATGATTTGTTGTTTTTTGGTTGGTTTTTCTATTTTGCACAGGAAGAGGCAGGATAGATGAAGAGGGAAAGCAAGAGGCAGAGACAGAGCAATGGCAATTTATGCAGAATATTTGGCAGGAAGCGTGGCAATTCCTAAATTGTCTTTGTCTTTTGAGTTTTTTTACATCCTTTGGGCTGTGGGTTATGGTTACCGTCTTGTTTCAATCAGTAATGGGCCTGATGGGAGCTTGATTGGAAGCTTGGAACTCATACGAAATACTGATACATATGGTCCTGCTATTCCTAGAATTCGACTTTATATTAAGTATGGTTTGTGTATTGTTGCTTATTCATCGGTTCTTTTGTTTTTCACTTCAAATGTGTTTTGGGTTTCATCCTATGAAAATGATCGCTTCATCTGATTTTTGATTGTTTGATGTTTGGGTGTTCTGATATTTGAATTTTCATGTGTCTGGTCAGCTGAACTTTTGTGGAGGATTTGATTAATTGTTTCAAAAGCTACTAGACACTGTAAGTCAGGGATGTTCTGTTATGCATTGGGTTTATTGAAGGCTTTTTATCCCTATTTGAAAATTTGTAGAAATGTATTTTGGTTTGTTGTGCATAGGAATCCGGATTACTAGTATAGTTGGCTATATACCATTTTGGTTCGAGGATTTTAATGATTTGGGTATGGTGGCTTATGCCCCGATCTATTTTTACAGTGAGTCTGATTTGGGTGGTTTTGATGTATTGGGTCTGTTGGATTGATCTACTCTCAAATGTATTGAGTATGTATGGCGGTATCTTTATTTTAGTTATGCTAGTTAAGACCACCATGCTGAGATGGTTCCAGGCCGAGTTATAGATGTGATTGGGATGCTCTTCATGATCAGTAGCAAATTTTCGTTATTGCCATTTGATCAATATGTTGAGGATTCCCCTCTTTGCGCACACTTAAACTGTATCTGGCCTTGAGTCTTAATCTGCTTCTTATCTGAATCTTTTTTTCTAAATCCTGTAGGGTCGAGCAAAGGACCAATGAAGTGAGATTCCAATGCAGGCATGAGACACATTACGTCTCCTGCCTAATCACATTATGTGTTTGTGTGTATGCTTCCTAACTTGATAATTGTTTGACATTTTTTATTTCCTGTGATTGAGAATTATTTTGGACATTTTTCCTTTCCTGTGATTGAAAATTATTTTAGACATTTTTTCTTTCAATGGTAGATTATATATACAGGCAGCAATATAGAGATAGAATTATTGTAAACGGCACCTTAACTGCGGAAATCTTGCGTAATTGTATTTAACCTATTCAATCTCATAGATACTAGTGGGTTTCATGATGTATACCATATCTGTGTTGGTCATATCCTCTTAGCTTTAATTTCTTTTTGTTACTGCCTATGTATTTTTCTGTTCCTTGGCATTGTCCGTGTATATGGGGAGCCGTAACCTGTAGACATTTATATACCATCTCTTAGTTTTAACTTCTATTCGTTACGGCCTGTGTGTATTCTTCTGATCCTTGGCACTGTCTGTGTACATGCCATCTAAGAGGCGGTTCTGGTCAAGATCTAATCAATTTTTGAGGCAGCATCTACATTTTCCAAGGAAATGGAGGTATTGGCTGCTCTTGCAAGTGGGACTAATTCATTCCGTGTTGCCTTGGTTGAGGTAAGTTTTTTGACTGCATTTTTCATCTCCTCTGTTTCTTTAAGTTTTGAAAGTAGCCATTCTGCAGGGTTTAGTGGTGTTTTCTGTAACATCCCGTCAGTTGCTTGGAGGGTGGATTTTATAAAGAAATAGTAAACATTGAGAGAAAGAAGCATAGTAAATTGCCAACTTAATGAGGCATGAGCTACCATATGGGCTGGCTATGGGCATTAAATTGGAGAGGACAGGAGGAATGGCACAAGTCAGAGACTAAGGCAGACTTGCCATAATGGAGGATGGCATCTCAATCCAATGAGGACGGTAGATAGCTGGATGCGTGGGAAAAGGTCCAGGGGCAGTAGAAACTCAGAGAAACGCAATTGGTGTTGAAAATCCAAATTCCAAACATTGTTTCCCACATTTTCACTGCCTCTGACTTAGTGAGACATCGACTAGGTGAAGGACACTCTACCAGACTTGTTTCCCACATTATCACTGCCTGTGCCTCAATGTGAGACATCGAATAGGTGAAGGACTCTCTACCAGACTTAAAAAGGAGAGAAAAGAATTGAGAAGGCAGAATGGTGTGAAGAGAGAAAGAAGAGCAGGCAGTGGGAAGACGGGAAAACCGGGTGGGAAAAGAAGACAATAACGTGAGGAGTACAAACAAGGATTATGACATGATTGGAGGCGACCAGGATTTAGTGGAGTTGCAGAGGCAGGTAGAGAAGAAATAGAGAAATGCATGGGTAGAAGGGGTTGACCGAATTTTGTTAAGGGTTATAAATCAGCATAAGGAATAGATGAGTTTTGTTAGATGGTATGGTTGCAACTACTGTGCAGAGAAATATAAACTCTTGGGCCACCATTATTGAAAATGCATACAATGGATCTGTTGGGCTACAAAAACTTTCAAGAAAATGCAATCGGATAATGGCACGTGCTTTGGTCTCTATTCTCTTTCATTGCTTTGGAATCGCCTTCAAATTCTCACTCATCATCAGGGAAACTAGTTTTTATGCCGACATGCATTTTCAGTAGCAGAGCGTTTGAAGGCAATTGCTTTGAAATCGTCTTCATATTCTCCCTTCCCTTTTATTTGTTCTTGGTACTTGTCAATATCAGGAGAATCTTTCATCTCAAAAAGCACTGGGAAAAAGTAGTATTGTGTCGCCTGTCATATTTTGGCGGGTTTATAACTAGATATTTGGTTCAATGGTATAGTGGATTTTAAAATTCTTCTGTTCTATTCATTTTCTTGATTTATAAATAGTTTATAAAGGTAAGATTTGATCTATTTTCTCTCTGAGGCTTGAAGTCTATTGAATTTGGAGGACTCGTAACCATCTCAAATGGTTTTTCTTGAACGCATTTGGTTTTATGAATGCACAATTTGCTGAAATTCAATTTTCCAAACTTGCGTATAATAATTATTCCGTGGCCTCTGGAATTTGGTCTGCTGGATAATAATTATTTGGGCACCAGGGATGTGAAGTATCACGGTATACTCTGCCGTTTACAGAAAGTTTATCATAGAAAATTAAAGGGTTATTCTTCTTGAAATGGGAACCTGCATTGCATTCTGAATATATGGGTCGACTTAAGAATTCAACAAGTGCATTTGTGGGTAAGGTTGTAGACTCCTGTTTTTTCTCTTGTTCTCTTTCTCTGATCTTACATGACAGAGGAATGTTGGGCCAACTTTATTAATTCTAGCAGAAGGTTAATTGGGCAGTTTCTTGAGTTTCTGCCTAGATATATTGGTCAACACGAGGTCTACTGCAGGGGATATTCAGGGATTCTGAGGGTGCTTCAAATCAAACCAAACTGCAGAGCCCATAAATATTTCATGCACTATACACTTCGGTATTTGTAAGATTGCGAATGTGGATACTGATCAAGCCTGTAAAGATGAAACCAATCAGAGAATTCAGGAGAATTCATCTACTGTTAAAGAAGAGACCTTCAATACCACCTCACAAGGTCTTACTGTTAAGTTAGGTCTGGATCATAAATCCCTAGGGATTAAATGGAAACGTGTTACAGTTGTAGCGGCAATTCTGTTGGTTTTAGAGGCTGGCGGAGGTCCAAGAAATGGAGATGACAAAACAGTACACCAGGTATAAACATAGACAGAGGAGGCAGCAGATTGAACAAAGTGTGACTCCTCCAACACGCTTGGAAGCTTTGTCCAATATGTGGATGCTACATATTCTAGGGAGGTACACATTCATCTAAATTTCTAATAATTTCATTACATCTTCCAAACCAAGGTCTTGTTATTTTTCAACATTTTTTTACTGTTATTAGGACACTTGATTTATTTGGGTATATTTGTTTATGTTTGAATTCAGCGTCCTCCAACTGCTGTGAGGTCTGAGCAAATTTGAAATAGAAATCTTTCGCCATTACCTGCACAGCCAACTTTTCAATCTCCAAGTTCAGTGCATTCTTTCTCATGATGTCTCTGTTAGGAGATCATATAACATCTAATTCTAAATGCTTGTATGCAAATGTTACCCTGTTTCTCATCTCCTATTTTGAGTTTCTGTTAAAGCCACTGAAGCAGACATTTATTTATTAATCCGGTATTTATCAGTAAATTTGATGTGGGTTTTAGTAATCCGGTATTTATTATCAGTAAAAATGTATGCGGGTGTAGATCATTAGGAGGTTTTCATTAGGATATTAATTTGAATGCTGGTGTTTCATAGGTTTTAATATGTAAGATTCATTTAGGTTCTGGTAATTCACAGCTTTTCATTAGTCAACTTTATGTATGTCAGTAATTCGCAGGTTTGTATTAATACAGTTCTTGGTATTAATGAACATTGGTTTCTCTTTCATTTGGGCTATATATTCTGATTAAGAATGGTTTGTCTTATTAATGGACCAGACTTTATATCAATTCAACTCTTGTCATCATGAACACTTCTTTATTACCCATTATGAATGTTTGTTTTGTTAATATAGTTTTCATTTGAATCCAGAAGGAAATAATAGCTGAGGAGATGTAAACAAATTGGAGATGCAATTTTCTGTGGACTGTATGTAAGCACCATGAACTGGATTAGACAGTTGCAAAGCAGCTTTGGGATTCCATTCCTTGTGCTTATTTTTCTGACATACTGGACTCGGATTTCTTTACAACTTACCTTACAAATTTTGTCACTTTTGCAACAATGCTTTCCTTTGTATATAAAATTCATCGTTGTGCAACTTTTGGAACATAAATTGACATCCATCCAGACGTAGATGATTCATAAGTCAGTTTGATAACATAGGAAGTATTCCTCAGTCATATGGATCTTCCTCTGATCAGCTGTATTGAATAAGCATATTTCAAGAATTTTCCTAAATGACTAAAATAAAATGGTGTGAGGTGGAATTTTCAATTCTTTGTACAATTTGAGTTGGTTTAGTGGTGGGGAACTTGTGCTGTCACAAGTTTGTGCTCTTGAAAGAGAGGTCACAAGTTCAAATCCCAAGGGGCAAGGTATGTATGCCTCGTTTGTAGCACAGCTAGGTGCCTCCCGCAAGAAGTATGGGATAGTCCCATATTCTTATAAGCCATCTTCACGCCATATACAGACTGCCTGACATTGTGGACTATAAAAGAATCTTTCTTTCTTTTTCTTTTAATTCATCAATCCAAAGAAAGGTATCATTATAGAATGCACTCTTTTGATGACTGAACCTTCATATTCCACAATTGAGTAGTGATTCCTATGGCTTTGAGGCTTATTTCGTAGAATTTGAAGTGGCCAAGAACTGAACTAGACACCATCAGTTACAACGTACTACTAGGAAATGCTCATTAAATTCTTTTTGGCTTGCTTTGAAAGAATTGCACTTTTAAGTTGGTAGAAATATATGAAATAAAAAATAGTTGCATGACTTTTTTTTTTCCCTCTAATATTATTGAAAGCAATTTTTCAACTTAACTAGCTTGATTCCCCATGATTAGATTATAGCCTTATACGTGCTCATACAATACTTTTTTAGATAAAGTACCAAACTCTCTCAAATAAATCTACACTTAGCATTTAAATATTTGCACAGCTTTAGCCTATATTATTTATCCTTTTATTACTACCCTTACCATTAATTCAAATAGATAAATGGTTGAATGGTGCTATCAATGATCTTTTCAAAAAGGATTCAACTGATCATTTGGTTGATTTTTTTTTATTGATAATTTGATTGTTGATCAAATGATCTCTCTCAACATATTTTATATAAATTTTTTAGAATATAAATATGATAATTACTAATTTTTTAAGTAAAAATTAATAACCCAATAAATATTCCAAATATGCAGATCTACTTAATACCATTTCAAGCAACTTGCAATATTAGAAACATAGGACACTGGAAAATGTCTTGATCCAGTGCCAGAGGCAATTCTCTAATACTATGTCTGCAGAGTGACACCGAGAGTATCTTATTCGAATGGAGAATAAGAGTATCTCAATTGTCATTGCAGTCAAAGCAGAGTAAATTTTAATAACATTGCAAACTAGAGCCTCATAGGATTGTGTGTCAATTCTTTGAGGGGTTAGTATTTGTGCAAGTTTGTATAGAGATGCAACATCAGAATTAGAATATGAGATGCCACCAAATAATGAATTCCAATAGTTAACAAGAGATGATTTACCATACCCACTAAGCACTAGGCATTGAGAAACTATTTGCAATAATTGCAAACATGCAATAGACACATGAAGTACTATAATGTTAGCAATGAAGTATGCAAGTAGTCATAATATACCATATGCCATTTGAAATCTGTAATAGGTTCAATCTTTCTCACTATCTCACACCATTTCATCTGTGTATATCTCTCATGTCATTTCCATTCATCAATAATGGTTTACTTTGAGTTACCTTATAAAGCGTAAACCAATGACCTCATACCTCATTTGGGCCTCTACAACTATAGGAATGTGTGTATTGGAATGGAGATCGGAAATGTCATCTGCCTGTAGACAATTATCAAAGTAAACAAATCAGGTATAAATGTTTAAAATGCTGCCTTTAGTATAATTCATAAAAATGAGTGAATGGAATGGCCAAAACAATTCATGACAAATTTTTCAAACAAGAAAGGAAATGAAACTGGTTTTAACTTTTTTTTCAAAATGATGCACCTCTTACAGCTTATTTCTTTATAATTTTTGGCACTGTTTCAGATTATACAGTAGATATCCATTATATCCTCTATACTTTTGTGTTAATACAATAATTCCTTAATAAGGCCCTTCCAAATACACATCCTAGCTCTGATAGGTAACTTCTCTTTAGTTCGTTCAAAGATTCCTACAGTAGATATGACTCGTTGGACAAATTTTTTTTAATGTAAATAAGTATTCTAATAATATATTTTTTAATGTAAATCAGTACTCTAATAATATATTTTTTGATAAACCACAGATTTCCCTGATATATTTTTGGATAGACACGATCCTATAACCACACTAAAATAACGATGCACAACCATTCTTCAGAGATGTGCCTCCATACAAACCTAGGTAGACAAAAATCGAAGTATGACTTGATGCAGGTTTATCTCTCAGACATTTGTATGAGTTTTCACTGTGGGAAAAGGATCCTGAACAGCTAGCAATCCTAAAAAGCATGGATTATCAAAGTGGTGAGCAAGCTCCAGAAGTTTTTGGTCTCCCTGCAATCAAGTTTCATTGTAAATCTTTTAAGACAGACTAGATTAAATTTAGATAAAAAGATAACTGTGCTGAGACTTAAGTACTTAATTTAGAAAATTCATCTACAGCAATGTTTCTTCCATAGGTTTTTTCTCAAATTTTCAGAGGGACTAAGATTTTCATTCCTTGGGGACCCATCTATCCTCATTAGGCAGGGCCCATCACCACCACATACAGAATGAAACATGTATATCATACAATTGGGATTAAGAAGCTCTATAAGTTTATACGAAAGCATTTTAGTTTCGCTTTTATGAGAGTTTCTGATTGGTATTCAGTATCCTTAAAAATGTAGATTAAAAGTTGAAAAAGAGATTGCAACAGACTTAAAATAAAACTTGTTTTCGAGAAATAATTCTGGAAATTGGGGATCTGAGAACAGAAAACTCACCGAATGTGTGTAAGGCGATAGAGAACATCATTCATGCCACCAACATCTTCGTTAAGAGAATCCGTGTCATATAATTTTATAAATGCAACATTTTTTATTTATATTTTTTTTGGAATCACCAGCAACTTGAACATAAAATCTTCCACCATAAGAAACTTCCAAAACAAGAACCTTCAGACTTCCCTCATCGATGTTGAATCAAAGCATTTCCATTACCAACTTCTTGACATTTAACATAATCTATCCGGACCTTCAAACATTTTTTTTTGTACATTTTCTTCAGCAACCTGAGCAAGAAAGTGGCTCAAGGATGGATGTATATTAAGTGTTGGGTGTTCAACACTGAAGGATGGATTTATCTTGCTGATGGAAGTTCTTTTGATTCAACATCGATGAAGGAAGTCTTGAAGGTTCTTGTTATGGAAGTTCTTGACTCAAAAATTTCTTCTTTTTAGCTGATTTGAGTCGACAAGAAAAAGCTTCAATCCAAGAAGGGAGATATTTTTCTTTCACAGCTTGGTGTAGATGGTTACTGGAGCAGGGCAATGGTGGTTGTTTCTCTCACAGGAGGAACAGAATCGCAGCATATGCAGTGCATTGACCCAAATAATATGCAGAGAAACAATCCAAAGTATCTTGGAGCAGCCATTTTGATGAAATTCAAACACAAGGCAACTAAGCAAAATCAAAAGAGACTCTCACATATATATGAAGTCGGGTTTTTGACTGTGTAAACAGAGAAACTAAAAGTTCTCTGTACTCATTCAGTTTCCCATATCTGTATCCCTTTAGTGGAAACACAGTAGGCAGCATGTCTTTCATGACCACTCTATTTCCTTTGAGAACTTCCAAAAAAAATCCATGACAGCGTAAGAGTAAATGGTTTGTTACTTCCAAATGAAGAAATCAAAAGCATACTACACAATTTTCGTATTGATTGCGCACCTTGTACTTTTTAGCGAATTCGTCCCATGGGGAAAGTTGTTCCAAGGGCAACTATATCTGCATAATGGAGGTATAATTTGCAACGAAATGGTTACTATATCAAGACAATCTAATTTAGTATTATTCGTTTTTGCTTAAATTAAGGGTAAATTAAAGGTTTTTGAAAGTTTCATAGGTCGATGAAGCTCAACTAATTCTAAGGAGCATTTAAAGTAAGATGGCAGTAAGCAGGTAACACCACATTTCAAGGGACTGAAAACAAGAAGTAAAGGTCTAAAAACTTACGGAGCAAAAAAGACCAACTATATCATTGTTTGAAACCAAAATATTTTAGGCCTTGAAACAATTTCGTTCTTAATAGTGATAGCCTCTTAGAGAGGTAGAAAGGAGCAAAGATTAAGTTATTTTCTCAAAACCAACATCCTTTTTTCTTTATTTGAATTAGACGAATTTCACATAACAAAAACTTGGTTCTCCTTGACACCCTTGTAATTTGCTATTTCTCTTTCCTAAAAGACCTCCAACAACAATGCATTAATGATAGATTGAAGAGTGTGATCCCAAAAATTATGATAAAAAAGTGAGAAACAATTAAATAGCAGAGATAATCACATGGACTGTGAAAATTTGATAGCATTAATCATTAACATGAGGTTTAGGAGGAAAAACACATTCTTACTTTCTCCAAACAAGTTACAAGCATTTGTTGTTTTGACACCCTACCACAATATGACCCACTTTGAGACAACTATTGCAAACCACAAGTGAATCCTTCAAGACAATTCATTGCACCCAAATGCCTACTTCGGAGGATAAAGAAGTTTGTGAATTAATTTTTTTGTTATAGATTGATTTTATTTTTCACCAACATTTTGTAGTGTGTTGGATTAATTAAAGAGCTCAACCCATATGCTATTAATTGTGGTATACATTATTATTTCTTGTATTTGTATTTTTTCAAGTTCTATTTACAAAACAAATTTAAAAATACGCAAGTTTAGTATTTTTAATGAATCTAAGTATTTTATAAGTTTAGTAATTAAGTTAAAGCAATAAAGAAATATTAGAAGTATATTTTATATTTTAAAATAGAGAACTTAGAAAAAAAGGTTATTTGTAGATATGAAAAGCCAAAAGAAGAGAGTTTGTCATTTTGGAAGTAGATGAAGCTATATTGCTCTATTTTGGATTGTTTTGGTGATCAAGAGGAGGAATCTAGAAGTTGCATCAAGGTCTACTTTTTTAATTCTCAACCTATATGTCGCTAGGACACCATTGCTCACAATTCCATCATCTTCGGTACAATCTCATCCATATGATAGTGGTCACGCCCTTCAACCATATAGATGTCATGTAAGGTCATGTCTTATTCTTTGCAATGCTACAAAATGATCTTATAATGAAGATAGGTTGTCAAGATTGCATGGCATCATATAATACATTAGGGGTATGCCTTGAGAAGTTTGAGAAATTAGATTTCCTTGATAACAATCAAGCCTCACAAAATATTTGAAAGATTAAATATATAAACCTTGGAAGGAATGCAAAATGATAGGGATATTAGGTCGCAATATATTTGTGAGTCTGTAATTGTAGTAATGTAACAATTCTCAAACCTATAAATACTATTATGTTGTTGGCTATGTGTGTAGGCTTATTTCTTTGTGTTGCCTTGTGATGATTATGTGTGTTCATCCAAATGCTACTTTATTTAATAAGTATTTCATGACCATTTACGGTCATTGGACATGGGAGAGGATAATAATGTGTTCAAATAGAGGGAAAATTCAAGAGTAAAAATGATAAAAAAAAAAGTTGTATATGTTGGATATGATCATAAGCACATTAAATTCCAAGGTAGGAGAATTAGAGGAAATGAAATAGACTTGGGTATTTAGGTCTAAAATAGGTTAATTGTGATTTTGGATGTGGGTTTAATAGGAATACTTAGTACACGAAAAAGTTGTAAATGCCCATTACCACACTTATTGAACAAGGTACTAGGAGTGAGTATAGAAAGAGGAAAAGTGTGAAGTAGGCACTTTTCATCTCTATTTTTTACCCTTACTTTAGCATGCATGTGACCTACAACAAATCAATTATAATTTAGAAGTAAAACTTTTAGTTGTTATTCTTGACTTAAAGGACACAAAAGACCTTGTTTGGTGTTGTTTTTATTTCTTCGCTTGAATAATTTCTTTACATTTGCAAAACACATAGAAGAAGAAATCAACATAAAATTTGATAATGTTCTAAAAAACAATTTATATGGTTCTAAGAAGTTTAATTTTTTTGTATCAAAGATGGAGGGAAGTCATGGAGATCTGATCATGTAAGCCTCCATGAAACCTAGAAGTGTTGACATAAAAGGATTCATGTTGTATACAATAGTCAAAGAATTGTTATCAAGTTTTCTCCCATGAAGGATATAATATATATCAATGTGATTGGTGTAGCATGCATAAATATGTGTGTCACTTATACAAGGGCATCTAGTATGGGACCCCTGAAGGTGTCGCTTTAACCATTAGAGCATGTGTAAGGAATAGGGTAGTACATGTAGGGAAATCAATCTATAATTTAGAATAGATTAGTAGAATAGGATATTGGAATACCATAAGATTATATGAGAAAATGAAGTTATGTTTGTTATACAATAAAATTAGAAACATTAAATGAAGCACATAAATTGCATGTCAACAATACATATGTGATAGATTTACATGGGAAACTTTTGTTAAAAAAACCCATTACTAAAAGGACAATAGTAATTTAACTAGTCAAGAAATATATATCCAATACTACACATCTCTTTCAACAATCTTAGTGTATAGATAAATTATATAAACCTCTACCCCTCAAACTTTACACCTTCAAGATAAAAAACATCAAACCAATTTTATGTTATTAAACCTTGGCATATCTATGTGAGAAAATGACTATAGTTGGCACCATAGTATATCAACCATCTAATTATCTAACTACTACATGGAATACCATAATCACACAACCATCATATGGTCATACCATGACATCTACCTATCATATTACGTCTTAGATGACCTCTCCAAATTACATGACCAATATATACATAATGAACTAGTGTTGCTTACCACTAGTCAAAATATATCGAATTTGCACCTTTTAAACTACTATTTTTTTTACTCTATGCAAACACAATCCATGGTTTTTGGTACTAAAATATTTTATCCATACTAGCTACTTTTAATAACTCTATGCACCCCTAGGACCTTTTTCATGCAAGTAGTGATCACCACATATATACTCCAACAACATTATCAATTCTCATACACTATCATACATATTATCTATGACATGCACCTATAACTATATGGTTATGATATCTTCTCTAAATGACTTCTAGTTGGGAACACAACAAAATTGAATTGAGATAAGCCTCTATGCTAAATTATGATACTTGAAACTCACCACATTTATTTACCATTTATAGTGAAATAATTATCAAAATAAGCTTAGAGAAAAGTTCATCATCTTCCAATATTGAAAACTACACTAGGAACTTTTTGCAAGTTAATAGAAAAAAAAAGTTCCAATGTTCTACCACTTGATATTCACTATAGAAGTACTTATAGGATTTGAAGAAGTTAACATCATGTGTGAGACTAAGTCAAACTCATTTTATCCTTGCGCCATGGAAACTTAGTGGTATTCATAATTTTTGTCAAAAAATCAATATTATTTACCTAAATACTGATTTTATTCATGTATACCTTCCTTGTTTCAACCTTTTTCCCAACAAAATGATACTTTACATCTCCATGTTTATTCCAAGCATGATACACAAAATAGTTTTCCAAACAAATTATACTTTGTAAATCACACTTCAATATTGTATGACTATTAAAACCAATACTGGTATCTAGTCATTGTAACCACACAAATTATTTGCAAGCATGTGTTGTCACCATGAGCTCTTATTTAGTAGTAGATAATGCAATTTTCTATCATCCCCCTCATCTAATTCACTTCCACTTTAAAATTGAGTAAAGACATAAGTACTTGTTGATATCTAGTTATCCATATATTTAGTAGTAATTAACTCGTATATATTGATAACCTTGCACACATAATTAGTTCAATGATAACATAAATATTAATCAAGAGAAATTCTATCACTTTTAAGAGATGTTTTCGTCCAGAGATCATTGAAACCTGCATGACTTACTTCTCTTATTTCCACATGAATGTATGCTCTAACATCCTCTATATACAAGCAATAAATTGGCACACTTGAAAATGCACCTTCTTTATCTTTGATTTCCGCAACAAATGGGTGTGGCTTCAAAATAGATCACTACTTGAGCTGAGGACCGACAACAACTGAAATCAACATTATATCTACAACTAAGTTTTGCTCCCTCTAACACTTTTTCTTCACAAAATACACAACCACTCTTCTTCGTGCAAGAGCTCTCCAAATTATCAATTCACAAGTGAACAAAATGAGTCCAAAAATCCAATATATTCAACTTACCGAAGTAAAATCAGTCATAAATGCGTTATATACCGAAAAAGATGGTAAATACTTTGTTTTTACTATGGACCAATCAGACCATCCAAAATACACTATAAGTAACTTTTTGAGTATTGCTATGCTAAAAACTCTTCAACACCAAACTTTGGGGCAAGATATTCTTTCAAACCTCCTCCTCGGACCTAGCCCTCTGATTAGTTTTTTGAAGAGGGATCAACACCCTTAGCTAGTGGGGATCCATCTTCAATCTTCTCTTCAATCTTATCCTCTAATTTCTTTACCCAAATAATCTTCATTTTCTCTCTTTCTTAATTGACATCAATTTTCTTTGTTGGACCGTCAACCTTATATATCCTACTTCTACAATGCTTTGCAATGTGACCCATCTTGTTACAATTATAACATATTGGACCTCTCTGAGGTTTGCCACCATTCATCTTGTCATTTTTTATTCTCCTGTTTGACTTGCATTCAATGACCTTGTGCCCATATGCATTGCAAGTAAAGAAAATTTCATTGAATGAAAAACATAGCTTATGTTTGTATATCCATTTCTCATCATCCTAGTTCCTACTTCTGCGTTCAGTAGCCTTATGTCCAAACTTATTGCAATAGTGACATTTTATACTAATTGATTGTTTTTTTATTTTACTTATGCATTCACTAGCTCTATGACCAAATCTATTACATGAAAAACAATTTTTACTAAAAGAGTACTAGGATGCAGCCTAAGAAAACCTTCCATCATTCTTCTTGTTGTTCTTGATTGGAATGAAGTTAATGTCCTCAACCTTTGCTTTTCCTTTAGAACTTTCACCCTTCTTAAAACCAAGTCCATCCTTGTCATTATTCTACTTTTGAGCACTAAGAATGGCATCAAGTACTTCACTTCCACCTTTTAGTTTTATACCTTTGTCAATTTGTTCCTTTTTTATTTCAATTCCTTCCTCAATTTATGTACTTCTTTTTCAAGTCTGGTACATTCCTTTATTTTTCTATTCAGTTTTGTGTCAAGATCATCCATCACTTTTCTTCCTTCATCAAGTAGCTTTCCCAAGTAGGCAATTTTGCCTTCACCCTTTTTACACATGAATCTACTTTCATCCAAATCTTTCAAAGTCGATCTTAATTCTCCTTCCATATCAACAACGCTTTCAACTTCCCAATCACGACAATTCTTAGTATCCATATCCTCACATATAATAAAGTGTTCAAATATCATATCTACCTTAGTGGTTAAACTGTCTCTTTAGGAACCTTCTTTGGTACCAATTGTTGAACTCTATTGGATGCTGAAAAGGGGGTGAATCAACAAAAAATAAAATCTGATTAAATTAAATCATTTGAATCATAGCATCCATTGAAACCAAATGCGCATGAAAGTAAATAATAGAAAAATAAATGCATCCACACAAGAACACCATGATTTTACGTGGAAAACCCAAACTAGGAAAAACCATGATGAGAATGAAACTCATAATATATAATAGTTGATTACAATGTTTGGGACCGCTGGCCAGAGAGCTCACTACTCTGGAGTTGCAAACTAAGGCGCACAACCTTAGGCAATATACAAGATAAAGACTTTCATAGTTGAAGATCACTTCTTCAAGGCAAGATACAAACAACTTTCTAGATACAAAATGAGAAATAGTATAAACTGTATGAAAAGGCTTCTATCAAAAATAAGATAACAATTTGCTGCTAAGCACTCATCTGACTACTCTAAAACACTTGTGGGTCTTTGTTTTGCCTAAGCTTTGCATCAAAATCGTATCACTTATTTTTTAAAGTTGACACCATAATGCACACCACTACCCAATCAATTCTAACTTATTTATACCATCCAGATTAACAACATTCTTCATAAAGTCAACTTGGTGAAGATGTAACATGTGTTTTGCCATCAACCCCAAAACAATCAATTTCACCAATGCACAATACACAAAAGTGTGTAGATTCCTCCACATTATCGGCTTCAAAATCTAAAAAGAGTTCTAGATATTCCACATGCATTTGCATAGATACAACATCTTCAAGGGACAGGTCATCACACACTAATCCTTACTTCGAACAAAAATTAAGATAGGCGGATCTTCACAACAAGAATTAGGAGCATGATCCAATAATATGTATCATTCTTTTGTGTACTAGCAAGACAAGGAATGCAATTAATTCCTTCACATCAACTTGAACCTGCACAGCCTATGTATTCAATCATCTGAATATATCTTTGATACTGACCAAACCAAAAACAATCTTCATATACTCTGAAGACACATCATGATAACCTTATTTAACCTTCTAAACACCTTCAGATAGATTTTGATTATTCAAGTAATACCTGACATATATACATAAATGATTCTTAACCGAACCATACAAAGTACAACCATACTTCTTTTGGACCAATAAGTTGACATCAATGACAAGTTGAAGGCATGATTCCAACAAATGGCTTGACCAATTAGAGATTCCATTAGAAACACAACATTTTTCCAATTACTCTACTTTTTGACATGTTGAAACTTCCACAAGAATTTTTTTGGACCAACCAAGGTAGGAAGGAGTGATGGCCTTGATATTGAATAGCTACAATCACCCATAAGAGTTGGATCTTATTAATACACTAGGTACTGCACAACAATTTACTCAAAGTTTAAAGCATGCAACTTGTGTAATGCTAAAATGGCCAATGTTGTGGAGGAGATAGATACCACACACTCTCCCTTGATCATAGAAGGGCTTTTTTATTTCAAAACTTGGTTGAAGGGAAATGCAATAAAGAGTTCATCTAAATATTTTAAACAAGGATGACCAATGCATCTCACTAAGGAAATACAAAACACTTGTTCACTAGTTTGGATTTATCCTTCCTTTCAAGGATCATATGGGATGATCCTAGCATCTTGATATTTGATGGAACATCATTTCTACTATCAATATCTCATGTTGTAGTTTGTAATGTGTGCACAACAAAAGACAAGTTAGAGAACACCAAGCATGTAATATTGAATTTTGAAAAGTTTATGCAATGACTTGGAGGATCTACAAATCATTACATAGCAATTGGATCAACAAAATCAACTCAATAGAACTGCAAAAATAAAATTGGCAGTCACAAAAATAAAGATGTTAGTAGCAAAAGAAGAAATGGAATAACAAAAAAAGAAAGTGGAGAGTACTACTAAAGCCCATTTTAGGTACAAAAAAAACTCATGGAAGTTGTTTGCATGGTCAAAACCTCGTAGTAGGATGAAATTATTTTCACTCATCATTTAAAATAAAGAACTAAAGAGGTCTACAAGCTTGGAGATGCCATTCCACACACTTCAACTACACTTTCTTCCATTTCAATAGATATTGTACTACCACCAAAGGCATCTCCTTCCCTTAATAACCAATGAAAATGTTTTTTTTAAAAATTAATTATTGATTAGAAGCCAACTTTTTTTATTTTGGAGGGTGATGAAGTTCATATAAATTAAATTGTTATGTTTTATCACTTTAGGTGTAACTAACTTTATGCTAATTATGTTAATATGTGGAAACTAATCATGCAAGTACTATACACTTGTAATGTATCCTCATCAAGGTTCGGGGCTGGGCTAGGCTCTGAGCGAGGGTTTGGGGGTGCAACCCCCGAGAACTTTTTTTTGTCATTTTTTAAGGAAAAAACTAACATTGAAAAAAAAACCCTAAAAAAAGCCAACTATGTATGTTGCCCTAAAAATTGCATGTTATAAGCGGCTAGAATGTAAAAGGCATGGTAATGGGGTTGTACTCATTTACTAGATAATAAGAAAAGATTGGACGATTGTGTTCTATGGATGTAGCCTATCTTGGGTGAACCATGTTTAATCTCTGTGTTATTTGTGTTGTGTATTTCTCTTCATCTTTTGTGTTTGTATCTGCATATAATTGTTAATTCGTATTTTCTTTGGATCTATCTAAACCCTAACAATGGGTATTACAGCTGTGTATTTCTATAAATTAGCACAAACTTTCAGATTTGAGTGGAACCAATGGAAGAAACCAAATTCAAGGTCAAGAAGTTCAATGACCAAAATTATCAGTTATGAAAAATGTAGATGGAAGATTACCTATATCAAAAGGATTTGTGGCAACCATTGGAAGGAAAGATAAAGAAACCGACCACGATGTCAGATGAAGATTGGGATATTCTAGATAGAAAGGCACCAGGAACCATTCGGTTGTGCCTTGCACCATCTGTAGCATTCAATATATCTAAAGTAACAATGACTATAGAACTGATGCAAGCACTGGCTGAATTGTATGAAAAACCCTCTACTTTGAATAAGATATTCTTTATGAAGTATTTATTTAATATGAAAATGAGTGAAGGAGGATCTATAACACATCATTTAAATGAATTTAATACAGTTGCCAGCCAATTGACTTTTGTAAAAGTTAACTTTGATGAAGAGGTTAGGGCTCTCTTAATTTTATGTTCTTTGTCAGAAAGATGGAATGACTTGGTTATGGTTGTAACTCTATCTCTGGTATAAATACTTTGAAATTTGATGATGTTGTTGGTGGTATCCTAAGCGAGGGAATGTGGTGGAAAAGCACAGGTGAGACTTCAACATCATCGGGTACTGTTTTAAATGTAGAGAACAGGGGAAGATCAAAGGAAAGAGGAAAAGGCCCAGGGTGTGAGAAGTCACAAGGGAAGTTAAAGAAAGGATGTTATCAATCTAGAGGAGGGAAGGATTGCTGGTAGCAGGGAAAGCTAGAACATTTAAAGAAAGATTGTTGGTCTTGGAAAAACAAACAAGGAGACAAAAATGAAGATGATAGTAAGGAAGCCAATGTTGCAAGTAATACTTTACAAGATGCCTTAATTGTAAGTTTAGATAATGTTAATGATTCTTAGGTAATAGATTTGGGGGCTTCATTTCATGTCACATCCCATAGAAAATATTTTCTAGATTATGTTCAAGGTGATTTTGGACACCTATATACTTGGGTGGTGATGAGCCCTGTCAGATTGTTGGAAAAGGATAGCTAAAAATCAAGTTACAAAATGGAAATGATTGGTTGTTGAAGGAGGTAAGGCATGTCCCTAATTTAAGAAGAAATTTAATTTTTGTAGGACAACTAGGTAGTGAAGGTTGAATAGTTACCTTTACAATGTTTGGAAGGTCACTAAAGGTGCATTAGTAGTAGCTAAAGGTGCAAAGGTAGGCACATTGTATTTGTGTATTGATAATACTTATTCTACCTTAGCTACTACAAAAAAAAGTTCCTCTAGAGACAATTACAATAGACGTTGCAAGGAGATTAAAAACTATGGCACCATAGACTTGGGCACATGAATGAGAAAGGGATAAAAATCCATCACTCTAAAAAAAATTTATTATGATTGAAGCAGATTGATTTAGAGTTTTGTGAAAATTGTGTTTATGATAAACAAAGAAGAGTTAGATTTCTCAAGGCTGGGAAAGAGACGAAGAGTGAGAAGTTAGAGCTTGTGCATTCAGATGTATGGGGGCTAGTTCATGTATCGTCTCTCGATGGCTCTTGATCTATTATTTTATTTTTATAAGTGATGCAACCAAGAAAACATGGGTGTATTTCCTAAAATAGAAGACGGTTCTAGGAACCCCACAAGAAAATGGTGTGTTTGAGAGAATGAATAGGACCATCATGGAGTGTAAAAGGAGCATGAAATTGCATGTTGGATTGCCCCTACAATTCTGGGCAGATAGTGTACATATTGTTGTTTATTTGATACATAAAGGACCTTCAAATCCTTTGGATGGTGGCATTCCAAAGGAGGCATGGACTGGTAAGAAGACAATTTTTTTTTTTTGAAATCGTTTGGTTGTGAATCTTTTTTCCATGTTGATAAAGAAAATAGAACCAAGCTTGATGCTAAATCTAAAAAATGTACCTTAATTGGATATGGAATGGATGAATTTGGTTATCTATTATGGGATTTTGAAAATTAGAAAATACTTAGGAGTAGAGATGTTATATTCAATGAGAAGGTCATGTATAAAGAACAAAAGTAGGAAAAGAAGCATGAACAGGTCAAAAAGGAATATGTGATGCTTGATGAGATTCCCGAGAATAAAATACCATTGGTACCTGATTCTCAGCAACAACAAAATATCCCACAGACTCCTGCAAGTACTAGATGTTCTACGAGGTTAAGTAGACCTCCTGAAAGATTTTCTCCTTCTTTGTATTCTATTTTATTAACTGATTTTGGTGAACTAGAAAGATATGAAGAAGCCATTTAGGTGGATGCCAAACAATAGAGGGAGCTAGGCATGAAAGAGGAAATGGATTCCTTGATGCAAAATCAGACTTGGGACTTAGTCCCATTACTTGCAAGAAAAAGAGACTTGCCAAATAATTGGGTTTATAGGCTAAAGAAGGAGGATGAAGGACAAAAAAGATATAAGGCCAGACTCATAGTAAAAGGTTTTGCACAAAAAAAGGGTATAGATTTTGATGAAATATTTTCTTCATTTGTAAAAGGGACTTCAATTAGTTCTAAGTCTTGTGGCTACAAAAGACTTGCATCTTGAATAGATAGATGTTAAAATGATTTTTCTCCATGGGGATTTGGAGGAGGAAATCTACATGCAACAACCATAAGGAAGGTGTGTAGGTTGAAGAATATTATGATTTAGTCCTTCAACCCAGTAGACATCATCTGCACTACTCTTTCCATTAAGAGAAATAGTTCCCTTACCTTTTACCATGCAGGGTGAGTCATTACCAAATCTCACAACTCCACCATCAAATTCCTTCAAAGAAATAAATTTGCTCTAGTCACTGGTCATGTGATGTGAGCAACCACTATCAATGATCAAATCATCAGAATTATCCATGCGAGAAACTAAAGCCTTCTGATAAGATGTCTCCTCTTTAATGGCTACAAAGAGAATGTCTTCATTAGCATCACCCTCAAATTCCTCATTAGTGATACCACCATCAACTGCAATAAGACAATCTCTTTTTCCTTTTCCTTTGTACTTCTTGAACTTCTCACTTGTGCTCATTGTCACCATTAGGATAGTTAGCTGCAATGTGTCCAATCTTGCTGCATGTAAAACATTTCAAAGGTAATTTACCTCTGTAATTACTGGTACCTTTGGGCAGCTGCTTGGCCAACAATGCTTCAAGCTCAACCAAACTGTCTTCATCATCAACTTCTCTGTTGGATCTAGATTCATAACTATAACTAACATCTCTACTTTTCCTCATAGATGGGTTAAAAATTGAAGCTCTAAATGCAGATTTAAATTTCTGAACATTACCATCATAACCATTTAATTCAAAACTAGTGATCTTACCAATGATGGAGTCAAGGGTTACCTTAGTTTTGTCAATTGATTTTATCTCCTGAATGGTTGCAACTCGAATAGCGTAGACCAGTAGTAGGGTTCTCAACACCTTACTAATCACTATGGTGTCTTCCACTTTACCACCAACACTCTTGATCTCACCAACTATCTCTTTGATCCTCTGACCATACTATTGTATATTCTCACCTTCACCCATCCGCATGTCATCAAATTTTCCTCTTAGACTCTCCTCTTCGATAATCTTCACATGTCCATCACCGCTATAAATCTCTTCAAGTTTCTTCCATACCTCATATGTAGTCTCCAAACCATAGACATCGATATAATTTTCATTAGACAAAGAACTGACAGTAGCCTCCACTGCTTGATTATTTTCTTGTTGCTCTTTCTTCTGATCATCAGTCATAATCCCACTAGGTGCAACATATTGAGTACCAACATGTTCCCAGTATTGACTTCCTAAACTCTTGATATAAATTTTCATTCTATCACTCCATATCCTGTAGTTCTCTCTATTAAACTTCGGGCCTTCCTTCTTCATCATGTTCTACAAGATCTTTAACTCAAGTTGTTAGGCTTAGACCTTAGAGGACCTGAGAAGCTCTGATACCAATTGATGGTATGATGAAAGAATAAGGATCCGGTTAACTACTGAGAGGGGGGGTGAATCAGTAGATAGAAAACTGATATAAACTTTCACCAATCTCTAAATCAGCCTCTCAAAGCAAACTCTAAACTAACAAGTTAAACCGGTTGACTGTTATAACAGATTAACAGTAAAACAACTTGAAACTCACAAACATCCAAATACTTTACTGACATAAGTAAAACCTCATTTCAGATTGTTGTCAGTTAACATAACATATCAGAGTGGATTTAGTAGTTAAGCAATTCAACCATAGTAAACATAACCACAAAAGCATTCACCACTTGACACAATATTTTTGACGTGGAAACCCAAATGGGAAAAACCACAGTGGGGATGAATACCCACAAGTATTTTGAACTCTTTTGAAGTTCGCCCTATTAGGAGCCTAGCCTGTTAAAGCTTTAAAATAAGTCTTGTTAAGAACAGATCTTTTTAGGGACCATCTGGTTAAGGGATTGACTATAATGCTCTATTAGAAGCAATACTCTGTAAGGAGTAACCTTAGTAGAGAATTTGAAATCCAAGATAATGGATCACCTCGTTAGAGGATTTGAATAACACTAAGCTTGTTAGAGCTTACCTAGTTAGGGGATTTTATTGTTGTAATTGTTAGAAAACAATAGGGGTTTGCTGATCTATTTGAATAGCACTACACTTGCTTGTTCAGATCCTTTTCATGCTCCTATCTGCCTTTACACAAACTGCAGATACATCATCTGGTTTGACAACCACACTCTCACTCTCAGCTACAAATTGCCAACTCTTCAACAAAGCAACTCATCGACCTTATAAACAAATCATCAGGTCGGTAAAACATCACAAACCTAATTATCTCATAGAGATTACAAATAAATCGGTTCAAGTATGACCGTTGGATTACATAATAATCATTGCACATCATTCAAGATAGTCTCAACCACTCCTTGATCATCGCTTCATCAAACACTATAACTCATCACGCGGTTTTCATTACATGCAATATACTTGCTCATTCCCAAGACAAAAACTGTTATCTCAATGTACCGAAAAACCATTTGAAACTTATCATACAATATGCATACATGTCATAACCATTACTGCTCATCATTAGATCATAAACCAATACAACCGATTCACCAAACTTCATCAGTTAGGATTTATCATATCAACAGATAGGGTTTACTGGTTGATCTCACTTCTTCTCTAGAAATACTGGTTTCCTCCACAAATTCACCTACCAGTTGCAGTTCCCTTCACTAGCTCTTCCTACCGGTTACAAAACAATATTATAACAACATTATTACTGGTTAATTGACATCAATGACAACATGGCATTTCATTAATGAAATCTTCATGCAAATGCCAACAGTTGGAAATGATTGTGCTCATTTTGGAAATTGTCAAGCACTTTATATATGCCTCCCATAGTAAAGGAAAATAATTTAATTTCAATAGATGCTCCCTAATCTACATTTTGCACAAGCACTACCCTAAATGAGGAAAGTTGTCAATGATATTAATTTACAATCTCTTAGTTTTTTCAACTACAATGCTTACATTACAATAGATAGTGTAGTTATTCGACAGTAAACAAAGATGCAACAAAGGTTGGAATGCACATTCACCAATGATTTTGTCTTTTATGCTAAAAAATGGTTGTACTTAATTGAGTACATGTTAGCCCCATTTTTAGACTTGACAAATTTTTAAAAAATTGTGTCTTAATCTTTGTGTTAAGTAACTCATTGTAAAAATATTCCTAATTGCCTTCAAACATTTTATTTTTAGCCATTTCAAAGTATAACCTTTGTTGTTTCTACCAAGAATGTTAGGACTAGTGATGTAGCTTGTCAAGAATCACAAAAACAAATGAATATGAAAATCCATCAAACTTGGTGTAAAATTATTTAATAGAATGTTTCTAGTAGTGTTTTGAGAAATATAGCAATATTTTAGGTCAATGCGCCTTACTATTTGGGAGATATTAAACTTTGAATTTTTCATCGAGTGATTTACAAAAACAATTAAATGTGAAGTTCCATAGCAATTGGATAACAATGGTTTTCCAAGGAGGTTTGGGATTTCTTTGCACACAATGTGGCAAGGTTTCATGAGAAAATACTAGCCTAGTTGAAAGTTATGCATCAAATTTCATTTGTTAGGTTGGTGGATTTGTTAATAAAAATTGTAAGATTTTCATAAATAACACCAAGCACTTTTCAAGTTTTCAAACAAAATATCAAAATACAATCTAGATAAATAATTCTCTAAAATTATCATGACAAAAGAAGAAGTATTATAATAAAAATGACCCTATGCTATTTTGAGTTGGTATTCAAAAATTGGATTCAACATTTGTATTGGTACAAGTTTCTTCACTTCACAAACTATATGAAGGTTATCCAATTTGTGGGTTAATGTGTTCCAAACTATACCATTAGAAGGATCTTTAGATATAGAAAGTTAGAATGCTCAAAATGATGTTAGAACGCATGACCAACACTACACAAGGTAATACCAATGCGATTCAGCAAAACTTGAAGATTTAAGATGATAAATGGTTCTTTAGTCTGTTTTTCAAAAATCTTTCTCAACTTATACATATTTTATTTTGGTGAATTTGTTGAGCTCATAGGTGATACATGAGTACATGTCTCTTTTCCACATTGTTGCCTATTTTTCTCTCAGCCTAATAATAGATTTGTATGACCATCTTGGAACATTTCAAGGTAGGGGTGCCTAACATGTGCATATTTTAAGTATTAAATTTATTTTTTTGGTATCTATCCCATTTTCAGCTTGTGTCTCTAGTCTTTCCATTTTTTTTTGGTGTGTTTTCACCCCTAACTCAATTACCCAATGTATAAGGCACTAGAATCTTTTGCAAACATTTTGGATTCTTTTTGCATCATCTATAGTTCTTGTCCTTAATAAGAGCCAACTAATCTCTAGCCATTTTGAAGTATAAACTTTGTTGTTTCAACCAATAATCTCGGGACAGGTAATGCAATTTGCCAATAATCATGAAAATAGATAAATTTGAAAATTCATCAAAGAAGGTGCAAAATCCTTTTATGAAAATATTTCTACTAGCATTTTGAGCAATGTGGCAAATTTTTTATGTCATCGTGCCTTACATTTGGAGAGAATTAACTTTCAATTTTTTGCTAGGTGATAGAAACAATTAAATGTAAGGTTCCATAATGATTGGAGAAAAATGGTTTTAAGGAGGTTTTTGATGCTCTTACACACAACATGTCAAGGTTTCATGAAAAAATACTAGCCATGTTTAAAGTTATGCATCTGATTTTATTTGTCAAATTGATAGATTTTTTAAAAAAAATTGTAAGGTTTCCAAAGTAACATAAAAACACTTTTCAAGTTTTTAAAACCAATTTCTAATTTTGACATCCTTTCATAATGCACATAAAGTTTGAAAGAAAATACTATAAACCCATTTTATGTCACATACAAGAAAGGCATAAAAACATGAATCACCACTTCATTCAATACTCTTTCTTAAAGCATTATTTTTCCATATAATGTTAAAAACAACGACTAGTGTGCATACAAGTTTGAAACCTCCTCAAAACTCCCAACATACACTATGTTTTCAATTGTTTTGAAACTTGAGGCTTGATTGACACTTTTGTATAACTTAACATTTTTATTTGGAATATCAATATAGTCTAGATTAGCTATTTTATGAAGGTTAATAGACTCTTTTAGAATGTTGACAAAAAAATTTAAAGTCATCTTCAAACTATATGCATTTGAGGTTTTACATTTTCTAATTTTAGAGAGAGCATCCCCATATAGTAAACATCAACAACTCTGTTTTGTTTTCCTTTAATATAGTCAATATCAAAACCATACTCTAGACCCAAGTGATCCATTTTGAGTTCAAATTGGCTTCCCTAAAAGGTAGTGCTTCCACATTTGCAAGATATGTACAACAATTGCTAGCTCCTATTGGAATGGAGGAACACAGAGAGGGGGGCGGTGAATCAGTGTTTGCAAATTTTAAATTTATTAACTTGTTCTTTTACTTGATTAATACATTGAACCAAAAAAGATGCAAAAACACAAATCAATCAACCATAACACAGATTCTATATGTGGAAAACCCAATCAAGGGAAAAACCACGGTGGGGATGAGACCCACAAAATGAGCATACTCAAATATAATGTTTCCAATGAAATGCACATGCATTCACGCACACTGCCTAGAGCTCACTGCTCAAAACAAAGAAGAGATACAACCCTAGGAAGGATAATAGCCTTACAAATGAGCTACAAATGATCACAAGAGAATTTGAACTATTAAACAACATCTGCAAAATCCTAGGTATAGTTCCAGTTAAGCACAATGTCCACTTATTTCACACTTTGTCTTATACTGCTCTATTCCATAGTTGTGCAATATTTCAGAGCATAAATTCTTAACTTGTGCATGTGAAGCTGCACACAATCAAACATAAACACTTCTCACATAACCACCGATATCCAAAATGATCATAACAATCGACCTTATATATCCACAAAAAGAAATTAGGTCTATTACATGTCGGCTTCAAGAACACTTATCAAATAATGAAACGTGCATACATAGTTGGCTCAATCTGATTTTATAAACCAATGCAGACCAAAATAATTGTCCACATGCTATCAAAACAATCTACCAAAATATTTGGACCATGAAATTAGTCATCAAAGTCAATCCACATAATTCGCATAAGGAATATCCAGATCTTCTAACTCATGAAGCAAACATCACCAGAGGTTGAAGCTTTGGAATAAGGTTTTCTAGACATCCATCTACCTTGTCTTAGTACTACAACACAAAATGATGATGTGAAAAGATGTATCAACCAAAATGTTGAACTTTGTCAGATACTTTATTCTAGCTCACCAGACTGAAACCACTCTCCAACTTGACTATCAGTAGGATTAGATCACATGCTACAGATGGAATAACTAACTTGGGTTTCCACAAATGACAACACCTAAAGATATGTCCAGTGTCTCTTACCAACAATCCCCCCCTTCGGTATTGATGGCAACACTTAGTGAAAAAAGACTAAGTGTTGGACCAAATATGAACATACACTGCAACACTCCAAAAATTTAAAGACTCCCCCTAAGATGACAACATTTTCACTATCCTACGCTCCCCCTTTGACATCAATCACAAAAATGAGGTGCCGCAAATAAAAAATCATACAAAATGGCTATAAACAGATTGCATATTTACAAACTGACTTCTCAAACTTACACAAACTTGAATAAATCTGCACAAATGGATTTCAATGAGCTCAAATAGCTATCCCAACCTTTCTTGAGACTCTCCAAAATGGAAATGTGTCCACTGAAAAGGAATGCCTCCATCTTTGTTGATTGAAGATTTATTGGTTCATTGGCTGCCATTACATCTTGTGCTTCCTTCAAAGCATCAAGAAAAGTCTCCATCTTGGGACCAATCAAGCTTCGAAGCTCACCAAATCTATTCACAATCTTGTCCCTATCATGCATTAAATTCTTGATCTTATCAAGTAATCCAACAACTTGATCTTCCTAGGTACCCATCGAAACAGTTAAGGGATCAAAGGACTGGGAGATACCTTGCAATTGCTTCTCATGCTCTTTGATCTTCTTCTCAATACCTTTAGTAAACTTCAATAGTGACAAACAGGACTTATAAATTAATTCCACCTTCAGATAATGCATCTTGAATGTTCTTCACGCAGGTGTCTAACACAACTCTATCATCAACAATCATATTCTTTAATTAACTAAGTTTCTTGGCATCAAACTCATTTCTTACTTTGATCTCAATAAACATCTCAAAAGACTCAAAATGAGTACTTACTGAATTGATAAGACTCTTCAACTGACTGGATGGGGAATCAGATGTGCTCTTGTCATATGTGGGCATGATTTTCTCTAGAACACCAGATGCAAGACTCACCAACTCGTTGACCTCTAAGTGAGACTTCAATAGATCTTCCCTCACCTTAGCTTGAGCAAATGAAGCTAACTACAACTTTTGAACGAGGGATAAAGAAGCAAAGTTGATTGGACCTTGGATGAAATCTGGATCAAACACTATTAGAAAATATGAGATAGAGATTAACATAAGCTAAAAATAATAAGAAAAAACTAAAACATGCTTCCTTCATTTTCCATTCAATACACTTACATATTTATAGGATTCTTAAATCCTATTTTGTAGGAAACAACATTCCTAAATAGATAGAGTTGTTTTAACAACTCGACGTACAACCATTTATAAAATAACCTATTATACAAACTATTTAACTAATAATAATATTGAGTTGTTTAACAACTTAATATTATTATGACACTTATTTATCACACACATATCACTACTCCACAAACCTAAAAAGTTATTATTTAATACAACCTAATATTCCTAACCTATGTGAACACTAATTCCTAACACCCCCCTTAGTGGGAACATGGGGTGAAAGTACATCACAATACTTAATGACCACACATAGTAGATCGCCAAACACTATAAGATAAGACTAGGGACAAACACATCTACTCATGAGAAGCAATAGTAGAACTAGCCTTAATATGCTCAATATTTTTTCATCCAAGGATAGGGACAAACACATCTACCCATGGATCCAAGGATCTAGGGACTAATACATGTGCCCAAGGTATTACATCAAATTTGGATAGGGACGAACACATCTATCCAACATCAGTCATGAACAGGGACACACACATCTGCTCACAACAATTATGATTGGGGACAAACACATCCAATCATAATCACCAACTCTTGTGATTGGGGACAAACACATCTAGTCATCTTGTGAATGGGGACAAACACATCCATCTACAACTTAAAAATCTTGAGAACCAAATCTTTGTTGTCGCGTATGTAGACACCGTTTGCGATCATTGCCACTCTAATCACAAATGATATGAGACGGTTGTCACTGCCACCTGGAAACTGATCTTGGCTTTATTCGTTTTGGCACAAGTTATTTTGTCACTAATGGAGTTTCACGACCCCATCGCTAGTGACTGACGAGAGGTCACTAAATTTCCTCCAACCTTCTGTGCCTCCAACCTCCAGTTAGTTTACTACTTAGCAATTTTTTCTTTTGAGGCTCATATTATCAATTGTAAGGAAATAACATATTCTCCCCTCCCACAAGATGGACGTCGCATACAAGCGATAATACATCTGATTTAAGATTGTCCACTCTTGGTATGAACTTTTCTCTACAAACCATAAGAGTGTCGGGTACCACTGATCTTGCACTCCAATTACAATTAAGACAATCATAATTTTTCCACTTTTTTTTAAATATACTTTTGATGACATGATAATTGATGAATCATTAAAAAAATAGAACCTATTCTAAAAAGGATACAACTTTTCTCAAATTTTGGCTAAGGCACAAAATCCTAACAGTATAGATGAGACTGTTGAAATTTGAAAACACCTAGCTAGAGTCTTAAAGCCAATTCATATGGAATGTTTAATGAAAATATACCACATACAATCCATGCAATTGTGATGTTGTATGGTAGTTTCATCTGTCTTCACTACTGTGTAAAGTATATATCGTCTTCAAAGCTTCACTCACCAAAAAGATATACCCTATGTTGATCATGAAGAGATTGATTTATTGCAAATGGCTACGCGCACAAATAGTCGATTAGCTCTGCAAAAAGTGCATTGGAACAAAGTAGAAAGGGCTCCCTGCTGATCGTTCCCTTCGGGAAAATTACCAAATCATCATCTTCTAGCAGGCATTTTATGTTTGTTGCATCCTTTCGCCCCAGGGCGACCACCATTACCATCGGGTTTAGAAGAGTTCTATGGTCATAGACAAAGAGTACATCGTTTTCGCCTCTATTGCCAGTCGTGGCCTAACCCTTGCCACCACTCAACGGCTTTGTTGTGCAAGCCAAATACCCCTCCTTGTGCGTCCAAGTAGAGTTGGGTTCCTCAAGCACCCACCAAATTCGGCCACTGCACAAACAAAACTCTTGCGCCTTAAACGCCTATCGCCACGAATCTGCGAATTCTTGGATCCTCACACTTAATGGACAAGGATTAATCAAGCAAAAAAACAAAAAATGAAGGCATTGATTGAGGCAAGCTTATGAGTTGTACAAGGTCAATCTGTCACCAAACTTGCCTCCAAACTTCACATTACATGTTTGAAATCACAAATCAAACAGATGAAGGCCGATGTTGTTCAAAACATGTTCAAAGTTAACCTTGCAAAGAAGACCATCAAAGGTATTGACGATACCAAACTAAACCAAGATACATGCACCAGCCAACAATGATGATGGTGTTATCAACTACAATGCACAGATCAAGAGAATATACTTCTACTCATGGAACTTGGCCCTCCAATTATGCAAATCTTCAAACTGAAGTGTGTATGTGGGACACGGGCTCCCCAAACAACAATGTAGAAGAAATATTGATTTAAATCTAGGCAACCCGCTCTCATACCATATTAGAAAATATGGGACAGAGATGAAGAGAAGCTAAAAATAATAAGGAAAAACTAATACGTGCTTCCTTCATTTTCCATTCAATACACTACATATTTATAGGATCCTTAAATCTTATTTTGCAGGAAACAACATTCCTAAATAGATAGAGTTGTTTTAACAACTCGACATACAACCATTAATAAAATAACCTATCAAACAAACTATTTAACTAATAATAATATTAAGTTGTTAAACAATTTAATATTATTATGACACTTATTTATCACACATATATCACACTCCACAAACCTATTAAGTTATTAGTTTATGCATCCTAATATTCCTAACCTAGTATGTGAACAGTAATTCCTAACAAACAGTGCTTGCTTAGCCTTCTCCAAAAGCTCCTTTATTGTCCTTGCAATGTCTCTTGATTCCATCATCGAAGCCTTGGTATCAACGTTCATCTCCTTTGCCACCTTTTCTATTTTCACCTTAGCTGGGATTTCATCCTTTGCAAATGTCTCATAAGTATCAACTAAAGGATTTGGAGTATCCTCAACTGCATCCATTTGCATCGACTCATCACCTCCTTTATTCTGCTACCCTTCTTCTGGAATGGAAGGAACATCTACCTCAATCTGCTCACCTTTGGATTGCATACCTTGAGCTTCCAAAGTAGATGCCTTAGCAACATCACCATGAGCTTTCTCAGGAATAACTTCATATTGGCTTTTGAGCAATCTAACCTTAAGATATTTTTTGTATCTTTGATGAATTCTTCTGATTTGCCAACCATTAACTTATTGATTCTAGTTTTGCTCCTAAATTGATTTTTGGCTTCCTTAAGTATTTTGTCAACTTCCTCTATAGCTAACACCGGACATAGATTTACTATCACATGCTCTCTTAACCTTTCATCTTCTATCTTAACACTGTCCCTTCTACATTCCAAAATATCATAGAGACTCTTAGGAACTTTTGATATAATTTATATAAGAGCCTTATTGTATTTGTTCAAGTACATTATAGTGGCTTCTTCTAAGGTTCTTTGATTGGCTTCATCAAATTTATCATAGAACTCGGAAAGTGGTTTCAAATTACCTTGAATAGTGATGGCTTTCTCCACTTCTCTTACTGTCATCTTGAATTTGGTAGAATCTATCTTGGGCTTCTTGCTTGGTTTTTCTTCACCAGAGGGCTTGGCCTTAGAGACTTTTGTAACTTTGGTGGCCTTTTGGTTTATCTCTTTTATTGCCTCATCAGATTGTGTTTCCTTATCATTAGGAACAACAACAACATAGACTCTTGTTCCCTTACCCTTCATCCTCTTTCCTTCTCTGGCAAATGATTTAGTGTTTGATTTCAGAGAGCTAGTTGGCTTCTGAGAACCGATGGAAGGTGTAGAGCTCCTAGTCTATCTTGGCTTTGCGAATGAAGCTTCCAGATTAGCCTTCTTATCCTTGACTGGCTCCTCTGCATCTAGTATATTTATCTTCCTTGCCTCCTGAACTGCCTCAACTATAATCCCAATACTCTCTACATATGGTTCTACTTCCTCACCTTCCTCACTATTACCAATTTCTTAAACTGACTATGAAGTTGTAAATTCTTCTTAGCATATATGCCAAATCTTTCCTCAGAGGTGTCCACCGACTTACTCAACAAGTGTTGAGCATGCATCTCCAAAAAAATTTCTTCAAATTCATACCCCATCGGCATGATTTAGACAGTTCTTGGCTTAACTGTTTCCATAAGGCATTGATCTATTTCTACCACGACGCATATAGTGTCCTGATATTTCTCTACAATAGATTTAGGGATTATTTCCCTAGCTTGCATCATGCTTTGGAAATTTTTAAAATAACCCCATAAAGCAGTTTTCCTAGCTTTCATACCACCAACACCACATAGAAGATTTCTAATTTGTGTTGCTACCAATGCATCATTACTCCATTGAACAATACCTATCCGAGAGATCTCATTCATGAAATAGAAGAATAGGCATAAGATTAACGTACCGAATTTGAATGTGTTCTTCTTATCCTTCTTGATAGCGGTGAGATTCTCCATCAAATGGTTCTCAAGTAATCCACACAGATCATAATCCTTATTCTCCTTCACCATTTGATATGCGACATATATGGCAGTACCGGAGACTGAGTTCTCCTTGCTATAATGATAGACTTTGTATCCGACAACCATAGATGAAAATTTCACATCAGGCTCAATGATGTCATTAATGGTCATGGCCTGTTTATCAAACTTAAAACTGGTTGCATCGGTGACCATCTGATTCCTTATAGACCGGAGTACGAACAAACAGCCAGATGCATTCAAGCCAATAACAATTCAAATTACTTCTTTCGTGATCTTGCACAACTTGTTTAACCACATGCATTCATCATGAATTCTGCTCAGAACATATTAGACCCATTCATTCTCATTGAACACTAGAAACCTAACTATCTGCGCAAAGTTTTTCTCTTCTAGGGCCTTGAATTTGGGTTTAACCTTAAGATGCTCTCCAGCAATTTGATTGGAGTACAAATTTAGCATCTGGGATCCTCCTAATTCCTCAATATTCGTATGAATATAAGCCCTGACATCTTCTACATGAAGAACACCGTACATAACCGATGAAAAGGCTCTTTCACGATCATCTTCCATGGATTTATAGGGGCGCTTCTTAAATTTGGGTCGAGCCCTCTTTGCAACATCAACAACCAGAGGTGTATCCCTTGACAAAGATATCAAATTCACAAACTATTCTGATAAATACCTTGCTTCGTTGGACTAGGGTTCTTCATCAAATCACCTTTACATTTTTTATTACTCGGAAGTCTCTTCGCAGAGCTCACTTCTACACTTCTCTCAGAATGCAAAGTGAGAAATGAGGGTAAAAGTTCTCTTTTATCTTCCACACACTTAACATTTTGGTGTAATGAATGCACTTGCCCTAATGTTTTTGGATACCCTACATACATAGATAGCTCTCAAGAAATTCCATGTGGATCTTCAAATTCGCTCATATTCTTTCAAAAATCCTTCCAAAAGATCTGCACTACTAGAATACAACTAATGACAGACTACCGATCTTCGGCATCAACTCCTAGCAGGGGAGAAAAGGGTTTTCTTGAAAACTCCCCTTAGTCCAGAGACCTTAAACTAATTCTTAGAGGAATTTCCAACACCAAAATCTGGTGCATACCCATTTCTATCATCTAAATCACTCTTCCTTACCCATGTCTTCTTCATTTGATCTTTGATCTCTTATACATACACTTTTCCTTTTCTTTTATCATCTTTCTACATATTCTTGTTCTTGTCTTTTAGAACCTTCCTATTCACATTCTTACTTCTGTAGAATTTTGCAATGTGACCAGATTTGTTGCAAGTGAAGCACACAACATTTCTCTATCTAGGTCTGTAATTCACTTGATTTCTCCTTGATCTGCACAGATTAGCAATGCGACCAAGTCTTCTATAAGCATAACATCTAACATTTCTATTAAAAGAGTTATTTGTCATACATCTACATTCACTTGATTTGTGATCGTACTTGTTGCAGTTGAAACATTGACCGGAGAAAGATTGACCATTATGATTCTTCTATTTCTACATTGACTAGCCTTATGACCAAATTTATTACAAACGAAACAATTACCATTGATTTTTTTAGCATTAGGTTGCCTTAAAAGAGACCTTTTAGTTTTGTTCTTCTAATGTTCTGACTTAGGATTGCTTTGACCGGATCCAAAGCTTTCACCTTTCTGAAATCCAAGGCCTCGCTTGTCATCTTTACTCTTCTGACTTTGTAGCAACACATCAAACTTGGCAGAGCTAAACTTGAACTTCTCCTTGTACTCATTTGTAGCAACAAGTTCATCCCTAAGAATGATAATCTCTCTTTCAAGATCTTGCTCAATGTTCTTGGATTGTAGCAATTCAAGCTTCAACTGATCATTCTCACAACTACAACATTCATCAGATCTTTCCTTCAAGGACTAATTAAGACTCTTAATTCTTCTTTCTTCCTTCAATCTCCTTAGTTAACTTCATCACTGTAGATTCCATCTCATGCTTCAGAACAATATTATCTTGTGTAATCTTTTCACATTCTTCATTCTTCTCCTTTAAGGCTTCACTATTCATACTTTGGCTTTCTTTCTACTTTAGCTGATCAACAAGTTCCTTTCTCTTCTCCTTGGACTTGTTCATTTGTCCCATCAAAGGCTGAATGAAGTTCTTAGCATCCTTAAGATTCATTTTCATTTGTCGGACCTCAACTTTTGTTTGATCAAGATCCTTTAGTGTCACAATAAGCTGATGTTGAAGACCACCAAAATCCATTGATTCACCTTCTCAATTCCTCCTCAAGCTATTAGACTTCTTCTGAGTAACTAAGATCTGATACCAATTTGAACATTGAGAGGGGGGTGAATCAGTGTTCTACAATTTTTAACTTTATTAACTTGTTCTTTTACTCGATTAATACATTGAACTAAAAGACAGATGCAAAAACACAAAACAATCAACCACAACATCATAACACAGATTTTATATTTGGACAACCCAGTCAAGGGAAAAAACATGGTGGGGATGAGACCCATAAAATGAATATACTTAAATATAATGTTTACAATGGAAGGCACATGCATTTAGGCACACTGCCTAGAGCTCACTGCTCAAAAGAAAGAAGGGCTACAACCCTAGGAAGACTCACTACCTTACAAATGAGTTACAAATGATGATAAGAGAATGTGAACTATTAAACAACATTTGCAAATGCTTGGGTATAGTTCCGATTAAGCACAATTCCCACCAATTTTACACTTTACCTTATATTGCTCTATTCCACATTTTCGCAATATTCTGGAGCATAAATCCTCAACTTGTGCACGTGCAACTGCACACAATCAAATACAAACACTTCTCACATAACCACCGATATCCAAAATGATCATAATAATCAACCTTATATATCCTCAACAAGAAATTAGGTCTATTACATGTCGGCTTCAAGAACACTTAACAAATAATGAAATGTGCATACATATTTGGCTCAATTTGAGCTTATAAACCGATGCGGACCCAAAAAATTGTCCACATGCTATTAAAACAATCTACCAAACATCTGGACCATGAAATTGGTCATCAAAGTCAATCCACATAAGGATTATCCATGTGAGACTGTAGTACTGCACTGATAGACTGGTAAATGATATATATGGTCTCCTAACTCATGAACCAAACATCATCGGAGGCTGAATCTCTGGAATAAGGCTTTCCAGACATCCATCTACCTTGTCTCAGCATCGCAACACAAAATGATGACGTGAAAAGATGTATCAACCAAAATGTTGAACTCTGTCAGGTACTTTATTCTAGCTCACCGAACTAAAACCAATCTCCGACTTGACTTCTAGTAGGATCAGATCACATGTTGCAGATGGAATAAATGACTTGGATTTTCATCAATGACAACACCTAAAGATCTATGCAGTGTCTCTTGCCAATAACTCCAAGTCATGGGGACCATAGTTTAATTCATGTTGTTTTAATTTTCTAGATTCGTATGCTACCACTTGACCAATTTGCATTTAGACACAACCTAACACCTATAGGAGTATGTCATTTCTTGTCATACAAAGCCTTGAAAGGTGTCATTCCTACAGAGGACTAGAAGTTATTGTATGCAAACCCAACTAATGGTGGGTAATCCTTCCACTGGTTTTGTTAATCCATAAAATACATTCTAAGAAAGTCTTGAGCAATGAGGTTACAAAGGCTATTTTACAGAGTCCAAAATATGCTCTCCTATTATTCTTTCGATAGTGCCTCCTCATCTAATGTTGGCTTATTTGATTTCAAGTTTTGTATAGATGGACCCTCTTTGTAGCTACTGGCTATGGATTTAATATGTTCAATAGTTGAAATAGAGGCATCGGAAGTATCAAGCAATCTAATGTATTCTCAAGTCCTCTTCCCTTATTGTTTGGTTAAGAGTTTTTGTAAGGAAAGCAATGTGCGGAAAATGCTCTCCTATCATCAATTCTAAGGGGATTAGCAAGAAAGGAAGTATTTCAATTTTAGTTTGTAGTACATTAAAATAAACACAGATAGAAGATTAAGATGAACCAGACAGAATAGCACCATAAAAAGACACCAGATATACATGGGAAAGCCCTTACAGGTAAAAAACCCACCACCAAAGAGAGATCACTTTATTCAGTAAACAACATGATTACAATAAAGTTATTAGATCCTCTTTTTCGGACACTAATCTCAGAACTCTGCTCTCACCACTTTGTTCTCACCCCATTTGTTCTCACCACTATGTTCTCACACCATTTAGACACATCGACTTGGCTACTCATAAAACCATCACCTCCACACAACCTTCATCCACACCCTTCTTCACTCTGCTCATCGGTTACATCTCTAGCAACCGCCATATGTCCAACCAAATATTCCTCTGTTAGTTTGTATAATGACCTTGGAACGTAATCGTCGAGTAACAACCTGTCCATTCATGAACTCATGGAAAACATATTATCCCACATTCATCCAAAAGTGGGGTCGGTTTGTATTCAAATATACTGACAAAAACATTCAAAGTGTCTGCCTACTAGTCTTTTGGAATTCAGTCCGGGCGAACACCCGTAGTCAGTCTCTACTCCATCGGCCATCGGAAAGACCACAAATGCGTTGCTCCGATCTCTCGATGAACCAGTAGACGACTCCACTAATGTGACTCCAAACAGGTCGGCTTCATCAGCTCATCAGGATAGCCTTCAACAGGTAGACCCGATCTCTTGATGACACCACAGCGACTCTATTGGGCCATCGGCATAACCCAACAATGTCATCTCGATCTCCGATGATACTCCAATCGCTAAAGGCGACTCCATCGGTCATCGGCGTAGATTCCATCTTGTCAACCCGATCGCCGATATCTACCCGATTGTCAAAGATGACCTCATTGGGTCATCGATAAGACAATCAAACTGGCTACCCTAATCTCTGATATCATCGAAGTCAACTAAAGCGGATCCATCGGGTAATCAGCATAGCATTCAGCAAGCTCCTCCGATAGCCGATGACATCCCGATCACCGAAGGCGACTTCATCAGGCCATCGATGTAATGCTAACCAAGCTCACCTAATAGCCGATCAACAAGAAGGAGGTTCCAGACAGATCGACCGTATCGGCCATCATCAACAGTACTGCAAAGTTACCTTGATCACCTAAAGCAGTTTCATCGGGTCATCGACACATACCCTGAATTTTTTCCCTAATGAGCGATGCACTCCAAGTCAGAAGAAGTCGAAACTCATCGGACATCAGTGTAGCTTCCAACTTGTTCCACCGATAGCCGATGACAACCCAATCGTTGAAGGCAACTTCATTGGATCATCGACCAGACTCAACAGTGCTCCTCCGATAGATGAAGCACATGAGGGCAACTTCATCGGGTGATTGGGACAACATCCAACAGGCTACATCGGGACATCAACATGACTTCAATATGGCTAACTCGATAGGAGATGTTAACCCGATGACCACAAAAGCAGATCCAAACATTGCTTCCCAATAACCAAACAAGGAGGATACATTGGGTAGACCTAACCCGATACTTGTCTGCAACATGTTCATCGGCTAGAGTTACACCGATAGGAAAAGTCCACAAACTGATACCTTCCCACAAGTTGTTCCATCAGGGTAAGTTACACCGATCAACCCGAACACTGGTCAGGAGAATTCAAGGCATATTTCCAACAATCTCCCACTTGGTGAGGAATTTACTGGACCTGTCTACCATGCCGAACACTTATAGATTTCACTGAGAACCATAGACTCTAAAGCCCATCAATGTTGATATACCACTCGATCAGAAAATATCAAGAAAAGAAATTAACATGTGCACCTATGCAAAGCAGTCTCATCTCATTCATGAACACTTCCACCTTCTACCATGCCACTGCCACTAGACATACATAGAAGTTATCCACTGAGAAAACTATAACTCTGTCTCCTGAGCACACAAAACTCATGATCCAAAAACTAACTGAATGTACAAACATTTGTTATAGACATAGCTAGAATAGCACCCACAACAAGTGCTAGCACATCCAACTACACATACCCTTAAGGTATACCAAAATGAATTTTAGAACATTAACATGTACAACATGTTACTCACAGTCTCAAGATTCACATGTATTACACACCAAGTAGCTCCCACTGCATAGGTAATATCAAAGTTGAAAATAACCGTTTACAACATCACATAAAAGTGAATAAATCTTTGTACCAAGAGCTTTCCCAATACTGACTGGAAACAAAGAACCTGCAAGCAAGTCTTCATAGCACCCTGTATCATGCCCTTCTACACCCACCTCTTAAATGTCAACTGTGTTATAACAGATGAATGCATCTTAGTTGGACCTATTAATCATTCCAACACATACATATCTAGCCACAAGAGAAAGATAGCACCATCTATGTTTCCATGTATCCATGAGCACCTGTAACTGATCAGCACATGCCAACCTCCAAATGCATAACCACATTATCATGAAGTATCAAACAATATGATCAATGTACTCAAAATACAGAAACAAAAACTAGATCATTTTCAAACTTCCAACTACAGAATCAGGAATATAAACATGACAAACATGATCTTAAACATCTCTTCCAAAGAGATTACATGCTATGTATGAACATAACCATATTATGTCAAAACTCTAAATGCATCTCAAGAGTGTAACCATACATAATATAACACATCCTAAGTCAGGAAAACATGTCAAAATATGACATAATCAACATCTCTACCAAGGACCTCTTTATGGATCCTCAAGATGTCAACATCTTCAGTCACATGAAGGACATTCACCATCAAATGATGAATTTGCATCACTGCCAAAGACCCATGGTACCTAGTCTCACATGGCATCGTGATTGAACCAGACACCACCAGATGACTGTCTTGCCAAAACAGCTCAGAAGGCATCTCCATCTGCAGAAGGCAAAGAATCTGAAGAACTCTTTTTTTCTTTCTTCTTCTTCACTTTGCAATCCTTTCGAATGTGACCAACCTACCCACAGTTCCAGCACTTCACTTTGGACTTCTTTCCAGGAGAAGAACTTTCCTTTGACTTGGATTTAGACTTCTTGTCCTCTATTTTCCACGAACAGCAAGGGCCTCCTTAACTATCTCATAAGTTTTCCTTCGTGTTTCTTCTGACAGCAACAAAGCAACCACATTTTCCATCTTGAAAGTAGTTTTTGTACTCCGAATTCCCATTATTAGATGATCCCATGTGTCAGGCAGAGAACATAACAGAAGCATACATCGATCCTCGTCATCAATCTTGACTCCCACAAAAGTTATTTGTGCAGCCATCATGTTGAAAACATTCAGATGATCTACAACAAATGTACCCACGTCCATCTTCAAGGAATACAACTTCTTCCTCAGCAACAAATTGTTTACCAGAGACTTCCCCTGATAAATATCTTCAAGTTTCTTCCATAGAAGATGTGCAGTCTTTTCCTCATGAACGTTTAACAAAACAGAGTCTCCCAAACAGAGACAGATAAATGGTATGCAACTGTGTCTATTTGGAATGCATTACCCAAACAGTGCAATCGATCAGTCGCACAAGAAGTTCCACGAGTGTGATCTTTTTCAAATCCTAATATAATTTCTATCTTGTCAACCTCTAGAGGAGCCACCTGACTTGGCCCCACCCAAACCAAGTTCCATTCTTTGCCCTTCTATTGGGAGATTGTGTACATAACCTCTTGGTCTTTTGGAAGCTAAAAAGCACTTCGATTCTACCAACTCTGGTTCCATACTATATAAATTTTTGGATAGTCTGCCAAATATCTTTCGGTACAAAAGCATCATTCTCATAATAGAAAAAAAGGTGGCCCTTGCATGAACACATTGATTTCCTCCAAGCGTGGCCCAATAAGTTTCCCAGGAACTCCAAAACCAGTTAGTCCCTCCGGACATAAATTAGAGACCACATCACAAACTCCAGACATTGTTTGTTTGTATTGCATACTCTCTATGTATTTATCACCCTTTAACACTTTCCTCTGATTTTCTCCAAATACTCTCTTATGGGCAACTGATGATCTTGTTTCCATGTCATTCAAGATAATTCCTGCTTGCTTTCTTTTACGAAATTTACTTGCACACAACTCTTCAGCTTGTATCTTCTGCTTCTACACAGATATAAATTATAATTCAGACTTAGATGATTAAATAAAATAAGCATCTGTAAAGAAAAGATTTAGTCATTGTATGTTACATATTATCTGATGGAAAGATCCTAGATCCAATTCTTGGAGAAAGGAAACATCGTTGATAATCTTTTTTTCAAATAAGACTCAATCAAATAAATTAAAAATGTTTTATGTAATTTTTAAAAGTAGAACTCATGCAATGCTTTCATGCACCGATGGCCAAACTGTCGAACCCACAACATTATCGTCAGTGCAATTTTGTGGTTAGATGGAAGAGGTAAGAAAAGGATGCATGTTGTTAAATAGAAATGGTGTTGCTTGAGTAAGGACTTAGGTGGATTGGGGATCAAAGACCTCAGGCAACAAGGTATTGCCTTAGAAATCAAATGGATTGTCAAGGCTTTAGAAGGGAATGAACCATGGAAGATATTAATCAGGAGAAAATTCATGGTTGTCAATCGTTATAACATTTTAGGCGGGAATATTGTTGATAATTTCTCATGGTTTGAAATTATTGTCAGGTATGGCTGCAATCTGAATAAAAAGTCTAACTATTTTTGGATTTTATTGTCTATTGAAATTGTTTGGTTTCTTTGGAAGAGAAGGAATGAGAATGTGTTCCAAGGTAAAGGGAGGCTTCTTATTGAGTGTAATCTTAGAATCGCAATTCTAATTATTATTGAATAGGTATCATTTACATTGAAGATGCCAACATGAAGATTCATGAAGATATTGGATGAAGGTTCCTCTTCAATATATAAAGAAGACATTTAGGATGTTGCCTATTCACCTAAAGATCTAAGAAAGATAGGGAAGAAATTCTAGGAAGAGTATATATACTTTTACAATAAATACCAAAAAGAACACCAATATCAATTAAAGAGGGGTGAAGCTATAAGACACCTAGAAATGGCTCACCAAAACTTTGATTGCTCTAGTTGAGAGAGGATCTTTGTGCCCCTTGGAAGGTAATTTGATACTTTCCAAATTAGTAGGATTGAACCTAAAAATAATGACAAAGGAAAAGACAAAGAAGCTAATAATGAAGATGGGGAGAATGAAGAGAAAGAGGAGAATCCACATAATGATAGTGATAATGAATCTTAATAAGCTATTACAATCTATCTTTTTGAATATGTTGTCAATAGATGATATAATATTGATGTAATTTGATGTTGACTCGAAGCTCTACACATTGCTCTTAATTGTATAAAGTGCTTCTTTTTCCTTCTTCTAATTTGAAGGTGGTTTAGCCTGGTTGGGGATTTGATGGAGTAATCAACTTGGTCACTATTATTGTAACCTAACTTTGTACTCTGAATTTATTTTGGTAATCGATCTTCAAAAAAAAAAAACATTCTACATAGAAAACACACTACACTCACATACACTCTTATACGAACCTTGACATGTGTCTTGCTTTAGGATAACCTAGTGTACCACAAGCCAAATAGACATAGACACAAGATGAGGGAGCTAGTATTTGTTTCTACCCTCATTTTATCACTTATCATCAACCAAATCAACACTATCAATGATTAATTTGAGGTGTAAAGATTCAACAAATTGATACAAATTTCATTGAGTAAAGGCAACATAGGTGACAACCACCCTAACTTCCACAACAAAAGTCTTAGATATAAGATTCCTACCTTTTGACCTTTTGCAGTTTGATCTTGCAAGATTTAAAAATTCATATGTGCTAATTTTTTTATCATATAAGAATCACATATATGATTTTATCCTTAGGCTAGATAATGGGCATGGTCCAAATTTTAGTTGTTTAAATTCATATTTTTTCAAGGTTGACGATTCCTAGATCTAATTGTTATCCATTGGTATGATGGGATAAATTTTGAATTGTGTATCTAAGGTTGTGTACTTAAACGCATCATGCTAAGATTCTTTCACATAATATAAGAAATATTCAAACATGGTTTAGAAATCACAAAGTACCAAAAGAACATGAATGTTTCTTCTCTCATTTTTGATAGTTGATGTGTGGGTCTTTACACTATCATCATAATTAATGTTAAAGAGTGTTGTGAAGAAGAATGGCCATGAAAGGAGTGATTGTCCTAAGTGCTTGAGACTGTCACAAAAAGTGAGTGTTGCAGCAATGAATCTTCCTTTGACCTTTGGGTAGTTGGGAGGGTAAAGACCCATGGTGGTATATGTTGAGTGGTTGGGAGGGTAAAGACCCACATATCAACTATCTACTTTGACATTCTAGGATGGTGTCCACCTACTCTAAAACCTTGTGGGTACTCTCTGTCTAATACTAACATATACATAACATGTGCCTCTCATATAACCCTATGTTGGCTAGGCCCCACCATAATTAGAAGATCTTAACTACTAAAAAAACTAGATTCTCCCCTAAAAGGTTGTTGAGTCATAAAAGGCTTAGCTTGATAGCCCTATAGTCTCTCATACCTAAAATATCCTTGTGTTGATGATGGTCACATGTGACTACCCTATGGCCCCTAATATTGATACTATTGGGTTTTTTTTTGAAATCTTATAGCAAGTCTAAATTCTCCTTTGAAGGATGGGGAGGCCTATGGATACTTTAGTCCCTTCATTAAGGTTACAAACTTCTCTCATGCCTCTTGTGTCCTCCCATGTACCTCCTTTTCCATAGCAACCCTAAAGTCATTTGGATTGGCCATGTGTAGGAAAACTGAAATTTTGGGCTTTCCACCCCTAATGAACTTGTCTTGAATGTAATCTACAAACTAAAAGAACTCCAAAAACTAACTCTCATGTTGAGCCACTACGAAACCTCATTATGTAAATTGTGAAACTCATCTATGCATCTCTATCAAAAATATTTTGAAATAGAACACACTTTGAAGCACTCCAAAATGGTATCCCATGAGAAGGTTTCCAATGCGAGTTGGTGCATTTTATCCTCCCAGTACCACAAGGTGGAAGCAGGTCCTCTCAAAAATTTCATTGCAAATTATGCCTTTAGGTTTCTCACATATAGATGCAACCCAAAGCATAAGTCTAAGCTAAGTAACCAAGACTTAGCCTCAACCCCATTTGTGGATCTTAAAAATGTAGAGGATTGGAGATGAAGTAGCTCTCGAATATGATCCTTTGGCTCATGATATGTGCTTGGTATAGTCTTTACCTCTTGTATTTATGCATGATGAGGCTAGGTAATATGTATTGATCAATCTTCTATCTCCTCTATGTGTATTTTCCAAATTCAAGGCGAACTCCTAATAATCTCCCAAGATGCAAGTATATGCTCCTCTACTACAAGTGGATCCTCATGAGGTGTCTCTGTTGTGGGTGAAAACCTATCATGTATCACACCTATCAAATTCTATAAGGCTTGTAAGATTTGAGGTCCATACTTGGGCTACTCATCTTGGTGAAAAATCTCAAAGTGATATGACTCTTCTTGTCCCTCATATGAATGTGCTCCTCTTGAAGCACTACGACATGGATGACCCTTCCTTCCATTTCCTACACCCTATTTTCTAACCCACACCTCCTAACCTTTACCTCACTTCCTATCATTATTACCTTCCATCTACCTTTCATATCCCCTATCTTAACCTCATTCACTTTCCTACATCCTATCCTAAACCTTAACCTCATACACATTTACTTTTATAGAGATATCGAGGACAATAAGTAGACTGGATGATGCAGATGGGTCTTATCGATTTCATATGTTACTCAGGGCTTCACGAGTTGATCATTGTATAAGGTTTATCATGATGAAGGGAGAAAGAATTCGAGTCTTGAGGTGCAGAGATGGTTCATCATTTTGGATTGAGTTGTATGTGTAGGGATGAATCCTTTCAAGTGCAGTGTAGAAGGCTATTTCTCATGGATGAAAGTGTCCTCGATGCAGTTTGGAGATTGGTGGCATCCATCCTTGGCAGAGGTAGACACTGGTGTGACGGTTTTGTTTATGAGGCAGTGATTTTCCCAATGATAGATATCCTAGGGTCAAAGGAAGTATGCATCCAGAGGATATATGGTTTTATCCGCGCAATGGATGGGTAGGCCATTGCTAATGAGATTTTAAATTTGGATGCGGACAGGTGGGTTAGTCGGTTGGGTAGTTACTTAAACTCGGATAACTATGTTTCCTTAGATTTGGAAGATGACCAGGACCTTGAAGATGAGGAAAGAGATCATGCCAAGGAAGAGAATGAAAGGTTGAAATCCTTGATAGAAGATGTCTGGGAAGTCTACTGGATTGGAGTCATCAACAGGAGCCCCCTTCCAAAGGTTGTTGGACAGAGATGTATATTGGCTCACGGGGGCTACTACGGGCAAAGTAATGGAAATTGGAGTGCACCTAGCCATCATCCTCTAGGATCTGTAGATTCCTTTATCGGTATTGTAGATTCCTTTATCAGTATAGCCTCAAGATTGGATGTATGGACCTGTGTCTAGTCGGGTTTATTTCTGTCATAAGGGAGCTAACCCCCTTTGGTTACTACTTATCTATGTGAAAAAAATGCAGTGATTTAATTAATACATGATTATAGGATTGTTCAAGGGTTTAGGTCTTGTAAGAAATTCTTCTTTTAAATCGATCATATCATATTACAGAAACCTCTCACCATCTCTGCTATTGGCAATTAATCTGATAAATCTATAATAAACTTTGAATCTAGGTATTTGAAAAGAAAATAATATTTTTCAACACAATATGTATAACAATGAATTGGTTGATTATGCCCTACCTTTTTTCTTCAACCGGCTCTTGGTGGCACCCCAATCCAAAATTGTTTCCCTCCTTGCAGTAATGCCCCAATTTTTTTGTGATGCCAGAGGTCGACAGGACAAAAAGGCGGGAATAATGTTTATCAAATGACTTGGTGTTTTTTTTCAAGTAATGCCCACGGTCATCAGAATTTCGACGAACGTGGGCACTTTTTCAAAAAAAACACAAATTTCATTGCCAATTCCTTCTCCGTCGAAACCAAATGTTGAATTATCATCGGAATTTCGACGAATGAGGGCATTTTTTTAAAAAATATCAAATTTGATCACAATATACCTTCTCCATCGGAAGCTCAAGAATTCTGAAATTGATTGCTCTTGTTTACTAGATTGTAAGTTTTCCCAATACTAAACACAAACATGGTTGTATCCTTCACAGATGCGATTATTGAACATAGACTTGACTAGTTACTACACAAGCGTGTTTCTGAGAATCTTGTGAATATACAGTTTGTCGCGATGACACAGACACATTGTTGTCCTACACATACGTGGTTAAAGTACACAGACGTATTTATGTCAGACACAGACGCATTTATAAATCATGAGTGTAATTTTTCCAATTTGTGAAGTTGTGTGACAAAATTTGAATTTTTGACCATTTTTTCATGACAAGAGGACATAATGTTGATGAGGACTCTATGTTTGCAAGTGTTTAGGCTCAAAATGACTCAAAAGAAAGTGTGTTGTTTGATGTAAAAATGTTTTGCATACACTTGAAGAGACAAAAGGCACAATTTTTTGATGTTTGGTGTTGAATGTTTGAATGTTTCAAAGAAGACAAGCGCAATTCCTATGGTTGACCAGGACAATAGTTGTTGATCCCACATGGGGTTTCCCCCGAGGCTACACTATTCAAAGCGGATACTTAGGTGCTTGACCCCACTGGCTCTACCCTCGACACTCACTTCTCTAGGGTAGCCAAGAACCAGTCCCCACGAAAACTCCCCTTGGTGAACTTTGTACCTCTACTAAGAACTGTATGTGTGTGGGCCACTCCAGAGGTCTGACCTCCTGCCTCAACAACTAGAAGGATTTTGGCTTTTTAAAACAAAAAGGTGCTAGTAAGAGCATCCACTCGTGTGGCCATACATGCAACACTTTCAGCTCTATAATTACAGAAGGCTCCCAGCCGATAGGGGTTATGTCCTACTATTGATCAGATAAATTTGATCAAATGAGTTTATGGGGAGACATAGTGTCGGTATGGACTAATCAGCATACATTTTCGGAAGAGGGGGGTATTGCCTCGCTACCACTTGGGTCGTTCCCTCCTCACTAGTAGTCCTAGTGACCACACAGGGAGGCAAGCTCTCTAAAGATTAAACACAAAGAGCCTATTGCACAAGACACAAAAGACATTGGTTCAATTTTAGTGCACCAATTGAAGTGTTTTCTAATCTATGAAAACAAAGCACACAATGAAAATCAAAATCAAACCCTTTCCAAGGTCCTACAACAAATATTTGTTAGGAGTTTGGGTTGTTTCAAATGATTACCCCTATCTACAAGCACACAAGTTAGGTTTATTTTAACAAAATCTCAAAACATTGTGAAAAATAGGGGCCTTCGACACACGATTTGCTTCCAAAGACAAGTTGCACCACTTCATTAGTTGGATCATAGGATATTAGCTTAAATGAACCAAATCTAAAACCCTAAATGCAAGACAAAATGATGAAAAAGAAACCCTAAATGAGGAATTGAAAAATGCAAAACACAAAAAAGAACACTGACACTATTAAACCAATCACAGATGTGATTTAAACTCATAGACGCCCCTAAAGAGTGAACAGACCTGACTAAAATGAAAACCTGCGATCTAGAAAAAAAAATGTTGTCAGGAATACAAACGCGATTTAAACTCACAAACACCCCCGAAGACTACACAAATGCGACTAAAATGAAAACCTGCAATCTGGAAAATAAAAATGTTGTCGGGAACACATACGTGATTTTGGAATATGCAGACATGACAGAAGAACAAAAACGTGATTTAAGAGGGCGCAGATGCGAAAAGTCAAAATATCATCCGAAAATGTCGGATCTGCAACTTCAAAAACACAAAATCTGCAACAAAAGATGTTAAATGCAAAAGGGACAAAGGTCCCATCGGGCGTACGAAAATGTGTATGGTGAAAAGTGGATAATGGAAACAACAATATTGAAAGACTAAATGAATTCAACCACAAAACCCTAGCCTAACAACAACAAAGATCTGCCATAACATATGAAGATTACCTAAGACAATGCAAATCAACAAAATAAAAAAGATTATACCATCACATGTCCACTAGGGTTTGAATCTTCATTCTTCCTATCTCCATTGATCTTGCTTGATATATTTTCTCTCATATTTTATGTGTGCACAAGAGCTCAACAAAGAACGAAAATGTGGTTGATAGCTTGAATCGCATAAGATTGATTAGAATGCTCATTAGTTGAATAGGGTTGATAATGAAGGAGAGTATCCTCTTATATAAAAGACACTGTAAAAAAATGGAGGGATAAGATTAAGAGGTGCCAAGATAAATGGTCGGCTAGGATTAGAGGGTAGGTAGAAAAAATAATAAAATAATGAGAGTAGGTAGTGTAGGAATTAAGAGATGAATGACATGTGTCATGGGTAGAAAAGGCTAATGATTTAATTAAATAAATAAAGATTTATTTAATTAATAGAAGAAGTGGGATCAATTAAATAAATAAAAGTATTTATTTAATTTAGGGGAAGTACAATTTAAATAAATAAATGTATTTATCTAAATGGGGAAAAAGACTAGAAGAGGGTAAATGAATTAATTAAATAAATAAAGATTTATTTAATTGATAGAAGAATTAGGCTTAAATAATTTAAATAGATAGGACAATTTTAGCTGTCTACATGTATCATATGTTCTTTATTGAAACATTTGTTAATCATGCAATTGATGTAATGAGGACACTCATGTCTTGATATCTTGGTTTGAGTGTGTTGAAGTAACTTATCTCCTCATATGTTGAGGTTTGTAAATAAATTGATGCAATGAAACACACTCATATCTCAAAGTCTAGGTTTGAATGTGTTGAATTAATTCTCAAACATTTGCTAACATAATAGCTCTAGTCACCCATGTGAAAAATAATTCACATAGTAGAGGAAGTGTGTTTGAAATTCTTAAAGGCTTTGTGGGGCTAAGTGGAGCCATCTTCGCTTAGATATACCATGCAATTTATGTGACTGACAAAAGTTGTCACATAGAAGAATGAACTAAAACACTTCAACAATTTTCTCTACATAGCTTTGCTCCTAGCCAAATTTCTCATGACTATGATTATGGTGGAGAATAAAGAGAGAAAATTCCCCCAATCAGGCTACCAAATTGTTACTACTTTAGCTATACATTTTCTCATCTAATCTACAAGAGAAAAAATAGAGTGATGAAGGGTAGTTCTCTTACAAACCCAAACACATAACAACAATAAATAAATAAATAGAAGGGTGAGTGCACCAAGATGGTGGACAGAAAAGTGGCCACATGCACAAAAAAATGAAATTTTTCATAACCTGTGTGTGTTCTGGAAATTCAAAAACGTGCTAGGCATAATTAAAAAAACAAAAAGTTCTACAAAACCCGTATGGGTTTTGAGAAACATTATATATTTTAGAAACACGTATGGGTTTTAAGGAAGTTTTGGGCTTAGTTTTGCATAACCTGTACGGGTTATGTAGAACTAGGAACCAAATAGGAAGTTGGCAGAGAGAGAGAGAGAGAGAGAGAGAGAGAGAGAGAGAGAGAGAGATAGATAGAGATGGTTAGAATAGGATAAGGAGAGGGGGATGGAGAGAGAGTTGTGTTGGTATTATAACAGATAAAGGGAGATTGTTGGCATTTCAATAAGGATATTGAGAAGGTTGTTGATGATTATGGATATAACTGATTAAGGATGTTTATTGTCTTAATATTATTATTTTTTTGTCATTGATGTCAAGAAATTGATTTTCTAAATTCAGTATGATGTTTCCATATCTTAAGAAGTATGATTTGATGAGTATAAAGATGTCGGTAAAAGACACAGAAAGAATGTGATGAATAAGGGGAGGAATAAGTTATTCAATGGGGAACTATTACCGAGTTAGACAATGATGAGATCATGATGTTTAGATTGTTTTGATATCCTACATATGTTGATTGATTGTAATGTTAATATTATACTATGTTACTGAGCAAAGAACCTAGTCGGTAAACCCTAAGGAACCTAGTCGATAAACCCTAAGGTTATCGATATCGGTTAATGAAGGTAGAATGTCTACCGAGTAAAGTTTAGTATTTACTGAGTTGCAACCAAGTAGTAACAGAATGCATTGAATGAATAAAAGCATTATTTAATGAAGGAAGCTGATGAGTTGGAACTGATTAAATGATTGGTATGTTGTGCATGAAGTTTGTTAAAGAATCTATGGCAAAGGAAAATCGACAGGAAGATCTACAGCTCAGATTGAACCACAATACCTTAGCACAAGTTTCAAGAAATGTATACAAGTTCCAAGGCGGGGTAAAACATTTTCAGATCGAAGGATACATTGAACCTGGTCAAGTTTGAAGATCTGATGGCTATGATTGATCATGGGAAATGTGATCAAGGAGATTAAGCGGTTGGAGAATTGTTTATAAATAAGGAACTGTTGATAAACAATGTATGCGGGCAAGTGTATGCACAGGGATGCTACATAGTGATTATCGAGCACAGAAGCTTGAAGACCTGTTTGAATAACAAAGTATAGAGCCCAGCAGATGGACAAGATAAGTCCTAGATTGTATTGAGCAAATAAGAATCTGCTTTAGCATTTTTTATGTGAAGTTGCAGATAGATTTTTATTATTGTTATTTTGTGAAGTAACAGAAAATCTCTTAACCGAGTGGACTTAACAGTCTTATTTGTAAAACCCTCTAGCAAGGTGACATTCTGATTGAGTGTTTGAAATCCTTTAACAAGGTCACTTCTAACAAAGTGAAGATCCTAACAGATCTGAGGGAAATCCCTTAACCAGGTCACATCTAGCAATGTGTTTGTAATCTTTAACATGATTTGCTTTTAACCGAGCATACTCTAGAAGAGTATATTTCTTAGTGGGTCTGAAATCCCACAGTGGTTTTTCCCTATTTAGGTTTCCACGTTAAATCTGGTGTTATGAGTGTTATGATGTTTATATGCTTTTGAGTTTGCATGTTTAGCAATTTTGGTTATATTACTGAAGTATATGTTATCGAGGTTGAATCTGTTGTTTTTATGGAAGATTAAGGTTGTATGATTCACCCCCCACCCCCCTCTCATCTTATTAGCTTGGCATCTGTACTTAACATTAAGTATCAAAACTATCAAGTTAGAGATAGAGAGAGAAGGGGAGAGAGAGAGAGAGAGAGAGAGAGAGACGGGGATGGAGGGAGAGGGAGAGGAAGAGAGAGGGGGATTAGGAAAAGGAGAAGGGGAGAGGGAGAGAGAGGGAGATTAGGAAAAGGAGAGGGGAAGAGAGAGAGAGAGAGAGAGAGAGAGAGAGAGAGAGAGAGAGAGAGAGAGAGAGAGAGAGAGAGAGAGAGAGAGAGAGAGAGAGTAGGATAAGGAGAGGGGGAGGGAGACAGAGGGGGAGAGAGAGGGAGGGAGATAGAGGGGGAGAGAGAGAGGGAGAGAGAGAGGAGATTGGGAGAGAGGGAGAGGGAGGGCAGAAATGGGGAGAATAGGATAAAGAGAGGGAGAGAGAGCTAGAGAGAGAGAGAGAGAGAGAGAGAGAGAGTAGGGTCAAGAGAGCAGGAGGGGGAGAGAGAATAGGATAAGATAATGAGAGGGAGAGGGAGAGGGAGGGGGAGAGGGAGGGGGATATATATATATATATATATAGAGAGAGAGAGAGAGAGTAGGAGGAGGAGAGACTTGACAGAGAGAGAAGCGTGAGGGGGAGAGAGATGAGATAGAACTCAAGGAGGATAATAGGGCTCAGAATAGAAATAGACGGTGATGGGGGAAGGAAGAAGAGAGACATGCATTTATACAAACATATATACATATATCTATATAAATATATGTATATATAACTATAGCTATTCATATATACATACACAAACACATATTATATATGTATGTCTATACATATGTGTAGTAAATGCTAAGTTTACAGGCATACATTATTATGTCTTCATAACCCTTACAGGTTTTGTGAAACACAAAATAATGGTTTTTGTAGTCACACAAATCTGTCCAGCTTAATTAAATAAATATTCGCTATTTATTTGATTAAAAATCCACTAGCCATCAGTTAATTAAATAAATATTTAATTAATTCATCTCCAAACATTCTTCTATTAATTAAATAAATTATTCAATCTATTTTAATTAATTCATTAAATCAAATTCAAAATCAATTAAATAAATAAAATCTATTTATTTAATTAAAATCCCTTTTTCCTCTTTTAAATAAATTTAATAAAAACATTTATTTAAAATCATTATCCCCCCCCACTTGCATTTTCCTACAAATGCAACTTGCACCTATTTATTGAAAATAAATGAATTTTTATTTTTAATAAAATCCTGTTTTCCCTCACCCACCAAATCCACTTGCAAAATCTAATCCCCTTCTAGATTCTTCTAACCCCTTTCTAATTAGCCTAATCCATCCCCTAATTATTGTCACATTCCTAAGCAAAATGGAGTCACTTCTCAAAGACTTAAAAAGTCTTTGAAAAACATTTAATGCTTTGTGTGTTCAACAAATTAACCCCCAAAGTCTTCCAAGACCACTAATGGCTCTTACATGACCATTTATGGCTCTTACATAACCATTTATGGTTATTTCAAACTTGTCTCCCCAAACGACTTAAAAAGTCTTTGAAAAACATTTAATGCTTTGTGTGTTCAACAAATTAACCCCCAAAGTCTTCCAAGACCACTAATGGCTCTTACATGACCATTTATGGCTCTTACATAACCATTTATGGTTATTTCAAACTTGTCTCCCCAAACATTTATTGTTTTGACCATATTCATCCATTTCACATTTGCACAAGAGTTTATCCATTGGATAAAAGCTTTATTCTTTGAATAAAGAGTTTATTCATTCAACTAACCTTGACTTTAAATCCCAAGGTCATATCAAGCATTTAATGCTTATTCCCTCCCCTCTCAACCTATCTCACATTGACACTTGTCATCCTGGGATTGGATTGAAAGCCCTCACATGGATTTGAAATCATTCAATCCTAACCCTTGTTGAGATTGCTCAATCTCAACCATCCATTGCTCCATTTTCCCTATAAATAGAGCCCATTTCTTCATAATCCAGATCCTAAAAACTTGTATGCATTTAACCTATAGGCATTTTAGAGAGCATTTAGCATAGCAAACTCATGTGTTGTCATTTTGGTTAAAATAAATCATTTTAGCATCAATAGCTTAATATTAGCTTTTCATTTTACATTTGGAGCACAATACTACAATCTCAATCCTCCATAAGCATCCATAGTGCAAAAAGTTGCTGAGAGCTACACTATTTTGGAACTTGGAGAGGAGAGGAACAAGGGAGAAGGAGCTAAGAACATGCTAAGAGGCATTTGGAGATGCCTCACTATCTTTGTTTCATTAGTTAGATATATTAGCATGATTTTAGTGTCTCTCTTGATATGTCTGTTTAGATTAGTTTTTGATTGACTAACACTAACGGTTTCTTGTCTTGTGTGTGGTTTATCTTAGACTAAACCTTGTCCATTTTGCAGGGCATCAGTTTTAATACGGGTTATGTAGAACTGTGAATAATGGTTTTAGTTCTACATAACCCATATGGGTTATGTAGAACTGTGACTAGTACTTCTTGTTTTTCAAAACCCGTGCGGGTTTTGGCTTGGTAAGAGGGTTAGAAAATGATCCTAAGGCTTGCAAGCCCATTTTCCCCCCATTTTTTTCCCTTTACGCATTTTTTCATCTTCCAACATAATTTCTCGATTTTGCCATCATCAGGTTTACAAATGATCAAATGGATATCTCTAAAATTAGCACCATAATGTCACATGTCTTCTTAGTTTTTTGACCATATAATTTTTTTTAATTTTTGGACAACATTAGCATAGTAAACTTTAATTTTCTTTACCAATGCCTTGACAGTCCTCACATACATGTCTATCATTTCTTTTTAATAACTTTTGATATACTTGACCAAATTCAAAATAAATTACATATTATTGTTCTACACTAGATTCTATACACTTTTAAAAAAAGAAGTTTGCATTTTTTATTATTTTGATGCAAGTTATGCCCAGCGCATGAACAGGTACCAAATTTTCAAGACGCGGTCACTTCAAAAAATCATAAAAAAAAAATACTCAAGGGAAAATTACAAAAAAAGACAACTTCTTTATCTCACTCTTACCTATCATCCTATCAAAGGGTTTTGCAAAATACTAAATCTAACTATATATTTTGTGCAGCGCACGAAAACAACTATGGTATGTTTTTTCTGAAAAAATCAGGAATAATTTTTTGTGCGCAAGAGGTTTGACCCTCTTAATCTTATCCAATTTTAAAAAACTTTAGTAGTTTAGAAACTAGATTTAGAGTACTACAATTCTTATTATTTTCTACTTTTGAGTGCATGACCTTCAAATATCTTTGTGAAGTTCAGGTTTACCTGTTTTCAAAAAAAAAGTGGCCACTTATACCCCCCTTTTTGTTCACCATCTCGGTGCACTTACCCAAAAAATGCAAGAAAGAAACACATGCCTTAAATTATCTCAAGGAAATGAATAAAAACATTAAAAAAATAACATGCTTCAACCATATGGGCTTTCTTATTACATAAACCTACAAGCCAGAGCCACAATATATTCTATCAGAATTGTATTTTCTATCCCTTGTTCACCCCTTTATTTAGCACCAATAACCACCTTAGAATGTTTTTCAAAGTGTAAATTTTCTTCTTTTTGGTGCCTAGTTTTTCATTGATTTATTTTTCCTGTCCAGGGGGGATTTCATTGAAACTTGTGTTTGGTGGCACAACTTTAGGGAGCCATAAATTTTGTCTCGAGCATTCAATTTTCTATTATAACATATCGTTGGAAATCTCACTAAGAGACCTAAAATGCCAAATTTCAACCTTTTCAGGGGCTTCTAAAGTTCCCAAATTTGAGTTTGAAACTTCATTCGAGAAATTTATCGAGACATAAACTTTAATATCTTCTAAATGGTGCAAGATATTGAGATGATTCTTTCACCAATAATTTTATTTTTCAATTTCACTCCTTGGGGTCAATTTTCATGTCCGTACGAACCCAAATAGGCCAGTTCCTATTAAAAATAGAAAGTGAATATTTTTGGTTGTTTCAATCTTTTGACTATCCTACACCTCGTATGTGTCATCATGGGCTCCAAAACAAGTAAAGAAAACTATAAACAAAAGGAATACACCTATTTTTTGGGTGATGCACGATTTCCCTTACATTACCGGATGCCCCTACATCATATAGTGAGTTTGCAAACATGGGGATCAATAGTGAGGATAAGGAGGATCACAAATATGTGAAATCATACTTTGAAAATATAAAAAAAGGCCTAGTAAGAGGAAATGATTTCACCATCCCCTGGGTTTTGGTGAGTGGACATGATAATCCTATTCTTAGTAGATATTTGTGGAATTAGAGCAACTCCAACAACAATTGACAACATGGGCTTGGTTGGAAGGGCCCAACAATACACCCATATTAATATCAACATCTTTGTTTCCCTCATCAAATTTTGGAGTTTCATTGACTCAAGTGGTTGTTAGGTTTCTCTCAATGTTTCTTTTGCAAAAATATAAGTTTACACTTGAGGCCTCTCATATTAACACTTGTGCTACTCATAGGTTGTGTTGGGCATTGTTTTATAGAACTTTCTTTGCTTGGTTTATTGTATGTAGTGTCCATAGTTATAGGCTTTTCTTTTTTATCTCAATGGCCTCTCTGGCTTGCTATCATCTTGGAGCTCTTTGATCTAAAGTATTATGCCACCCTCTATAACTTTGGAGTAGATGTGATCCATTTGGGATCCTATCTTCTCTCGATGAGGGTGGATGAAACTCTATAAGATAAAGAAGCAAGAAAACAACATATTTCTAGAGTCAACCTTTGATATGCCTTCTCTATTGACTATTAAGGAGGAAGGATGAAGTGGCAATTGGAGATGGAATCAACTTGTAGCACAACTCCATCTTTCATCACTCTACACACAATTCAAAAAATATAATAAGAAGATGCCAATATTCAAACATGTGCACAAAGTGAATACCAAAGTTCTAAAAACAAACTACACACAAAGTGAATGCCAAAGTTCTAAAAAATAAATGGCTAAAGTTCAAATTAGTTCCAACTTAGTGGATGCCAAAATGAGACACACTAAACATGAAATTTTAAAAGTCACTTCAAACAAACAATTAGTGTATATGTCAAAATTAAACACATACACAAACTATTTATGTCAAAGATCAAACACACACTTCATGTAAATGCAAACAAAGTGTCAAAAATCAATTCAAAATTCAGATGCAAGCTTCAATAAATGATAAATAAATTAAAATTTATACACACTTCACAAATGACAAATGAATTCCAAAATAAAACACTAAACAAACATGTTTAAATTACAATTCAAGGCTAATAACACAACATTTGATTATTACTATGTTACCATATTATATTATAATTCAAGAATATCATGATAATAATTAAACCACAAAAAGTCAAAGTCAAAGTTCACATGCACTTCACACTATAGTTAAAACATGCAACATACCCAAAGTTAGTTCACTTCACATATGGAGTTTGTTCATACATACTTAAGTACAAACACAAAAATGAACACAAGGCTAAATTAAAAATGTTCCACAAGAGGTACTTCAACTACACACAAAGAAAACATTCAAGAACTCAAATAAATCAAAGTATGAACACACACAAAGTAAATGCCAAAGTTCATATGCACTTCATACTATATTTTACATGTCAAAATTAGTACTATTCACACACTTTTCTAGACAAACAATTTACACATATACAAAAATAAATGCTAAAACATAACCAAAATTCGGTTCACATCTGGAGTTTATTCAAACATACTAAAGTATAAACACACAAAAATGAACACATTCCTAATTTAAAAATGTTACACCAAAGTTACTCTAACCACACATGAAGTAAATACTCAAGTTCAAATACATAAAAGTATGAACACACACAAAGTGAATGCCAAAGATCCCTTGCACTTCACATGCTATAATTCAATCATGCAAAATAGGTGAATGTCGAAGTTAGTAATATTCACACAAAATTTGTCTAGACATGAAATTTACACATACAAATTAAATTCTAAAGTTTAAACATACCCAAAGTTAGTTCACTTCACATATGGAGCTTGTTCAAACATATTAAAGTACAAACACACAAAAATGAACACATGCCTAATTTAAAAATGCTCCACAAAAGTTACTTCAACCACACACAAAGTAAACACTTAAGTTTAAATACAACAAAGTATGAACACGCACAAACCAAAGTTCACATGCACTTCACACTATAGCTCAAACATGCAACCAAGGTGAATGCCAAAGTTGGTACTATTCACACAAAGTGAATTTGAAGGTTCAAACATGTAAACACATACCAAAGTACAATACACAAAAAAGTGGTTGTCAAAATTAAATGACATTTCATATGGGTAAGTGCACCAAGATGGTGAACAGAAAAGTGGCCACATGCCAAAAAAAATCAAATTTTTCATAACTCATGCGGGTTCTAAAAATTAAAAAACGTGCTAGGCTTGATAACACCAAGCCTAGCCAAAAACAATTTAAAAAACAAAAAGTTCCTCAAAACCCATACGGGTTTTGAGGAACATTATGTTTTTTAATAAAAAATCAAAAGTTATATTTTTTTGGTAGCCCATGGGTTTTGACTATTTTCAATGCCAAAACCCGTGGAACAGTAGCAAAAGGAAGCCAAAAAACCATAGATTCTGCACGGATTTGTAATCATTTTGGATTTTTCCAGCATTAAGAGTAATTTTCAACAATGGCACCCCATCGAATAGGTAAGATTTGATTGGTTTGATTATTTTTGTTTCCATTTTAATTGAAGTAGGGTTTTTTAATTGATTTAAGTTTTGTTTTTATTAATTTGATGTCAGATTCTTTAAGTAATCCCCCAAAATGAAATAGACAACAAAGGCACAAGCAACACAAGAAAACCCTGTAAATATTGCACATGAGCAACAAGAAAACCCTCAAGACGTTGCTCCACAACCACAAAATCCTCAAAGTGTTGCTCCTCAACAACCACGGCCACCACGAAACCCTCCACATCCTCCATTAGATCATGTAGATGCCACACAAGAGGATCTCATCAATCGTCTTACACAAAATAGTGCCCAAATTTCTATAATGGTGAATAGGTTGAGGTCCTCTAGGCTTGAGCACCACTTAACCCTCACCACAACACTAGAAACAATGGCCAATAGTGTAAATGAGGTATCTAGGGAGGTTACGAAATGGGGTTCATGGAGGGATAGATGTTGAACATTTTATGTGGATGGGTTGTCATATGATCAAGTGAAAAAAAGGGCATACTTAAAGATGACATATGTGTTTTTTTCACTGATCCTATTACTAGTAACAACCTAGAACTAAATACAACTCGGTCTCCTATACATTGGTGTGTTCATGCTAGCCTGAAAGAAGCTTTTTGAGATAGGTGGTATATGGTCTTTGACCAGCCACCTTGTAATAATTAGGAGTTGCCTCTATATTTTTTGAGAAAGTTGTATTGTGATTTTATCCTTGGCGAGAAGCCAAATTACTTTGACACCCGACAATTTCAGGGTAGAGGGAGAGGCTCTGCGCAGGATAGACCTGGGGCCCATAGGGTGGTATAGCCACAACATAGGAGGTGTACAACTCCTAAACCCACGGTTCATGTCACTATCCCTATATCCTTAAAGGATTCTATGGAATTATAGACTCTTCAAGCAGTTGCATCATTAACTGATGTCATTCTTTAGCATGGAACATAGTTGGTCGGAGCAGAGTATGTACCAGCACCTGTGGCACCTCCTTCATCAGCGACATCTCCTTCATCAATGTCACCTCATGCATCACTTGGCATGGGCCAGTCCATTCAGCATATGTGTGGCACCTGCCAGGGTGTGTTTTGATTTAGACACTGATGTGGATGAGGATGGTTCGACATCTCATTCGTGTACATGTTGTGGGAGTAGATGCCATGCTTCCACTGCAGAGGATGTGGCCCTCACCGATGACCTGATCAGTATGTTGTTCTCTCGCTATCAGACACAGTTGTGTTTAATTCTGTTTATGACATGTTATCAATTAAGTGACTAAATCTTATAAAAAGAAATGAATTTTTATTTTTACAATTTAAAGTGACATATAAATAAAATGCATTGCAGGGTGCAGCGGGTGGTGGGAGTACACCACATACTTTTCAGTCGACTCCACGGTCACGAGAAGTTTCATCATTGGAGGTAAAGATTTGTAAATTTATTAAAAATATAATAATACATTGGTTTCAAAATATATTTTGTTAATTATATGTATCATTACTTGGTGTTTTATAGGGCTTATCAGGGGCTGAGATGTCCCAACTTGATGATATCACTCTTTCGGCCATTGACTTTGGCCAAGATAGCTATGCAGTACCATTTAGATTTATATATTTTTGACTTAAGTGATATATTAAATACATTCTCTTTTCCCTTATGCTAATTTTTTCTATTAGTTTACCCCACCTGCCTCGAGGATATCTCGTGTGAGAAAGCCATCCTCTAGCACTCTGAGGCAGAAAAGATATCCTCCTGGATACCCAAATGACAGAGGGTAATTCAGTATAATTTAAATTCATTTGTTGAAATGTATTATGATTAAACATGTATATGTAGATATTGATAAATGCACTTAATTTATTTGTTCTATATACAAAAACATACGGGGTTTACAGAATTAATGAATGCACCTGATGTTAATGAGGTTCAATAGAGGGAAGAGGTGATATCTTCATATTCACTTTGGATTGCATTCTTTCTCATTCGAAATAACTAAATCCTTTTATGTCTATATCATATGTTATCATTTTTCAAACAAGAAATGGTAATAGTTGCATCAGATTCGACTAGGCCTCCTAAGGTTATAGGAGAACTATATGAGGCTTCGGTGTGCATTTGTTCTATATATGTTAAAAATATTTGTTCTATCTAGTTTGTCAACAGCTTTGGGTTATTAACTTGTATAATTGTATTTAACCTATTACAACTCCCTTCCAAACTTCCTACCGATGTTATGCCATTCCACTTCATTAGAAGTCCTACACATATAATATGGGATCCAACATGACAAAGGGAAAAGGCATGTCTATCTTAGATCAACTCCTTTTGACTAAGTGCACAATAGAGTTGAAACCCTCTTGTTAACTCCTTTTGGATCACTTACCATGGATATAGGAAATGATCGTAATTGATTCATCTGTGACTTTGCCTCCTACAACCATATCACATCCATCTGAGGCTCCAGTATGCTTTAGTTTTTTAGTCTATTCATTTTTAGTTATTATGTGTTATTTGACATATATGTTATTAACTTGTATTAATGTTTTTTTACCAGTTACAACCCCCTTCAGGACATCCCACAGATCCTCAGCCTCACCCAATTGCAGAAGATAGAGATGAGGTAATCAACATTTCAACTTCAAACAATTTAGAGTTCAGTATTTAGTTATTTGATGCAATATTGAGAAAATATATCTAATTCGACATTTGAATTGTCCTTGTGCAGCCACCTACAGAGTCATGTACTACTTCTAAGAGGCTCTATTTTGATGATCTGCCATAGTCATAGATACCGATAGAGACATATAGTTGTAGTTGTGGTCATTGAAGGAATATATTCGACATTTGTATATGTATATATTGTCTTTGACAGACATGACACATGCCACATTTTTGTAACTATTATTGATTTGGCATCTATGCCATTTTTTTATATGTACACAATTATTGTTCATTTTGATATATATAAAAAATTGATAATCAATCCAATTTGTTCATTGACATATATGAAACTTGATATTCTTGAAACTTAGTTATTTTCTATTGAAATGTGATCAAACTTGTTCATTGTGTATATGTCTTGAAATGTAATCCAATTTGTTCATTACATAACTCATATGGCATATACTTTTAAACTAGGTTGCTCATATTGTGTATACCCACGTACCTAAGTACCGACATCGGTAATGCTGATATTGTGTATTTTGATTGAGTGAATTTGCTTTGATTCCTTTTGAGGATTGATGAAAGTAAGTTGCATGAGTTTGAACATTTGAATGTGCAATGAAGTAATCTTTAGCTCTTTTATAATTTGCCTCACCTCTAAGTATGTCTTGGATTTCAAAGTTTTACTTCATGACCTCACCTTTCGAGCGAACTTCAAGTGTGAGAGTTTAGGAGTGAACTTCAGCTTCAAGCAACTAGGAGCGAAATGCATATTTCAGGTATCAAAAGAGTTAAGCAAAGTTTCTTGCTTGATGAATCGGTGTTTATGAGTGAAGTTAGACAACTTTAAGAGTTGCAAGTCTCAAATAAAATTCTTTACTTCATGTTTGACCTAAGAGGAGCAAAATAATTCACTTCAAGGGTTGCTAAGGAGGAACGAAATTGTTACTTCATGTGTTTGAGATAAGGAGCGAACTTCATGCATGAAGAGATTGGAGTGTAAACTCATGCTTTGGAGCGAAGTTTTCATGTATTGAACAAGGAGAGCGAAGTTTTATTACTTCATGAGTTGAGAGCAAACAAGATAACTTCGGGAGTTGATATTATGCAGCGAAGTTCATCATTTCAAGAATCAATTAAGATAAGATTTGAGCACCCAAAGCAGATTTGAAATTTAACTGGATGAGTCGGCTTAGGTAAGGTGTTCATTTAAATTTTATTCCATAATAAGTCAGCCTTAGGGTAAGAGACACACCTATTCATCCAAATCGCCTATAAAAGAAGAGTTGAAGCAATCATTTTAACATCAAATCAAACCAATTATCTCTTCTTTCGTCAAAAACCGTCAGTGAGAGGTGGCAAAATAGTGCATCTTTCATTATGCTCGTTGTGGTAATGAACTGTCAATGTGAGTACATCTGGGTGGCCGGGTTTATGCTAGTTGTGTCCTTGTCTCTCTCCCCAAGATGTCTAATCGTTCCGAGCCACCTCCTAGCGACGCTTGCCCTTGAGCTCTCAAAGTGGAAAAAATGGTCAAACTTTCAAGTCGCTTAACTCAGAGACCGTGGCACTTATGGAATAGACATTTGAAACTATGGGGTCATGTTGTCATTGCCTAAAAATCCTCTCTCAGTTTTAGACAAATCGATTCCATTTTCTTGTGGTGAGATTTTTTTTGTCGCATAAAAAACTATCAAAAAACGTCAATGAGAGGTGGCAAAATTGTGCATCTTTTTTTTTTCTCGTCATGGGAAGAAAATATCAGTGTGAGCACATCTGTGTGGCCATTTTTACGCTATGTGTGCCCTTTTCTCTCTCCCCAAGATGTCCGATCATTCCGAGCCACCTTGTAGCGACACTTTCCCTTGAGCGCTCAAAGTGGAAAAAATGGTCAAACTTTGACATCATGTAAATTAGAGACCATGGCACTTATGGATGATTTGTTTGAACCTGTGGGGTCATTTTGTCCCTTCTTAAAAAATCCTCTCTTGGTTTCGAACAACTCGATTTCATTTTCTTGTGGTGAGATTTTTTCTATCGCATCAAAAACCGTAAGTGAGGTGGCAAAATAGTGCGCATCTTTCATTCTACTCATCGTGGGAACGAACCGTTAGTGCGAACATGTCTGGGTGGCCAGTTTTATGCTATTTGTGCCCTTGTATCACTCCCCAAGATGTCTGATCATTCTGAGCCACCTCGTAGTGATGCTTTCCCTTGAGCGCTCAAAGTGGAAAAAAGGTCAAACTTTAATTTCGCGTAACTCAAAGACCGTGGCACTTAGGGATGAGTCGTTTAAACCTAAGGGGTTGTGTTATCTCTACCTAAAAAAATTCTCTCTCGATATCAGACAACTCTATTCGGTGTGAGAGAATCCAAGTGGCCGGGTTTATACTAGGTATGCCCTTTTATTTCTCCAAAAGATGTATGATCGTTCCGAGCCACCTTGTAGTGACGCTTTCCCTTGAGCGCTCAAAGTGGAAAAAATGGTCAATCTTTAATGTCACGTAACTCGGAGACCATGGCACTTATGGATGATTCATTTGAACCTACGGGGTTGTGTTGTTACTTCCTAAAAAATCCTCTCTTGGTTTCAGACAACTTGATTTCATTTTCTTGTGATGAGATTTTTTGTCTCATCAAAAACCATCAAAACCTATCAGTGAGAGGTGGCAAAATAGTGCATGTTTCATTCTGCTCATCGTGGGAATGAACTGTCATTATGAGTGCATCTGGGTGGTCAGGTTTACGCTAGTTGTTCCCTTGTCTCTCTCCCAAAGACATCTGATCGTTTCGAGCCACCTTGTAGCGACACTTTCCCTTGAGCACTCAAATTGGAAAAAATGGTCAAACTTTGACATCACATGACTTGGAGACCATGGCACTTAGGGATGAGTCATTTGAACCTACGGGGTCATGTTGTTTCTGCCTAAAAAATCCTCTCATTTTTGGACAACTCGATTATGTTTTTTTGTGGTGATTTTTTCTATCGCATAAAAAACCGTCAATGAAAGGTGGCAACATAGTGCATCTTTCATTATGCTCATCGTGGGAATGAACCGTCTGCGTGAGTGCATCTAGATGGATGGTTTTACACTAGATGTTCCCTTTTCGCGCTCTCCAAGACGTCTTATCATTTTGAGCCACCTCCTAGCGACGCTTTTCCTTGAGCGCTCAAAGTGGAAAAAATGGTCAAACTTTGACATCACATAATTCAGAGACCATGGAACTTATTGATGCAGAACCTTGTACCTTCTTATAATCACACTCAATTGACCTAAAGAGAATCAAACTCCAATCATCCAATACTAGGTTTCTCACCCTTTCACACCTTGTCTCAATGCATTCTCTAGGCATCACCCAACCCTTCAAATGGGGTTTACAACTTCAACGACTTAGCCAAACATAACTTAGAGATTTAACACACCTATGAAACCCTGACACAAGGTTCCACATGCCCAAGTTGACTGGTTCACTTCCCAATGCACAAAATTGCACTTAGGAGGCTTATTCTTACTAGCCCTTCAAATCGGGTAATTCAACAATAAGTCAAAACTTTCCCAAAACACTTGGAATTTTTTTTGCATATTCAGATACCCATTTTCAATTTATTTAACATATGTCAAAATTAGACACAGTTATTTATAATCATATGGTACAAATTTATAGTCAAATGGTACAAATTTGGGCTCTCAAAATTTGCAAATAGCCCCATGGGCACTTTTATATATAAAATTTGGCATCTAATATAAATGATCAAGCTCATTACTATTTATATATACAAAATTTTGCATCTAAATATGCAAATTACAACTCGTTGTTGTTTTTTTATACAAAATTTGGCATGTAGATATGCACATTACAACTCATTGTTATTTTTATATACAAAATTTAGCATCTAGATATGCACATTACAACTCATTGATATTTTTATATATAAAATTTGGCATCTACATATGCACATTACAATTCATATGCATATTATAGCTCATATGCATGCAGAGCACACCCAAAAAAGTGAAGTTACAACATTTTGCAAAAGATATATACAAAATTGTCAAAATTATTCTACCATATTGTAGAATTATTCTTCTAGATGGCCCAAAATCAATCAATTGAACCTTCTGGATCAGCTCCAACCCTTGGTGTCTCATGTATTGCCTTGTGGTCAAATTCATAAACTTTCCACAAATCCTTGTTAAGAGGTCTACCACGATATTTAATCAAATGAATATTTGTTGCAACAAGAAGGCTTGAGTAATGAAGAATATATCTATGTGTCTCAAAGTCCTCAAACAACCAAGCATTAAATTTTTTGATAGGGTACCTGCATTTTATAGAACGATAAGTGCCAAAATCAATACAATGACTGATAAATAAATGAGTTTAAGAGGTCTCAATACAACTCGACACAACAACAGTACCTTCTAGGCCATGTCCCTGTCACAACAACAGATCCTATTGGGTACTCAATACCCTCTCCATCAACCACTGTAGAAGTCAATTTATTTTTGGCCTCAATACAACAACACAAAAAGTAATATGTTCCTTCTTTGTTGTTCTCATTTGCAATAACTGCATATACATGACCTGCATTTAATAGAAGGATATAAGTTAATACCAAAATCAACATAAATTAATACTAATAAATTGAGCTTAAAATTGATTTTACCCATGTAACAAATTACAACCCTTTACCTGATTCAACTATGTCTGATACATGGTCAAAATCCATTGATGCTTCAATCTGGTTCATTTGTAGTGCTCTAGAATGTTGATACGTATCTAGGGTTTGCAAAGGTCTACAAGACCATTGGTCAACCCACTCTTTTGATTCATATTCATCCCACATAAAATACATACATGAAGAGAAAAAGCATGCAATTTGTCTAGTATACATAACTAGTGATGTTGCATTTGAACTTCTAAATGAATGCATGTCACTTGATCCTATAAGTGTACAACAATCTAGATAGTTTTCAATGTTTGATTCACGTATTAACCAAAAATATATAGAAACCATAGACTTACTTGCATTACCTGGTCCCATCGTAGAGTTACACCATTGCACTATTGTTTCTGCATCTATTAACATTGCACCACCTTCATACTTCAATTCCTCTCTAGTAAGAGCTCTTTTCACACATGCTCCCACACCATCATGCTCTCCCTTTCCATGCCCCGCCTCAATGAAATTACAAAAATGTTGCACACCACTTGTCACGTGCATCCTAGTCAACCAATAGAACATCCTTGCATTCTTGAATTGTGTGGTGCAATTGTCTGACCATATTAAGTGTTTGTTGTATCTTATATATCTTTTCCTTAAAATATCATAGAAGACTATAAACCATCATTTCTCAAACTCTGAGGAATGAGTACGATCATCGCTGACATAGAAGTGATATTCTCTTATAACCTTTCTGTCCTCCTCGATGCTATCATGTGCATGCATGAATGCTATGTGTACAAAAATTGTAACTTGTGTTGAGTGGTAATACATAGATTGTACATCATTTTGTGGTTTTAGTGTATAATTCTTAGCAAAATCAATGACATAGATAATAGTGCCAAGGGGGAAAGTGTCCTTGCACAATTTGAATTGCTCATCTAACTGCCTAGCTCTATGTGTGTGACCTATGTACTCATACACTGGTTTCTCTTGAAACATCTTCATAAAATCAGCTATGCATATATCCCTTTTCACTAACTCACACCTCTTTAATTCTTTTCCATCTTTAACACCATATGTGACTACTTGTATTTTCCAATAGAAACTAGTTCCTTACCAATTTCATGTGTGCTATCTAGATGTAGGCATCTATGTAATTGTTGCAAACCACCACATGTAGGCCAAAAACCTCTCAAACACATCATCTTATAGTAAATGCACCCGTCATCTCGTCTACATAGTACACTTGAGATAAATTCTCTCGGTGTCTTAGGAGGTTCTTGTAGACCACAAACCTGCAAAACATCATTAGTGTGCAAAGCACAACATATATAGCGATAAATATCATAATGCATGGAAAATTCAACATAGACCCTACAACAACATGTAGTACGTGCATGATTAATCTTAACATAAAATGGTTTTGTCATCTCAAAACATCTTTGACTAATTTTAATTTGAAGAAAGCTTTGAAGAAACCTTTCATAAAATTGTGTTTGAGTTGTATCTAAATAGTGTTTTGGATTTGGCTCACGATTTCTAATTCCAATTTGTCTTCTAACAACATCTCCTTGGTTGGGTGAAACCCTTGTGTTGTCATGCCAATATTTCTCAATTAACATTCTTAGTGCATCAACAACAACCTTGTCCTTGCGTGGGAGTCTACCCGAGAATGCCCAAAGAGAATTATTGTTAGGATCCTCGATTTTCTCTCACCTCTCTAAGGCATAGTGTAATGTGGTTCTACTTATCCTTAATGACTTTCTTATTTTGCTTATTAAACGATATTTTTTCATTTCCTTTTCCATTATGGTTGATGTGAGGACACGACGAGTAACATTAGCATCTTTAGTGCATGATTTCAAACCAATGGCTTGGTATGCATCAAAAATATTTCTCACAATGGTTCTTTCACTATTATTTTTGGATGTTCTTAACCCCAAAATTTTCATTCTCTCTCTAAATTTCAGATTTTTAATCATTTCAACAACTAATTGGAATCTTCCACTTTGATTTAAATTTTCAAAATAGTTATTCCAAATTCTTCTAACCGTTCTTCTACAAATTCTTTTAGAAACTTTATCATGCATTGACTTCTCAATATTTTCATCAATGTCTATTAGGAACTTTGGTTTTCTACGAATTATTCTAAGAGGTGTTAAGATTCGTGCATGCTCTTCATTTTCATTAGGTGCATTATGTGATTATATCACATCAAATTCAAATGGTATATATTCTTCAACTTCATTAACATGTACATTCACCAAATCATTTTCAAATGGTGTATGTTCATTGCATTCATTAGGTGCATTCATCATATGCATTTGCATTAACTTGTATGTTGATCATTTTGATTTGGTGCATTCATCATATCAATTTCAATTGTTGAATGTTCATCACTTTCATTAGGTGCATTAGATGAGGTACCTTCACGTAATCTCCTCATACGCTCCCTTTGTCTTTCCTTTGTTGCCTCTCTTTGTTCATTTGTTCCTCTCTTGTTCTTTCCCATTGTCCTACACGTAACATAATGATGACAATCCACAATCAAATAGAAAAAAAATAACAAATGATCATCATTTTGTTATAATCTAAAGTAACAATAATTAAATAACTTTAAAAAAAAAATTACAAGACAAATCAATCATGATCAAAGAAAAATAAAATAAACGATCATCATTTTGTTATAGTATAAAGTAACAATGATTAAATAACTTCAAAAACAATCCAATATACGAGACAAATCAATCATTTCAAAGAAAAAGTGACAAAAAAATATGAAAACCTGATTGTTACCATCCTAGAAAATCATGTGCAAAAGTAGTCGGGCCTTCAAATAACTTGCAATGCTGGTTTTTAGGCTGTTTGGACTAAAATTTATTAATATTTTCCCATAACCTGTATGGGTTATGGAAACTTAATGTGAATGTTCACAATTTCTCATAACTCGTACGGGTTATGTAGAACTAGAAGTTTTGACCTTAGTTCTACATAACCCGTACGGGTTATGTAGAACTAGGAACCAAATAGGAAGTGGGGAGAGAGAGAGAGAGAGAGAGAGAGAGAGAGAGAGAGAGAGAGAGGAATAAAGAGAAGGGAGAGAGGGTGAGAATAGGATTGAGAGAGAGAGAGAGAGAGCAAATAGGATAAGGAGATAGGGAAGGAGAGAGAGGGAGAGGAGATTGGGAGAGAGGGAGAGGGAGGGTGAAGATGGGGAGAATATGATAAAGAGAGGGAGAGGGAGAGAGAGAGAATAGGAGGGAGAGAGAGAGAGAGAGAGAGAGAGAGGGTGAGGGGGAGAGAGAGAATAGGATAATTATCCTATAACGAGAGGGGGAGGGAGAGGAGGGAGAGGGGGAGGGAGGGGAAGAGAAAGAGAGAGAAGGGGGAGAGGGTGAGAATAGGATAGGATAATGAGAAAGAGTTGGAAAATATAACGAGAGGGGGAGGGAGACGAGGGAGAGGGAGAGGGAGGGGGAGAGAAAGAGAGAGAAGGGGGAGAGGGTGAGAATAGGATAGGATAATGAGAGAGAGAGAGAGAGAGAGAGAGAGAGAGAGAGTAGGAGGAGGAGAGGGTGAGAGACATGAGGTAGAGAGAACGAGAAGGAGAAAAGGGTGAGAGACTCGACAGAGAAAGAAGTGTGAGGGGGAGAGAGATGAGATAGAACTCAAGGATGATAATTAGGGCTCTAAATAGACAGAGACGGTGATGGGGGAAGGAAGACGAGAGAGAGAGAGAGAGAGAGGAAAAGAAGAGAGACGTGCATGTATACAAACATATATATATATATATATATATATATACATAAAAACATATTATATATGTATGTCTATACATATGTGTAGTAAATGCTAAGTTTACAAGCATACATTATTATGTCTTCATAACCCGTACGGGTTTTGTGAAACACAAAATAATGGTTTTAGTTCTACATAACCCGTACGGGTTATGTAGAACTGCGAATAGTACTTCTTTTTTCAAAACTTGTGCGGCTTTTGTCTTGGTAAGAGGGTTGGAAAATGACCCTAAGGCTTGCAAGCTCATTTTCCCCCCATTTTTGTCCCTTTACACATTTTTCATCGTCCAACATGATTTATTGACTTCGTTGTCATCAGGTTTACAAATGATCAAGTGGGTATCTCTAAAATTACCACCATAATCTCACATGTCTTCTTAGTTTTCTGACCATATAAATTTTTCTATTTTTGGATAACATTAGCATAGTAAACTTTAATTTTCTTTACCAGTGCCTTGACAGTCCTCACACACATATGTTGACCATTTTTTTAATAAATTTTGATATACTTGACCAAATTCAAAATAAATTGCATATTATTGTTCTACACTAGAATCTATACACTTTAAAAAAAAATTGCATTTTTTTATTATTTTGACGCAAGTTATGCCCAACACACGAACAGGTACCAAATTTTTCAGGATGTGGTCATTTCAAAAAATCATAAAAGAAAAATACTCAATGGAAAATTACAAAAAATATACAACTTCTAGATCTCACTCTCACCTATCATCCTACCAAAGGGTTTTGGAGCACACGAAATACTAAATCTAACTATATATTTTGTGCAGCACATGAAAACAGCTATGTTATATTTTTCTGAAAAAATCAGGAACATTTTTTCGTGTGTGAGAGGTTTGACCCTCTTAATATTATGCATTTTTTTTTTTTAAATAGTAGTTTAGAAACTAGATTCAGAGTACTACAATTCTTATTATTTTCTCAACTCCTAGTTTTGAGTGCATGACCTTCAAATATCTCTTTGAAGTTCAGGTTTACCTATTTTTCTAAAAAAAAAAAAGTGGCCACTTATACCCTCCTTTTTGTTCACCATGTTGGTGAACTTACCCATATATAGTTTGTTCAAACACACAATCCACACATATATAAAGTATATATAATAAAGTTTAAACATTCATATAACTGAGTGTTAAAGGTCAATATAGTATTTACATAAAGTGAATGTGAAGTTCAAACGTATTTCACACATAGTTTGTTCAAAGACACACTTCACATGTATACAAAATAAATGCTAAATTTTATAAATCTTCACCCAAAGTAAATAGTCAAAGTTCAAATATGCACAGAGTGAATGCTAAAATCAAAACTCTTCACACAAACTGAATGCCAAAGTTCAAACATGCTTCACACAAATTTAATCAAACTAGTCATGAAGCAAATATTGGAGCTCAATACACACGAAGCAAATGACAAAGTTAAAACACACTTCAAACAAAGTAAGGTCAACCACACACAAGGTGAATACAAAATGTTAAAAAAACACTACACACATACAAAAATACACCAAAGTTCAAACATGCACATAAAGTGAGTGTCGAAGATAAAACACGCTTGAAAGTGAAATTAAGTTCAAACACAACCACCCACACAAATTAACAAACAATAAGAGGATTATATATAAATGAATGGTAAAATAACTTTGACACACTTCATACAAAGTTAGTTCAAATGCACTCCCACTCTTCCTCTTCTTTGAATAAGAAGATATCAAAGTTCACTCACACACTTCAAACAAAATTCAAAACTATAATAATGGGGTGCTAGAATTCAAACATGCACACAAAGTGAATGCTAAAGTTCAAACTCAATTCCAACAAATAGCTTGTAGATGCCAAAGTAAAAAACACTAAACAAATAATTTTAGAAGACACTTCAAACTATAACAATCTAAAACTTATACTATAAGAAAATAAAATTACTACTTAACAAGTAAACATGATATGCAATTTAAAAAAAAAAATAAGTACCTAACTGCTTCAGCTGAAAATGAAATTCTTTAACTATACAATTTCTCTTCAACATAACTGAATCTAACTAACTTCATTTGAAATAGGAAATGTAAGAATGTAAATCTTTCATATCTTAAACTTTATTTCATAATAACAAATAACATGCATTTTTACATAAGAAAGAGAAAGAATTAGATATTATTGAGAAAACAAGTTAACAACTAAATCACTCTTAGAAGTCTCAGCATTGTTGTGGAGAGGGAAAGCATTATCAAGGGCTTTACCTCCAACCACAAACCACAAACCTAGCAGTCCCCTACACACCTTCCTTCTAGAAGTGGCCCTATAGAACACTGGTCACATGTTATAGGTACCTCTTAACTAGTATGATTGTTCTAACTAGGATAGTATATGATTCATGTGAACGTCCAACCACAAACCACAAACCTAGCAGTCCCCTACACACCTTCCTTCTAGAAGTGGCCCTACATAACACTGGTCACATGTTATAGGTACCTCTTAACTAGTATGATCGTCCTAACTAGGACAGTATATGATTCATGTGAACGTCCAACCACAAACCACAAACCTAGAAGTCCCCTACACACCTTCCTTGTAGAAGTGGCCCTACAGAACACTGGTCACATGTTATAGGTACCTCTTAACTAGTATGATCGTTCTAGCTAGGACATTATATGATTCATGTGAACTGACGTTCACATGCATAACACTGTGCTACCTTGACAAAAGTTTAATAATTGTAAGCACATTCCACGTGTTGTCAGTAATCACCCCCCTTACTCGACTTGTACGTCACATCCGAACCCAACTGACTCATTGGAAAATTGATCACAAGACATCTAATTGATTCTAAAATGTCCTTAGACACTACAATTCATAACGACCTTCAAGGTACAAACTTAAACCACTACAAGACAATTTCTCTATAATTACTTACCAATGATCTCCCTGACGATTAAGAGTTTTAAGCAATTAAATAATTAAAAAACACTTTAAAAATAGACTTCTCAAATTAGCTAAACATGCTTGAACCACTACCAGTTTCCTATGACTCAACTATCTTTTTTTCTTAATGACGACACAATGAGATATCGCATACTCAGATCTTTTACTTAAACATAATAACTGACATGATATAAGTGACTGTGCTAATCTAGTTCCTTGACCCATATGACAATTTAAATACATAATAAAAAATTGACATGATTGTCTTCATTATAATTGGTTGATGAGAGCCAATGGACTGCGCAAAAATTAAGACTTGAGCTCGCTATTTGAATTCAAGTAATAGAAATCTTTACTTATCATTGCTACCCTATTTGGGTCTTTAAGTCATTCAAAAGTTCTCTGAGACATCGACTCTCCTCTGTTTACTGTTGTAATGGTTGGAGATGCATGGTGATATGATATCAAACTGTGATCATTCTGATGATCTCACAATGGCATTCTTTCAAAGATACAAATTACAACAGTGATCGATCATAATTATCTCACTATGTCAAACTATCAAAAGATTACATAATAGAACAATGATCAATCATAATGATCTCACTATGGTATTCTAACAAAGAATTACATAACAGAACAATGATCGATCATAAAGATCTCACTATGACATTCTATCAAAGAATTACATAACCCAAATAGTGATCGATCTTGATATATTCATTTTACAAGCAACGAATGAAGAAAATACAGTACAAACTTTTTAGTCTGAAGATAACTATTAAATGTTGCATATGGCAAAGGCTACATGCCCAACTCTTTGACAGGAGTCGAGTGTTGCACAGGATACTTTTTTATCTCGTCCCCTCTTTTCAAACTCCCTTGTTGTTACAATATTAATAATTGTCTGTCTTAAAGACCCTGCGTTTTTTCGCAGTTCTGAGAAAATGTAGTTATAGCTTGTAACGAGAGCATAAACTCCCCATCGATAAAGAACATACATAAGTAGTCTCCACCACTCTATCGCATCTCATAGTCGTAGCTGTTACAAATGGGGAGTGCTGCGGTGGCGTTACACCTACCACCCCAACTTGCTACTCAACAACACCAAAATTATCTCAGCTATAATAGCCTTAATATGCATAAACCTTATATTGCTCAATACATTATAAACAAATATATATATATATATATATATAAAAGTTGCTCTCTACCTATGTGTATGTATTGAATATAGAATCATTCATATATATTTATATATGCATATATATGTATGTATACATATGTACATATATGTATGTATCTATATATACATACATATACACGCATATATATATATATATATATATATATATATATATATATATATATATATATATATATATATGTATGTATGTATGTATGTATGTATGTATGTATGTATGTATGTATGTATGTGCATACATGTATATGTATGTATGCATGTATATATGCATGCATATATACATGTATATGCATGTGTGTGTGTGTGTGTGTGTATATATAGTACCAATTTTCTCTTTTCTAAATTATTAAGACGATTATCTCGAACCTAAGGCCAACATATCTGTAGGTTCAAAGCTCGATGGCAATTTCGTCCTTTTCCAAGGTCTTCATTCCTCTCCTTGATAATAGTCTCCCTCCCTTATGAGGGCATTACCTATCCAACATCCACTTAGACACAAAAAAGGTACTTAGACCAAATCTTAGGCTTCTATGATTCCACAAATTAAATAAAACATATTAGCCAACAATAATATAAGTATTCATGCCTTGATATTTTCATCTCTCCAATGTTCATTATACTTGCAATTTTAGTAATATAAATTTCCAAAACAAAAATAAAATTATTCATTTAAAGAGGGATGTAACATACACTCTCCCTTGTGAATCATCATCTTCGATGATTAAATAATAAATTAAGTCTTATAATAAAAGATTTTGCTCAAATCAATAACACATAAAATTTTCAACTATTTTGGAAAATATAAGGAAATTTTTGAAGGATTTCAGCATAATCCTCCCATGTGGCACCTTCCTTTGCATATTGGTCCCACTGGACCTTGCATTGTGTAACCTCATGGTTATGTAAGTGAAGCTTACCTACCTTGAGCACTTTGAGATCATGACCACACCTAGATCTTGCACCTACATGGAAATCTGGTCAATCATGTGGGCAAAGTTTGCATGGTACTTTTTAAGATAATAAATATGAAAAATATTGTGCAATCGGGTGAGAGTTGGAGGTAGAGTGATCCTGTAAGCCGCCAGGTTGATAACTTTAAAGACTTCAAGTGGACTTGCATATCTTGGTGCCAGTTTAGAAGATTTTTTAAATTTAATTGAACTTTTTTGAGGATTAACTTTGAGGAGTACTTTCTCTCCTACCACCAACAATCTAGGAACTCACTTTGCATCTGCATAGATTTTTTGTTAATCGTTAGCTTCTGTTAACCTTTGCCTAATCAACTTAAATTTTTCCTCCAATTTTTAGAGCATTTTGAGACCAAGGGTTATCCTATTTTCTAGCTTATCCCAATTGATAGGATTTCAACACCTCCTCCCATACAGTGCCTCGAATGTCGCTATCTTAATGGCTAACTAGTATAGTTTATTGTAAGAAAAAACTACTAGAGGTAGGTAATCCTCCCACATGTATTGTTAGTCCATACAATACACTCTTAGAATATCCTCTAAGAATTGGTTTACTTTTTTTGTTTGACCATTTGTTTCTGGATGATAAGTTGAGCTGATGTTCAACTAGGTGCCTAGAGCTGCAAAAAAAGTTTGCCAAAATCTAGATGTCATTTTGGCATCTCTATCCAATATGATATTTTTCGATACTCTATGCAATTGAAAAATTTTATGAACAAACTCAAATGCTATAATGGGTGCTCCATTTGTCAGATTACCTGGTAAAAAGTGAGCTATCTTGGTGAGTCTATCCACCACTACTATTATTACATTATGTATCTTTCTCGACATAGTAAGCCCTATACAAAGTCAATACTAATGATTTGTTGTTTGCAATCTCGAATGGCGAGTGGCTACAATAGTCTTGCTAGATGTCAATGTTTTGTTTTCACTTTGACATTCAAAACAACTTGCCACAAATCTTGCAACATCTCTCTTCACTTTTTTAGGGAAATAGTTTTTATCTACACATTATTTTTAGTGTTAGACTAAAAAATAGTAGTGTTATTTGCTAATGTATTTTTGAGTTGTAAACATCAATGTTTATTTAGATTATAAATGTGGTTTCTTGTATTTTTATTTTAAGTTAGAAGATTGTATTAATAATACTTGATCTTCTAAGAAATTAAAAAATTATTAACATAATCTTATATGAATAATCGAGAACTTAAGTTATGCATAACTTAAAAATGGACTGAAAAAGGACAGAGCAAAAAAACGTATGGCGGTAAGGAGCAGAATCTTAAATCATTCGACGAAGGTTGGGAGGGCAAGAACTGCTTGGCACCAGCCTGTAAGAACCTAGGCAATTTGAATGGCGATGAGCGGGAGCACATCTAGACAATTGATGTTTCTGAGCAAATTGAAGAAGATGTTGAATTCCTCAAGGATTTAGCAATTATTTGCAGGTTCATTGGGGTTAAATAAGATTGCAAGAGGATATGCAGGTGGATCGAAGATACATGGCGTACACCCCAGATCACCAAGTTCCTACCAAAAGGCTTCTTCATTGTTATTTTTGCAACCGAAGAAGAGCGACAAAAGATCCTAGATGGTGGCCTTTGGACTATGGATTCTAAACCCTTATACATACAATGATGACATATATAGGAACTTTAATCTGCTTAAAATAGATCCCTATGACAAACCGATCTAGATTCAGTTAAACAACCTCCCAATGGAATACTGGACAAAAGAAGCACTTGAGAGTATCGGTAGATCCCTTGGCACCCTGATGGATATTGACACTGATATTGCTAAAGGAGACTCTTACATCTATGCGAAATTACAATTGGCAATGGTCAGAAGAATTCCCACACATATTAAGCTTGGAGCTCATGGAATGGATTGGATCTAGTCGATAGAAATAGAGGAAGAAAAATTGTATTGTTTGAATTGTGGCAAAAGGAATCATTCCACAAGAAAATGCAAGATTCCAAAGAAAGAAAAGAAGGAATGGAGGCCAAAGCAAAAAAATGATTCTAAAAACTGCAGGAATACAAAAAATTGCAAGAAGAAAACCAAGACTTTAACCCCTGGTGTCAGATGCACATAATGCACAAGACAAACCGAGGGCCAACACCAATAATGAGAATCCAGACAATAGGGTAGGAGATGAACAGGAAGCACACTCAGAGAATGAAGAGGAATCAGAAGTAGAGACGAACAACATGACAAACTGGGCATTATGGACAAAAGGAGTATTTGTCAAAATGTGATCACAAATATGGATAGGATTAAAACAGGCAGGGGAAGCAAATCGAATAAAGTGAAGAGAGAAGAGGAGGCAGATGATAAGGGCTTCCTCAGTGTATCTAACTTTCTTAGAAGGAAAAGTACCAAGGTGGTTGAGGGCTCCCTTGGGAAGAGATGAAGTTCACTACATGGAATGTCAGGGGCCTTATGGCTCCTGACAAGCGTCAGTTGTTAAAGTGACATTTGGTCAAAATAGCAAGTGATATTGTAATGCTATAGGAAACGAAATGTAGTGTGGAAGAGGGTGACAAGTTTGTAAGTTATTGTAGAGATTGGAATGGATTCTCCCAACCGATATTGGGTCAGGCTAGGGGATTGGGGCTACTATGGAAATCTACCACGATTGGCATTGATAGTTCTATCGACTTGAATTTCATCTTCAGAATACTACTTGCAACATATTAGCTTCACAAAATACAAAAGAAATACTACAGGAAATCCAAACTCAACTAATGAAACTACATGAAATGAATATAAAATAAAAACATTATTACCTTCATGATTTAAGTCTCATTGTGTCCTAACTCCATTGTTCCTAGTTGCAGATAATTTTCTCTCAGACAAGCGCTGGTAGCTTCCAAGATGGACTCATAGTTAACTGGTACTATGATATGCATATGCAAATGATTTAAGCTAAAATGATATTAACCTATGAAAGAAATTCTAAAATTGCAAATTGCTTCAAACTCAAACTCACGGATGCAAGATAAAGACTCCTAGAATGACTATATGATTAGCTATTAGTCTATTAGTTTCAAAATGGCTTAGGAGACCTCTTTTTATAGATTTTTGAGTGCATGAGCTTAGGTGGCAGAGATCAACAGTCATGATCGAATCTTGTAAATTGGATGGCTATGAGAAAGAAGTTGAAGGTTGAGAGAAAGAGAGAAGGAGAAGACAAGTGTCACTCAGCTCACCTTGACTGAGTTGAAGACTTGAGAGGATATAGGATAGTTGGAGAAGATGTAGGAATGAGAGGACAAGTGGACTCAAGTCCTCCTAAGATATAGGGATGTTGGAGATAATATAGAAGAAGGTTAGGAAATATGTGTACGTACACAATATTTCATTTATTTTGGAAGTTGGAGATAAGTGGCTAATAAATATTTTATTTATTTTTATTTTGTTGAATTAATTTAGCCACAAGATGGATGAGTTGGCAAAGGAAAGATGAAGTGGAGATGGAAGGTGAGTTGGAAAAGAAATTAAATAATATAAGAAATTATTTAATATTTGAGACTATACGATAGAAGAATAACCATTAAATATTAGATATGTAATTGATTGATTAGAGGAAAATGATAAATGAATTAATTAATAAAATGTTTCAATTAAATTAATTAATAGGACATGAAATGAATTAAATAAATTAATCTTTTCAAATTAACTATTTAATAGAAGAATAATTATAAAATAAATATAAAATATTTATTTAATTGTTCATAGCCATTTTTATGTATATACAATAGTTTTAAAGTGGGCAACAACTAGATATCTTGCTCGGTGCACAATAAAACTAAACAATCCGATTTTGAATTGTGGAATATATACAGGCCCACACAATCTCAGGAAAAAATGACCTTATGGGAAAAGATCTGCCAATTGATTTCTGCAAGTGGCAATAAAAAAATAATAATGGGTGGAGACTTTAATGCAATCTTAGATCTTACTGAAAAAATGGTGGCACAAACAAAATTACAAAGGATATGTTGGGGTTCAGGGATTTTGTACAGAGATTAGAGGTCATTGACTGCAAGTCGTCAGAAGGTTGGTTCACTTGGACTAATAGAAGGAGGGGTTTCTCCAGCATTTTAGAGTGATTGGATAGGTTCTTGATTGGCACCTACTGGATGAAGGAAGAGATTCAGATCTCAATGAACACTACCATATAGTGTCTCAGACCATTACCCAGTTCAGATGGATATTGGTGCAAAAATTCAAAGTGGTAGTGGATATTTCAATTTCCAGAACATGTGGTGGAGGGACACTTCGTTAAGGGTATGATTGGAAGAATGGTGGAATCAATGCAACCATATTAAAGGTTGCCTAGATTTTGTTTTCTAAAAAATATTTTGTTCATTAAAGACCATCTTAGAGTCTAGAATAAGGTGATTTTCAAGAATATCTTTTCGGAGAAAGAAAGATTAGAAGCAGAATTGAAAGCTCTCAATTTGAAAGTCTTTGTTGGGGGTATGAATGTGGAGGATTTTAGCCATGAGAAGGGGTTGAAAGAGATGTTGGTAGAAAACTTAGCCAGAGAAGAAATTTACTGGAGAGACAAAGCTAAAGAGTTGTGGATTAATGAAGGGGATAAAAAAACAAAAAAATTCCTTGCAGCAGTTAAAGTGAGGAGAGCACAAAACCATATTAATGAAATCATCTCTGAGAATGACACATACCTCAAAGATAGAGATAGCATTGGACTAGTGGTTGTGGATTACTTTGAGAAAATATTGAACACGGATGACAAGGTTGATGAAAATCTAAGAGAACAGATGTTGGAAGCCACCCCAAGCAAGTTACGCAAGAGGACAATCTTATGTTAATGGAGCCTTTTACAGAAGAAGAGGTTAGGGCAGCAGTGTTCGGTCTTCACTTGGATAAAGCACCCGGGCTGGATGAGCTCCCTGCAAGATTTTATCAAAACTATTGGGAATTCATTAAATCAGACATGTGTAAAGTAATCGAGCAAGTAAGGGAAAAGGGGAAATTCGTTAGGGAGATCAACAACATAGTTATTGCTATCATACCAAAAAAGGATAACTCCAACTCCTTCAAAAAATTTTGGCCCATTGCCATATGCAGCACTTTGTATATGTATAAGATAATAACAAAGGCCATAGCTTGCATATTAAAGAAACTACTACCGAAGCTCATATCCCATGAACAAAATGGCTTCATACCAGGGAGGGAAATAGTTGACAACATCATACTCACGACAAAAACCATACATTACATTATCACTTAAAGGAAGAAGGCTATGATTGTGAAGCTTTATATCTCTAAATCATATGATAAGGTTCGATAGGAGTTCTTATTCGATGTGTTGGGAAGGATGGGGTTTGATAAAAAATAGATTAGAATGATTGAACTGTGCATAAGCTCCACTCATTTCTCTATTGCAGTCAATGGAGCATTGTATAGTTTTTTATAGTGCAAGAATGGCTTAAGAAAAGGTGATCCAATTTCACCTTTCCTTTTTGTCCTCATGGTTGAAACTTTAAGTAGACATATTGCCAAGTTAAGAGATGCTGCAATTTGGAAGGGGTTCACAATACACAACGATTTAAAACCAATCACCCACTCCCAATTCATAGATGATACAACGTTGTTTGGTGAGGCTACCATTAGGGAGGCAGAGGTAATTAAGGAGGCATTGGATCTCTTTGCAACCACAACTAGGCAACACATAAATGTGAAAAAAATGAAACTATTTTTCTTCAATACTAAAATGATTACCCAAAGGAGAATTGCGAGATTGTTGGGCTGGCAGATAGGTTCACTGCTGGCAAAGTACCTCAGGGTCCCAATGTTCTTTGGAGCTACTCGAACTGAATTGTGGGAAAATTTAATCTCGAAGTGCATGCATAAGTTGGAGCTATGGAAACATAAATGGCTCTCGCTGCTTGGTAGAATTTAGCTCATTAAATCAGTGTTGGTGGCACTGCCTATCTATGCTATGTCTATTTTCAAGTTATCTACTAATGCACTACAGGCGTTGGAAATTTTCTTTAAAAAAATTCTTTGGGAAGGAGCCAAACAGGTAAATAAAATCCCGCTCCTCAACTAGAATTCGGTTTGCAAGTCAAAAATGAATGGTGGGGTTGGGCTGAGAAACATGGAAATGCAGAATCTGGCTTTGGGGGCAAAGTTCATATGGAAAACGTACAGATCCCCTGATAAGATTTACTGTAAGATCATGCAAAAGAAGTATTTAGACAATGACAATCCCAGAAGAATACTCACAGTGATGAGCACAAGTGGAGGGTCTGTGGTATGAAAATTTATGAGGGAATGCAGACATATAATAACAAATAACTTAACCTGGAAAATTGGCGATGAGAAAAATGCAAGATTCTGGTTTGACTCTTGGGACAGACATGAAAATATCAACAAGTATTTTAGCCAGAACGGTGGATGAAGGAGGAAAAATCAGTAAATGGGGAGTTTGTGGCTAATTATGTTAAAGAGACATATCCTAGCAATGACATCTATGAATGGATTCAAATTCAGATTGAGAACATGACAAGTGGTGATCAAAGAAAATTGACTGACATTTTAAGGAATACAAGAATTACCATCAGAAATGTAGAAGATGAAATTGTATGGTGTGCAACACAATCTGGCGAATATTCAGCCAGATTGGGGTACCACATCCAATGTCTAGAGAATGAGGATAGGGAGTGGCCTACTCATCTTTGTTGGGACAAGATGATAGCACTAGGGTGGGAGCCTTCGTGTGGACAGTATTACATGGAAGAATACTAACGTGTGAACGGTTGAAAACTTATGGTATTTGTGGGCCAATTGTATGCATACTATGTAAACAAAGCGAGGAATCTACTAATCATTTGTTGTACGATTGTCCCTTTGCAAAACAATGCTAGAATTGATTATGTCGGAGTTTGGAATGATCCTCCGCAACGAATGATTGCCTAACTAATTATATAAAAAGGTGGTTGAGGCTTTATAGGAATTCGGTATGGGGGGTGTTGTGGAAAATTTCACCATCCATGTTGGTATGGCAAATCTGGAAAGAGCGGAATAGAAGAATTTTTGAAGAAAAAGAACTTTCGGTAGATAAGGTTATTAACAAGATCAAGTGGTGAATAAGTGAAGTAGCCAACACAAAGGCCTATGGCAAGAAGATTGAATTCATTTCTGAATGGGATAAGAAAATAAAGAAAGAATGGGGATCCCTGAAACCCCCTAATATAAATATTGTTTATAAGGAGGTAAAATGGTCCCGGGCTAGATGGGAGGCCCCGAGGGATGGATGGATCAAGTTAAATTTTGACGGGGCAGCCAAAGGAAACTCGGGTGTCGTTGGCTATGGTTGTATTACAATAGATGAATCTAGCAAACTGTTATTCAGTATATATGGAAATCTAGGTATAGCCACCAACAATGAAGCAGAGGCTATGGCGCTTGCAAGAGGATTGAAGCATTGTTTAGAATTGGCCTTAAATTCAATATTGATAGAAGGAGAATCACATATACTGATCAATGCAATAAAAAATGAATCAATGGTCAATTAGAAAATACAAAGGATATTGGAGGATATTTTGATATTCTTGGATAAAATACTGGAAATTACAAAGTAAGTCACATTTTTTGAGAGGCGAATAGGGTCACAGATCATGTGGAAAATTTGGGTGTAACTTTGAGGGACAAAGAAGAACAAGTTTTTAGTGACATCCCACAAGAAGATCTAAACCAAATCCTAAAGGATGATATTGCTAGCTCAGATAGGAAGTGCAAGACAAGAATCAGCTAGGACACTGACATGAAGGGTACACATTCCTAGAATTCAAAATGTGATTTGATTCTAGGTCTGGCCTCACAAAATCCACAGTCGGATTCTCTGTGGAATTGTAGCCCGAGAAGAGATTTGACAAAACGGAGGCGGCTGCACATGTTCGAGAATTACCATGGATTCGAGGATGGATTTGGTATGATGTGGTGCTTAGTTTTAAGGCACAAGGAATAAGTTGTTTCCTACATTTGACAGAGCTCTCTAATTGACAAGGATGTGAATCCTGCATACTGAAGATGGTAAGATTATGGAGACGTTCTCTAGATTCTTGCTATATTGTGCCCGACTTTCAAATCATTTGGTTATAAATATTTGGCTAGAGAATTACTTTACTGAAGCAATTGAGGGGTGGGATTGCGAGGATGGTGCACCATTTTGGCTTGAATTGTTTGTGTGAGGAAGAGTCAATTTTTGTAATAATGTCGAAGGATCTTCCACACGGATGAGAGGACATGGGATCATGCAGTGTAGAGACTGGTGATTGGCATTTTATGTGACAAGAGACATCGGTGCAATGGTTTTGTATATGAAGCAATGATTTACCCCATGGTAGATGTTTTGGATTCTAAAGAAGTCTGCATCCATAAAATTGATGGCTTTGTGAGAGCGGTGGATGGGCAGGCCATAGCTAGCGCCATTCTGGATATGGATTTGGGTGGGTGGATGAGCATCCTTGGCTATTATTTTAACCCCGCTCAACATATTCTCGAACCCCAGGAGGAGAGATCTGATTCTGAGGACGAGGAGGCCATTGAGGACTTCGTGAACCGACCTATCTGCAATGCCTAGACCTTGGGAGAAAAAGGTGATTTGTCGGCTTGAGCAGCCGCCTATGAGGGATGTGTTGAGCCGAACGTCTTTCTCGTCACGTGCAAATAGTGCATCGTAAAGAATAGAAAACAAATGCATATTTCTCTGCTTAATCGATGGGGAGAGTTCTTGCACAATGGATCCTTTTGGAGGGTCCGAACAGATCCGCGGGGAGGTGGTTCGGTTGGCGAGCTTGGGCTTATGAGAAAAGGGAACTATAAAGGAAGGGCCTCCCACCCCAACTAGAGATAGCCTAAGAATTAATAGGGCTTGATTCGTTCACGTCCTATCAAATGGAGGGGCCCCCGCATAGAATAGTAGGGCTAATCTACCCCCCCTATAATATTGATTTCCCCCAGCCGATGTGTGTGTGCTCCCCCCCCAGCCGATGTGTGCTCACCCCTACCCGTCAGGATAGTAGGGGCCTCCCCCCACCCGCCATAGAATAGTAGGGGCCCCCCCCAATAATAATTCACCCACCCTACAATTCAACTAGTAGGGGGCTATAGAATTGTTGCACTCGATTCTATACGTAACATGCCCCCCCGGATAGGGCCCCCTACTATCTATAGGCTATCACGATTGGGCATGTGAATGAACAGGGTGGCCCCTACACGTATATAATATGGCCCTACTATACTATTCTAAGGGTAAAGTTCCGGCAATAGGTAGCAAAAGCGGTTTATCTAGCAGGAGCAGGGATATGGGTCGCAGCAGATTCATATCCGGAACCATCATCAATGCTTCAGTGGCAAAGGCACAGTCAGGGGCAACTTTGCTAGTCATATGCCCGTCCGCCCATTGTTGACAAATCCATATATCCTTGGGTTAGGGGGCGGCTCGGAGGACCCATGGGGCGGGTTCAAGCGGAGGGATCCTGGTGTGTTCACGGGGCCCCATGGCACAGAAGACCGGGTAGCCCCTGGGCCCTGGACGAGCAGGGAGTGATGGGATGCAGGGGGGAACCCATCCGGGGGCCCGCCCGGGTGATGCGAGAAGGAAGCATGTGTTCATCGGGATCAAAGAATACGTTGTCGGGTTCCGATACCACGGCTCTGGAGAATTGAATCCCATGTGCACGTAGTTGGGGTATCGCTACATGATCGATCGACCGACCGGCGTCCGAATCGGGTCTACATTGGGAAGCGGTTCGTCGACTATGGAAAGGATGCACTCGGTAGGGGGTTTGTTGGCACTGGTGCTCCACTCATGCATTTGGGAGTGTTCCCAGAAGCGATGCATGGACGAGGGCGGGAATAGCAGCTCAAGGACCAGATTCTATTGACTCGTAACCACCAATAGATAAGTGGCCCAGGTCGATTCATAACCCTTTCTACAGCTCTTGCTACTTATCGCCCTGATGAACTCCTCCCACCCACATGAACTGCCGAATAGTAGGGGCTATGCCAGCCCCCTACCATTCTATAGGCTAGCAAGCTGATGGCATTGAGTGGGAGGGCCAACCCCACACACGCAAATATAGTAACCGGTGCAGTGGGAGGGATTCTAGTAGGAAGGTTCTATCTATTGCCGGCCCCGCCCCCTACTATTCTATGGGCTATGGCATTTGCGAACTCGCCCCTACCCGAACCTTCCATAAAGAGAAATCATCCATCCTTTGCTGGCCCATAGAATGTCGAGGGTTGCCCATTCCCTTTTGCCATAGTAGGGGGTAGGGCTTTCCTTCCAGTTCAAAGAGTATTCCCTCCTTCCTTCGTCCATCCTTCTCTGATCCGCACTCTTATCCGCACTCTTAGAACCATACTAGCAGTCGGGCATGTTACGTATAGAATCTATTCGCAACGCCAACCAATGACCATAGAATAGTAGGGGAACTGCTTTCCCTTTAGAATAGTAGGGGTTGGCGGTTGTTTACCGTGGGCCATCCTGTACACGGAGAATAATAGCCAGATTATATACGGAACATGCTGAGCAAGCACCCTCGGTGGCGGGACGACCATCTCTCCCATCAAGAGCTATACTGTAAGTTAGACGATTCCCACTAGCGAGAAACCATCCATTTCCCCGGGCAAGAGAGATGCCCCTACTATTATATGGCGGGCCAGGAGGAAGGAGCTAGATGCCGTTGAGGACTGAGCAGAGGGGGTGTGGGATGGACTAGTTTGAGCAAGTGAAGCCAGGCAAGTTAAGCAGTTCAAGATGCAGGCTAGAGAAGCAGGAAGGTCAAGGTGCCCGGAGAGAAAGATTAAAGCCGGAGAGCCCTACTATCTAGTTGGGCCCCTACGGCGGAAGGAAGGTCGCATGGCCCCTCCCCCCCTCTATATCGTTAATGTTGAGTGTCCGGTTGCCCGGAAAGAATAGCTAGTTGTTGAGGAAGGTAACCGAATAGAAAGTTGAGTTGAGGACAGGTAGTATAAATAAGGAAGGCCCTACTATTCGGTTGGGGGACTACCGAGTTCCATCCATCCTTGTCGGAAGGACCCCACTGACCTAATCCATCTAAAAGGGAGGTTGGGAGATAGAGATCGATGTGAGGCGGCCCTTCGGCGGATGTGAGGCTGAGCATGTAACGTAGATAAAGAGGCCTACCTATCGAGAATTCTGCCCCCCCACACTACCTATCGATAATTCCCCCCCCCCACCCCAGTCTTCTGGCGAATAGTAGGGTAGTGGCACCCCGGCACTAACTCAATAATTAATTCCTCCCCCCTTCCCATATAAGTTTAGGCTCCCACCCCCATGTTACGTATAGAATCGGTTAACCGCTATCGCAAATTACCGATAATCATAGAATTGCGGAAACAAGATATTCTTATTTTCAATTGGAAGGTTTGCCCGAGGCCCTACAATAACAACAGCCGGCCCGGTAGATGAATATTGTGGGCATATTACGTCGTATAGAATCTCGCAATTACTACTATAATTGGGCTATCGGAACAACTCTAGTTAGTTTCCCACCCACCCCCCTACCATTCTATAGGCCCTCATACTTCGTGAAATGAGTGTGGGGACGTAGGCCCAGAATAGTAGGGGGCTTTAGAATAGTAGGGCTACTTTTGTGCGCGGTTCAACCCCTTACCCCCCCGGGCCATCATTGAGCAGATGCACGTTCCAGACAAGGGTTTGAGTGACAGAGGCAGCTAGAACGTTGATCGAGTGGAAGCATCAGTGGCAGAGCGGTCTCATCACTACCGGGAGAAGCAGAGACTATGGTAGTTCACCTGGCTAGAGTACCGATTGGAACAGCACCACCCGTTGTTAAGGCCCTTTGCTTGTCCCTTCGCTCGGGGCTTAAAACGTTGCTGTTCAAGAGTCCCTGTAGTTCCGTTCTAAGAATATGTTATAGGTCCATATGATGGAGATCCCCTCGCACCTCGTACAGATAAAGATCCAGTGTCGGGCGACCACCCCATAGTTGCATTCCACCTTAGACAGACCCGCCCTCCCTCGACCTCCGAGGAAGCTTCTTCAGTAGAAGCAAAGGAATCAGTAGCAGTTAACCCAGCGTTTATCCCTTGCATCTGAACCAGTCGTTCGACAAACAGGGGCAGGAGAGTAAGGTGTCGGGGGGCAGAAGGGTCAGTGTCATGAGGCAGAGAGGTGGGCAAGACTAGGGGGTAGGGAGGCTGGGGTGTACGAAGTGGGACGGGAACAAGGATGGCAGCAAGGGAGCAACAAGTAGAGATAGCAACAGTTCGCTCCTTGGATCAATACCGAAATCCAGTGTCTGCTTCAAACGCTCTAGATATCTGGGGCGGGCCTACCGGATCGAGAATCAATAGGTTATGGGTCAATGAGGCGGGTTCCGGGACTGGATATGCACCTATAATTGGATCCGCTCAAGCTGTTACTGCTTCAGCCTTTGTTAGATCCGGATCTGCAATCTTCCCTGCCTTTCTCCCCCGGCCCCCCAACAATATCAAAGAGGTAGGGCCCCTTAGAATAGTAGGGCTCCTGCTTATGGCGGCTTCGAGGCATTAGACATGGTGCGTGCTATTACCTCGCTCATGGAAGGTGACCAACTCACAGAAAGGTTCTACCTGGGTCCGTCGCCTCAAGAAGCACTATACCCCCCGCCCACAACGAAAATTCGGTGGGGTCCGCCCGGTTGGAGAACAAATTATTAAGCGATGAGTAAGCTCTGCATCAGTCAGCTCCAGATGAGTCAATCCAGTCCCTTAGTCGATTGAATAATACAAGCCTGTTCCAACTCCTCGACTTGTACCACCTACTTTCCGCATGCATGGTTGCGCATCTATCTCCTATATGTATGTGGAAATATTTTCCTCTATTTCAAAAACCAAACCCCCCCTCTTTTCTATTATTGATGTGTTTCGATCGGTCGATGATGCTAGTAAACCCGTAGTGGTTCAAGCAACGGTTACGCAGTTTACACCTTGTTCATGTTCCAGCAGAGCCAGAAGCTGGGGCAGGGATAGCGGTAGGAGCATAGGAAGTTTACCTCGTTTACCCGTCACCAGTTTTGGATCCATTCATTGGGGAGCCATAATAGCCGCCCGCCGCCCATTCCATATCCATATGCGGATCATCCAGTAGCAGAACCAACCATAGATAGAGGGGCAGTAGCATCAGAGGCATAGTCATGGGTAGGAGCAATACTATCAGCATCTTCGCCAGTTGAACCAATTGATTCAGTTGACCAAGCTGATGCCAATGGGCCCGGAATTTGTAAATGATCCAGCAGGGGCATAGGTGAGAGCAGAGGTAGTAGTAGTGGGGAGCGGAAAGCCGCCAGCATCTGAGTAGGCAGGGGTAAGGCGGAGGCACCACCAATTCCAAAGCTGGTCTTGGGAGCATAGACACTGACGTGATTCCATGACGCCAACAATCATGGGCAGCTGTGGGGAACAGATAAGCCTCCCACCCACCCCGCGGGCTCGTGCTTGGTTGGGTGACATCTCTACGTCGTAGTTCATGCCTTTCATCTAGAGTTAGTTAGTTGCTTATCAGTAGCGGATGGGATCTATAGATAGGTGGGAGGGGGTCTATAGCTATAGGGTTATGCCCGAACCAATATCCAACCAACTATAGGAAAGATGCGGGCGATGCCACTTAGATATTGTATTTTATGGAACGAGAAAAACCATATGATATTGGGTGGTATTGTATTGTAGGTGGAGTTGTTGATACGTACATAATAGGCTCGACCCTGGGGTTGGAACTTAGATTTATCGGGGCCCCCCACAATAATATATATATATATATATATTCCCGCCAATGAAATGCCGCAGCCGGGGGCCCAACCAACAACAATAATTGAAAAAACCGATATAACTAAACGGCATCTACCTCTTGATTAATCAGCCTGCTAGAATAAGCAATATAGTTCCCTCCCCCCCGCTACGGATTCATGTTGCGTTGGCATCTTTCTGCAATCAATGGTGCATTGCCTACATAAAGATGTATACCATCTCTGCGTAGCGAACAGAAAGAATCGATTTAAGGTCGTTTCTTGTAGCCAAATTGAGTAGAATGCATCGTCTATAACGAAACAAGTGCTAATTCTTCCTAGTTGAATTGGGAATCATACGGGGCGAATCGTCTTCATTGGCTTAAGGAACGAATCACATTTCTAGTGCTTTAGTCTATTTGGTGGTGGTATTTGGCTGGAATTCAGCTTATTTCTGTAGTGATTGACTAAAAGTGAATATTGACTGAATGAAACTTCTTCTTGTGTAGTGATTGACTATTGGATATTGACTGATGTTTGATTATTGGATATTGATTGATGATGAGGATCCAGTGCAATTCGAATACTAAACATTGTCACTATCGATCAGGAAACTCAAAGCAGAGTAACTTGGTACGGTAGAAACTATGACATAGAGGAGGGTGGATTTGGTAGTAACAACAAGGCTGACTTCTACCCTCACAGGGAAGGGCACTACCACTCACACATTACTGATTACTACATCAACTACTACTAGTATGGCTTACCGTATCGCTACATTCAACATGATAAGAAGGACTACATAGATTACTTTAACCAATGCATATCTACTTACCTTATGGATGGATACTTGGATGCCTTTTACCTGACCCCACCCACAGACTCTTTCTCTTACCTTGGCGGCCCGGGTTCATACAGGGACCTTCCGGCGAAGCGGTACTACTTTAGGGGGGAAATTGAGGGGTATAATATATCCTGCTACCTTCACTTGAACATTATCGCATCAGTAGCAGGGGAACCCGTAAAGGCATCCGATCGCGTGGCATTTCATATGATGGGGGATCGGGTGCACAGGTTATCAATCATTATTCGTGTAGGGTGTGTAGGAATCATATTTCGAGTGTGTAGGAGAGGTGAAGGGGCTTAGGGAGGGAATTGACTCGTATTAGTCGCAGAACTCTATCTCGGTCCAAGTGGATTTGACCAAGCGAAAACTAGTTATGGTTATGCAAAGATGGCTTCATGACCAGAATAAGTAGAGACATAAGCAGTGGATTTTCTTTATTGAGAAGCAGTTCGATACATAAATCCAAAAGCAGCCGGAGCGGATTCATTTTGAGAGCCCGCGGCATACCTTCCAGGGCAAAGGCTTGTCCCAGATCTGATAGGTGCAGAGCAAAAAATAGGGCCATCACTCTCGGATCCCTTACAGTTGGTTCAGAGTCAATCCCAGATACAGAGCCCTAGTCCATTTAAGTCCCAATTGAAAAGCCATAGCAAGTTTCATATCCTCCAGGAGCACACGCCACACCCATACACGAGGAGAGACAGAGGGCAGAGGGCCATCAACGCTAAAGTGGAGCCAGTTTACCCACCGCCTAAGGTCAAAATCATAGTTGATATAAGTACAAGTTCGGAATAGGGAAAGTTCAATTGGTGGTTTCAAAGGTTTCAGTGAGCTAGTGTTCCTCCCGTTGGTTCTTCCTATTGAAATTGAAGCCTTTTCAGCCCCTTAATTATTCCCACCCTGTTCCTCGGTGTTACTTATTTCAATCTCATAGAAATATCAGGTAAGTCAAATATATAAAGATAAGGGTTGCCCCTACTATTCTAAGGGTGTCGCCTTGGCAGCCTTTTGTTCTTTCAATATCAGGTGAGTTCCCCCTTAATCTCAGGGAAGTTTCCCCAAGATGCAAGTGATATAGGGGTTGGTAATTAAAATAGGAAGAACGGGTTCCTAGGTCGCTTTCGGGTTGGTGGTCGAGGTTACAGTGGTCTAGTTCGAGGTGCAATAAGGGTTTCCCACCATTGGTTACAGGGTAGCCCACCAAGAGAAGGTGATTGAATAACCTAACGTAATCCCTGAATAATCTAACTTGAACACCTAACCTCACCATCTAACCAAGCTATGAGTTGAGGCAGTAGAATATGAAATACACTCAATCTAATATCCTAGAGTAGTAGTGTATAAGAGAGATTCCGCCGCCTTTCTTATCCGACTCCTCATCCCCCAAGCATTCCGCCCCGATCGATTGTCTATTCCTTCTACCTATAAGGTTAGGGAGTGCCCGGTGAAGTTTAGGAAGGCTAGCCCACAGAGTTAGGATGGCCAACCGAGGGTGAAGAAGTTAGTTAAGCCCCATTATAGAGAGGGGGGAGAGGGGCGGGGCCCTACTAGAGAATAGAAGGGGAATTTCATTTTAGAGGCCTGGGATGTTTTTAGAGTGGGAGTCATGAATCGAAACCTGTCCGTTTAGGAGAATGTTGAACTCAACAGATAACTGGCTTATTGCGGCTGCGACGGTTCATGTGGTGGATATCTGGGAAAGACTTGCAGTTATCCTCCATTATCTGGAATAAATTTCTGAGTAGTTTCTATGTCAACTAAGTTATCTATGTAGTCTCTGGATAACTGAATGTATGGGAGCTATCCCCTTTTGATAGCACTTATTAATTAAAAAAAATAAAAATACTTTATCTTCTTGGTTATGTCTTCTTCCCTATCCATTGTTTTTAATTATAATTCTATTTTGAATTATAAGTTGTATAGGTAGTAAAACATAAGCATAAAAGGAATTTCTACATTATAAACAAAAAAAAAAAATGGTAATAAGAGTTTACATCAATTTTGTATTAGAGCATCCAAATGGGCTACGAATAGAGAGTTTGTGAGATAGCCTTAATTATTATTGATAGTTATGATTATTGCTATGGATTCAAATGTGGAGTTATTTCATAACGTGAATACAAGGATAATGAAGGTATAAAGAAAAATAAGATAAAAGGAGAGGCAAATGTAAATAAAAGATAAGCAAGGAAGTTGCAAAAATGGGGTTTGATTTAGAGGAACTATGGTGGATATTGTAGTATGAAACAAGCAATAATGGAAAAACAAAAAAAATAGTTAACAAAAATATTAAAGAGTTGTGAGAAGATGAAGAAAACTAGTGAGAATAATTACTCATCTTGTAAGAAAGAGTTGCTTTTGGAGAGGAAAATCCATATATTTGAGTATCAATCAAAGGATGGAATTACTAGAATAGGGAAACATTAAATCATTTGATTTGGCATGATTGATAGTGGATGAAAGGCCCTTAAATGCACTTTAGAAAGAATTTAAGAGTGAGTTGGATGAATACGATAAAGAAGATGAGGATGAGTTGATGAATATGTTGAATTGTGTTACCTCAAAGAAGGAAACAAATATTGATGATTACCATAGAAGAGAATTTTTATAAGACTGCAATGAAGAAGAATATAGTCTATCACTAGTGGGTGCCTAGGATGTCACTGTAGAAAAAATTCACATTAGATATAAAGAAATTGTAGAGATACAAATATTTGAGAGCCCTATATTTGATAAAATCATACTGATTGTAGAGAACGCAACAAATAAGAAGAAAGAGGTGTGCCTTAAAAGTCTCACAATTCAATAAAAGAGAAAAATAAAAATATTTTTACTTGTAGAATAAATGATAATACTTGAGAAAATGTTTGCTTCTTATAGCTTATTATCTATTATTGTTGCTAGTATAAAGGAGTATGCAACAAAAAAGGACCTAGTTCAAACTAAGATTATACCTGTTGTGACCAACTCATTGAAGATTTATATACATCATGTAGAGATAGGAAAGAAAGACATCCTCATAAACAAGGATACAACTAAGAAATTATGACAATAGTTGTAGATATGTAAAAAAAGTTCCTTTTTAAAGGAAAACAAGAATAGCCTTTAGTGGAGGAAGACAGGTTGAGGTCATTTTAAACCCATAGGAAGTTGGGTAAATAGAAAATGATCTAATTGATAGACAAGAATGATTATGGTCCAATAAGAGGCTATAAGTATAGGAAGAAATATGTCAAAAATTGTGTAAGTACCTAACATGGCAGTATATGGTCAAAGAACAAATTGGTAGAAGAGAATGATTATGGTCCAACATGAAACTAGAAATGGAGAAATACATATGTGATTTTTTTATTAGTACAATCATAATTAGATAAGCCATAACTGCAACAATGCACATCAAATAAGGCCACTAATAAGATTTCCTTAGCCCACTAAACCTTTCAAGTCATTGAATACTAAAATTCATCACCTCTGTGCCATTGGTGAAAATTGGTCCAACTTGGTTAAGGTATCTCTTAGCATCCATAACTTGCGTGGTAGTGGAAAAATCCAACTAAATCCTATCATATGAAGGCATCCATCACCTTTTTCATACTAGTGGCAACCAACTAGATTGTAAGATACACTAGATAGCTCTTAATATCTCACTCACATGGTACTAGTGATATCTATCTAAACCATGTCATGATCAAATTATGAATATCCATTCGTATCCTTTACTTCTATGCTACTAGTGAAAGCTAGCTAATCCATAAGATACAATAATTCTTGATGTTTTCACTTGCATAATACTAATGACAACTAGCAACATGCACCTATATTAGACTCAATTCTGACATGTGGATTCATCTTATTTCCAAGTAATTGTAATCTTGATTTATCTAAGATTCACAAATACTATTAAAGTTGACCTAATCATATGCCACATAAAGTGATCCATAAACATATACATCAAGTCTTATAGCTCTCAAGGCCAAATTTTTGACACACGAGCAACACATTGATCCACATGAGTTGGACTCTATTCAAACACATATACATAAATAGATACCAACTTATAAAGTAATCAAGTCCATTCATTTAATTCAATTTTTATTTGGGAACACATTATTATTAAATAGAAATCAACCCACTATTAATATTAAACATTGTCTTACCTATGAGTATATAGCATTTGTGGGTAAATGCACAAAGTTGTGGTACCAAAAAGGTGCCACTTTTTATCTTTTCATAAAAACGTGTCATTGGCATGGAAAGGTCATCCAAACCTTTGGGCTGGATTCCCAAGGCAAATCCAACCCAAAGGGTTGGTATTCTCCAATGCAAACCATTTGGCGAGTGCCAAATATGACACTCACCTATTTGGCACTCACCAAATTCAAAATTTTCAATTTTCACATTTGGCGCTCACCAAATCTGAAAAAGTCAATTTTTTGCATTTGGCAACCACCTGCATTGTCCAATTTGAAGGTTTTGTGAATGTGCAAATTTAAGCATAAGTCACATTTCAATATGTCTTTTTCCTTTTTTATACTTTAAGTTATATTTCATGTATATATTGGCAAGATGTTTGAGAGTTTTTTTAGCTCTATAGGAGTTATAATGTAGATTCTAATTTTTAGAGGATCATATAAAATGTCAGATAGTCAAATTTCAATAATCAACATGTCAAATTTCTATAATCAGCATGCTCCTATTAGCATTCTTTAGCTATGTATCTCACTCTCTTTAGCTTCCCCAAACTCTAGACCTATCTCTCTCCCTCTCTTGTCTCTCTCACTTGTCTCTCCCCTTGCTAGGTATATCCCACCCTCTCTACCTTTCATTCCTTCCTTAACCCCATTTCTATCCTTGACTCCCTCCCTCTCTTTTCTTCTCTCTCATTCTCTTATAATTTTTGTTCCATCCCTCTCCATTCTTATGGTCACTACCTATCCCTTCTATCCTCTCACTCCCCATATCTAGGGCTCCCCCTCCCTCCCTATTCACCTCAATACCTCTCCCTCCCTATATTATCACCCACCTCTCTCTCCCCCTCTAGGTTTCTCACCTATCTAATTGTCCACCCTCTAGTTCTCTCCCTCCATCTCCACCTTTCTCTCCCTCCCCCTTACCCCTATCCATTTATAAAATCTCCCCTTCTTTTCTCTCCTTCTCTCCAAATCTATATATCTCCTCATTCCCTAGGTTTGTAACTCCCTCCATGTCTACCTCTGCATCCATCCCCTCTTACTCATCTCTTTTCTCTTCTATCTATTCTCTCTCTCTCCATTGTCTAGGTCATCCCCTCTGCCTCCTACCCTCTCTCCCTCCCTCCCTCCATCCCTCCCTCAAATTTATGGGTTTATCCCTCATTCTCTCTCCACCTCTATAGCTCTCCATCCATGTCTCATTAGGCACCTATCTCTATGCCCCTCTATCTATCTCTCCCCTCTTTCTCCCATCTAGTTATTTAACCTCTCTCTCACCCTCTAGATATCTCATCTCTCTATCTATCCCCTCTCTAGTTCTGTCCCTCCCTCTCCACCTCTCTCTCTCTCCATCACTCCTTACCCATCTCCCTTTATAAAGTCTCTCCTTTGCTTATCTCTCTCATGACCTCTTTATCTCCCATAAAATCTAGACCTATTACTCTCCCTCTCTTCTATCCATTTCTTCGGTCTCTCCCCTCTCTAGGTCTCTCCTATACTCTCTCCATCTCTCTCTCACCTTACCTCCTTATATCCATATCCATCCTTCCCTCCCTACATCTCTCTTCTCCTCCTATTGTTTCTCTCCACTCTTTGTTCTCTTGATCACTACCTACCCCTCCCAACCAATCTCTACATACCTATTTTTCTCCTTCTCTCCATCTTTACCTCTCTACTTCTCCCTCTTTGTCTCATTACCCACCTCTCTCTCCCCCTCTATCTCCCTCACCTCTATCTTTCCATCCTAGGTCTATCACATATCTCTTCCTAGTCTCTAGATCTCTCACCTCTATATCTCTCTCCTCTCTAATTGTTTCCTCTCCACCTCCTTACCCCTCTTTCCCTCTTTGTGAATTTATCTCTCTTATTTTCTTCTCTCTCCCTCACCTATTTACCTCTTTCCTCTCTTCTTATCTCTCTCTTTCTCTTTATTCTTCCCTCTCTCATCTTCTCTCTCCCTCCCCTCTCCAGGTCATCACCTCTCCCTCCCCTATATATGATTTAGATAATAGGTTGTAGGATATAAGGTTTAGGGTATAGGGTACAATATTGATGGTACATAGTTTAAGGGACATAGGGTTGAGGGTAGTGGTCGTATTGATACTTCCCTCTATCTCTATCTCTCTTTATCACCTCTCTCTCCCCTCCCTAGGTCTCCCCCTCCCTCTCTATCTCCCCCTTCTTTACCCTCATATATCTTCCTCCCCTACTCTCTCTCTCTCTCTCTCTCTATTCCCTCTCTCCATTGTCTAGGTTGTCACCTCTCCCTCCTAGCCTCTCTCTCTCCCTCCCTCTCTCCCCTTTCTAGGTTTCTCCCTATATGAACTCTCTCCTTCACTTCTCTCTCCCCTAGCCTTTTTATCTCCCGTAAAATCTAGACCTATTACTCTCCCTCTCTTCTCTATATTTCTCCTCTCTCCCCTCTCTTGGTCTCTCCTATGTACTCTCTCTTTCTTTCTCACCTTCCCTCCTTATCTCCATATTTATCTTTCCCTCCGTCCATCTCTCTTCTCCTCCTATTATTTCTCTCCACTCTCTCTTTATTATCTTGATCACTACCTCTCCCTCCCAACCTCTCTCTCCATCCTTATGTTTCACCTTCCCTCCATCTTTACCTCTCTACCTCTCCCTCTTTGTCTCATTACCCACCTATCTCTCCCCCTCTATCTCCCTCACCTCTATCTTTCTACCCTAGGTATATCACCTCTCTCTTCCTAGGCTCTAGATCTCTCACCTCTATATCTCTCTCCTCTATAATTCTTTCCTCTCTACCCCCTTACCCCTATTTCTCTCTTATTTTATTTTCTCTCCCTCCCTCACCTATCTACCTCTTCCCTATCTAGGTCTCTCAATCACTCCCTACCCACCTCTCCCTCTCTTCTTATCTCTCTCTTAGTCTTTATTTTTTCCTCTCTCCCTCCCGTCTCTGGTCATCACCTCTCCCTCCCTTGTATAGTATTTAGATAATAGGTTGTAGGATATAAGGTTTAGGGTATAGGGTACATGGTTGATGGTACATAGTTTAGGGTACATAGGGTTGAGGGTATTGGTTGTATTGATACCTCTCTCTCTCTCTCTCTCTCTCTCTCTCTCTCTCTCTCTCTCTCTCTCTCTCTCTCTCTATATATATATATATATATATATATATATATATATATATATATCCTATTCTCTTTAAGTTTCTCCCTTCCTCCCTCTCTACCTTTTTGATTCCCCATCCTTATATCATTACCCATCTCTTTGCATCCCCCTCTATTGATGTCACTTTTCTCTCTCCCTATCTAGGTCTCTCACCTCTCTCCCCCTATAGCTATCTAACTCATCCCCCCTTACCCCTCTCCCTTAATGAACACTCTATCTCTCTCTCTCTCTCTCCCATCACATCTCTATCTACTCCTTCTCAAGGTCCCTCACTCCTTCCATGTCTTTATCTCCCTTCATCCTCTCTCTCTCTCTCTCTCTCTCTCTATCTATCTATCTAATATAGGGTTTAGGGTATATAAATTATTTATGGTATAAGTTTTAGGGAATAGGGTGGAAGAAATGATAGGCCTAGGAAGGATATAGAGAGGTGAGAGATGACAAAGAATCAGAGAATAAGAGATTATAGAAAGGGAGAGTGGTAATGAGGGAGGGAGATAACTACAGAGGGTACACATAAAGAGATGAGATACCTAGAGGGCTAGAGAAAGATTAGAAATCTATATGGGAAGAGAGGGGTGAGATAGATAAAGGGGGATAGAAGAGGAGAGTTGATGACTTAGAAGAATGAGAGAGAAGAGGAGGGAGAGAGAACAAAGAGAAATATAGGGCTAAGGAGGGGGAGAGGGAGAGGTATACATGGAGTGAGAGACCTAGAGAGGAGAGAGGGAGAAAGAGAATAAAATGATACATAAGTTCAAGAAGAGAGAGAGAGAGAGGGGTAAGTAGGTAGGGAGAGAAGTGGAAAGGGAGGGAGTAAAATTGAGAGGGGTTAGATAGAGATATAATATACCTAGAGGGGGAAAGAGGCTTGAGATAGATGGAGGAGGATAGAGAGAGGTTGGTAATGAGATATGGATGGAGATGTAGAGAGGCAAAGAGGGAAAGAGGGAGAAACCTAAAGAGGGGTAGAGAGGGTGTGATGGAAAACTAATGATGAAGACGATAAAGAGAGAATAATAATTAGTAGAAAAGGGAGAGAGAGAGAGAGATGGGGACAAGGAGGGAGAGGGAGATAGAGAAGGAGAGGGGAAGAAAATAAGGGAGATACCTAGAAATGTGAGGAAGGGATAAGAGAAGAGATGAAAGAATAAAGAGAGAGATGAGTATGAGGGGATTGAGGGAGAGGTGGACATGGAGGGAATGAAAGACCTAGGGAAGGAGAAGATAGAGAGGTGGGGGGAGAAACAAAAGAGAGGGAGAGAGTTAAAAAATAAATATGGGTAAAGGGGGAGGGAGATAGAGGGGAAGAGAGAGGGAGAGAACTAGAGAGGGGAAACATAGATATGTGAGAGAACTATATGGGGAAAGAGAGATGAGAGACCTAGATGACAAGAGAGAGGGTTGAGATAGATAGAGGGGGATAGAGAGAGGTGAGTAATGAGGCATGATGTAGAGGTATATAGGTGGAGAGGAAGGAAGAGAGAATAACAAAGTGGGGGAGTGAGATATATATGGGGATAGAGAGAGGTGAGTAATGAGACATGATGTAGAGGTAGATATGTTGAAAGGAAGGAAGAGAGGAAGATGGGAAGAAAGGGATTGAGATATACCTAGATAGGGGAGGGATATAGAAGAGGAGAGACAAAAGAAAAAAGAGAGGAGTAAGAGGGGATGGATGGAGAGGTAGAAATGAAGGGAGTGAGAGACATATGGAAGGAGGAGATAAAGAGGTTGGGGGAGGAAGAGAAGAGGAGGGGGTTCATAAAGGGATAGGGTTCATGGGGGCTTCACTGGCTAGGCAATATTATATCACGTGCATTCATATTTGGGGTTATAATATCCCTAAAATCGACAATAATATATTGCCTATCTGGTGAAAATAGGGGGGTTTTTAATTCAGGCTATGAAAAATACAATATCTAGTGAAAATAGGGGGGTTTTTAATTTGAGCTATGTATTGGGAGGGGGTGAAGAAAAATGATTTTAGGGCAATATTTTTTGAAAATGGGGGGATTCTTTAGTATGCCATGAATGCACATGATATAACCTAGGTTTACTAAGTGAAGCCCTCATGATAGGGTTAAGGGGGAGGGAGAGAACTATAGAGGAGACATATAGATATGTGAGAGACCTAGATGGAGAGAGATGAGTGAGATAGATAGAGGGGGATAAAGAGAGGTGGGTAACGAGACCTATATGCAAAGGTAGATAAGTAGAGAGGAAGGGAGGGAGAAACCTAGAAAGGGTGTGATGGAGAGGTGATGACCTAGACAATGGAGATAGATAATAAGAGAGGGAGAGAGAAGACAAGAGTGGGGGACGAAGATAGAGAGGGAGAGGGGAAGAAAGGAATGGAGAGACCTAGAGAGGGGAGGGAGGGAGAAGCGAAGAGATAGAAGAGAAGAGATAGAAGAACGAAGAGATGAGTAAGAGGGGATGGATGAAGAGGTAAACATGGAGGGAGTGAGAGGCCCAGTGAATGAGGGGATATATAGGTTTGGAGAGAGAAAGAAGAGAGGGAGAGATTTCATTAATAGATATGTTTAAGAGGAAGGGAGAGAAAGGTGTAGAGAGAGGGAGAGAACTAGAGGGTGGAGAATTAGATAGGTGAGAAACATAGAGGGGGAGAGAGAGGTGGGTAATAATATAGGGAGGGAGAGTTAGTGAGGTGAATAGGGAGGGAGGGAGAACCCTAGATATGGGGAGAGATAGAACCAAAGCAATAGGTAGTGACCAAGAGAATTGAGAGGAAGGGGAGAGAAACAATAAGAGAGTGAGAGAGAAGAAGAGAGAGGGAGGGAGTCAAGGATAGAAATGGTGGTAAGAAAGGAATGAAAAGTAGAGAGGGTGGGATATACCTAGAGAGGGGAGAGAGAAGTAAGAGAGACAAGAGAGGGAAGATAAAGAGAGTGAAATATAGAGCTAAATAATGCTAATTGGAGCATGTTGATTACTGAAATTTGACTAAGTTGGAAATTTTATATGATCCTCTAAAAAATAGAATCTACATTATAACTCCTATAGAGCTGAAACCACTCTCAAACATCTTGCCAATATATACATGAAATATAACTTTATAAATGTTATATTTTATGTTATACTTAAATGTTATATTTCATATATATATTCTCCTTTAGGGGTGGGTACAACTTGTTCCCATATTGGAAATTTGCACATTCACAAAACCTTCAAATTGGAAAATGCAAAGCATTTGGCATGCACCAAATTTGGTGCTTTCCAATTGCAAAAAAATGACTTCACTTTTGGCGAGCGCTAAATTTGGCAGGTGCCAAATGTGAAAAGTCATTTTTTTGGCATTGGCGAGTGCAATATTTAGCACTCGCCAAATTGTTTGCATTGGAAACCACCAACCCTTTAGGTTGGATTGTACTTGGGCATCCAACCTAAAGGGTTGGACGGCCATTTTAGGCCTGAGATGTGTTTTTATTAAAAAATTATAAAATTCACATATTTTTGGTCGTGCTCTCCATCAAGTTTGCACATGTTTCAATGAAACTAAAAAAAAAGACCATAGCGACCTTAAACTCTCTCTTAGAAATCCAAGCATGTAATTTTTTTCACATTTTGATTCAGTTGAGGCTTTCAACTTTAATTTCATTTATTAGTATCTCCTTTTTTGGTCAAAAACCAACATGCACTATTTTGGGTATAGTTTTTTACATGTTCTTTGGATTTTGAAGAAACTTACTTTTTTAGAAACTAGACTCCATTCTACACAACCTAAATTTTTTTTTTAATTTTTTATTAGTTTTCAATTATTTTAGTGGGAGCATGCTCAAATTTCTATTTTTCAGTATGTGTCCACTTCGAAAATTAGTAAAAAATCATATACTCATTAAAAAATTACCCAAAAAATCTGACATAAACTGCAAGGTGTTAGATAATTTCTCACCAAAGAGATTTTAAAAATTCAAAAAAAAAATATAACATTTTAGGGAGACCACAACAAACACTATGTTATATTGTTTTTTCATAAAAATAGGACCACTTTTTGTGGCCCCCCTTTTCGAAGCCCTTAATCTCCATCATTTTCAAAACAAATTAGTAGTTTAGAAAGTAGACTCGAAGCACTCTAACTCTTGTTATTGTTGCATCTTCAAATTTAGAGTGTAACTATGTTCGATTTGTCATTGAAGTTCAGACTTTGCTGATTTTAGAAAAATGTGGCATCTTAAGACCCCCTTTGGTACCACAACTTGGTGCACATACCCCTGTATATTATCAATCATAATACTTGTCATACATTTATCCACTAAATTGACATAAAGGAAAAATACCCAACTATAATAAATAATTCTTATTATTAAATAATCCATAGTTGCAAAAGGTGATGATAAGAAACTCCAATACATATTTAAAAAAAATAGGCTATTCAAACTTAATAAGAATCGTTCACACCATAAAATCATGATGGATTAACTCAATATCATCATTAAATACATGTGGGTAGGTTTCCATAACACATTCATAGCCACATCATGACCAAGTTAATCTCATCCTTCTTTCTCAAAAGGATAAACCTCACTAGGTCTTGAGGCTTACCTATACCCTTTTATATTGATCAATGATCTAAGGTATAAGGTCGTAGTGTTCAACATATGAGCTACAACTATTTTAATTCAAATTATATTTGAGGCATTTTTACAATTCATATCAAGTCTAAAGACTATGATGATAATTAATCTAAATGTTCATCCAAGACTGAAGTAGATTTGTTAAGGTGGTCAACATTATCATTGCTAACATTTCTTTGATTAATATCAATTTCCAAATTAGAAGAGGCTGATAGACTTTTAGGTATTTGCAGATTCTTAACAAGTTGATTCTTATCTTCAATTTCTTGGACAATAGTTTTAACAAAAGATTCACCTTTATTAGTTGGTACTCTTTCAAGGTTAGTGGATGAATCACCATTCATAAATGTAGTATAACCCACTAATCCAATACTTCATAAATGCAATAGTACAATTTGCAGATATATCTATAGGAAGAGAGCTAATTTAAAACAAAAAAACATGTGCAATAACCTCTTATCATGGTATAAATTTACTTCCTAATCTCTCATAACTATTTTTGTTAAAAAACTTGGATGCTTCTAATAGGGATATTTTTGGACCTTAGAGATACTATTGTAGCGTCCTAAAATTGCGACACTTGCAATTTCGACCGCATTTGGGTCTTCACGATGGCGATACAACACGGAACCTGAATGGAGACCCCGAAACTTGCTCATGACATCAAAAACTGCATTTCTCAGCACCCTGGTCTGATCCTCCTTGCACCCTGCTGTCCCGGGAGGTGGGACCAGAGCGCCCAGCACCCTGGTCCCCCAGGACCATGGCGCCCAGCGCCCTGGTCCCTGGCCCTATTTTGGGCCCGGTCTCCTATGGGACTTCGGGCCTTTTTGTTTGCAAATTGGAAAATAACATTTCCTGGTCGGCCTAAGGTCGGGAAAATCAGTCTTTTAACCCTAATTGGCAAGTATATAAACTACTTTTCCTCTCTCATTTTAGAGGAGGAGGGAAAAAAAGGCGGAAACGAAATTCAAGCATTCAAGCATTCCTTCAAGCAATTGATCATTCTAAGTCTCCATTCAAGGCTAGGTGTTGCATTCAAGACAAGGATTCAACCATTGAAGAGGAGATCACATACTACAACACACAACATACAACATACAACAACATCTATACCTTCGCATATAAGGATACAAACATCCTTACAACAAGGTATTAGTACTTGTTTTACATTACATTTACAAGCATTTCTCATTTCTTGGTTAATTCCAAAACCGGGGTTTGACCTAAGGGCAAACCCCTAATCCCTAACCCCCCAATCGTCTTCGCTTTTCTGTGTGTAGGTTGTAGGTACGCGACTAAAATTGAAGATCTGGAATCCTTGTGCAGAGACGAACAGATCCCCCTTCGTTTCGCGGATTTTTCGGAGGACCGTGTGCACGCCGGGCGCCATCATCCCATCAACTTTTGCTCAAATTTGCAGGACAACACCATCTCGAGATTTTACTGCTAATTCCAGGTCCGCAGCTTTATATCATATCCCTATCTCATCTTATAAGCGAATCTTTCTCACTTTCTATGCATTCCTAGCTTAATCATTCTATCCACATTCTTTACAAAAGAGGGTATCCTTGCTATCACAACCCTTGAAACTCATATAGAATCCAATCTTGCATTGCGTGGGATTGGATCTTGTGGGTTTCAACCCCTCTTTTGAATGTAAAGTCTCCCCTAAGTGAAAACCATCAACCCTAGTGACTCTCCCTTCTCTCTCTTTGGAGTTGGGGAGGGGAGAACGACTAGGGTTCGATTTTTCCGCTTTACATTTTGGTGAACCTGACGTGAACATCCTTTCTGATTATTCATAGTTAGATCTGAAAATTGGATTCCTTGGTTACATTTCCATGTTTGATCTTTTGCGAAATTTTAGAGGTTAATTGCATAAAAACCCTAAATTTTCTTTTTAAGTAATTAAACTTGTGAAATGTTTAATTATTGATGCTTGTTTCAGATCTGCCCTTCTATTACAAATTATCAATTCATATTTGTGCTTTAATTTTGAAAATTAAGTGGTTAAGTGTCAAAACCCTAATTTTTGAAACCCTCTTGATTCAACCTTTGTCCGACAATTTCACTGATCAAAACATTTCCAAATCGGCTGTAACTTTGGAGTCCGCAATAAAATCACAATATCTTTCATCCCTGAAAATTTGGAAAAAAGTTGCGAGGACCGTGTGCACTCCGAGGGCCATCGTCCCCGACATTTTTTTCGAAATTTCGGGAGCTAGATCTTACTGTATTTTTCTGCTAAAATCCAAAATTTTGGCTGATTTTATCAATTTTAACACCTTCAAAATTAAAGTCAAAGTTGGTCTAGCGATTGCTTGGATTGAGGCTTCTAATCATTCAAAAAATTGTTGAAATCGAAATCTGTATCAAAATTGTGTTTCTTACAGTCCTAAATCTGAAAAGTGTGTTATCATTCATTCGAAATTTCAATGATTTATTCAAGTTTTTGCAATTTGCGACTTTTGAAATTAACTGCTTAATTACAACAACTTTGATTTCCGCTTTCAAAATTGAATTTTTGCGTGAAATTGAGTCAACTTTCAAATTTCAAAACTTGCATTGCTTTTGGTATTCCCTCTAAAATCATAAAATTCAAAATTTCAGTTTCCCTCTCTTTTTCAAAATTCAAATTTTGCATTTTTCGACAATCTTGGTAGGGTTCAATTTTGAAATTGCAACTTTAATTTGGCCTATCTACAGATCGTAAAATCACTCAATTTTTTCAGGTTAGCTGTAAAATCATCATAACTTTCATCCCTGCAAATTTCAAAAAAAGTTGCGAGGACCGTGTGCACCCCGAGCGCCATGGTCCCGGACATTTTTTCTGAAATTTAGGGAGATTGTCCTGATTGTATTTAACAGCTTAAATCTGGAAGATTGGCTGGCTTTACTGAAATTTGCTACCTCTAAAATTCAAAATCTTCTCTCTCTCTTTAGTGCATGAGTTTTACAACAATAAGCCCTACTTACACTATTCCCGTTAGACGAAGCCTTAGAATTAAGTCTTTCCAAGGTTTAATTACTGAGGAGATGGAACCTAATTTGAATGGCCTTTTTAACAAGGACATGGGTAATTCCTCTAATCCTCTTAATGATGAAGAAGCTCTCCATGAGGTTTCTGTAGAACAAATTTCAAAATTGGATAACCAATTTGACGATTTTCGACAGTGGATGTCTCAAGAATACCCTGATAGTCAAGCTCTTCCTTTAATTGAGGGTCTAAAACGTATGCTTCAAAGTGATAAGAATGGAATTGATATTTTGCGTGGTATTGCACACATTGTGGATTCAAATGTGATGCCTATGAAAAGTTGTGCCGAAACCTTAGGTTATACACAACCTCCTACTCAAGACAATCATTCTATTCCTTTGACGACTCCTATTACTAGTATACCTACTTTTACATCAAACATAATGACTACTTCAACACAAGACATTTCTCCTATGATCACCAGTCATGGGGGCAATCCCTCTTCTTCAATTAACCCTCTTCCTTCATTCAATCCAACTTCTTCATTCATTCCTTCAATGAGTGTTCCTCTTATATCTTCACAAATGAACATGACACAAGGGGGCAATTCATTTAACCCTTCCATTCCTCCTTGTAGTGTTCCTCCTTTCCAGTCATCTCCTATGACTAACTATCATAGTGTCCCACCACCTTACTCTCTACCTTCTTTCAATAACATAACACCTCCATCACAATCTAACATGTCTAATATGAACTCTTCGACTGAAGCGACCATTAACAATCTTGCACAAACTGTCTCTTCTTTACAGCAACAAATTGCCTCTATGAATCAATCTAAGTTTAGTGTGCCCACATTTGATGTTGCGAGCCCACTTTCTCTTGATATTGTTCGAGCTATCCCCCCTAAACATGTTGAAATTCTGCATTTGGAGCTTTATAATGGTAAGGGTGATCCTCTAACACATGTTAAGACCTTTCAAACAATATGTACTGATTTTGCTTATGACCAAAGGTTGCTTGCAAAATTGTTTACTAGAACATTAAGAGACAAAGCCCTACAATGGTATTGCTCGTTGCCTTCCTATTCTATTACTTCTTTCGAACAACTTGCAAATGCTTTTATTCAACAATTTCAAAACAATATAAGTCCTAAAGTTACTTTGATTGATTTAATGCATTGTAAACAAGGTGTTAAAGAAAAAGTGACTGATTTCATTGGTAGATATAAGCATTTGTATGCTCAAATTTCCTTTCCAGTGCCTGACAATGATATTCAAAGTATTTTTATTTCTAATTTACAAAAAGACATTAGAGAAAAACTCCTGTTTTCTGAGTTTACTTCTTTCCAACAGTTGTGCGCAACTCTTCACAATTATCAACTGACTGTGAGTCAAATGGAACAATCACATCCTATGGCTCCGAGTGATAAGGGTGATAGTAGTCAACAACCATTTGGGAAGTTTAAACCGAACAGAGAGTCCATTAAATTCAATGAAAACATTATCAACAACAATGTGAATGCAGCATCAGGTGTGTCTCCTATTTCTAAGTTTTTCAAGAAAGAAAGAAAGTTTACTCCTTTGAATGAATCATTGCATAGTATTATGAATAAGTTATTGGAACAAAATGTGCTTACTCTTCCTCCTATAAGGCAAATTGATCCTGCAAAGATTACTTCACCCTATTTTGATAACAAATCTTTTTGTCAATTTCATCGTCAACCTGGGTATGATACTGAAAAATGTTTTGCTTTAAAAGGTAAAATTCAAGATTTGATTGATAATAATACTATCTCTGTTTCTGGAGTGAATGATAAAGGCAACACATCTGTAGCTCCTCCTAACCAAAATCTTCAGATTTTCACTGATCCATTGCCTTCTCATACCTCTAATGCGATTGATACTACTGATTCCTCTGTCTCACCTGATGATCTTGTGTCTATGACTCCTAATGTGATTAACTTTGTAGAGCAACAGAAAATCCCTAAGGAACCTTCCGTCACCTTTGATTCTAGTGAAACTATCAGGGCACCTGATGGTCCTTTATATATAGTTGCAAAAGTCAAGAACACACCTTGCTGTGGAGTGCTTATTGATCCTTCGTGCATGGTTAATGTTATTACTGAAGAATTTCTTTTTACTTTGCAATTGAATCAAGTGATCTATGACAAAACAGATGTGGTTGTGAAACTATTTGATGCATTTTCTTCTCCTGCAATTGGTTCTATTACATTACCTATTGAGGTCCATAACAAATCCCTTGATGTGGACTTTGCTATTATTCCATCATCTGAACAATTTCGTGTGAAGGTAGGCTATCCTTGGCTATCTTCCATGAAAGCTATTGCTTCTCCTATTCACAAGTGCTTGAAATTTCCCCATAATGGTGAAGTTGTTACTGTCAATCATAGTCTCTTTAAACCAGCTGAAAGAACTTCTAGCGTTCCTATTGATTGTTTTTGGCCTAAACAATTCCAATCTCTTCCTCCGCGAAGTGATCATCTTTTCAAATCTTATCAAAAGTGGAAAAAAGATATGATCCTATCTCTAAGTGAACCTAGAACACCCAAACTTGACATTCCTATCGTTCTTGAGAAGGAAGTTCTTCCTTTGAAAGATAAAACCAATGTCTTTCCTCAAGACGATTCCCAACCCATTCCTATGGATGTGACTAAACCTTCTAAAGGTAGACCTATACCTCCTCGTCATGATGGACTTGGTCTCCTTCCTAAACCAAATATTCCTCCCTTATATGGAGCAGTTCCTCCTCCTTCCTCTTATGGAGAGAAGAGACCTTCCTCTTCTCCTATTTTTCAACCTAAGAGACCACAACCTAAACACCCAAGTGATAAGGATGAGAACATTCCTCCTCCTCAATCTTCGCAACTCCCTACTAAGACTAGACAAAATCGTTCTGCACGTGAACGCTGACGAAAGCGTCGTCTTAGAGCTCAGGCACCTGCTTCTCAAACTTTGCAATCCCCAAAAACACCTTCAACAAGCATTATTCCATTTTCTCCTTAGCCGACGATTGAGCCGAAATCTCCTAAACATAAGATGCATGATGATCTTGATCCTGTGCGAGTTAAAGATCCTATTTTTATAAATCTTGATGATGATATAGATGAAAATGTTATTCATGATGAAAATGCTACTTCTCCTGATAGTGAATATGAACTTGTTGATATTGATAACCATTTATCTAATGAATTTTCTAAAGCACTTATCCTAGCTCCTAGACAAGAACACCGTGGCTTGGGATATGAACATAGCCCTTGTTTGGACCTTGTGATAGCTCCATCTGCTGTGTTGGATGTTCCTCCTTTAGCGTGTTCCCTACCTTCCCGAAACATTGATCAGCAAGATCGGGGGGTAGATGACGTGCTAGACTAGTTTCATTAGCATAGCAGATTCTCTCCCCCTCTCTTTTGTTACTTCTTCTATATGTTATTCTCATTCTTCTATTTGTTGTACTTAGTGTTGTCTACTTGAGGACGATGCAAAGCATTGAGATCTCTCGATCTCTCTCATGTTGACTCAAAAGACACATGTGTTCCCTTCTTCTAGGTGACCTTCCTTGATTGGGGAATGAAGAACAATTATGCATACATACATATGATATACATGAATTATCATACAGCATACTGACCCCGAGGAAAGCGAAGTCACCTTGTGCTTTGTGTTTTGTATCTATTATCCTTGGGCTTATCTCACACTTGGGGGCTAAATCCTTGTGATAACGTGCTCCTTTCTCATTTCTTATATGTATCACTACCTTAAAGCAATCACCCCCGGTGAGGCGTGTGCGATTGCTTTAACGTAGGGGGGCATACATCCCGTCCATATCTTTTCAAGATACTTGAAAATTTCTTGACAAATTTAGCTTTGCCTTGAAAATTTTTGATATCTTTCTCGCATGACTCATAGTGAGGGAACCTTACTACTGACAGTCATGGTTCTCCCTTGTGATCTTCCCTTTTACTTTGTCAATCGAAGTCGTAAGATCCTTAGTCCATTGGGGGCTTGGTGTATCTTGCCTCCTTGACGTGGTGAAAGTTTTTCAATGTTGTTTCCTTGTACTTTACCGGAAGTATGAGCATACGCTTATACTCCCGCTAAAGTGGGGGCTAAATGTAGCGTCTTAAAATTGTGACACTTGCAATTTCGACCGCATTTGGGTCTTCACGATGGTGATACAACACGGAACTTGAATGGAGACCCCGAAACTTGCTCATGACATCAAAAACTGCATTTCTCAGCACCCTAGCCTGATCCTCCTTGCACCCTGCTGTCCCGGGAGGTGGGACCAGAGCGCCCAGCACCCTGGTCCTTCAGGACCAGGGCGCCCAGCACCCTGGTCCTTCAGGACCAGGGCGCCCAGCGCCCTGGTCCCCCAGGACCATGGCGCCCAGCGCCCTAGTCCCTGGCCCTATTTTGGGCCCGGTCTCCTATGGGACTTCGGGCCTTTTTGTTTGCAAATTGGAAAATAACATTTCCTGGTCAACCTAAGGTCAGGAAAATCAGTCTTTTAACCCTAATTGGCAAGTTTATAAACTACTTTTCCTCTCTCATTTTAGAGGAGGAGGGAAAAAAAGGCGGAAACGACATTCAAGCATTCAAGCATTCAAGCATTCCTTCAAGCAATTGATCATTCTAAGTCTCCATTCAAGGCTAGGTGTTGCATTCAAGACAAGGATTCAACCATTGAAGAGGAGATCACATACTACAACACACAACATACAACATACAACAACATCTATACCTTCGCATATAAGGATACAAACATCCTTACAACAAGGTATTAGTACTTGTTTTACATTACATTTACAAGCATTTCTCATTTCTTGGTTAATTCCAAAACCGGGGTTTGACCTAAGGGCAAACCCCTAATCCCTAACCCCCCAATCATCTTCGCTTTTCTGTGTGTAGGTTGCAGGTACGCGACTGAAATTGAAGATCTGGAATCCTTGTGCAGAGACGAACAGATCCCCCTTCGTTTCGCCGATTTTTCGGAGGACCGTGTGCACGCCGGGCGCCATCGTCCCGTCAACTTTTGCTCAAATTTGTAGGACAGCACCGTCTCGACATTTTACTGCTAATTCCAGGTCCGCAGCTTCATATCATATCCCTATCTCATCTTATAAGCGAATCTTTCTTACTTTCTATGCATTCCTAGCTTAATCATTCTATCCACATTCTTTACAAAAGAGGGTATCCTTGCTATCACAACCCTTGAAACTCATATAGAATCCAATCTTGCATTGCGTGGGATTGGATCTTGTGGGTTTCAACCCCTCTTTTGAATGTAAAGTCTCCCCTAAGTGAAAACCATCAACCCTAGTGACTCTCCCTTCTCTCTCTTTGGAGTTGGGGAGGGGAGAACGACTAGGGTTCTATTTTTCCGCTTTACAACTATATAGTAAGTTGTTGGTGAATGATATTGCAAGGGCATAAACATGACCTTCACCATGGATGCAATGCAGTCATAGAACCACCCATTCATAAAATGGGGAATAATGGTGACTATCATATACATTGCCTTAGCAATGGAGATTCTTTGTTCCCTACATGACAAATTTCTCAAGAGATGGAAGCCCATAGCTTGTTCATGAGATCTAGTTGAAGAAAAAGGGAGGAGGATGCTTAGCAATGGCTTTGAAATTTGTATTTACACCTAGGTCAATGACATTTGCTCAAAATTTCCTAAAGCCTTTTTAATGAATCCATTTTGTGTCTATCTTGTCTTCCTTAAACATTGAACTTTCCTCATAGGAGAGTATGATTTCTCCTTTGCATTTCCCATCCTCCCTCTCTATGCCATCTCCTAAAATTTCTCCATCCTTTTGGCTTGATGAATGTCTATAATTTTTTTAGAAGCTCTCACTGTGGTGTAGAAAAGAGGACATAGCAAAAAACTATGTAGTTTGGTCTTTTTACACCTTCTACTTGTGTTTTGCTTTAAATTTTCTAAAGCATTTTCAACAAATCCATTTCAAGCTATCATCCCCTCATGGGATTCCATTAAATTGCATTTATTTGATCCCCTTTTCATCCAACCTTTGTGCACTCTCCCTACTATGACACTTCTACATATGTGTCTACTAGGGTAATCACAATGATTCCCTCTCTCCTCTCATTCTTGTTTGTATCCTAAAAACATCTTTAATGAGGATATGATGACACCATACTCAATAAAGGCATAATAAGCTTCATCATTCCCCTTCCATGACACCCGTACCTACACCACGACTCTTTATCCTCTTTTTGCCCTATTTCATTTTTTTTTCAAATCGATTCTTTTTGTTTGTTTGTCAATTTTTCGCATAGTCATCTACTATTGAAGTGGTTGACATGGGGGAGGTGACACAAATGATGAGCATCATCATTAATGAATTTTGATTTATTCAACATATATGAATTAGATTATAGATGTCAACATAACTTTTATGCATGTCTTACAATATAGCCATCCACTATATCACTTAGGATCAATTTTACGCAAAAATCATCATGAGGATGGTGCTTCACAAGGTTTGGCAAATTTAATACCAATTCATTGGTTTAGGCTCCTCAAACTATCTATTATTGATTTTCTTTTATGCCATCATCATTCTTTAGATTTCTCAAACATTATTAAACTTTCTCTTTGTGATTCTTTGCCTATAGAGGTAACTTCCTATGTTGTCCGTAACACTCTCACTCATGGTACATTCATATTTTAATCGGCCTTCTCTCCATTTTCCATTTTTCTCTCATATTTTTTTCATTTTTCTTCAATCTTGTAGATGTAATCAATTACAGTGGCATATCCTAGATCCATGAGATCCACCAAAATATATTTTCTAGATTTGTGCAAACTTAAGAATAATGACCATGCCAAATTTATCATTTTTCAAATAATGTAACAAATTGATTCTACTAGATAACATCACCATTAGATTATTAGCTATCAACACCATTCTTTTTCAATTGTTTTCTTAAAACTAGCTTTTATTTTTAAATTATTAATATGAACTATCATTAATTTTATCCAAAATAGTTTATGTTGTATGCTATTTATTTGAAGTTAACCTAAATTATATTTAAAATTAATTTTCAATTTATATAATAAAATCTTATTCATATAAAATAGTAAATGAAAAATTTCCGATAAATTTTACCCTTCGTATTTTTTGGGTTCATCCATGTATGGAGTGTGTTGCAACGGCTCTGATACTACACTCCAGGAGGAAATGGCTATCCGTTAGCATAAAAGTTTCTGTTAAATAAAGCATGACTATTAAAAAAAAGCATGGCCGTTTTAAAAAACACATGACCGTTTATAAAAACACATTTTTTCTAGCTCTTATAAATGGTAGACTCCCAGTCGGGCGCTCTCATCACTTCCTCTTCTGCCATTGTTTTTCTTTTTTGGTCTTTTATTGGGGTTTTATGTTTGTTTTCATGTTTTCTGATAAGGGTTTTGTACACATGCATGCTGGTTTGGTCAGTCAGATGATTTGTTTCCTTTTTTTTGGTTAGTTTTTTATTTTACATAGGAAGATGCAGAACAGAGGAAGAGGGAAAACAAAAGGCAGAGACAGAGCAATGGATTTTGGTTTGAATGAAAAGACCAGCGGGGAAGGCTCTGCGCTTGGTCTTCAGTCAGGTACGTCTATCTGCTATTATTTTCTTTTCACTGACTAGCCATTCTTTACATTAAAAACTGTGTTTTATCTTAGTCGCATATTCTAGTTGTCTTCTTTTATCTTGATCTCATTTTCTAAATGAATTGAAATTGAGATTAAGAATGGTAGGTTGAGTCTCTTGCCGTTGCCTAGAATTTATTGCGTTATAATATTCTGTGTATTCTCTTCTTAATATTGGACCTAATTGGAGTGAGGGTCAGATTTTGACGCTAAAAGAATCCATGAGCTCCAATGTGCAGATCATTACAATCCTACGTAAACTTTCATTTTGTAGTTTTTCTTTTAAATCCCTCATGCACTCATTATGACATTTTGTCAAACAATTCATATGCTTTGTCTCACTTGTTATGGTCTATATGCTGCACATCATTTTGGGTTCAAATCAAAGATTGGCCGTAGCTTTTTTCAAATGCTATGGTCCCTTTCTACCTCGCCAATCCACATTATGTCTGTGTGTGCGTATGATTCCTAAGTTGAAAGTTATTGACATTTTTTCTTTCCTGTAGTTGAGTATGATTCCTAACTTCAAAATTATTTGATATTTTTTCTTTCTTGTGATCGACAATTATTTTAGAATTTTTTCTTTCCTGTGATTGGGTAATGGTAGATAATATATGCAAGCAACAATATAGAGAGAGAATTACTGTAAATGGCATTTAAACTGCAGAAGTCTTGTGAAATTGTATTTAACCTATTCAATCTCATAGATACTATTGGTTTTCATAAGGTCTTAGAGACATTGTATACCATATCTGTGTTGCTCATATCCTCTCAGTTTTAACTTCTTTTCATTACTGCCTCTGTATTTTTCTGTTCCTTGGCATTGTCTGTGTATATGGGGAGTTGTAACTTATTTAATCTCATAGTACTATTGGGTTTTGTGAGGACTTATTGAATAAGTATAAATAGCAATGTTATCAGGAGACTGGTCTCCTACCCCCTGAGATGCGTATCAGATGCGTCTCTGGAAACTCCCCGATGCACAGGCCAGTTAGATTGGCTATGGTACCATTATTATAAGCAATTTTAATTTCATTTTATGTTCAATTTTAAATTTAACGTTAAACTTTACCACTGTTCTTGTTTTCAAAGTTCTATGTCATGATATTTTCTAGAAATATTAAATTTTATTTTAAAAAATTGGTGTCTCAAAGTATCCCCATTTCGTATTTTTGAAATTTAGTCATACCAGTACCGGTACCAGTCTCCAGCGTCTCCAAGTACCTCTGTCTCCCGATAACCTTGATAATTAGGTATGAGTGGAATCAAACTCCTAGCAATGAATGAAACCTAACATAGTCATGTAGGATTTAGTGGTCTTCCACCGCTAAGACTATGGTGCATGCTTGCTTCTGCTTGCACTAGAAACTCTGTGTTAATTTATATAGAATTTTCATTATCTGGGAAGCTTCTGAATTCTTGAACTCTTGAACTCCATCTTCATGGACTAGACAAAATTGTTGCCATGGCTCGATTTGAATAATTTTCTACTTTTCCTAGATAGGTTTGTACCAGTTCATTGCTAATTTTAACCATGGTTTCATATTCCCATTGTAATGCACAACAATTTCATTGTCTATCAGCTACATATCAATGTTTGAATAATAGCCTAATCTTAGTAGATGCCACCGTGGATTAAGTGGTTCAGTTAGACCGTAGAATGTAATCAAGCCTGAAGGAAAAGTGCCTAACCTCCAGAGAATTCAATCAACTTTCTGTTGCTTCCAATATTGATATTAGATTGTAACATTAACTTTCTTGCATATCCCAAAGGCCCACCTAGAAACATCTGCATTGAAGTGAGAATGAATTTTGGTGCCAGAGAAATTGAGATATTTATGGCACCAGTGAAATGTCTCAAGGCAGGTTTCAACTACACCAGTCCCACTTCCATGCAAGTCTATGGAGAAAAGTCTTGTGGAGTCTTTTTGACTCATAACATCATCATCTAGGAAGACCGCTTTTCCAAGAGTAGGGTATGCTTCACGAATGTAGAAACTTAAATGGTTCAACATTGAAAGGTACTTTGGTTCTAAAACTTAACAACACTCTTCATATCCCGAGAACCTTAAAATTAATAACTATTACTTTCCACATCTCATAGTTGCTTCAGCACAGGAGAGCTAATGATGTATTGAGCCAAGTAAATTCGTCTACATTCTTCACATCTGTTATTATATGATGCATTGAAATTTGAGACAAGTAAATTCATCTACATACTGCACTTATGTTGTTTTTCCCTTTTAGTTGTTCATAGCAAACCAAGCCTACATGGCACCATGATTGACTTCATAGGTGACCACATGGAAGACAAGCTGCTCAAGATATTCAGTATTCTCAACTTTTGAGTTCACCACCGTAGAGATTGCAGGCACATTATCTGATAGCACATAGAAATGATATAATCTTTTATCCATGAGTTTAGGATTGTGATTCCACCCATCCATGTACATATAGAGTTTATGTTTTTTGGACCATTCCTTAGTCAATCTTGTGCTCAAACAGTATAGACCCGTAGACATTGCCTTTACAGCTAATTGTCCAAATGTTGTACTCTATATAATGGCTACTTTTATGTGTTCTACCAAAGATTTGGTGCCTCTGGTAGCTTCTTTACCTAGAAATCTCAAGTTGGGAGTGTGAGAAATGGGGAAAATGTTTAAAAATTCTCATGCTCAAATTAGTGGACAACAACTAGCTTTGATGGGGTTGCATTCCCTAGCCGAATGCAAAGGACTCTAGAATCTTTAGTTAAGACTAGTCCATTGGGCTAGAGTCATCTCCATCTTTAATATGTTTTAAGTTTGGTTCACTAAATGTAACAAAAGAACAATTTGCATTACCTGCTTTATCACTACCCTTTAAATCTTGATTTCACTGCAGGACTAAAATGCATCCTGTCTAGATAATCTTTAGCTAGATCCTTCTCTTCTATCCTAGACCAGAAAGCTTTAAAAAAATCCCACTAGATATAATTGATTTGTATTTTTTTCCAATTTCTTATGTTGTTCTTTCTGGGCACTTTAAGTTTGTCTTGCTTTTATAATCCTGCAAAGATGCTACTACAGAGATAAATATCTTCATAAATGTGTGTATCTTCAAATTTTTCATGCAGCTTCGAAATCCCTCCATCATTATCTTGCATGTTAGAACTTGAAAATATCCAATGGCTGCACTAGAATTTGGCATGAACACCGAGACAACATAAATCCAAATATGGGTTTAGTAATACTACTGATAACATTTCTGGTTTGTCAAAAGAGATACCACCAATTCTTCTGTTGAGTAGGGAAGCCTTTTACCATTTTTTCAATCAAGTTCTACTTTGCTTCATACAATCCCCAGGCTTGCAAAATTCTTGGATAAGAACATTTAAGTAAACATATCAAGAGATATCCCAATATGCAACATCTTGTTACAAGCTTCCAGGCATTACCCATACGACCTCTCTTGTAGTAAAAAAAAAATAACAGGATTGCATGTGAAGTAATTAAACTAAAATACTTTTGTTTACTTTTTGGTTCAAGAGGTCATTTTCTTCTTCTCATTTCCCTTCCTCATTCAGCTTATAATTTTATAAACAAATATGCACTTAACAATCCTGTTTAGTAGCTTGCGAGCATGACTTGCATATATGCCTCCAATAAATACTCATTGATAACATAATGAGAGTACATATATAGATTTCCCCAAGGCCCAAGGCAATCTATGAAAGGTACTCTACAATGGTGTGTTCTCCCTCATCCCTTGGAATCTGAGTATATGGTGTTGATGCCAACGGACTTGGAAACGCGAATACTGCCACAGCTTGTGGCCTCTTGTGTCTAGTATACAATGTTCTCCTTACTCATTATTAGTGGTAAACCTTTATAGGTCGTGAGAATGTTAGCAAGGGCAATGGAATTCAGCTCACACTTGTCACTTGCATTTATTCAAAACCTTGAAGGTTTTCTCAATAAACATATTTCATTTAAATCTAGCAAGGACTATGGTACACCTTAACTAGACATTTTAGAATAAATTATATAGAGATGTAAAACCATAAATCTGGATGCTTTCCTACTGAATTTCGGAACAAACCTGTGTCAAAGGAAAATGGACTGTTTTTCCTGTACAGAGACTATAAAGGCCATCTAAGATTTAAATTGAATTTTCAACTAGTGACATACAATCAATACCCTTTACTATCATGTTTATATTCAGTTTCATACTCATACTGCAGCTTGTATGGTTGGAAGTGTTCATTATCCAATCCATGAGGCCCTTCAATGTCAAATTCATCACCTTTCAACTCATCTTCCATGTTTATATTCAGTTTCATACTCATACTGCAGCTTGTATGGTTGGAAGTGTTCATTATCCAATCCATGAGGCCCTTCAATGTCAAATTCATCACCTTTCAACTCATCTTCCATGTTTGGGTCAATTCTCACTTCTTGGAAATCGATTGCATTTCCTTCACTCACTATCACCTTGAAAGGCTTGTCTTTTTGAATTTTTGGAAGTCAGTAGAATCCTCATCCACCCACAACATAGAACAGGTTCTCTTCATATTTCCAGCTGCTAATTGATTTTGTATATCTTTTCCTTGGTTTGTTGCCTATTCCTCAAGATACTCCTCATTCATTTTTCTCCAGATTATACTTTTGAAATGAACTTTTTCCTCACTATATAGGCATCAATCAACCTCCTCATCAACAATTTCAGGTAGAGATTAATTATCGTTCAGATCAGCAAATGGTATCTTTAGGATTGTCTTGCATATGAGTTTTCTTTTCTCTAAAAATTACAGCTTGTGAATGGCTGACTGGGTTCAAGCATGTCGAACCAAGCACATTCAAAGCCCACCCACTAAGTTTTTTTGTCATGGAAAAGCGTTGATTCTTTAGAAAATTTACACCGATCTTTGTGTTTTTGAAAAGTTGACTTGCTCCAGTCTGAAGTGAGGAATCAATCTTTGATTGTTACTACATTCTCTTCTTATAAGACGAAGGTGATATCTAGTATCTTCATCACTTATATAATGTACTCTAGAGAAGATGTAATAATCACAGATGTGCACTCCCCATTCGTTATATTAAGGTACATTTGATACCCACCTTAAATTTTTCATTGGCATAAATATGATCTGCAAAAATAATGTCAACTTGTTATCATGTAAACAACAATTCAAATTGGGCTTGCATGGTTTTTTCTTCCATGGAGTGGTAATTATCTCTATCGTACCATGGCCCGTGTAACGAAGTTTCTGATTTGTTAACTTCTGGAGGCTCTTCCTTAAGCCACTGATACAGGGGAGTATATTTTCAATTTCAGGAGCAAAATCAATATCATATTTCCTATTGTCTATATCCAAGATTAGTAAGCTGCACTTTTTTCTTTTTTTATACAAATTTATCCCCAACTTCCTCCATCTCCTCTTGTCGAGCAATGGATAGTTAATCTGCATATGAAAGATCTCCTACATACAAAACTGTCTATTTTTTTGACTTTGAATAATGTTGAAAGGTCCTGACCAAGACCTACAATGATAACAAATAAATTGTGGAAATAATCATACTCCTAGATTCGAAACATAAATTGTTGCATATTCTTCACAAACATTAGCGTCCAGTTATCATTATATGGAGATTTTTGTCCACCTTTGGTACTACAGGCCTTTGTGCCCTGTTTTGCTGTGTTTGACTAAGTGTTGTTTCAGTTCTGGTAGCGTAATTGTTTTTAATTGGTTTCTTTTAAACATTTCGCAAAACAACCTTTAATGTGTAGCTCTTGTTGTGGCTGTAGTTTCCGTTTTGTAAACTTTGTAAATCAAAATCTTTTTCAACTTAATAAATCCAATAAAATAGCATACACTACAAAAACATAATTGTAAGGATCAATGCCTAGTTTTTCTTGTGCAACCTCCAAATTCTCACTCGCTATACCATGCTTTGTTTCCTTTAGATGCTTGTCCAGTCATTCACTAAATGAAATTTGAAACATTTGCCAAAGTCTTGGGAATTTCACTTTTCTATTTACTCAAGAAGCCTCTTCAACTAATTTCTGCAAATAAATTCCCATTTAGATTGATTGTAAGTTGTTCTTCTTCAACTAATTTCTGCAAATAAATTCCCATTTAGATTGATTGTAAGTTGTTCTTCTCACTTGTAATGCCACACTTAAAATCTAATCTGACAATATCTTTCATATTGTGGACATGCAATTGAAAGACGAATAGAGCTCAGCTGTATACCAACAAGAAAATTATTTCCTTTGGAATTCCAGTCCAGCAACATGAAGATAGCATAGCATTGTTTAAATGAAAGATTATTTTCAATGTGTACAAATTTATCTAGATTATATAAGTAAAAACTTAATCTTTTTAAGTTTTCCATCTCTGAAATCTATATTTATCTATTTAAAAAATGAATATGAGCTTGGAGTAGTGAGAAACGTTAGAGGTTTATTTGGGTTATGAAAATTGGTACAATATGTAAGATTCTACTTGAGTTGTACAAAGTTAATTTTAGACTTGAGAAGATTTCCATCTCTTAACTTATATTAACTTACATTTTTTCATTTTTAAAAAATTTATCAAATATATAATTGTTGGAGTTTATTTAAATAACAATAAGTTTTATGTTCATTAAATGCACGTGATAAAAATGAATAAAAACAATTTATTTATTTCCAATGAAAATTATTACTTAAACATTAAAATACCCATCAAATTTCACATCATTTTTATTTCATAATTAGTTCATATTTTTAATATTATTTCAATTTTTTTAAAAGTTAATTAATTAATATATTGTCAACTTTATTATTATTATTATTATTTTTCTAATTGTCAAATGAAAGTAAAATTTCGAACTACACCATAAACTACTCATATTTGGAAATAGTTCCATTCCTTCTAATATAATAAGATATGTTAAAAAAATGAATAATTAGGAAAATAGATGACACGATTCGAATAATTAATTAATTTTTTATTTTTAATCCTTTTAAGTGGATATAAAGTGAGTTTTGAGGAAAATTTGTATTTGGTGTGTTTAGATTATTGGTAGCATTTATGATGTAAATATTGAATGTGTTGGTATAGCATTAATGATCTTGTGAATATTTTGTGTTGGTAGTAATTAATGAATTTTGTAATATTTATTGATAGTATTTTACATGAATATTGGATTTGAAGTAAGTTTTGAAGAAATATTTATGGTGTGTTTAGAGTATTGGTATTATTTATGGCCTTGTTATTATGTATTGGTAGTATTTTATGTGAGTATTGGATTTGAAGTGAAATTTGAGAAAATACTTATGGTGTGATTATATAGAGCATTGGTAGAATTTAATATCTTAGTTCTAGTTTATGTGTTGGTAGCATTTTATGTGAATATTTGAAGAAAGATTGTATAGTGTGCTTAGACCATTGGTAGAATTTAATGTGTTAGTTGTATTTTATGTGTTGGTATTTTGTGTGAATATTGGATTTGAAGTGGGTAAGAGGCTTGAAGTGGGTAAGAGGCTTCTATATACATTATTTAGTATGATTATGTTATAAATGCAAACTTTATTGATCCATATGTGTGATTCAAAATTGTATGGTGTGCTTAGAGTGCTTGTACACATCAATATTGGTGGCATTTATGTTACTAAGTTGTATACTTGTGATTGATTCACACTAGTTCATATTATGGTTGAATATCATTTTGTACACATTACTCTCCATGGTGCATGCATAGAGACATTTTTTTATTAAAGTTGTATAGTGTGCGAATGTGAATTAAGCGTTGACATGTATGCAATTGATTTGTATACACATCATTGTATGCAATTTATGTTAAATTACTTTACATCTATGAATTTGATTTATATGGTGCACCTTGTGTGCTTATGTGCATTAGGATTGAATGGTATTTGTATCATTGATTGACTTTTATGCCTTGTACATGAGGATACTTCTTCTTAATTTATATATGTGCATAAGGCCTTGTGTTGGTGTTGCATTGAGTGTGAATCAATCTTGTATGATGTATGTAGATTGCTTTTGTGCACTAGTATTTGTGTGCAATAGGATTAAACGTTTGTCATGCCATTAAGTTATATGTGATTGATTTGTATGCCATGTACATGACAATAATTCATATTAAGGTTGGATCGTTTTTTCAACATATGTGATTGATTTGTATGCCATGTACATGGAGATAATTTGTATTAAATTTTTATTGCTTGCCTAACATGTATGTGCATAAGGCTTTGCGTTGGTGTTGTATTAATTATGAATCAAAATTGTATGGTGTGCTTAGATTGTTTTTATGCATTAGTATTGGTGGCATTTGTGTCATTAAGTTGATTTGTATGGTGAGCTAATATGAATTATGATTTGACATGTATGCAGTTGATTTGTGTGATAACCCACTTAACTTAATCCAAAAATCCCAACTGATTTTTATTTTTTTGATATATAAATATGGATTTCTTATTCTTACTTATTTTTAATTGTGTTTTATTCAATCACATACTCAGGAACATCTATCCAAATGGGATGGGCATCCATCCAACTGGAATGGGCATCTAACGATATGGTTTAGGCATCTATCCATGTGGGACTAGGCATCTAACCATACGAGTTAGGCATCTATCCATACGGGTTAGGAATTTGTTCATACGGGACAAGAGGTTCCATCTATCCAATCTGGGATAGGCATCTATTCATAAGAATAGGATATTCTTTGGCCAGAGACTTTAGGCTCATCAGGACCATCCATGTCTTGAGCCACTCTCTAAAGACTACACTCCCCTACTAGCAGTGCACCAAGGTCGTTGTCCTTAGGAGTAAAAAAATAATTACATAAACAAGCTTGAGTTCCACCTCAAAATTCGACCTTAAGTTTCGAGAAGTCAAGCGAATCCATACGAGATTCCTTCTGAGTATGCATTGAATTAATTTTAACATCTCAATTAGTATTTGCACCATTTGATTAAAAGATCAAGGAGCTTCGAGAACCAACTACTCACCCATAACCAAATCCTAATCCCCATCCCCGAACGCCTGAGTACAAGGGACAACTCCATCCCTAAATTGCCCACATACTTGTTTTGGCACAAGATCAAGGCGTAAAGTATTTAGTTCTGGTTTCTAACTATGGTTTAATGTAAAGTGCCTGGTGAGTATGCAACCCTTTCTAGGGTCAATGTCCCTGACAGTTTCTCTGCTGTTGCTACCCACGATGGTAGCTTTATAGCAAAAAGGCTCAAGGTGGCCCTTTGCTTGTGGCCTAAAACATCTAAGTCCTATTTCATATCATATGTGTCACCCTTGACCCATTATCATCCGCCAAAAAATTCATCAAGATAAATAAATTCTAAAACATCATACACAACCCAACCCTAATGGGGTTTTTCTAAGGTTTAACTAAGTGGATGTAAAATTCATTTTAAACTTTATCTTTTTAGATTATCGATCCAAGAGGGATTACCTACCCCTTGGATTTTACTTCCAAATGACCCTTATTTCTCCTTGTCGGTTTACAGGGATGATGCCACAAACGTCGTTGTTGCAACTTTATTAGGTGTTAAGTGCAGTAGTTCAACACGATGACATTACTCGTAAGCGTGACTTAGAGGCACCATAGATATCGAACACTGCTAAGGTTTTTGGTTTCAAATCCTTGTTTAGTTGTCTAACTAGGAATTTAACTTTGAATTCATGAATCTTAAGCCAAGCAATATACTGATACAACTATGAAAAAGAAATTGTTATATACATGAAATTATTGCTTGAAATTTAAAACTAAGGTATAAATTGTATGAAATTGAAAGGAACATATCAACTATTTTTGGAATAGTATTATCTTGAAAGAAAACTAAGATAATAATTAAAACTCTAAAATTTGAACTAAATACATGAATCAACTATTTTTGGAATAGTGTTATCTTGAAAGAAAACTAAGATAATAATTAAAACTCTAAAATTTGAACTAAATACATGAATCAACTATTTTTGGAATAGTATTATCTTGAAAGAAAACTAAGATAATAACTGAAACTCTAAAATTTGAACTAAATACATGAAAATACTAATTTCTTGAAAGATTACTTGTAAGAAATAGCTTATAAAAATGATTTGAATTACTTGTAAGGTACTATTTGCTTTGAAATAAAAACTATTTACTTGAAAGATACTAATGGCTTGAAGAACATTAAATTATCAAACAACAATACTTTAGAAATGAATTCAATACTTACTTGTTTGAAAGGGAAAAGAACTATTTAACAATAAGCTTGATAACCACAATATTTCTAATTACTAATTATTTGAAGATAAGATTAGAAGAGAGTCTAATTACTTGTTAATTAACCAATATAAATAAGGCTCCCTAATAATTCTAATCAATCTACCTCTAGTTGCTCTTTAAGTAATGCCAAATCCTTTGCAAGATTATAAGGAGATAAACTAACTATTCCTTCCACTTGAAGTAACATTAACTTTACTTTTTAGATATTTCCCTGTAAATGATAACCATATCAATTTTCAAATTCTTAGAATTGAGCATTTTTCTCCCAAATTTACTTGAATTGAATTTATTATTAATCCCTTTTACAAAATAAAATCAGCCTTTTACAATTTTCTATTTTATGTTACACTAGATGCTACACTACAACCCCCCTACTTCAGGGTACTTACATGTTAATTAAATCAAATATCATTCTCCAAACAATATGCAATTTGTATTAATCATTTAAATAATATAATTACACATTGAGACGTGATTACTCAAATATAAAGAACAATCCTATAAAATATCTTGCATAAACATTTAATAATCCACATACTAACATAAAACTTATTAGATAATCCATTCTATGTTAATTTATTTACTTAGGTACGATTTTAACCATGAAAATTATTATTAACACTCTAAAAATATTATTGCTCTATATCTATGTTAATATTCTCTTAATTTCATGAAATAAATATTAGTATCTACATTATAATAAAGAAAAAAGAAAATTAAACCTCATATCAAGTCCTCTAATATTTTTATTTAACTTATATTTTTATTTTTTTAATAGTAGCACTAATATTACTTTGATCAAAATAATAAAACAACCTTTTCTACACAATAGAAACAAGTGCCACATAATGGTGAGTACTTGCCTTAATAATTTTTAGTTTAATAATAATATTTGTTATAACCATTAGAAATATTTATTTATTGTAACTAGTATGTTTTATTTTATTGTTTGAAATTTAGTGAAATATTGGTAAGGCAAAAGTTTTAATTTGGGTTTTAACAAAATTTGTATTTGTTTAATGTAACTAATACTCATTTGAGGTGATGCATTATTAATTTGTATACAAAATAGTGAACATAAGAATTATGTAATTAAAATATATAAATGTAAACATATCAATTAAATTTCAATTAGATGCATTTATTAACAATATTTATTAATTATAACTAGAATTTGAAATTGTAAATTAGTTAAAACTAGGAAAAAGGATGAAGATCATATGATATAACATTAATAGTAAGAACTAGAATTACCAAATTAAAAAGAAAAACATATGGAAAAACAGTATTATTTCACATAAACCTCCTCAATGCTGGAGCCTTAAAGTGTCAAGCTCTCAATTTGAACTCCTATTTTTAAAATCTCAATGCTTGAAGCGGATAGTATTGTATTGTTCCTTTATCTGGTTTGGAGAAACCCTAAACAACTGGGTGGTAATAAGAAAGGTTGACATTGGAAGAAACCCTAAACAACTGGGCGGTAATAAGAAAGGTTGACATTGGAAGAAACCCTAAACAATGTTCAGATTCTTGCAAGCTTCAAAGAAGGTATAACAAAAAATGAAAATGCTAATGTAATGCTTACATTTTGTATTCCCTGTAGAGGTACAAAAATAGAACTGCTCTGGAAAATAACAGAGGTAACCCCAAAACCTGTGTATAACAAAGAAAACTTGTGATAAAAAACAAACATAAAAATCAATAGCTGATATCCTAACCGAGTCATGTTTCCAAAAATCCGATCATTTACAAGAAAAATAATTTAAAGTTAAAAAACATGCATCTATATTATAGAAAAAAGTTGAAAAATATAAAACAAAAGAAAATATTTTGTTTTCATTGGTCTAATTTTTTTTTTTTTTAATAACCATTTAAACATGATGGCAACTACTAATAATCCAACTAATACACTCAATTTTCTTATATGATTATTTTTTATTATTTCCCTAATTTACACAATCTATATAACTATTATATTTAAAATAAATAATTAAATTCATTTATTCTCCAAAATAATTTCCAAACAATACACATATTTCTTTATTTTGAATCATAATACCACTAATTTTCTCAAGTGAAATTTTACCGATTTCTTTTATTGCAGCAATATAAAATCCTTTTTATGTTATATAGAAATTCAATATTATATGGAAACTTATTTCACCTTGTACAGATGCATCTTATGCTGTAACTATTTCTTCTCGTTATTTAATTAATAGTCAATTTGTATATTTTTTTTTTCATCTAGCATAGATAATTTCAAATTTACATTATAAACCGTTTAAATATTTATTAAATCTCAATTTGAATAGCTGTACATTTTTATTGTATATTTGGGTTGTTTCTTTCTTTCTTATTCTATGACTTTTTGGAACTGCATAATTATTATCTTATATAATACTGAAATTTCCTTCCTTTGCAACTATGCATCTACCTTCCATATCACAGAAATAGCTTAACAAAATAAATCTCCACTAAAATAAACCTATCCTGCCACACGTTAATCCTCCATTATGGAGTCATATTCTGTATAAACTAGATACCAAAATCCTACTGATCACCGTCATTGCCTGTTCTTCTGTTTTTTTGTTTTTGTTCTAATTTGTTTGCTGCATATATTATTTCTATCTCATTTTATTATTATTTCTTATTTCTGTACAAAAAAACCTTTAGACCCTAAAATATATTTTCACTTTAATTAAAACAATTTTTAATTATTAATAACTTCAAAATATGAATAATTTTTTTTATAACAAATTTTTATTATTTTTAACTAATAAAATAAATTTTAATCGTCAAATATGAAGATATATCCTGGAAAACCTTATAACCAGTTGGGAAGCTATGAACTGGGCGAAGTCTTCCAATCAGGATGCTGTGATACTTCTCCTAGATTTCGAGAAAGCGTATGATAGAATAGAATGGAGCTTTATTGACATTATGCTTATGGCTTTTGGTTTCCCTGTCCTGTTCTGCAATTTTATCAAGATTCTACTAAAAGATGCTATGGCTCAAATTGATATAAATGGGTCTCTCTTTGATCCCTTGTCCTTGACCAGATCTATAAGATAGGGCTGTCCACTTGCCCCTGCTCTCTTTGTGATTGCCTCTGAAGCTTTATCTTTCATCATCACTGACAATACTCTCTCCCCGGCTGTCAAAGGTATCACATTGCCCAATAATGAAGAGCTGAACATATGTCAATTCGCCGATGATACCAGTTTATTTGTTAAATTGGAAGATTTAAACTTTTGTCACCTTAAAAAAAAACTTGATCTCTTTTGCTCAATCTCCGGAGCTAAACTGTCTCAGGCCAAGTGTATCTATCTTGGCTGGGTCGAACATCCTCCGGATTGGTTTATGCAATATGGTTTTCTGTGGGGAGGCCCCAACAATATAGTCTGTTACCTGGGTATCCCCTTTGCTGTTGAACCTTCGCTTAAGGACATGTGGCTCTGGATCAAGTCAAAAATCACAAAAAAACTCAATAGCTGGTACAACAAAACTCTGTCGCTCGCTGGTAGACTCCAAGTTTGTCAAAAAATTCTATCATCTTATAACATTTACTATGCCTCGGCATGGATGTTTAACAATTACCAAATTGTGGAAATTCAGAAGGCCATTAGGAACTTCCTATGGTCTGATGGTAAAGGCAACAAAAAACTTCACGCGGTAAAATGGGATTGGTGCAGAACTGATAAAAATTTTGGGGGATTAGGTCTGAAGGACCTCAAACTCCAAGGCATCGCTCTGGCCACCAAATGGGTCTCTCACTGTGTTGATGGTGAAGAACCATGGAAGGTGCTTATCCGAAACAATATTTTAAGAGGCTACCCCAAGAAGGCTAAATCTTGGAAAAATCTCCCATTTGCTGATATTTTATTCGGTAAATTTACCTCTATTGTACATGGATCTGCTGTTTTTAAAACCATATGGAAAGCTTGGGAGGATTCGAGACATTATATTACGGATAACCTCTTCTACACAGGTAACCTTCTTCATGGTGAGAGGTCCATCTGGTGGAATCTGTTTCTCCAGGGGAAGCCGCTTGCCCTGACTCAAGGATGCTCGGCTAAAATTTGGAATAGATTAGGTATTTCCACCTTCATCGATTTATTTGAGAATGACTGTCTGATTAAGTGGGATGAATTAAGAATCAAGTACAATCTTCCTGCTGCTCATAAAAAAACATATAACATGATTACTAGAGCTTGCACCAATATACCTTCAATATGTCTCATAGACTCGCATAGATTTATAAACAGTAAATGGCCGGATGGAACTGTGCTGTGGAAAACAAAAGCTAAAAATGTGTACAATACCATGAATAACAATCAGGAGATTATTAAGCATGTCAATACTTGCTGGTATACCTCACTGGATACGAAGCAATGGAATAAATTTTTTTATCGAAACTGGAAATCCTACATCGATCCCAAGATCAAATGTTTTAAATGGCTTATTTTGATCAATAGGCTTCCTATCAGCAGTTACTTGGTCCCTAATGATCTCTGTAAGCTTTGTAACAGACAGGAATCTTACAGGCATATTTTCTTTGAATGTAAATTTGCTCAGAAGGTGTGGGCTCTGTGTGGAGTAACTTTTCCCAAGTACATTGATATTTTAGAAATATTGACTGGATATATTCATGGTCTCAAAAATGATTCTAATATTTTATGGTTTATTATCTCGTCTAACATCTTGTGGCAATTATGGAAGTGCAGGAATGAAGAAAGGTTTCAAGGCGTGCATAGATCTCTTACTGAGTTATTCTTAAAACTCACCCTTTTGAAAATTTCTTCGCAGGTCTGTATCACTATGATGATCGAGAAGGAGAAATTGAGCAGATTCCTCAAGATGGGTCACTCCGCTATGTTCGTTTTTGAAATGAAAGACGGTTACAACTATCGTAACCACATGAACAATATGGTCCTATTCAACAAAACAGTGAAAAAACTACACAAAGAAATCGTCAAGAATAAGAATGCGACCGATGATCAGATAAAAATGATAGCCCAAATTCAAGCCAACAAAAGCATCGCTTGGATGGACCGCTTGGATGGAACAATATGAAGACCTGTTACATTAAACCTTTGTATATGTTAATTATCATTTTGTAATACTGTCTCTGTATGGTGTATTGATGTAACTTTTGCTTAGCATACTCGGTTTTTGTTTTCTCTCCGTGTGAGGCATGCCTCCGGAGTTGAAAAACTTGAGATTCCTTTTCGTACTGTAATTTCTGTTGATAACTCTATAATCAATTTAAAAAAAAAAAAAAAATGAAAATAAATGATATAAATTATTTCAACTATTTTAATAGTTTAAATGTAAATTAGTTTTAAACAATGTAAATAAATTTTAATTAGAAACCGGACTTTAATTTTAAAGAAAATGATTTTTAACTAATAACCCCAAAATATAATTAAATTTAATTAATTTTAGAAACAAAATTTATTAAACAAAAAATAAATTCATTATTGAACTCCCTTTTGCATTAAAGAAGGATAATAAAAAGAGGGACGGGCCCCACATCTCACGGGTCCCTTTACCCCACCCCTGCAGCCACAACCGCAGCTATTCTGGCAGTACCGCCCATTCTCTTTTTAAAATTTGAATTTAAAAGATTTAAAACTTACTTTTTATTTAATGTATATATAAAAAAATATTCATACACCTCCTTTTTTAAACTTTAAGAATACACATATATATACATACACATATATATATATATATATTTGTATGTATGTATGTATTGTATTTGTATATATACATATACATACATACAAATACAAAGACACACACACACACATATATATGTATACATGTATGTGTGTCTGTGTATGTGTGTGTATATATATATATATGTATGTATGTATGTATGTATGTATGTACATACATACATACATATATAGATAGATACATAGATATACATACATAGATACATATATATAGATAGACACACACACACACATGAAAATAGAAAATAAATTTGAAACAAGTAGAATACATGCATACATATTTTCTCAATCAAACTGTAGAATAGAGAAGCAAATTTCTTTTCGAAGAGGTATGAGAAATGCAATTCCCACTTTGTTAATCCCACCCTCTTTCTAATAAAACAAATCAAAATCCCTTTCCTAAAAACATCATGCATGACAATAAAAATCCTCTTCTTTTCCCATTTTGAAACCAAACTAGAAAGAAAGGAATATGAGAACCTGGATCTGCAAGATGTGTGAAATCCTTGTTCTCAAATCAACTCTCATTTCTCGAGCTAACCTTTTTCATTCTCCTTCCTGTAACCCGGTGAAAGAAATCTTCTCCAAGACCTCTAAAATCCTGCAATACCACTACAAAATTTTCTCCTACCTACAACATAGTATTGAAAACTAACTTCATAAGAATTCAAAGACTATTTTACAAAAAACAATGAGCTCCCCCTTTTTGAAAATCTAGTAGTCAATATATAGAAAAAGAGAACCATTTCCACTACCAAAAGAATTAATTGTTTTTCATACTATTTTCCCAAAATAATTCCATGCAAAATGATTAATTGTCATAGTGGGGGTTACATGCATATTAAATTTGAATTTTGAAATTCTTTCATGCAAGGCATTTTTCTTACAACTTGTCATAGTGGCGGTTACATTTGACCATGCATTTAAAATTTGAATTTGAATTCGTTTCTAGAATCTTCTCTTTTCTCCTATACCATGTGCTCAATTAGAATATTGAGAGAGTAAATAATTTTCCCAAATAATTTATGGCCTCACGTGCAAGTCACCACTTATTAATTCTTCTTTTTAAATTAATTCCATCCTTATTCAATTTTTTTCATCTCTAACTAACATTACTCATAAGATAGCGATTTTGTGGATCAACAATGGTGTCGCTCGTAAACTCCCACCCAGAGGCGTGCATTCTAGGGACGACGCCTGGAGGAAGCCCTTCGGCCTGCGTTGTCCCTGGTCCTGCGCTAGGTGATGTGTCATGCCCTATGATTGATGGTGGTGGTGTTGCTACAGTTTCTGGGGTATTGGATGCAAACGGTGCTATTAGTGGGGCTGCTAAGTGTGGGGCTGCTAAGAGATTGTATGTGGATCAATTGGGTAAGGAGAATTTCATGTCTTCCTGCTCAATACCCTCAGCCTCTTTGCAGGTGCCTGCTCTAGGTGCCTCCACTTCGGTGGGGGGTATTGATGTTTCTGGCAGCTCTAATGGAATGGCCCATGCTAGTGATGATGTGCCTGTTGTGCCTCCATTGACATCTGCTTGTTGCGTTGACTCAACCACATGTGTCTCGGGTGTAGATTGCTCAACTTTTGGGGTCTCTAGGGGATCTTATGCGGATCGTATGGCTTTTTGAAGGGGTAAGGGATCTACTCATGTTGAGACTAAGCCTTTTCTTCTTTGTCAGTCTATTGCTATTAATCTAGAAGATAAGATGGTTGAAGAGATTGATCAAGTTGCCTCTGATCTTTCTTCTACTGCAGTTATATGTCGGTTTAGGGGTTTTTGGCCCAGTCTCCCTTGACTCCATGAATGGATCTCTAAGCATTGGGAACCCATCATTTTAGATTCAGTTCAGATTTTTCCTTTGACAAAGGGTTTTTTTTCGCCAAGTTTGATAACATGATGGATAAAAAGATTATTCTATGTGATCACTTTTTTTGGGAGAATCGTTTCCCTTTGATGATTAAACCCTGGCATGAGGATTTTAATCCCTCATCTGAATCCTTTTGTAAAATGTTGATTTGGGTTAGACTCCCCAACCTCCCACTTCATCTTTGGGTGGACCAACTCCTTGAGGAAATGGGTGAGGCTTTGGGAGTTTTTCTTATGGTAGATGTGGAGTCGTTCGATATCCTTCATTCCACCTATGCTCATGTTTTGGTAGATATTGATGCTTCTAAGGGGCTACCAGCAAAGATCAAACTTTCAACAACCAAGGGTTTCTGGATTCGACCTTTGGATTATGAAGGGATTCCCTTCAGATGTAGAAGATGCTTCCAGACTGGGCATTTCGCGGCCAAATGTGATTTAGAGAAAGTTAAAGTAAATAATCCCTCTTCATGGTGGAAAGGTGCCTCTTCTTAATATTATATGGTACTCAAGAGCTCTTCTTAGACGGTTGGGCAAGATCTTCCTTTCAATGGCTCTAAAGAGCATGCGGTGGATTTCTGTTGGATTTGTCCTATTGGTCCCTAGGACGGGATCTGATACTCCTTCAGTGGATGTTGTTGATGGTGATGCCCCTTCTACTGATGTTTCAAATGGTGTTCCTTCTATGATTCCTTCTGAGCCATCTGGTGGCCCTGATATTTAACAAATTGTTGGTTCTGCCCCTGTACCTGGGGGTGATAGGATTCTGGATGGTACATCTATTGGTGTTGCCCCTATACCTATTTTTGTTTCTAGTTTTGTTTCAGCTTCAAATGCATCTGCTGGAGCTGTCCTTTTTTCTTCCAGGGATGTGCCTAGCCCTGGATCAATTGGTCCTACTGGTTCTTTGATGTTTGTTGGCCCCTCCTTGGGCGCTGGGTTTCGTACGTTGGATTCACTAGAATGGCAAGCTGAGGCTTCTAAGGTTGAAGACGGATGGATTTCAATTAAAAGAAAACATTCTAAAAGGTCTTCGCCCTCTTTTGACATGACCCTTAGATCCCAAAAGAAGGGATCCAAAGGGAAATCCTAGTTTGTTTCTCCTTTTGGTTATTGATATGCCTTTATTATTTGTCAGACAAATTTTCTTTTTGGGAGGGGTCAATCTTTTTCGATGCCCTTTCATGGCTATGTTCTATCTTGTCCTTGCTATGTTTCGTTTAGTGTTTTTTCCTGAATATCTTTAGATGTGGGTTTCAGGTTCCCCTATTTAACCTACTTTGTACAGGGTTTTGGGTCCCTTCAAAACCCATTTTCCCTTATTCAAAAACATTACTCATAAGATTAATAATAATGATGATGATGATGATGATGATGATGATGATGATGATGAAGATGATGATGTTAATAATAACAACAAGTCTAATCAAGGTCAGAAAAGAGGGTTATGACAATTTGTATACTTATTATTTCTTATGAAATGTAATTGGTCTAGTTTGTATTTTTGTTGAATGTATTTCTTTGAGTTTTATGCATAATAATCCATGGTGTGAATGTAAAGCTATTTTTTTATTAAAGTTACATATAGTGAGCTAATATTAATTAGGCTTTGGCATGCATATAATTGATTTGTATACACATGCTTTTGATTGCATCATATATGTGAATGAAATTTGTATGGTGTACATTGTGTGCTTATGTGCATTAAGATTTAATGGAATTTATAACATTGTTTTAATTAGATTGATTTGTATCCCATATACATGATGATCATTCAAATTTAAGTTGTATTGTATGCACAATGTGCATATGTGCTTAATGCTTTTATGTTGGTGTTGCATCGAGTGTGAATCAAAATTATAAGGTGTGCTTAGAATGTTTGTTGCATTAGTTTTGGTATCGACATTTATCATTTTAAGTCATACACATAAGATTGATTCTATGGAATGTAAAGTGGTTGAATATTATGTATGCCATTGAGTTTTAATGAGTATATACAATTGATGCTTTGTATGTCATGTACATTAGAACAAGTCATATAATGACTTTCACATTAGGCACTATTGTGTGCCTAATGCATATATGTGTATAAGGTCTTGTATTGGTGTTGCATTGAGTGTGAATCAAATTTGAATGGTGCGCATAGAGTGCTTATGTGAAATAGGACTGAATTTTTTTTTATGCCATTACTATATGTGATTAATTTGTATGTCATGTACATGACAATAACAATAATTCATAATAAGGTTGTATTTTTTACTCAATATGTGTGATTGATTTGTATGCCATGTGAGGATAATTCATATTAAAAATTTATTTTGTGCCTAAAATGTATGTGTGCACAAGGCTTTGTGTTGGTATTGTATTAATTATGAATCAAAATTGTATGGTGTGCTTAGAGTGTTTTTGTGCATTAGTATTGGTGGCATCTGTCTCATTAAGTGGTATACATGTGATTATGTCTTATGAAATGTAATTGGTCTAGCTTATATTATGGTTGAATGTTATGTATTTCTTTGAGTTTCATGCATAATACTATCTGTATACACATAAAAATGACTATGAGCAATTAAATAAATATTTTATATTTATTTAATAATTATTCTTCTATTAAATAGTTAATTTAAAAAGATTAATTTATTTAATTAATTTCATGTCTTTATATTAATTAATTTAAATGAAATATTTTATTAATTAATTCATTTATCCTTTTCTTCTAATCAATTAATTAAATATCTAATATTTAATTATTCTTAAAATCAATCAATTAAATATCTAATATTTAATGGTTATTCTTCTATCCTATAGTCTCAAATATTAAATAATTTCTTCAATTATTTAATCTCTTTTCCAACTCACCGTCCATCTCCACTTCATCTTTTCTTTGCCAATGCATCCATCATGTGGCTAAATTAATTCAACAAAATTAAAAATAAATAAAACATTTATTAGCCACTTATCTCCAACTTCCAAAATAAATGAAATATTGTGTACGTACACATATTTATTAACTTTCTTCTATATTCTCTCTAACATCCCTATATCTTAGGAAGGACTTGAGTCCACTTGTCCTCTCATGCCTAAATCTTCTCCAACCATCCCTAGATTCCCTCAGTCTGCAACTGAGTCAAGGTGAGATGAGTGACACTTGTCTTCTCCTTCCCCCTTTCTCTCAACCTTCACCTTTGCTCACAACCATCCAAATTTGCAGATCTGATCATGACCGTTGATCTCAGACACATCATCTTATCCTCTCAAAGGTCTATAAAAGTAGGAGTTTGAGTTAAGAAAGCGTTAGTCTTCAAGTTAACAATTTGAGTAAAACTTATGCATCCATGATTTTTATCTTGAAGCAATTAGAAATTTAGCATTTCTCATTTAGCATAATCATTTAATTTTAATTCATTTGCATTACATATCATAGTATCAATTATCAGTCCATTCTTCATATGCCATCTTGGAAGCTACGAGTGCTTGTCTGAGAGCAAATCATCTGCAACCAAGAACAATGGAGTTAGGACACAATGAGACTTAAATCATGAAGGTAATATGGTTTTTATTTTAATATCAATTCCATATAGTTTCATTGGTTGAGTTTGGATTTCCCGTAGCATTTCCTTTGTATTTTGTGAAACTAATATGTTGCAGGTAGTATACTAATGATGAAATTCAAGTCGACAAACTATCCATGCTGTTTACACACAAAAAATAAAAAAATAAAATTATGGAAGTTGTATGGTGAGATAATATGAATTAGGCGTTGACATGTATGCAATTGATTTGTATAAACATACTTTTTATTACATCACATATGTGAATTAAATTTGTATGGTGTACAACACGCGCTTGTGTGCATTTGGATTGAATGAGATTTATCATTGAGTTAATTAAATTGATTTGTATCTCATATACATGAGGATAATTCAAATTTAAGTTGTATTGTATGCCCAATATGCATATGTGCATAATGCTTTTATGTTGGTGCTACATCAAGTGTGAATCAAACATATAGGGTGTGCTTAAAATGTTTGTGTGCACAATTTTGGTATTGGCATTTATGTCATTTTATATTATACACGTGATTGATTCTATGGAATGTAAATTGGTTGAATAATATGTATGTTATTGAGCTTTGAGAATAGTACTCTCCATAGTGCATACTTAGGACTAATTCTTATTAAAGTTGAATGGTGTGTTTGGTGTAGTAATGTGAATTATACCTTGTGTATGCAATTGAATTATATGCACATCCTTGCTTATATGAAATATGTTATGCTTACATCATGTGTGAATTGAATTTGAATGGTGTACCTTGTGTGGTAAATAGAATGATATTTATATTATTAAGTTATATATATGATTGATTTGTATGACATATACATAAAGATTATTCATATTAAGCTTGTATTGGGTGGCCAATGAATATATGCACATAATATTTTTATGTTGGTGTTGCATCAAATGTGAATCAAACAAATTTGTATAATATGCTTAGAGTGCTTGTGTACATTAGTGTTTTTTTGGCATTTATGTCATTCTATGTTGTATACATGTGATTGATTCTATGGGATATATGTAAATTGGTTGTGTTAGCACCTAGAAAAAATGAAATGATCTTCCTATGTAAGGTTGTCATATAGGCTTAGAATCCCCATTATTATGCATTTTGGTCCCCATAGACCTTTGTAGTACTACCTAGATACATTTAAAATTATAAAAATACAAGCAACTTGTCCAATAAACGAAGCCCAACATTTCATTTTGGCAAAACACCTCAAAACAATATGTTGGCAAGACCCCACAAAGTTATACCGATCAAACTACTATTCTTCAAGTTGGCATCATAGGCACCTTTCAGGAAGATGTCATCATGTTACACCAATAGGAGATCATGTTGTGAAAAAAGAACTTGTAGTGTCATCAAAGAGAGACATACCGATAAATAGGCGGACAAATTGTATCGGTGTAATAAGCCTCGTTAGAGTGAGCGTGAAGCGGTCAACCCGATTTTATATGTAATGTTGATACACATCCACTAGTGGAAGACTATCGAGAAGAGTTTGGCCGATGAGTTTGACATTAATAGGAGTTATAAAGCTTGGGTGAGATCCCAGAAGTTATCCCGAGAGTAGAAATCACACCGACAAAGCTACATGAAGGTGTATCGGGTTAAGCCACACCAATGTGAATAGCAAGAAGGGTCAAGTAAATTGGAAAGGCAATAACCTTCATCCTTCTTTTGTAATTCTGACAGCTATTGTCCCATCAATGATATTTTATCACTGTAACTCTCAGTGATAACCATAAGGGAGCGAAATCCAAGAGATAGAAGGGATCAGAGAAAGTTTCCCCAGTGAGCAAAACCTACCAAAATGTAAGGTCACCAAGCGAATTGGCAAGACCACTAGTTGTTAGCCCGAATCAAAGGAAGACGACCAAATAACATCCCCCATCAACAACATGTCACTCAGGTCTTGGTGATGTACGAACAAATGGCGTTACACTGTGTAAAGTGGAAAATTGGATCCTAGCGACTCCCCACCTAGGAGAGAGAAAGGAAGCCACTAGGATGATTTTCACTTGGGAAGAAATTTGCATTCAAAAGAGGGGTTGAATCCACTAGATCCAAATCCAAGAGAGGCAAGGATCTAAATACTAAGTGGATTGCAAGTGGTTGGAATGCAATTTACCCTCTTTTGTAAATGAGAAACTTGACTTGTTGACTATGTGGAAAAGAGAGAGGAAATGAGTGAAATGAGGTGCTACCAGTTCGTGATCATGTTGTAAATTTGGATCTGAGCTAATTAAACTGATGCGGATCTGCCCTGCAAATTTGGAGAAAATTCGTCGAGACCGTGGCAAGAATGTACATGATTTGCCACAAAATTTGTGAAACGAAAAGGGTTCTTTTGTCTCTGCAAATGAAGCCCAAACCTGCAATTATAGCTGCACACCTGCAACCTACATACATAAAAGAGAAGAAAGGGGGGTTGAGGATAGGGGTTTGCCTCAGTCAAACTCTGGTTGAGGAATCAACCTAGAAAGAAAGTAATTGCAAATGCTTGAATGTAAACAATGGAGATGTATACCTTGTAGATCTGCAACTTGTTGTTGATGATTGATTTGCTTCTTGAATGTAACCACAAATGTTGTATGAAATGGCATGTAACATGATAAAACCCTAGCACACACATGCTTGCAAATTAATATTGTAATGTTGCTCCCATGGATGAATGAAGAAGATTTGAATGCTTGATGATGACCTTGAAATCTTGTATCTTCTCCTTATGCTCTCTATCCATCTATGCGCTATCACTCTATTGTCCCCACTCTTTGAATGAGGGTATTGAATTCCCTTTTATACATGCCTCAAGGATTAACTTTCAACCACCGAAGGTCGACAAACAGGAATAACAAACCTCGAAGACAAGAAGTGCATAGGAGATCAAGCAACCCACAAATAGGATCACCCTAGGAGATGGGGACAGGGGTGCCACACCCTTGTCCTAGGAGGGATAGGGGCACCACACCCCTTTCCTTCCCTATTTTGGGCCCCAGACAGGGTACAGAGCAACCACAAGACATAAAGGAGAAAAGGAGAAGGGTTAGAAATGCAGAAGTAGGTCCTGGTTAAGGAGATGTTTTCGCCAAGGTGAGGACCCCAAATGTAGTTAAAATTGGAGGGGTCACAATTTTAGGACACTACATTTAGCCCCCACTTTAGCGTGAGTATGGATTACACCACTACTGCCGGTAAAGTAGAAGAAAATAGAGATGAAGATGGAAGATGCAGAGCCAAACCACAAGGAGTATAAGACATCACTAACTGATGCTCTGCAAAAAGGGAAGGTTAGTCCATGATATCAAGACACAAACAAGAAGAAAAGGCAAACTGTTAGTGTCAGAAATCACAAACAAAATTCTTTCCTACACAAGCATATCAAAAGAGATATCAAAAGCATGATAAAATATCTAACTAAGAAGGTAAATATGATGAGGTATCTTCAAATGCCTCCTAACATGCTCTTAGTTTCTTCTCCCTTGTTCCTCTCCTCTCCAGGTTCCAAAATAGTGTAGCTCTCAGCAGCTTTTTGCACTATGGATGCTTATGGAGGTTTGAGATTGAAGTATTTGCTCTAAATGTAAATAAAGAAGCTAATACTAAGCTATTGATACTAAAATGATTTATTTTAACCAAAATGACAATATTATTAGTTGATTATGCTAAAATGCTCTCTCAAAATGCCTATAGCTTAAATGCATACAAGTTTTCAAGATCTGGATTATGAAGAAATGGGCTCTATTTATAAGAAAAATGGAGCAATGGATGGTTGAGATTGACTAATCTCAACAACGGTCAGGATTGAATGATATTCAATCCATGTGAAGGCTTTCAACCCAATCCCGAGATGACAAGTGTCAATGTGAGATAGGTTGAGAGGAGAGGGAATAAGCATTAAATGCTTGACATGATTTTGGGAGTTAAGGTCAAGGTTAGGTTGAGTGAATAAATTCTTTATTCAAAGAATAAAGCTTTTATCCAATGGATAAACTCTTGTGCAAAGGCAAGAGGGATAAATATGGTCACAACAATAAATGCTTGAGGAGACATATGAGTGCAAGTTGAAATAACCATAAATGGTTATGTAAGAGCCATTAATGGTCATGTAAGAGTCATTAGTGGTTTTGGAAGACTTTGGAGGTTAAATTGTTGAACACACAAAGCATTAAATGCTTTTCAAAGACTTTGAAGTCTTTGAGAAGTGACTCTAAGTTACTTAGGAATGTGACAATAATTAGGGGATGGATTAGGCTAATTAGGAAGGGGTTTAGAAGAATCTAGAAGGAGTTTAGGCTTGCAAGTGGATTTGGTGGGTGAGGGAAAATAGGATTTTTAATTAAAATAAATTAATTTATTTCAATAAATGTGTGCAAGTTGCATTTGTAGGAAAATGCAAGTGGGGGGATAATGATTTAAATAAATGTTTGATTTAACTTATTTAAAAGAGGAATAGGGGATTAAATGAAATAAATATGATTTATTCATTTAATTGATTGTGAATTTGGTTTAATGAATTAATTAAAATAAATTGATTAATTTATTTAATTAATAGGAGAATGTTTGAAGATGAATTAATTAAATATTAATTTAATTAACTGATGGCTAGTGGATTTTTAATCAAATAAATAGCAAATATTCATTTAATTAAACTGGACAGATTTGTGTGACTACACTAACATTGAGGAGAAAAAATCCCCCAATCTTAGGGTGTTAACTCACGCCAACATATGCAAGAGCACACAAAACAAAAAGGCACAAGGCACACAAAACAAAAACAAAGCACAAAAAGACACACAACAAGAACAAGACACAAGACGAAAAACTAACTAGCCAAAGAGATCTTGAGCTCAGATGTCTCAACAATTAATCAGGACATACAAAAACCAATGCCATCACATGAACACGAGCGACCACATAAAAGAGAAAAGCTGACATCATCCATGAACTATCAATAGTAAAACTATGAGTTCATGAGAGGAAGAAGAGAGAGAATATGAATACACACTTTGGTGATTGGTGAGAAGAAAGAAACCATGGACATCTCGCCCCTAGAGTCTGCCTAGGTGATCCATGGAGAGAAGGACATGGAAAATCTTGCCCCTAGAACTTGCCTAGGTGATCCATGTAAAGAGAGAGAGTGAGAACTCCGTTAGTTTCACTCAACCTCATGCACGTGTGTGCAAGTGAGGTTTGAAGTGCCTCATAGGAGTCTATGCCCGAGTATGCTACAACCTGTATAGAATATATAGTACAAGTTTCAAGAAAGGTGTGATATCTCACTCTAAGAGACCATGCTCTGGTTCCGAGAATAATCACCTTGCATAAGAGAAAAGTGGCGTCATCTCGCTCTAAGGGACCATGCTCTGGTTCTGAGAATGACCCACTGTACAAGAGAAAAGTGATGACATCTTTCTCTAAGAGGTTTCCCCCTAGTTCCAATAATGTCTCATTGTACAAGACAAGAAGAAGTGAATACATCTCACTCTAAGGGACCATGCTCTGGTTCTGAGAATGAACCACTGTACAAAAAGTGATGACATCTTTCTCTAAGAGGTTTCCCTTTGGTTCTGAGAATGACCCACTGTAACAAAAGTGACGACATCTTTCTCTAAGAGGTTTCCCTTTGGTTCCAAGAATGTCCCACTGTTCAATGCATGAGAGGAGTATAGTACACAAGAGCAGTGTGGGTGCCCCCCCTTAAGATGTCAACATAGTCTAATGTTGATATCTTAAGAAAAGTAAAACAAGGATACCTACCTTCATCACAAAGAAGATATCCACCATGCAACAATGTCATAAATCCAAGAAAGAGAGGGAATACTCTTCAAGCAAGGATAAGATAGTTTAAAAGAGATATCTTGATGTAAGTGTAAAGGTGATCCTTGGAGGAGAAGAGATATTTGTTCAAAAAGACATCTACCCCCAAGAGGTGTTGTCTTAGACAAATATAACATCTTCTAGAACAAGAAAAGGAAAGAACAAGAATGCGATCCTTCCTCCTATTTCTAGGTGAAAGGGATTCTTGATGAGGGATGAATCACTTTTATCCCCCAGAGGGATGGTTGAATTTATTATAGATGTACATTACCAAGTGTAAAAGAGGTCGTATTCAAGGATTAACACTTCTTGTGGGTGAACTCACAATAATGGTTCCCACTTTTTTGCCACTTTTGACACTGAGATATACATTTTTAAAATAATCTTCAACTTTCAAGAACTATAACTTTTAAACTATCAAAAATTTGAAGATGATGTAAATTAGTGATTTCTAGCATTTTGTTTGTAGATTCTATATACATTTTTTTCAAATTTTTTTGAAGGATTTTTTTTTAAATTTTCCATCTCCCTCGAAAAGTAGTTTTTTACAACAAACTACATTTTTTAAGAGTGAGGTGCCTCCCAAAACGTATAACATTTTTTCTATAAATGATAAAAACTCAATTCTTTCGAATTTTGGTTTGTAACATCAATATCCAGGGCTTGCATTTGGTTTTATAGTGATATGTTCAATATTTTTCATTTTATAAAGTTTTGAAGTCTGACTAGTCATAATTCAGACATAGGTTTACGTTTGAACACATAACTTGTTCTATATAAATCGAAATTCAATTTTTTTTTTTTTGTTAGAAAGAAGACATCAATACCAGGGGCATAGATATTTTTCAGATTTTTTTGAATTAGTTTCTTATTTTTCCCAATGCGTTGAACAGAGAAGTTCATGTTCGATGAAAAACCAATTTTCCATAAAATTAAAAAAACAAGAACATAATAAATTCAAAATATAACAAAATTATACTCGTTGGAAAGCTTGCTCTGAGTAATACCATTTAATATTTTTGGGTTATCAAGATTATTTCATTCGTGCTTTGAACCAGAGCTCCGAAGTCATTAATTCTTCATAATTCTAAAAATTTTTGGGAGAAACCTCAAATTGGAGGGTTCGAATGAACAGTACTTCGAGCGAATGGGGTTCGCTCGAACCCCTTATGGTTCGAGCGAACCCCCATTCATTCGAACCAATAGGCTTGATTTCAGCCTGTACAAAGTCACCCACGGTTCGAGCGAACCTAGGTCCACAACGTGGTTTGCTCAAACTCCCAGGGGTAGTTCGAGCGAATACCACTATTTCACTCGAACACCTAGAAAATCAAAGTTCCCACTTTCACCAAATTTATTTGTTGGCAAAAGTGGGAACCAGCTTTGTGAATTCACCCTTGTATAAGAGAGAATCCTTAAGCCAATAACCAACAATTTTGCACAAGGAATGACATCAAGTAATAGAACTCACACCATCCACTTAATAGGAAAAAGTGGATCCCTAGAGAAAGAGAGAGAAGGATCATTGCCCCCCAGTTAAGGGACAATGAGAAGAGCTTACACAATCTACTAGAGAGAGATTAAACATAAGCAAATGTGCAATGAACTTACATGAACACATGCAAGAAAAGACATTAGTAAATGTAAAATACATGTCTCAAGAAGTGGTAATCTTCGAAAGGAAGAGAGAAAAAGCATCATACATTCCCCAAGGGGGATTAATCATAAAAGCATACCATTGTAAGAAATCGTAATCACATATGAAAAATGCAACCCCTAAAGGAAATAATGATACAAGGGAAAGGAACGAAAATCCTTTCCCCCAAGTGAGGAGAACAAGGAGAAATATTACATATTTTTTGATGGTGATTAGTTTCAAGAAATATGTTGTCCTAATGGAACAAATCCTCTCAAGGAAAGGATACATACCTCCCAAGAGATCATTCCCTGCTAAGGGGCATATCATACTTGCAAATAATCAAAACTATGTGCGGGAAATGTGGGGTACAGAAACGTAAAATTCAGTTTCAAAAAGATCCACACACCAATGGGACTCTTGGTGCAAGTTATGGAGATATATTGAATAGCTCAACATCCCAAGGGGTGTTCCATTGTTCTCTATCTCACAGGATCCCTCAGGTCAATTCCTTTGCTCTCAGATCACTGAGAAATGTGACTTAGGAATGACAAGTCCAAGAATGAGTGATGTTTGATTAATTTAGCATGAATGCATTCCTAGATTTGTATGATATATGATGATTTATACTAGCATAAATATGATATTATGATAAAAATTAGTAATCCTATCCTAACAATATATACTAGTCTAACATGGATATGCTATGATATTTAAAATTACTTCTAAATGCTATTAAGATGATTTTTATGGGTGAACTCACAAAGCTGGTTCCCACTTTTTGGTACATTCTAATTTTTGTTGAAATCATACATTTTTTAGAAAATATAATTATTTAAGATTTAAGAGGTTCCCTTTGAAGTAATTAATTGAAGAGAGTTAGATCAAAGACTCTTAGATCAAAATTTCTTGGATAGAACCTCTCTACTTCTAAATCATACTTGCAATGGAGTCTCCTTTGCATCTATCAAATGCTGATAAAAAACCAATTTTACATTAGCTTTTAAGGGGTCAAATGAATTCATTTAGAAGTTTTCTTTTCTTAAGGATTTAGTCCTTATTATAAGCTTTCCAAATAGTATAATTTTTTATATATTTAATTTCATTAATATATTTTTATTTTATTTTTTATGAATGTAGGTTTTTCACCGAACATGAACTTCTTTGTTCAATGCATTGGGAAAAATAGTAAACTAATTCAAAAAAATCTGAAAAATATCTATGCACTAGGTATTGATATCTTCTTTCTAACAAAAAAAATAAAACTGAATTTTGATATATATAGAACAAGTTATGTGTTCAAACCTACACCTATATCTAAATTATAATTAGTCAGACTTCAAAACTTAACAAAATAAAAAATATTCAACATATCACTATCAAACCAACTGCATGCCCTGGGTATTGATGTTACAAACCAAAATTTAAAAGAGATAAGTTTTTATCATTTATAGAAAAAAATTTATATGTTCCGGGATGCACATCGTTCTTAAAAAATGTTGTTTGCTGTAAAAAACTACTTTTGAGGGAGATGGAAAAATCAATAAAATTTTATTCAAAAAAATTTGAAAAAATTGTATTTAGAATTTGCAAAAAAGATGTTACAAATCAATAGTTTACTTCATCTTCAAATTCTTAAGGGTTTAAAAGTTATAGGTGTCGAAAAGTGAAGGTTTTTCGTAAAATGTTCATCTAAGTGTCAAAGTTGGTCAAAAAGTGGGAACCAGTATTGTGAGTTCACCCTTATCAAAGAGAGGCTAAATGATTAATAAAATGACTATAGATTAGATGCATGAAACTTGGATATCTGAAAATGAGAGAATGAGAGCTCTATTTATAGGAAAAATAGGGCAATGGATGGTCAAGATTGGATAATATTAACAAGGGCTAGGATTGAAAGTTAATCAATCCATGTTCATAATTCTCACCAATGAAATAGTGACAATTGTCAACAAGAGGTTGCTTGAGAGGAGATGAAAGAAGCATTAAATGCTTTAGAAGACATGATGGTTACCCTAGGAAGTAAGGGTTAGGGTTATCCATTGGATAAAGCTTTTACCCAAGGGGTAAACTCTTGTGCAAGGGTTAGAGGAATAACCAAGGTTAAAGCCATGAATGCTTGATGAGACCCTTGGGTTAAAATGGAGTTGAGTTAGAGAGAAAGTCTCTAATCATTCAAGAAGGTTGAGTTAACCATTAATAGTTATGAAGACTTTGAGGGTTAATTTGTTGAGGACATAAAGCCTTTAATGGTTATTGAAGACTTTGAGGGTTTGAGAAAAGACTTCCCTTTGCTTAGGGATGTGACAATATTTACGAGATGGATTAGGCTAAATTAGAAGTGATTAGAAGAATCTAGAAGGGGTTTAGGAGACAAGTGGAAGATGTAGGATTTTGCAAGTGGATGGAGGGGAATTTTAATTAAAATAAATTACTTTATTTCAACAAAAATAGATGCAACTTGCATAAATACAAGTGAGGGATTTAAATAAATAAATTAGATTTATTTACTTGCAAGAATCAATTTAATTAAATGTAAATTTAATTAAAAGGGGAGAAAGGGGAATTAATTAAATAAAGTGAATTATTTAATCAAAGGTTATGAAAAGGCCTAGGTGAACTTAATTAAATAAATTGAGTAATTCATTTAATCAAATAGATGAATGTAAAGAATTTAATTAAATGGAGGAATGGTGTGGAAATGAATATTAAATATTCACTTAGGAAAGTGGTCATTTTTATACGTCTACATTTTGCCCCTCTTTGAAGTGAGGTGTGTGCACATGTTGATTCAAAGAAAATTTGTCGAATATGCTGTCAAAATTTGATCGATATGATGTCATGTGTCGAGATGTTGATATGATGCCCCAGATTTAATGAACGATATTGATGATGCCCCCTCCGGAGATGAATCAAAGATTTTGAATTTTTTGTTGATTTGATGAGCGTTTTTGAATTAATTGCATTTTTAATTATTTGACTATGTTGAATGCAAGAATTGATTCATCTCCTGAATATGATGTTGATAAGGTTAAAAGTGAGAAAAATGAGGAAAAGACATGCCCCACTTACTAACCTTGTTGACTTTTACCCTATAAAAAGGTAAAAATTGATTTTATTTTGATCATTTGCACATTTGTCTCCTTGTGATTGTGGCACTTGAGCTCTGACGAAAATGACGGTTCCCTATGCTTCGCATCGATTCGAGCACGTTCATCGATACCGAAGGCCCGCCGTGTATGGCCCACTTGTAAGTCATCTAATTTTTGCCACATTTTTTTATTGATTTTTCTTTTTTTGATCACATTTTTCATTTTTTAGTTTGAAATTTGTCATTTTAGCACGTACGGGTCTTTTTATAGCTCATACGATAGGAACAATAGCACGTAGGGTTAAGCTAGCTAGGTTAGCATTTAAGTTGCATTTTGCAGCGCGTCCGTAAGTTAGTGTAGCGCGTAGGGTGTTTTAGCGCATAGGATAGACAAGTCAGCGCGTAGGGTCTCAAGATGGGTTGCGAGCCAATGTTTTCCCTGTTGTGATGATGTCTGAGTCTTGATATGATGATTTGGAGTCTGCTGAAATTGCTTTCGATATGGAGTGCCAAGCTGATTGATTGTTTGAATGAGGATCCTGATTTTCTTTTGATGTGGATCTTTGATTTTTGCCTTGCGATATGAATTTGATGTTCGATATGAGCTCCAATTCTTGATTTCTGATATGATTCCTAATGTGATGCTTGCATTATGGATTTTGAATTGCTTGCGTTATGGGTCTTTGATATGATTTCTCGATATGAGTCAGATTGTCGATATGGGTCTTTGATTTTTGATATGGGTCTTTGATTTTCGATATGGGTCTTGGATTTTTGATATGGGTCTTGATTTGATGCTTTGTTGTTTCAAGTTGATTTTGTTTTGATTGGATATATTGGATAGATGTGGGAATTGATGATGGACACTTATTATTTTGTAGGCACAACTTGGTGTACTTCAATCACGAGAGCGATTTCTGTGATTGTCACAGGATGATAGGGATGTGATTGAGAGATGTGGTTTATCGTCCTTATAAGACATGCCTCGGTATATCGTTAACCAAGGTTTGTTGACAGCTTTGGCAGAGAGGTGGCACAATGACACAAACACCTTCCATTTGGCTACTGGCAAGATAATAGTCACACTTGAGGACTGTTATCACATTCTACAGATTCCGATTGTGGGGGCCTTGTTGTCGTATGAGCAGACTGAGGGTGGGACAGAGGCTCTCCATCGCATCTTCCAAGATGATCAGATATATGGATATGAGATCCCATGGCAGGAGTTTATGGATCTAGATTATGCTCCCTTGCCTTCGGTACTAGCAGGTTTTATTGGTGGATTCTTGTGTCCCGACCATAGGTCGAAGGGACTAGTTGTGGGATGGGGATTGATTTTGGAGGATATGGTGACATAGGGACGTAGGTTTGCATGGGGGTCCTATATGTTATCCCACCTTTACAGAGAGCTTCACCAGGTGGTGTATCTAGGATACAATAGTTTGTCAGCGGGGGTGACGTTATTACAGGTGTGGGCCTGGGAGCACATTCTTGTGTCAATACCACTTGCAGATAGGGATGGGCTAGTTGGTCGAGCATATGCATATGGGTACACATGTATAGTTGTCTAGTGTAAGCTGGGAAAACTAGAGCATTGATAGAGAGCATTGGATGATATTGATACGATCATTTGGAAACCATATATGGATTGTGAGGTGTGGGCTGAGGACAAGCTAGAGATGCCCTATGTGTATATGTTGAGATATTTGATTGGGCGGACACCCTTTATCATTGAACAATTTTTGCATAGCCGTGTTCATCGACAATATGGGAGACATCAGTGGATGCCACAGGGAGCATGTTTATATGCTCACCAAAGACAAGATGTGCCCGAGTGGGGACCCATGGTGTATAGTGTAGCGGCGGTAGAGGAGTACATGACATTGGCAGACCAGATATGGGATTATGGAGCTGGGGTTGTTGATGTTGGGATGACAGAGGAGTTCTTTACATACTTCATGGCACATGCAATGGCATAGATATCAGATCCAACAAAGATGTTACCTGCTTTTGATGATGATGAGGATGAGCAACTAGAGAGGTGAGGGGGAGTTAGACAGAGAGACGAGGAGGGAAAGGAGGTAGGAGATGGAGGTGGGGATGATGGAGGAGGTGATGGAGGAGGAGGTGGAGGAGGAGATAGAGGAGGTGGAGGGAGAGATAGAGGATGATGGGGTGATGGTGAGAGAGATAGAGGAAAAGATAGAGGATGAGGAGGGGATGGAGGCATATGAGCTTGCAGAGAGATTGGAGAGAGCGATAGGTGGTGCCCCAATGTGGGATACACTAAGGGAGATACGGTAGACAACCAAGGAGGCTGAGTACTACAGGTAATTATATGAGGAGCTAGTCCCTAGAGAGCATAGAGCTCCTAGTTATGTAGCCAGTCGATCTGCTCGTAGTTAGATGAGGACAAAGAGAAAAGGTGTTACGGGGCCTCCTCGACATGATCCACTTGGTGGAGATCCGAGAGCTGGGACATATGCTTCAAGACCGTCAGCCTCAGGAGATAGTCATACCTGAGAGACATGTTTCTGTTGTATTTTGATCATTTTGTTATATTTTGACAGACATGAGACCCTTTGTACATTTCGACCATTTTTGAGATATATATATGGCACTGATTTCTCTGATTCACATGTGATGTGTTATGGATGATGATTTATGATATGCATTGATATGATGTTTCTATGATGATGATATAATACTTAGATAGTAATGCTTTTGATTTTGATTATGATGTATGAGCCATGATGAAATGAGAATATGATGATGCTTTGTTATCTTGATTGCTTTGATGTATGATATGATAATGATGTGAGATGTATCTTGAAAATGAGATGTATGATATGCTAATGATGTGAGAAGTATCTTGAAAATGAGATGTATGATATGTTGATGATGAAATTATACTAATTTAAAATGATATGCAACTAAAATGCAAGTTTAAGATGATATGCAATTAAATGCAAGATTAAGATGATATGCAACTAAATTATCACCTTCATTCTGTCGTTGTCATTCCTATTTAGTCAATCGTTTTTGCTCTGTTTTGGTTTGTCATCATTGAGCTTTTGATATGTTGGAAGTTTATACAAGCATAATGGTATAATTGAACCATAATGACCTGAGTAACACTTACATGGATTTTGATATTGCAAGACAACACAAGCGTCGAGGTATAATTGAACCAAGACGACCACAGTGTTGCTTGCGTAAAACAAACAAGAGTTAACCATTTGTATGCGCAAAGTGGAACAATGTCTTCAATGATATATTTTCAATCATGTCTCAAGACAAATTTGCACCATACAAGTGATCGCCTCATAGACAGAAAACCAAAAAAATATCAGATTCCCCCCTTACCTTTCTCTAGCTCGATGCATCGTTGAGAAATTCAGGAGATCTAATGATTCAAAGATTTTAAGATACAAAATAATCAAAACTTCATGCTAGATGTAAGCAAATTATAATTCATAAAATCATCCATCATGTGTATGTTAAAGTTGTATTTGGATAATGGTCTTGTTTTCTTGCCTAATGAGTTGTTGTTGACAGGATTTCCTTAGTGTGTTGTGATCTTTGTTTGTTTGTTGTTTGGAATGGTTAAATTTGAGAGGAATTCTGCCCCTAGCTATAGATATCTATTGATGTGGATATACATAGTGATCACCAAGCCATGGTGGGATATGATGAAGTAATCTTCAGATAATCAAGGACAGTGACTATGCTAAGCATGTCTGGGATAATGCGTGAAAAGTGTTGGGCGATGGCCATTAGCTTTGACTTTGGATGGATGTAAAAGATATGAGTAGTGATAGATAGAGGATCTTTTATCTCACAAATAGCGTATGTTGCTAGGTTTTCACCACTTGTTTTTATTGCACTTTTTTTGTTTTGTTTTTGTATTTTTTTGAATTTTTTATTTTTCAAAATTTTTTTTCACTTTTTCTGTGCATTAGACCACTCAAGTGTAGAATTTCTTGAAATGGATTTTGTTGGTTGGTTCATCAAGCACATCTCCTTCTGAAGTTGTTAGCTGATAGGTGCTTGATCCATAGTTTGATATGATGACATAGGGACCTAACCAATTAGGTTCAAACTTCCCCTTCTTTTCGCGATCCTGTTGATTTCTGGGATTTTCTTTGAGTACAAGATCAACGACTTTAAAAATCCTAGGGATGACTCTATGGTTGTAGCTTTTGCACATACGCTTCTGGTATGCTTTGAGATGATCATAGGCATGTTGTCGTTTTTCATCTAGGAGCTCTAGTTCATGCAGTCTATTTACTTGATACTTCTCATCCGGTATGAGGTCTTTCAAAGATACTCTTAGTGAGGGAATTTATACCTCAAGAGGTAGAATTGCTTTTGATTTGTACACCAATGAATATGGCGTAGCCCCTATAGGTGTCCAAATGCTAGTCCTGTATGCCCAGAGTGCCAGATTGAGTTGTACATGCCAATCCTTACCTGCATCATTTACTGTTTTCTTTAGGATTTTCAAGATTGTTTTATTTGATGCTTCTGCTTGACCATTCCCCTATGGGTAGTAAGGTGTAGAGAAGCGATGTTGGATTTTGAATTGCTCACATAGTTCTCGCACATCCTGATCTTTGAAGGGATGTTGTCTATGATGATCGAACTTGGAATGCCATATCGGCAAATTAGATAATTGAGAATAAATGAGGCAATTTGTTTTCCAGTTACTATGATCAAGGGGACTGCTTCAATCCATTTTGTGAAATACTCTGTTGTAGTGATAATGAACTTGTGTCCATTTGAAGAGGAAAGATGGATTTTTCCTACTAAATCAAGTCCCCACTGACAGAAAGGCCAAGATTGCTGGTGTATGGATAAGATTGCCATGAATTTGGCACTTAGGACATTTCTTTGCAAATTGATAAGAGTCTTTCTCCATTGTCGGCCAATATATCCCGTTCTCAGAAGTTTTTTAGCGAGAGTAGGACCACTTGAATGCATGCCACAGATACCCTCGTGAAGCTCGTGTAAAGAAGATTCAGATTCATTATGATCAAGGCAACGAAGAAGAGTGCCATCTAGACCTCGATGGTAAAGTGTGTCAACGGTTAAGGTATAACGAGTGGCTTGCCGGATAAAGCTATGTTTTTTATTACAAGATAGGTCAAGTGGTAGGGTATTGGTTTTAAGATATTCATAGATTGTCTCGTATAGAGGAGAGTTTGAACCCGTTAAGGCATAGATGACGTGGGATGAAAAATTGTCACAGGCCGGGGAAAACAGTTGCTCTACCAAGAACTCATAACGACTCTATTTCTCTGGAATTTGTAGTAGTGAAGCGATAGTGGCCATTGCATCGGCCGCTCTGTTGTCCAACCTTGGTATTTTCTTGAAGGTGATGTGTACAAAGTACTGTTTGAAGTCATCCACCATTCTTTTGTATGGAAACAACTTGTCATCCTTTGTCTGATATTCATTGTTGATTTGATTTATAACCAGTTGAGAATCTCCATAGACTCTTAATTCCGTAATTCTCCATTCCATTGCCATATTGATTCTTGTGACCAGGGCTTCATACTTAGCGATGTTATTGGTGCATGGAAACATGAGCCTATATGATCTTGGAATAGTGTGTCCTTCGGAAGTGACGAACAAGATGCCAACTGTAATGCCCCACCAGGAACCCTAAAGGAAAACAACACAACTAGGCAACTAAAAGGTGAAACAATTTTTATTTTTTATTTTTAAAGATTAAGTGCACTAACTATAACCATTGCACATTTAATAACACAATGGAAGTCTAACATATGTTTTCCTAAGGGTAACCAATGAAGATTAATTCATAGATTATATTAACACCACAGTTAATCCATTTAATTAAATAAATTGAATGCTTAAGTTTAAAACTACACATACATCCAAATTTCATAATAAAGAAATTAAAGTATTCCAATGTATCCAATTTCCATAAACCATTTAAACATAAGATCACAATAATAACATTCATTATACTGACATAATAATATTACAATATCCATAAATACATGGCTTCCAATAATGCCACTAATTACAAAGATACAATATCAAGGTTACATAAAAGTCTGATACAATGACCACAAGGTCTCAACTGAACAATGATCTCGAACAAGAGCTGGTACATAAACCACAAACCAAGAAACACTAGCGAAGCCTTTCCTCACCTGAAGATACAATCTAGAACATCTGATGGGAAGTGGCACTACCACCCAACCATGTGATCCCAAAATGGAACCACCCCACCATGCTAGGAGATAGTAGAAAACCCTCAAGCAAGCAAAGTAAGACAAGTACGAAAGGACTACAAGACTATGCAAACATCCATGTGACTCAACTCACAAAACACTAGTGACTCTAAGAAGAGAGTGTCATTGCATAGCTTGATGGTTACCATGGTACAACCTCTATAGGTCCTAGCCCCCATCCTTGGGTTTCTCCTGGTAACCTCTCCTGAGCCTCCGGTTCCAACTAAGTCTCATGTGGAACCTACCAATCCTTTCGTGAAGACAAGGTGGTAAGTTTGCCATTCCAGGCCTTCTCGTAACATTATGAGCCCTATACTAGCACTCACCTATGCACGAGGTACATTTATCTTAATTAATATTTAATCTACCCACCCCCTAATCAATTATTAGGTTATCACTTTTTAACTAACTTTCGACGGGTTATCCTGTCATCCACTTTGGGCACGACCCCCACTCGAAAGCCACTCTCTCATAGAACACTAACAGGAAATGTTTCTCTCTACGAGAACTCTATGGTGAAATAGACAACCATAAACAATCCTGACAAGCATAGGTGAAAGATACAAATACCAACCCAAGATTGACCATTTAGACAAAAACACACAATGACTCATATCAAATAAGGTTTTACAACAACACTTGACCAAGGAGAAATAATAACATAGGACACAATGACAAATCAACCAAAATTGCAATGAAATTAAGCTTGACTGAGAACACAATATACGCAAGACCCTATTACAGGCAATCTTTCCTTAAAAATAGCCAAAAGCATAAATAACATGCAATTTAAGAATTTCCAGATAACAAGAATTTACAACTATTTAATACATAAACTTGACATTTGTCCAATAAAGTAAAATAAATTCACATATGTATTAATCTCCTAATGTATTTCCAATATGTATATTGAATTTAAAATTATAAGCTTTTTTCTAAAATTACTAAATTCTAATTCTTTATTCATATAACAAAAGTCTTTAAATTGACAATTAAAAATAAAACAACTATATATATATATATATATATATATATATATATATATATATATATATATATATATATATATATATATATATATATATATATATATATATATATATATATATATATATATATACATACATATATACATATATATATATATTAACACATTATAATCATTTTATTATTATTTATTTTTATTTAAAAAAAACTAAATAATAAATAAAATTAAAAATTAAAATTAAATTATTTGTTTTGTTTAAACTATGTGATAGGCTACCCAAGGTAGCAATGCTACCATAGGCAGCGAACGCTACCCTTAGGTAGCACTGTTGTCCTATGGCAACAACCGCTACCTTTGGGTAGTGCTGTTGTCCTAAGGCAGCAACCGCTACCCTTGGGTAGTGCTGCTGCCCTATGGCAGCAGCCACTATTGAAGGTAGAGCTACGTGGGTAGAGGCATAGCCTCCCCACTTTGTTATAAATAAATTTTTTTTCTATTAATTTTTTTTTTTAAACCAAAAAAAGAAATAAAATTACAGTTTATCAAACCCATTTCAACAGCATAAAAATAAATTCCCAAATTCAATAAAATTCTTTTACAGAATTTTATTCAAACATTTTTAAAATTAGATACTCTCATAAATTTAATTCAAAATTAAATTTATTCCTAAAGTGATCAACAATTCCCACATAGGTACCATTATTTGAAAAAATATCAAAACAAATCAAACAAGAGAGGATAATTTCTCAGGAAAATACCCTTTCTCAAAAATCTTGCAATTTCCATGCATCCTAAAATCTTGACAAATTTTCTATAATAATTTCTCTTAATTTTCTCAAAATTACATACTTCCCATAAATTAGAAATACACATCAGGCATGGATTTTAAAACAAAAACTTGAATTCACCAGAAGAGGGTTTGTATTTAACAATAACTTTACACACACACATCAATCAGAGAAAAAAAATAGAAATATTTACTAAGAACCCACAACTAAGAATTCATCCAACCTGGTATAGCTTCCCTGGAAGAAATCTGTAGAAGAGCCCTAATCCCTTCAATAACTTCCAATAAATTTCTTCACCTAAATTCTTGACCTGTTCCTGTGTAACTAAAATAAAGACCTATTCCCCTATTTAAACTAAAATTCTAAGTTCAATAGCTTTTTCACAAAAAACCTAAATTTAGAATAATAGTAATTTTTATTTTATTTTCTAAATTTATCACAAAAGATAAGCTAACATGCAATAATTAAAAAAAACATTATTCTTTCTTTTCTTTTCTCATGCACATTAATTAATTTTCTAAATAAAGAATTAAAACAATATTTTAATTCCAATTAATCCTTTTATTCATTTATTTAATTACAATTTTTAGAAAATAATAAATACAATTAATCTAATTTTTTATTTATTTAAATACAAATATATTTCTAATAGCATGCAGCTTGCAACTTAATTTTATAATCTCTTTTAATTTTTTAAATTTATAATCTCAATGCATAAACAATACAACTATGAGATAATTCCATAAACTTAATTAATTAATTAATTAAATCCACTAAAACACTTAAATTAAACAAAACTCAAGCAAATACTCATAAAAAGATCAAACGACAAAATACGAAGACCGGACAAACTAACAATACGACCAACTGACGACACTCATACGAGTGTAACTGAGTAAAATAGGGTCAACTACTATCTCCTCCACTTCCATCGAAAAATATAAGGCACACTCAGACCTGTGAAGCCAGGTGGAGACGATACCCCGTACCTACCCAGTACTTGTACCTGCAATATCCTGCATCACCGAACCACACATGCATATATATACAATATATAAAACACAACATACACACCGATGAAGGAGAGTCGCGACGTTCCCTGTCTCACCGAAATGAGTGAAGGAAAATCGTCCCCTTGCATCCAAGACACTCGGAAACACACAACATATAATTACACGTTGCATAGATAAAGTAAAATGTCAGTACATAGCAATAATCCATAAAATGCCATAAATCACAAGTACTGAAATATTGCAAATAAATTATACATCTCATCTCCAGTTAAAACATAATGTTATAAAAATCTGAATAATATATCATGGTAATGTATCCACTGAAAAACAACCAATAATAAAATATGAGTCTAATGAGTTCAAACTAGTAGGGGTACTACACCAACACCCGATCCATGTTGGGTATAGGAACCATCAAAGCAAAGGGCCCATTGCTTGAGTGCAACAGTAAGGACATCCATGTCTAGAAATTCCACCTGCATTGGTTGTTTATCTGGTAGTGGTGCTTCAACTAATTGATCTGCATTTACACGTCCCTTGATAGCCTGATGCTCTGTGTATTGAATATCAAATTCACTGAGAATCATGACCCATTTAGCCAGTCGGACTGTACGAGCTACTTTGTTGAGTAACTACTTGAGAGGATCAATTTTTGCTACTAGCTTGATTGTGCTAGCATTCAATGACGAAACTTTGAGAGGAAAATACCACAGCTAAACAAGCCTTCTCAATGAATGTATAATTTAGCTCATAGATGTTTAATGTCCCGTTGATGTAATATACAACTCGTTCCTTGCCCTCTTGATCTTCTTGTGCTAACAATGCCCCCAATGATACTTATGTTGTTGATATGTAGAGAATGAGTGGCTTCCCTGCTATTGGTGGTACTAGAACTGGTGGATTCGTTAGATATTGTTTGAGCTGATAGAATGATTCCGCACACTTGGCTTCCCATTGGAATGGTATGTTCTTATGTAGCAAATGGTTGAATGGTAGACTTTTATCTACTAGTTGGGCTATGAATCGCCTGATATATTGTAGCCATCCTTGTAGAGATTTGAGTTGACTAATGTTCTTGGGAGGTGGCATCTCCATGATGGCCTGTACCTTCGGTGGATCTACTTCAATGCCTTTTGCAGACACAATGTAGCCTAATAGTTTACCTAATCTCACCCCGAAGACACACTTCTTAGGGTTTAGCCTGACTTGGAATTGCTCCAATCTTTGAAATATTTTATCTAATACGCCCAGATGTTCTACCCGGGTGAATGACTTAGCCAGTAAATCATCCACATAGTCCTCCATGAAGTTATGCATCATATCATGAAAGATTATCGTCATTTCTCTTTGATAAGTTGCCCCAACATTCTTCAAGCCAAAAGGCATGATGTTCCAACAATACACTCCCCAAGGACAGGTGAACACAATTTTATCTTGATCCTCTAGAGCTATCTTGATTTGATTATAGCCAGAGAAACCGTCCATTAATGATAGCATTGCATGGCCTGTTGTTAGGTCCACAATTATGTCGATGTTGGGCAAAGGAAAGTCATCCTTTGGACAGGCTTTGTTGTCATCTCTAAAATCCGATTATATTCTGATGCTTCCATCCGATTTTGAAACTAGTACAATGTTTCAAATCCATTCAACATAGTCTATAGGTCTAATGAATCCGATGTCTAATAACTTCATTAGTTCAGCTTTTACCATTAATGCTACATGCATATTCATCTTTCTTAACTTCTTCTTGACTAGCTTAGTTCCTGGAACAATAGATAAATGATGCATGATTAGGTTTGGATCTATTCTGGGCATATCAGCATAGGACCAAGCAAAATTGATTTGTTTTTCTTTGAAGAATCTGATAAACTCTGGTTGTTCCTCTTTTGTCAGTGATTCTGCTAGGTGTATGTTTTTAGCTACTGCTTATGTACCGATATTTATTGATTGAGTTGACTCAGTCAATATGGGTGACCTCTCTTGATAGTGTTTAGGAAGAGTGTCAATTCTCCCATCCTTAGGTGCCTTAAAAATGTTTTCATCCTCAGATGCATCCTTTATTTTTACTTTTTTGTGATCTAGTGCTGCCATTGACTGGTTTTCAGTATTAGATCCTTTGTTTCTTTCATTTTTGCGACTGAGAGACTTGGCACTCTCCCGATTGCAGATATTGTTATTTTGTTCGCTGGTAGAGCCTATTTCTGGATTGACTATACATAGGCAATGGACAATAGATTCATCATCTAGGAAAATAGGTATATTAGGGTGTTCAGGTTCTTCCCAGTCTATGAGATCACGAAACACAAGTGGTAGGGAGTCAGTTGGTGGGTCGAGATCGGCTGCGGTAAGTGTCATGATAGAGGTATCGTTATAGTTGTTTGGGATGTTGGTTAGGTTAATGATATTGTCAAGGTCTTCGATGGTATCATCTTCAGTGTAGACTTGTTCATAGTGTCGCTGCTCATTTTCCTTAGCCTTGTAGATATGTCATGGTTTGAATTCAAGTAATTGAGACTCTGCGCCTTGTCCCTCCTGAGAAAGGGGTGTGTGTAAATGGATTGTACCTTCCTTGATATCCTCAGTAATATTTGAACAACTACCCCATTCATAGTCATTAGAATCAGTTTCGAAAGTACCATCCCAGAGTCTTTCAGTGTTGCTGACAGGTATTTTGTAGGGTGAGAAAAGATCTCTGATAATTGATACCAGTCTTGTAGTTTTTCTGATTCAGAATGAAAGCCTGTTTGTACCCTTTGCATTTGTTCATACACTATTTCTCCTTGGGGAGCAGTGATTTCTTCGGGTGATGACTCTACCTTGTCTTGAATAGGTTCTTGTACATGATGTACTTTCTCATAAGATGTTTCTTCCATTTGAGTGACTAGTTCCTCTTGTCATTTTTCTTTTTCCTGGTGCTCTTGCTCTTTCCTTGTTGTTTTTGTTGCTTGGTGTAGTGCCTCTTTCCATGAGTTCTCATTGTACTTCTTCTTTTCTTTCCACTAAGGTTTCTGATACTTATTTTTTGTGTGCCTAGGTGGTATGCTGCTTCCATATCCTAGTCTTGTTTTGTCTCAAGAAAACTGTGAAGGAGGTTCTAGCGGTTCTATAATTCCTTCTTGATGCTTGCCTATAGGTCCTTTGTCATTGTATCCCATCCGTTGCATGATCAAGAATCCTTTTCCATATTATTGTGTTGGTATGGCCACCTCTAGAGTAGAAGCTCTGACCTCTTCCTCATCCTTGTATAGCCAACTAAGGATGTCTTTCTCTTCTGATTCATTTGCTAGTGTGTCCAATTTGATAAATTTGCCATCAAACTTGGTGATGGGTTGTGTTGCTTGATGTGTCGATGCAGAAGGTTGCCCATGAGATTTTGGAGATGTTGGCAATTTGGATAGACACATGAGTTCGAAAGAGTATTCTCCCATGCCTTGCTCTTTGATTTTCATCTTTTGTTTGAAGTCCATAGATAAAGACTTGAGCTTTTTTTGATTATGATCTAATGCTGAGGAAGTTGGAGCTTCCTTGTTGTGTGGAACCAGGTTGTCTTGAGCACCCCCATAGCATTGCAATGTTAACAAGGATTATTATCGGCAGATATGGAAATTTCATGTCCATTATATGGGAATTTGACACACTGATGGTATGTTGAAGGAACTGCTTGCATTTCATGTATCTAAGGATGACCTAATAAAATATTGTATGTTAAGTCTATGTCTAAGACTTGGCACATAGTGTCCCTTTGTATCGGTCCTACCTGAATAGGTAGTATTACCGTTCCTTTGGATGATCTTTCTTCATCATCATAGGCCTTGATGGTGATCTTTTTGTGTGGATCAATAGACCATTCAAAGAAGCCTAATGCATAGATAAGTTTTAAATTACAAATATTGAGACCAACTCCTCCATCTATTAATGCTCTTTTAACGCGATGTTTGTAGAATAATACTTCAATATGAAGGGGAGTGTTGTGTGGATGAATCAAAGAGATATTATCATGTTCGGAAAAAGTGAGGTTATGAGGCCTTGTCATATGAGCCACCATGGATTTGAATTTATCAATGTCCAGATCTTGAGGAACATTTGTTTCAACTAGTACTTGTTCTAAGATATCCTTATGTTTCAATGAGAGTTTTAGTAACTCGAGTATGGATATTTGAGTAGGAGTTCTCCATAGTTGATTAAGCAAATCATATTGAGTCTTGGGGATAGTGGTGGATGTTGATGTATGCCCTTTCAAGACGTATTTTTGAGCTTTGGTTGTCACATTGATTGATGCATGGTCTTGTTTGTCCTTTATTTTTATGATATTTATTTGGTTGTCATCTGTCGATATATGATTGATGGTGTTGTTGTATAGGTGATTTATACAAGCTCCCCTAGTATCACTTGATGATGAAGCTCCTTCCTTGTTGTAATTTGGAAGAGGATTCTTAAAGGCGTCATGGTCACCATTTGTTTTGAGACCATCAACCGTTAAATCACCTCTATCGATCATATCCTGAACTATATTCTTAAGCCTCATGCAATCATTTGTGTGATGTCATTTGTTGTGATGAAAATCATAGAAATGCGAGTCATTCCACCAAGGTGGTTTGATCTAGGGTTCAAAGTTGTTTATGGTCAGCAATGTGATAATCTTGTTTGCCAGGAGTTCTCGAAACACTAATTCTAAGGTTTGCCTCAATGGTGTGTAGATGCATCTATTTGGGAAAGTGTTGGTGTTACCTCTTTGGTTTGTATTATTCCCTTGGTTAGCATTGTTTCCTTGGTTATTGTTGTTGTCTTGGGTATTGTTATTGCCTTGGGTATTGTTGTTGATGTTTGAAATTGAAGGTCCTTGATTGGTATTTTGTGGATAGGTGTTAGTGCCTTGATTAACACCTTTTTGATTGTTGTTAGATTGTGGATTACCTGATAAAGCTAATACTGGTTGTTTGGACTTTATATCATTAGCATCAGCTCCTCCCTCATTAACAACATTTTTGTTTCTTGTCCAAAATCTGGATTTATCTAAAGTGTTGTTATTGTTTTGATTGTTGAAGGAGTGAGTGTTGGATGATTTAGTTCCTTCTTTAAAGAACTTCAATGTTCCTTTCTTGATGCAGACTTCCTCTACTTGGATTCTGTTTTCTATTAACTTGGCAAAATATGGTATGCATTGGTGTTTGAGTTGATAACTCATCTCACTATTTAGATTGTCTATAAAGATCTCCATCTTTTCCTTTTCAGGCACGTCTCGAGGATATCTCAAAACCATACGTCTCCAATGCTGAAGAAACACCATGAAGGTTTCATTGTTTTTTTGTTTCGTGTTGCATACATACAACATGGTGATTGCATGTTGAATATTATAGGAGTATTGTGTGATAAATGTATTTACCAACTCATCAAATGATCTCATGGGAGGTGCAAGTTTAGACAACCACTCCATTGTTTTCCCTCCCAAACTTCTCGGGAATAGCTTGATTAGGTAAGTGTCATCATGAGCAAACTCTAGGCTTATGGTATAAAATTCACGAACATGATAGCGAGGATCACTTTTACCATTATATTTGTCATATTTTGGTATATCTGAATTCGAGGGAAAAGGTATCATGTTTAATCTCCCGTCAAAGGGATAAGGATAGATCTCGTCCAAGGAGTATCGCATTGTGGTCCCTTGTTGCATGTCCTACAATTGCCTTTGCAGGATTTGAATTTGTTGTGTAAGAGCGACCATGGGTGCATTTGTACATCAAGGGAAAGCTTCTTCCCTTTCATTAAGATTATCCCGAGTTCGAGCATGGTTGTGTTTGGGTGTGTTATTTTGTTCATGTATGATTTCTGGGTCATGTGTTTCTTCTTCTCTTTGTTGGTCTTGATAGGCATAATTTCTAGACCTTGTTCTAAAAATTTGTTCGTCTACATTCCTTAAGTTTTCAGTATTGAAATCTTCAGGAAGTCTAACTCCTTTGCTAGTTAGCATGAGCATATATTTTTCCTTGTCAGCTTCAATGAGCCTTTCCATAAGCCTTTGAATGAGGGGTTTTCTTGACATTCTTGGAGAAGTTCCTCAGTGATCTTTGTATCTCCCAGATTAGTATACTCAAAAGGGTTGGATAATCTACCACCCATACTTGACTCTGGTTGTGATTCACTTTGCTTGTTTCTTTGAGAGCAAGTGACAATGGGCATTTATTTCTATCAGAGTTCCTGGTGGTGTTTGGTGGATAGAATATGTTCTTCAATAAAAAATTTTGGTTACAAAGGGAGTTTCTTCTTCTTCTTCTCTCTCAGGGGTTGGTGGTTCAAGTTGAGCTTCATCATAAGTGATATAGAACTGTGGGAATAAAGTAGGGTCGATCCTTCCTCCATGATTTAAGTGTTGGTTGAATGTCTCTTTCTGAATATAAGCTCTTCTTCTTAAAGGTTCTTTGTCAAACTTGTTTGATTTTCCTTGAATATACAATCACATGTGACGCAAGAATGCGCGATGTGATTTAAAAAGTTGGCGATTGATATAAAGAAACTTTTTTCTTTTTGCAAGTGTCTTAGAACTAGGTTGTCTCTTCTTCAACTTCGTTTTTTGATGAAGACTTGTTCTTCTCAAAATATGAGGAGTGGTCATACACGAATGATCAATGGTTTTCGTTGATGTTGGATTGTGATACTTTGTTTGAAAAACTCAAGCTTACTTCATGAAGTAGAGGTTTAGTTAGATTCACCCCCATGACAAAGTATGTCAAATGATATGGATAAGAGTCTCCCGATATGGAAAATTGATTTGACAACTTAAGGATTAAACTTGGTATTTTGTTTGTGACAGGATCCATTAGATGGTGAAACTTTGATCAATGTGACGGTACCGCCTGATTTTGGTTGGATGAAGTCTTATCTCGAGCTAGTTTAAGATTCAAAAAATTTGTTCTAAGGATGCTTGCTTGATTTTGGAATTGTTTTCTTTGATAATCTGGTTCAGATTTTGACTGATGATTTTGACAAAGGACCAAAAAGGGTACTTACAACTGATGATAAATTTTTCCCGAAAAGCCTGGTTTACTCTCTGTTTTTCTGGGTTTTTACTATGCACTAAAGCAGAGACTGGATATGCTAACTAATGATCTAGATGCACCACAGAAATTTCTCTAAGCTACCTCTTCTACATGGTGAGTGAGATTTGTTTGAAACTCTTTTGACTGAAAGGTTACGCGCTAATATGATCCTGAAAAGCGCTATTGTTTAAGCTGAAAGCGCTAAATTATGCCTCCTATGCGCTAAGCTGATGTGTGAATGCGCTAAACTGGTATCACAAAGTGCTACTAAAATTTTTCTTAGTCTGAAACTGGTTATGCGCTAAAGTGAAGGCTGAGAGCGCTAAGTTTTGGTGCAGATGTGCTACAAAATGATTGATACGCACTAGGAAGTTGCTCCTATGTGCTAAGCTGCCCTGATTTCTTTGTTTTCTGCCATTTTGGGATTTTAACTTGTGTTTTTGATGGATGATTTTTTGGAAAATAAATTGCAAACACGACACACAAATGAGATAACAAATTTTGCCTATGATAGACAAATAGTGTATGTTCTAAGAGGAATCTATGTTCAAATCCTCGATGTTTTCACAAGTTTAGATAACAAGACAAATTAGATAGACTATTTATTCAAGGGTCATCAACAATATCATAGCCCACTAGTCTCGATACTCCATCGGCTCAAATAGCCTTGTCACCCCCAAGGGGCCGCCCATTTTTTTGCCTTTTGCCAGAAATTAACTCAAAGTGAATTGCTTCACAATTGAGTAGCTATCTTGGGAGATATATGGTGAGTGATCTTGGGGGTGGATTCTTCTCCACCCTTGTAGTATGATATTGAAGATGCTTGGATATGGACTTGGCTCAAAGTTTCTAGTTCTAAGGTTTTTAATCAGGCTTCCATTCAGTCTTCAATGATAAACTCCTTCAGGAGGCTTCCCAACCTTTAGAATAAAGCCTTTACGTATCTTAAAGATATTGGGGGAAGGCTAATCGCTTAGCAAAACCGTTGAAGGGGACTTTCGTCAGCCTCCACTTTTGATTATAGTGGGTTGGAACACTTGGCGATAAAGCCATTTCCCACTTAGTTCGTTCCCCTCTCACCGGCCATTAATAATGCTCTAAGAGCAACTCAGGAGGGCAGGCCTACTAAAGGATTTAAATGCTTGAAATGAAGAAAGCATAAGAATGGTTTGGTTTTTTGGTCATCCAATTAAGGGGAGAGCATATACCTTCCACTTTCGAGACAAGGCACACAAGTGTTTTTTTTAACCTTCAAATCAATGATTTTTTAATGTCTACTTGGAGATTTTGCTGCAAAAAGCATGGTGTTCTTTTTAACCTTCAAATAAGTGATTTTCTATCTAAGTAAAAGAAATCCTGGTCAACAAATGAAATTTTGATATTCGTCAACAAAAAGGAAGTCGCGAACTGAAAAATCTCTTTTGCTTTGCACAAAATAAATATGAGGTTATTTTTATCCCTTTTTAAAGAAAATCAAAAAATGGATCCTTTTATGCACCAAAGGAAAGTGAGATTCTTTTTAAGCAACACCAAATGAAAATGAGGTTGTTCTTTTTAACTCTTTTACAAAACTTTGAAAGTTTGTTGTTCTTTTTAAAGCAACACCAGATGAAAATGAGGTTGTTCTTTTTAACTCTTTTGCAAAACTTTCAAAGTTTGTTGTTCTTTTTAAAGAAACACCAAATGAAAATGAGGTTGTTTTTTTTACTAACAAGAAAATGAACTATTTTTAAAACTAACTCGAAAAAGTTAGAAGCAAAGATAATTAAATGTTTAAAATGAAACTCCTCCAACTTGCAAATAAAGATAGTAACCTATAACAAAAATATCAGTTAGTGAAAGATTTAGATCTGATGTGAGCTTATACAAGCCTAACTTTTTGCCTTGGTTACAAATTGTGCTTTTCCCTGTTACAGCTATGCGCTAGACTGCAGAATCGATGCACTACAGAAAAGTGCAGATGCACCATAGTAAGTTTCCTATCCGCTAAGCTGATTACCTAATGTGCTACTATGTTTGCCAAATGCGCTATGATGATACATAATAAACCGGAATTGTTAGGCGCTAACAAAAAGCCTAAATGTGCCAATGAATGAGTCTCACGCGCTAAACAGTATACCAAAAGCACTACTAAAAGGGTTCTATACGCTAAAGAAAGGGTCCAACACGCTAACTCAGCTTTTCCGCGTGCTTGCAATGTTGCTCCTGTATCAAAAATGATAAGATTAATGGGGTTAGGCCCCATGGTGGGTGCCAGAAATATGTGTGGGAAATGGTGGGTGCCAGAAATATGTGTGGGAAATGTGGGGTATAGAAACGTAAAATTCAATTTCAAAAAGACCCACACACCAATGAGACTCTTGGTGTAAGTTATGGAGCTATATTGAATAGCTCAATTTCCCAAGGGGTGTTCCATTGTTCTCTATCTCACAGGATCCCTCAAGTCAATGCCTTTTGTTAGGCCCAATATGGAAAGCTAATATACTGAGAGGGGAGGGGTGAATTAGTACTTCAAAAATTTTCTTCAATAATAACTTTACTGTTATGCATAAACCGAATAGTGTAGTAACACAATATAAAGCTAAAACAAATAGATAACAATCATACATGATTCACTCTATAACACATATATTTTGGTTACGTAGAAACTCTTGGTTAGAGAGAAAAACTGTGGTGGGGATGGCACCCACAACTTCACTACTGCAATAATAAAGAGTGCTCGGTTAGAGCTACATGTTTAGCTATTTCTGATAGCTTACCCTATTAGGAGTAATAAGATCTATTAGATCTACCTTGCTAAAGGATTTTACAACACTTAATCTAAATGCTGCACCTAGTTAGAGGCTTTACAATTTATAGACTTGATTAGAGTCTTTTTACCCTGTTAAAGGTTTCTCTTACTACTTCAAAATATTACAATAAATCATTACAATTATCTGCAACTTTACATCTGGAATGTTATAGCAGATTCTATGTGCTTAGAATAGATTACCTTACTTATAGCATACCTCGGTAACCCATATAGTAACTCGGTAAACCCTTATGTTTACTCTGTTCTTTGACTGTTCTTTGAAATCCTTCTCAGTGACCTTTGTGTCTCTGTAACAGTCATAACACTTAGTGCTTTCACATGTCTTGCTTCATATATCTCTATATCTTCCTTTCTGTCATGCTACATGTATATTTCTGATCTTAATCCATGTTGTATAAATAGATCTCTTATGACGGCGATCCTTTCATTGCTTTGATCTTACAAACATGTTTTATCGAATGAATAACCATGCAAAATATTTCATTGGTTAGATACCTCAAAATCATACACAATCTTTAAGTGCAATTTCCAATGTGATAACGGTTAGATGTTCCTCGATTTTGTAACACATTTTCATATGTATGTCTAGGTTCAATGAATCTGGTAACACATTTCACTCAGTGTATATTAACTCGGTGTGTCATCTTTGCTGCTTGGTAGACTTGGTAGACAGCTCGGTGTATACTACACTCTGAAACTACTTTCTTCTGTAACCGACTAAATATTTTGGTAGTAGTAACCGACTAGAGTATATAGAATAACTTTGAACATAAAACTAATGGCAACTTGATAAGTATTAACAATCTCCCCTTTTGACATTAGTTGAGATGTTTGACAAAAACTACTTTCAAAGTTATAACTCAATAATCTATATACTTGCAAAATTTGACTATACTAACAGTATATACAATAGTCAATAAAATATATATCCAGATATACTACCCTTAGCGATATACTATACAAAACTCTGATTTTGCATGCTTGGTGATCTATTCTCGTTCTTTGCTTACTGTTCTGTTTACTGCTTAGTTCACTGCTCTTGGATACTCTGCTTACTCTGCTCGATATACTCCCCCTATATACTTTACTCCTTTTGTTTGATACTTTGAATACTATATCACTCCCCCAATACTATATCACTCCCCCTTTTTGGCAAACATGAAAACTTAATTACCATGTGGGGGTGGTAATAGGTCAAAAATGGACTTGTACTTGGTCTGTGCTTCGGTGAGAGCGACAGAGAGTGCAATCTTTAAACTCTCCATTAAAGAATTATGTTCTTGAATATCAGCCAATAATGATATTAAGCCATCTAGAGTGCTTCCCTCTTGTGTAGTAGATAAGGAAGTGGCTCGGTTGATCTGCTCTTGGATGGATGAAAGATGAGGAAGGAATAATGTTTGAAGTGTCATTATGTCCATATTGATCTTGTGTTCTTCATTTCTTAGGTCCAATTTGAGCCATGAGTTGTTGTAACCTTGTATAGAAATTCTAAACTGAATTTAGCTCTGTGGTCAACTTATTTGAGAGATCGGTGATCTCTTTCTCAATTGCCTCTGTTTTATTTTTAATGTCTTTAATGAATAAAGAAAATGTGCAGAGTTTCTAAAATAATTAAAGAATGTGCTTGAGTTGAGGAGTCAACTCAGCAATAAATTTGACAAGTTTAACTTTGCCAATAGCTATAGCTTTCTGTACCTCTTCTATCATTTTTGCAGTGAGCTCTTTGTCTTTTAGCTTGCTCAAATACTCCAGATGTCTCTATTTTTGTTAGGAGTTCATCCAGTTGAATGTGGATGGCTGCATCTGTGGACATTGTAGCTTCAAGTAGCATATCTATTAAGAGTGCTTTCACCTTCTGAAGTACCTTATTTTTCTTTTGAATTGCCATTTGCTTCTCTTGTTTGGCCTTTGCTTTACATAGTTCACCAAAATCAATGAGTGCTTGCCCCTTTAATTTTCATATATCTACATTAGGCAACACTATTGGTTTTGACAAATCAACTTTAAAACTATGCTTTTTCATCTTCTTTTCTTTACCTTTCACCAATGGAACTAAGACAATGGCTTGTGAGGCTTGATGACCCTCGATAGGTTGCTCGGTAGAGGCAACACTTTGATTGGTTTCTTTAGCCTCTGTAGAGTCCTTGGTGTCTTGGTACTCGGTGTCTCAGTTGCAACATTCTTAGTGCTAGAAGGTTCTTGAGACGTTTTTTCTTGAGTAGTACCTTCTCCTGTTGTAGACTTGTGACCTTCGGTGCCTTGCTCTGTATCCTGAGGGATTTCGGTTGAGACAGGTTGCTTGACCGGTGGATAAGGCTGAACTTGTTCCAAGACTGATTCACTAGATACAAGTTTTGCATATGCATTGCCTTCTATCATTTCCTGTTCTGGTGCCTCTGTATACATGACATCTTCATCTATTTGAATGGTGTCAGCAGGGTCTTGCTCGGTAGCATCAGGATCTTGCTCGGTGACATTAACAATTTCAACTGTAGCTTGCTCACCATCATCCTTGATTTTAAAGATTTCCTGCCACTTTGCTTTTGTCTCATTTTCAACTTCAATATACAACCCATTCATCAGTTTTAAGGCTCTCTGTTTGACAAGAAACTTTGAGTTGTAGGTTGTCAGATGTTCTTTTATTTCAGCTATTGACATGTTAGGAAAGAGATGAACCAGACTTCTTTCTCTGATATGTTTCTCCGAGTCCAGTGCATACTTCCACCTATTATCAATATGCAAATAAAGTTCATTCGGAAGTGACTTAGCTAGTTCCAATGGAGCCAACTGGAATTTTAGAAGTGTGCAGATGACAGCTTCTTCAATTTGTCTCTTCTCATCATTATTTCTGGTTTCATACTTAACATATCTAAATGATCCAAATCCACCATATTCTTTCAAATTAGCACAGAAGTTTTCAACACTATGTACATTTACCTTCTTGCTCTTGACAATCTGAAATTTGCTTGCATCCTCTGATTCAGTATCACTAGACTCTTTTGCCAAAATGAGTCTCCGAGTAGATTTCTTGTAGGTCTTTGTTACCTTGGGAGCAATAACACTCTTTGTTTTCTTACTCGGTGAAGCTGCAGATGCTCTAGTGTTAGGTCGCTTTGGAGGTGGAGTCGGTGAGGCCTTTGATGTGTCTTGTTTCTTTCTCTTCAACACTTTTCCCTTAGGCAATTCAGTGCTCAATGTTATAGTTGCCTCTTGGGCTTCAAATTGTTCTTCAGTAATGGCAATGGTGCCTTTGACAGATGTAGAGGAAGATTCTTCTCCGAATTTCTCCGATAATGCCTTTATCATCTTCGTTGCCTTTCTTGTAGCTTTGGGTACTACAATGCTCATCTTTACTTTTTCCTTTACTTCTTCATAGGTTCCATACCTCAACTCAGTAGCATGCCTCGGTAATGTAAGAAATGCATCAATTTGTTATTGTGTGATGTCAAAATCAATCTCGTAACCCATCGGTGACAAAGATTGAGTTTTTGGTTCCATAGCATTCACATAACAGTAATCAGTGTCTACTTCAAAACATGTCATTTTTGTATTTCTCCACTAGCTGGGGTGGAATCCGGTACCTGTTATGCATTTTATCTTGAAATTTACTAAAGTAATCATCCATAATATCATTGAAATTATCACCTAACTTCTTGATGAAGTCATTAATCTGATGGGTGATTGGTCGGTGTAGTTCCCAAACAACTTTACCGACTGATGGAAAGAATTTTTCAAAATAGAAAAACATGCATACAAGTAATGATCCAAACTTTAGTGTATTAGCCGAGTTGTTCTTCTTCGGCTTCTTGATGGTGTTCAGATTCTCAAATAGGTTCTTCAGCAACACCTCACATAGATCAATTTTCATTCCCTTTTTCACAATTTTGTATGCTAGGTCTACTGCTACACAGGGTACACTGTTTTCCCTTGCTGATTGGAAGAAACAGTAACTCATTACTCTTATGGCAAATTTTAGTTCTTCATCAGTGACATTATTCAGTTTCAATCCTCTGTAATCTAATTCCACTCTGGTTAAACTGATCAATTCCTTCTGTGATATCTTCTTTTGGGCTCGAGCATGATCATAAATGGGGTAACCGGTAATCAGATGAATGATTTCCTTGGTAATCTTAAATGGTTGCTCTTCTAGCCACATGAAATCATCATGAACTCTGCTCAAAACAAACTTAACCCACTAGGGTTTGAACACATGGGGATAGGTTAAGGCTTTAGTTAATCCCTTGATCTTAATGTGTTCATACTTGCTATTCAATTTACCATCTATGCACAGTTCATCATAGGTGTCTTTGATTTCAACATGACTGAGTTCTTCAACATGACATTTGGTGAAGAATCTCACATCCTCGACTAATAACACTCTATCCGGGATGAGTGAGAATGTGGTTTTGTCATCCGGTTTAGATGCAACTTTGGGAGTCAAAGAGTATTTTAGTGAGGGCTTCTCTACATTCTTCACAACAATGGGATCTTGGATTTTAGGTGCCATTTTAGATTTCAGATAAAAGCTAACAAAGGATCCATAGGGTTTTAGGATTTCAAACGACAGACGCTTTATACTTAGCAGATAATAGCAACTTGATAAGATCGGTAAACTAGCTTAACAATGCATTGAGATTGATGTAAATACCTTGAATTTTCTTTGTAGGAGGTTTGATCGCCTTAGATTCACTTTGCTCTGCTCTCTCAAAAACTTGGTAAGTAAAAATGACTACGAAAATGCTTTTAAGTACATAATATGCCTTATTGGGCTCTGTGCGGGTTAGGTCAAAAATATTAAATGCACTCGGTTCCACTTAACTTTCTTTCCTTTTTCGCTTTAACTGAGTAACCAAACTTCCTTCATTCACCAACTAGACAGGTTTCCTGTATTCACCGACTTGACAAGTTTCCTGTAAAGTGCTCCAAAAGACTTTGATATAATTTCAATCTTACTAATACATCTTAATTATGCAGATTTGAATTAAGTACATAATAAAATAGGAACTGTTAAGATTTAACCTTGAGATAATGCAGTCTCTTCATACCTTTACCCATTAATTTGGAATAGGTGCACCTAACTCGGTAGGTAAGGTGCTTTCTTCATTTGACACAATTTCCATCTTTTTCCAAATCATATGTAATTTTTTTTTTATTTCTTTAGTGTCTTTTCTAGGTTGATCTATGCAATCTCTAGCTAAGTGTCCAACTTTGTGACAATGAAAACATGCCATACTAGGATTTCTCCATGATCTTCAATTGTTCATTCCAAACCTTATAAAATAGTTGGCACTTATATGTCCATATCTTCCACAACATTTACACCATATCCTTGTATTGTAATCCCATGGTACTGTAGAATACTGTCGGTAAGGATTTGTGTGAGTTTGGTAACCTCTAGCATTTTCTCAGTGTGCATATCACATATAGTTCTTTTGCTTAAACCAGTACTTCTCGGTACTATGTCCATATCTATTATAGTTTTTACAAAACCCTTTGAATTTTGCCTTCTGATAATTGTTTACAGACTTTGTCCTACATTGTTTAGATGTGTGACCATATTTATTGTAGTTGTAACAATAACCATTGGACTTAGTGACATTCGGTTGCTTACCTTTTCTGATTTGGCACATGTTGGCAGTATGACCTTGATTTCCACAATAGTTGCAAATAGGATTCTTTGCTTTGATGTTCTTCTTTAATCCAACTTGCTTTGATGATTCTCCTCTCTCGATAGTATGAATTCCCTTCTTGGTAGAGTCTTTCCTTTTGTAACCGAGTCCTGCATCTTTGTTGGGTCTTCTTGTATTCAATTGCTCATCCAACATCTTTGATGCTTCATAACTCTTCTTCAGTGTTTCTTTGGATTTCTTCTCTGTTTCAAGTTCATCGATCAACCTTGATACTTCAAGTTTCAATGCTTGATTCTCATCATCCTTCAGAATTGCTTCATGATGTGCATAACCTAGTTGATCTGATAGATTTTGTTGAATTCCAGTCATCCTTGTGATTTCATCATTCTTATTAGATACTAAGATTTCAAGATGTTGTTTCTCTCTTTCTAGATCTCTTACTTTATCCTCGACTGTCCTCAATGCATGAAGATTTTCAGTCATCCATGTGCTGAAATGTTCATGTTCTCTTTTCATTGCTTTTAGTTGACCAGCTAGTGCTTTGTTCTTTTCTTTCAATACTCCAATCATTTCTTCAGTCTCTTCAGATATACTATTCTCAAATGATGTCTCAATTTGTTCCACTAACTCTTGAGAGTCTTGCAAATCATCCGATAATCTTCTTCTCACTTTCAGAGATTTTTGCATTTGCCTTTGCATGTCTGCAATCACTTGATTAGCATGATCCAGCTCTTCTTGTAGATATACAATCCTCCGAGATTGTTTATAGCCTTCCATTGATAAGATCTTTCTCTTTAGGCAGTTGAACCCTTTTCCAAGATTATAGCTCTGATACCAATTGTTAGGCCCAATATGGAAAGCTAATGTACTGAGAGGGGACGGGTGAATCAGTACTTCAAAACTTTTCTTCAATAATAACTTTACTGTTATGCATAAACCAAATAGTGCAGTAACATAATATAAAGCTAAAACAAATAGATAACAATCATACATGATTAACTCCATAACACATATATTTTGGTTACGCAGAAACTCTTGGTTAGAGAGAAAAACTGCGGTGGGGATGGCACCCACAACTTCACTACTGCAATAATAAGGAGTGTTCAATTAGAGCTACATGTTTAGCTATTTCTGATAGCTTACCCTATTAGGAGAAACAAGATCTATTATATTTACCTTGCTAAAGGATTTTACAACACTTAATCTAAATGTTGCACCTGGTTAGAGGCTTTACAATTTATAGACTTGATTAGAGTCTTTTTACCCTGTTAAAGGTTTCTCTTACTACTTTAAAATATTACAATAAATCATTACAATTATCTGCAACTTTACATCTGGAATGTTATAGTAGATTCTATGTGCTCAGAATAGATTACCTTGCTTATAGCATACCTCGGTAACCCATATAGTAACTCGGTAAACCCTTCTGTTTACTTTGTTCTTTGACTGTTCTCTAAAATCCTTCTCAGTGACCTTTGTGTCTCTGTAACAGTCATAACACTTAGTGCTTTCACATGTCTTGCTTCATATATCTCTATATCCTCCTTTCTATCATGCTACATGTATATTTTTGATCTTAATCCATGTTGTATATATAGATCTCTTATGACAATGATCCTTTCTTTTCTTCGATCTTACAAACATGTTTTATCGAATGAATAACCATGCAAAATATTTCATTGGTTAGATGACCTCAAAATCATACACAATCTTTAAGTGCAATTTCCAATGATAACGGTTAGATGTTCCTCGATTTTGTAACACATTTTCATATGTATGTCGAGGTTCAATGAATCTGGTAACACGTTTCACTCGGTGTATATCAACTCGGTGTGTCATCTTTGCTGCTCGGTAGACTCGGTAGACAGCTCGGTGTATATTACGCTCTGAGACTACTTTCTTCTGTAACCGACTAGACTGTGCATACCGACTGAATATTTTGGTAGTAGTAACCAACTAGAGTATATAGAATAACTTTGAACATAAAACTAATGGCAACTTGATAAGTAGTAACACCTTTGCTCTCAGATCATTGAGCAAAGTGACTTAGAAATGAAAACTCCAAGAATGAGTGATGTTTGATTAATTTAGCATGAATGTATTCCTAGATATGTATGATATATGATGATTTATACTAGCATAAATATGATATTATGATAAAGATTAGTAATCCTATCCTCACAATATATACTGGTCTAACATTGATATGCTATGATATTTAGAATTACTTCTAAATGCTATTAAGATGATTTTTATCAAAGAGAGGCTAAATGCTTAATAAAATGACTATAGATTAGATGCATGAAACTTGGATATCTGAAAATGAGAGAATGAGAGCTCTATTTATAGGAAAAATAGGGCAATGGATGGTCAAGATTGGATAATCTTAACAAGGGCTAGGATTGAAAGTTAATCAATCCATGTTCATAATTCTCACCAATGAAATGGTGGTAGTTGTCAACAAGAGGTTGCTTGAGAGGAGATGAAAGAAGCATTAAATGCTTGAGAAGACATGATGGTTACCCTAGGAAGTAAGGGTTAAGGTTAGGCTAGGGTTATCCATTGGATAAAGCTTTTATCCAAGGGGTAAACTCTTGTGCAAGGGTTAGAGGAATAACCAAGGTTAAAGCCATGAATGCTTGATGAGACCCTTGGGTTAAATGAGAGTTGAGTTAGAGAGAAAGTCTCTAATCATGCAAGAAGGTTGAGTTAACAATTAATGGTTATGAAGAGTTTGAGGGTTAACTTTTTGAGTGTTAGAATCAATGACAGTCCCAAAGACACTAAGAGGGGGGAGGGGGGTGAATAAGTGTCTAATCGGTTAACAAAATATTTATCCTTATTTAAAACTTTGCATCCCAAAACAATGTACCGGTAAATAAGAATTAATGCAGCAAATAAGAATAATAGAGACATCATAGTGTAGACACCTAAAATTAATATTTAATTAATTTAAGTCTATCAACATAATTAATTAACTTAATTGTGTTATCCTTATTCCTCTCAGAATCAATTAAATCTAATTTAATTAATCTTGTCACTATAGTCCAATAATTAATTTATCAAATAACCTAATTATTTGTCTATTCTTCTAAAGTCCTCTCAATAATCATTTCCTCTAAACCCACTCAGTTAATTAATTCTAATTAATTAACCTAGTCATGTGATTCCTACAAATCACTTTTCCTAATCCCACTTACCCTAATTAATCCTTCTAGAATCTCTCATAATCATGCTTATCATTATTTTCCAATTTTTAATTCCCACTCATGTCACATCAACATTGAGCCTCTCAAAGAAATTCAAATTTCTTTGAATCCCTCAATGCATCTTTATCTTGGAATTTTTAATTCCTCAAGTTTGAAATTCAAATTTCTCCCCCTTTTTTTCAAAGGAATTTTATATTCCTATTTATTTTCCCAAGGCACCCTTGATCCATGTCTTCTATCTAAAATCAATATCAACCATTCATAATCAAATCAATCTTGGCCTTCGATTGGCCTCCTCCAATCTATAAATTGGAGCTTATTATCTTCACAAATCATCCACTTCTCATGCATTGTCATGCTGTCATTTCTTCTCTCATTCTCTTCTAATTCAAATCCTCCTATCCATCACTCAAATCCAATCCAATAATCCATCTATCTTGTTGAGCACAAAGGAGAGCATTCCACATCAAGCAATCAAAGAAACACATCAAGTGGAGCATCATCAAGGGGCGCCTTCACTTCATCAAGCTCAATCTGAAGGAGAAGGTAAAATAGCAAGGTAATCAAATGATATTGGTGCAGGAGCACCCAAGACAAGATTGGACACCATGAGGCCATAATGAAAATTTATGAGATATTAAGTCTATAAGGTTATAATTACCACTTGATATTTTAAACATTGATAATAATGCCATTTGGAGACATCAAACTCATGTAATGAGTCATTTTGTTATAAGTTGTCAAAATTGCCATGTTGGGCAAATAATGTCAAAATGAGCAATGTAATGGAGTTCAATGGGTAGAATAGGTTTTTAATGAGCATTTTAAGTTTCATAAGGTCTTGTGTGACCATATTAATGTAATAAAGTTGATTAGAAAGTGTCAAGATGCAAAAAGGTTAGAAACTTGTCAATTGACAACTAAAAGTGTCAATTTGACAATAAATTAAAATTGTAAACACCCCAAAGTGGTTGTATGGGTGGTTAAGAGTTGGTTTTCAATTTCCATGAAGGGAAGAGGTTTAAATATATTTGTAATGATCCAAAATGAAGAGGTAGAGGGTCGGATTTGCTGGGCATTGTAAGATTTTGGAGTTTGGCAATAAAAAATGAGGTTTTCCTTGCAATTTTGGTCTAAAATCTGCACTTTATTGGTGATTGTTTTTGGGAAGTTTTGAGAGTCACAATCCAAATGTGACCCATTCCACTTTATGTGGTGGTTGTTTCTTGTGGAATGGGTTAGGAATATTGTATTATATGTATCTCTAACCTTACATGTGTAGGGATTAACATGGAGATGAAGTGTTGATACCCTAGGCTAAGGGATTGAGTGAGGAAAAGCATGAGTATAGCAGCAAAAGATCTACCATAAGGAGGGTGCTGGTCTGAGTATTTCATCCAAAAGATCAATAGTTGATTTTCACATATGTTGTGTAACTTCCAAAAGGGTATCCAGATATATAATTTATTTTTCAAGTGTTTTTGGATTATTGTGAGTAAAGGTTAAAATACCCGCTGAACAGGGCTACTAGGAAATTGGCCTATTTAGGGACCTGGGTAAGGGTTTGTGAGTTAACCAGTTGATAGGGTGGGTGAAGCCTATTGTGTAAAGTGGAATAGGGTATGTAGAGACCCTAGGATGTGTTGGAATAAGTTTGTAAGGTTGAGAGTTCTATATGGGCATCTTGGTGAAGCCTAGTGAAGGAAGGTGAAACAAGAAGACTTGAGTTTTTGAAGAAGCAAGAATGATAAGCTGTAATGTTATTGTGGGAGGGTCCATGATGCTCTGCATCAGATATTTTGATTTTTTATGGTTTTCATGATTATTTCATTATCATTTTGATCATTTGACCTTCTAATCCATTTTCCCCTCTTCATTTTGGCACGCCCAGTGGGACCCACGTCCCGAATTTAACAAAAATTTGAGTTTTTTGTGAAGGTTTTTTCGCAGGTTCACATATCAGCATGAGCGCACGTGCTTCATTGGAAGCACCTCTGAATCAGCACGACCGCCTGTTAATTAGTGCAACCGCCTCGGCTTCGGCACGACTGCAAGAAATTTCAAAAAAAAATTGGGCGCCTCACTATGCTTCAACGCGACCGCCTCGGCTTCAGCGCGTCCGTCCAGAAATTTCTTCTATCTCCTCATTCATTCTTCCTCTTCTATCTTCTTCTATTTCTCTTCTGTTTTTGCTTCAATGCGACCACTGCGATTAGCGCGTGCGTTTTTGTGAAAATTTTAAATTTGAATTTTTAGGCGCTAACTGTAGTGTTTTCACGCGAGTGCCCGCATATCAACGCGAGTGCCCACGCATCAGCGCGAGCACATGATAATCAACGCGATTGCAATTTTTTCATTATCTACTCTGTTTAGTTTTAATAATCTGTCTGTTAGTGCGTCCGCTAGTGTATTAGCGCGACTGTCTGCAAATCAACGCGACTGTCTATTTTTTAGTCATATCTTCTTTATCTTAATTTTGTCTTCCTCCAAACTCCACTAGATCCCCCGCAATTTCATTTTGCACATTTCCTTCCTTGGGGACCTTATCCCAAAATCCACTTTTTGAAGCCCAAAATCCCACATTCCTCTATTTTTAGGGTTTGGCATAACTCCTTCCACTTTTATCCAATCACCTCCAAATTTTCTCATATTGTCTATCTCCAACTTTTGCTTCTTTGTCCCTCTAGGACAATTTTTTCCATTCCTTCACCTCTCCTCCAAAATCCCCATTTTATGATTGCTTATCCCTTGGAAAGTGGCAAAAACCTAGTCAAACCCCATTTACCCATCAAATTTTCCTCCAAATTCACATTTATCATTAGTAGAAAATTTTTTATTCTTGTTTTTCTACTCATTCCCAAAAACTCAAAAAAAACAATATTTTTGTCATTTTTGTCATTTTTGTTGTCTTTTGTAGGACGCTTGTTGAAGACTTCATTTTCAAACTACTAATCCACTTTTTTGCAGGTTGCCTAAGGAAATCCGACTAAACATTTTGTTTTTTTTAATCATTTTATTTTAGGCACCTAGATCTTAATTAGGGGTAAAAGAACTCTTGCCTTTTGTGTTTGAGAAAAGTGTAGAGGTAGGAGAGTATGCTCTTGTCTACATAGACAATCAGAAATCCCGACCCTCGAACCTTTTCTTGTTTGATTGCATGCTTACCCTTAGTGGGCCTACCCTCCCAACTTTCTCTTTGAGAAGGTAAGAGGGGAATGACCCAAGTGAGTACACCCGGACCTGGGGTTCCCAACTCACTATAATAAATAGGCCATTGACTATGAAAGGGTCAATGGTTGGGGCTATATGAGAGTTCACTCTCACATTGGGTCCTAGTGATCTCAATCACGCTTGCATGACTACTAAGTTCTTGGTGCTTCGTTGGGCTATAGGCCTCAATTGTGCTTGCGCAATTGCGAAGGGTAGCTCCTAATGGGAAGCCTTACTAAACACCTTATGCATAGTGGCCAAAAACCTTCTAGTCATTGGTGCAGGAGATCGGACCTCCAAAGCCACCCATATTTTTACGGCCCTTAGTAGAGACAAAAATTTTACCATGAGAAGTTTTCATGGGAATTGATGCTTGGCTGCCCTAAAGAAGTGAGTGTCGTGGAGGGGAGCCAATGGGTTCAAGCATCTAAGTGTCCGCTCTGGGTAAGCGTAGCTGGGAAACCAATTGGGATCCATTGACTATTGTCTTTTCTTGTCATAGGATATGTTGTGAAGGAGCATGAGTGTCTTTTGAGTCTTAACTTCTTTTGTCCATTGTGTTTTCTTTACTTGACATCTCTTGCCAAGTCCACCCCCCACAACCAATCAATCCTTCCTCTTTCCAAATTCCATCTTGCCGTCATCAAATCTATCCAATAAAATCTCCAACCCCCAATCCACTTTCATCCATTCAAGAAATCATCCTTCCTCAACTAATATTCATTCTTCCTCTAGTCCAATCAAATCCCCAAAATTCCAATCAAATCAAATCCAACCTAATCCAATTCAATCCAATTCAATCCAATCTAATCCAATTCAATCCAATTCATTCAGTCCAATCAAAACAAATCCAATCCAATCAAATCAAGTCCTAATCAAAGGACCAATCCAAATCAAATCCAACCCAATCAAACCAAGGACTAATCCAATCAAACTAAGTCCTAATCCAAGGAATAATCCAATCAAATCCAATTCATCCTCCAAATCCAATCAAGTCTGAATCCAAGGGCTAATCCAATCAAATCCAATTCATCCTCCAAATCCAATCAAGTCCTAATCCAAGGACTCATCCAATTCCAATCCAAATCAAAATCTAATCCATCATCATTCCAAGCCAAGTCCTAATCCATTATCATTCCAAACCAAGTCATAATCCTCATCTTCATTTAACATCATCTTCTAATCCTTCACTCTCAACATGACTACCCATAATTTCAAAGCTTGGTATGAAAAGATGCTCACGGAAATTCACGAACTTGCCTACCAAGTTAATCCCATAATCTCCCACTCGCCTATCATACCTTCATCCATCCCATCTCAACACATTACACCCAATCCCAATCTATACCATATCTCTTATCCTTCCTCTACCTTCGATAAGGGAAATCCATCTTATCCCCCATCCATATCCCCATCCTATTCCCCATCCATATCTCCATATCATGCCTCATCCACATACTCTTCTAATCCAATATGTATACCTCCATCTCCCCCCCCCATCTGCATCCCAATCCCCATCCTTCTACAATGCATTCATTACCTCTACTCCCCATCCAAATCCTTTACTCCATAATCCTCTAATCATTAATCCTAATTCCCAATCCATTATTCTAATCCTCCATCCAATTCCAATCCCAATCCTAATCCTCCATCCAATCCCAATCCTAATCCTCCATCCAATTCTAATTCCAATCCCAATCCCAATCCCAATCCCACATCTAATCCCAATCCTCCATCTAATCCTAGTCCTCTAAAATCCATATTGTCCAAGTCCTCCAAATCCATCATCCATAATCTTATCCAAGACATGCTAGCAAAGGAGACAAAAACCTCACCTCAAAACAAAGTGGCCAATTCTCCTCAACTCCTCCATCCACCCCAATCACCTCCACCTCAAAACAAATCCCAATATTCCACACTTCATGATACCATCATTCCTCCATCCACCCAAGTTGAAGCTTCCATACCCTCCTCCATCACACAATCCCCACAACTCCAAACATGCCAAAATCTTGATCCAAAGCATGCTAGCATAGAAACCTCTCCCTCTCATGATGCATCTTCCTCCACTACATCTAATGATCCCATCCCCTCCACTTCCTCTCATGATCATATGACTCGTCTATCCAACCCTCTCCCTCCATCTCATGATGCATCTCCCTCCACTACATCTAATGATCCCATCCCCTCCACTTCCTCTCATGATCATATGACTCCTCTATCCAACCCTCTCCCTCCATCTCATGATCCAATCACCCCTCCCACTCCATCTCATGATACCCTCCCTAGTCAAGATCAAAGTATCCCTTCATCTCCATGTCATGATCCCAATCCATCTAAAGATCCTAATCTTCCTTCCACATCTCACCCCCCTCAAAATGGGCTTGCATCTTGTTTCTGAAATAATAAGGGTCCTCAAGATAATGCTCAAGATGTTGGTACATCCTCTATTCCTCCTAAATCCTGATATCCCTCATCTTCTGTATCCATTTTGGGACCCTATGTTCCAAAGTTAAACCCTTCATTCCTTCCATCCATTTTGGGCCCCTATGTTCCGATGCTAAATCCTCCATCCCTTCCATCCATATTGGGTCCTTACATCCCTCCATCTACCACTCCATCCCCTCAAATAATCCCTAAGAAAGATCAACAAAGGCACACATCATTGAATGCCTCCCAACACTCTCCTTCCACCATCCCACCATCCATAAAATCCATCAATCCTTCATCCTGATGCACCCATCCCATTGCTATTGGAAGCAATTTGGATGCCCAATCTAAAAAGCATAAAGCTCAAAATCCACAAAAATCAAAGGATCAACATGTCCCCTCAAAACGACATGCTCAAAAGAAAAATGTGATCCGAAAGAAAGAAAAATAAAAAAGGCCTCAAAAGAAAAAATAAAAAACTATGTGGACTCCCAAAGAAGCAATGCATCCCAAAGAAAAATCAAAATTGGCATCCAAACTTGTTAATCCAAAATCTCCATCCATTCATAAGTCCTCAAATCCTCCATCTAACACTCCTCCATCTTCAAAATCCATTTTGGGTCCTTATGTCCCAAAATCCACCATCCCAACTCCATCAACCCCTTCTTCTATTTTGGGTCCTCATTTCCCAAAATCCACACTCTATCCCCCATCTAATTCAAAACACTCTCCTTCACTACTCCACCACCTTCCAAAGTGTGTGCCAATGTTGATCTTCCACAAGTTCTTCAAAACCCCATCCATTATCCACCATCCATTTTTCACAATCCCATTCCGTTAGTCCAATCCTTTCAAAATTCTTATCTTCCACCACCCTATCCATTTCATCTCCCCAATTATTGTTACCAACATCTATGAGCATACCTCCACTTCAAAGAAATACTAAGAGATACCATCTATGGAACTAGATGCTTGAGTGCTCCCTTCCTCTTTCACGCTTCCACTATCTTCCATATCCACTCATCCTCATCCTTATCCATCCAAGCTATTCCAAAAATTCAAAAATTCAAAAAATCAAGAAAAATACAAAATAATAATAAAATAAAAAAAGTAAAGAAAAATCATTTCATCCAATGGTGAAAACCACTTCTTGTGGCGCCTTGGGTAAGTACCATGATGAAAACTTGGCAAACAAGCGTCATGTGTAATCCCCTCATCCCCTTGCACTCTACACTTGGGGGCAAGATTCATCCACATAATCCTCCCATCCATCTGCATCATATCCAAGTCCATTCTCCTTCCCTATCTTTGATCTTGACTATCCTATCTATATCCTCCATCTCATATCCCTCATCCTATCAAAATAAATTCTCCATTCCTATCTTTCATCTTGATCATATAAGAGGAAAAATAATGTATATGCATGCATGCTTTGGAGAATTTAAGCCTTAATCCTCTACCATCCATATCCATTACACATCATCCTCTCACCTCATTCATCTTTATCCACCATTCATTGTTCCACTACCTCTAGTGTGGGGCATTACACTCCTTTGCATCATAGTCCTTGGGTCTCCATCACCCTACCCTCCATCCTTTATTCCTTCATTTCCTATCCATATCCATCCACTTATTCCCTCCATCTCCTATCCAAACAAATCCCTCATCCATCTCTCCTCTTACCAATCCTTGATTCTCCCTTGTCATTGGTTCCATTCAATCAAATCCTATCCACCAATCCACCCCATCCCATCCAATTTCAAATCCAATCATATTCTCCATCTCTTCCAATTCAATCATTAATTCCATCCTCAATCCAATCCTATTCAATCATCCATCTCCCTTTTCATCCTATCCAATCCATCAAACTGAGCTTTCCCCATCTACCTGAGCTCACGCTGACTTGTGCCTAATCGAAGCACCCATCCATACTTTTCTAATCAAATCCAAGTGCAAATCCTCTCATTTGCAGACCTCGTGCATTCAACTTGTCTTTTGTCATCCATCAATCAATCCATCACCTTGCCCATCGGGATGCATCCTTCCCTAACCCGTCAGTTTATCCAAATCCATATCCTACTCTTGGAAAGAGATATCAGTTGGTCATGTGCATTTTGTTTGCATACTTGAGCTTTTTGCTTTGTTTTCATCTTGTGTCCCAGGACTATACTTGTTCAGGACTGCCTTGATCATCCTATATCTTGGTATGTCTTGACTAGTGTATAATGGGGCATAGTTTTCATGGCATGGTGTGTTTGAAGGTCTTCCTTGTACGAACCGACAACCCTGCATTAGTGTTTTTCAACACTTGCATGATTGTGTGCAAGGCATTCATGTTTGACTGTGCGTCAGTCCATGCCTCGAATCTTCATATCATCCTGGTTCTTATAATCAATGGTGTAGACTATCCATGGCAATATCAAATCTAGGTTTTCTCTCTATACTTGCTCAACAAGAAATCCAATCCATTTAACATTTCTTTGTCTCATTTCATTCACAACACTCCAACTCATCCTACTTCCTTCTTTCATTATCTTCATCCTTTCATCACTTATTCCTCTAATTCCTTTCAAGAGTACACCTGTGTTCTTCAAACTCGCGTGTCCTCTCGAGGGGGCATACCACTGCTTCCTCATCATCCTTCCTCCTTATCATCCTTCTTCATCTCATGACTGGGGCATCATGCTACTAGTCCTTATCATTTTCTTCCACTATGTTTTATTCTTCTTTGACATAACATCATTTCACGACACTATATCAAAGAGGGGCAAAATGTAGACACCTAAAATTAATATTTAATTAATTTAAGCCTATCAACATTATTAATTAACTTAATTGTGTTATCCTTATTCCTCTCAAAATCAATTAAATCTAATTTAATTAATCCTATAACTATAGTCCAATAATTAATTTATCAAATAAATAAATTATTCCCCTATTCTTCTAAATTCCTCTCAATAATCATTTCCTCTAAACCCACTCAGTTAATTAATTCTAATTAATTAACCTAGTCATGTGACTCCTACAAATCACTTTTCCTAATCCCACTTACCCTAATTAATCCTTCTAGAATCTCTCATAATCATGCTTATCATTATTCTCCAATTTTTAATTCCCACTCATGTCACATCAACATTGAGCCTCTCAAAGAAATTCAAATTTCTTTGAATCCCTCAATGCATCCTTATCTTGGAATTTTTAATTCCTCAAGTTTGAAATTCAAATTTCTCCCCCCTTTTTTCCAAAGGAATTTTATATTCCTATTTATTTTCCCAAGGCACCCTTGATCCATGCCTTCTATCTAAAATCAATCTCAACCATTCATAATCAAATCAATCTTGGCCCTCCATTGGCCTCCTCCAATCTATAAATTGGAGCTTATTATCTTCACAAATCATCCACTTCTCATACATTGTCATGCTGTCATTTCTTCTCTCATTCTCGTCTAATTCAAATCCTCCTATCCATCACTCAAATCCAATCCAATAATCCATCTATCTTCTTGAGCACAAAGGAGGGCATTCCACATCAAGAAATCAAAGGAGCACATCAAGTGGAGTATCATCAAGGGGCATGTTCACTTCATCAAGCTCAATCCGAAGGAGAAGGTAAAATAGCAAGGTAATCAAATGATATTTTGATGTTTTATGGTTTTCATGCTTATTCCATTATCATTTTGATCATTTGACCTTCTAATCCATTTTCCCCTCTTCACATAGAAAACACACCATAACACAAGATATTTAACGAGGAAACTCGGTGTGGGAAAAACCTCAGTGGGATTTGTGACCCACAATATTTACTCACTAGCCAATGAATAAATACTACTTACAATAGGGGCCTGCACATGCAAGGAGGCCAACATCCTAGAGCTCACTGCTCAATAAAGAGTCACATTGACTACAAAATGGGTTATCAAAATCCAATGCAATGTACTGCTTCAAAACAACATCTCTCATGCCAAGTTTAGTACCGGTTTAAGCTCAGTCAATAACCAAAACCTTTGCTGTCAACTATATCACCTTATACAAAATTTTCTTATGCTTCTTATCGATCTACTTCCTCTCTATCATTAAAATGACCTATAAGATCTCATACATATATGATTCTTTTACAATGTACCATGTTGGCTTACAAAAGATAATTACATTACAAAACAATAAACAAAAGTTTATTCCATGTTGGCTTGAGTGTCGGTATGCAGTGTTGTCGATGTCAGTGAAGTGTCTGCCGGTGTATGTAGAAGTCTATTGTCGGTGCCGGTATCAACTGGTTGGTTGCCAGTTGGTTGCCATCAATGACAACATCAACTATTCTCATAAGAGTGTAGAATGCCAACATTGAGGACATAAAGCCTTTAATGGTTATTGAAGACTTTGAGGGTTTGAGAAGTGACTTCCCTTTGCTTAGGGACGTGACAATATTTAGGAGATGGATTAGGCTAAATCAAAAGTGATTAGAAGAATCTAGAAGGGGTTTAGGAGACAAGTGGGAGGTAGGATTTTGCAAGTGGATGGAGGGGAATTTTAATTAAAATAAATTACTTTATTTCAACAAAAATAGATGCAACTTGCATAAATACAAGTTGGGGATTTAAATAAATAAATTAGATTTATTTACTTGCAAGAATCAATTTAATTAAATTTAAATTTAATTAAAAGGAGAGAAAGGGGAATTAATTAAATAAAGTGATTTATTTAATCAAAGGTTATGAAAAGGCTTAGGTGAACTTAATTAAATAAATTGAGTAATTCATTTAATCAAATAGATGAATGTAAATAATTTAATTAAATAGAGGAATGGGGTTAAAATGAATATTAAATATTCACTTAGGAAAATGGTCATTTTTATACATCTACTGAAACCATAAAAGAGGTAATATTTCCAAGATAATGAAGGAAGGAGAAGAAGTGCAGTACTCATTGAAGATGCTCCTCTCCAAGTAAAGAGGGAAACCAAAGAACAATTACATGCTCACACAGGAATAGCCCTATGCAATAAAAGAGATCTAATAGTGAGTACGACACAAAGATAGAGATAAATGTATAGAACGAAGAAGAAAAATGGACTTCATGTTGCTGCCCCAAAGTATGTTAAGTGAAATATTACCACCCCTAATGCTTAAGATTTTTGTTTTTATTTTGAGGAGGAAAGGAAATGTTCTTGTCATATTTCAACCTCCAATAGATTCTTGAAGCTAATCTGTCAGGATGGTAAATATCATCTTCCCATGAAGAAGAGGGTTTGTTAGGAGAAGAAGTTTCATTATCCACAATTCTAATTTTGCCACTATCTATGTCATCTTGAATAGATTTTTGAAAATCAGGGCAATCATCAACATTATGGTCATGGGTTTGATGAAATGAACAAAAAAGACACTTTGAAGAAGAAGCATTCTTGTGGGCTCTCCTGATTTGTTGTTTTTGAAGGTAATCCTTAAAGTTTTGAAGTCTAAGGAATTCATCCATAGAAAGAGGGGTACCACTTCCTAGGCCTCTTGTAGTAGTTTGTGTAGGAAGATTTATAGGGACACTAATTCCATGCTCAAATTTCCCAATTCCTTGTCCTTTAAAACCTTGTTTTGTAATTATATGAAAGCCACGACTATAAGAATTTTGCAATTGACTAGATGGAGGAACAAGATCATGATTTTCTTTGAAATCTAATGTGTAAGAAGGTAGAAAAGGATTTGTAGATGAAGGAGGAGTATCATGTGGAATGAGAATCTCTTTGCCTTTATCAAGCTTATCCTTTGTGGAAGATTGGGGAAGAATATCTTCATCATTCAAAAGCTCATTATTAGTGATTTCTATGCGAGGAGAAATGTCATGAATAAAATGCATGACATCATCCTCCCTACATATACTTTGATGTTGAAGATAGGTCCGAGGAGAATAAGGAGGATCTAAAGATGTAATAATGTTGATGTTGATCATTGGGTAAAACATTAGATCTCATTTCTTTCACACAAGATACCCTAGGAGAGGTACAAAAATTAGGATCCTAGGTTTAGGATCTACAAAATCTTTAAGGTTATTAACATAGGAAATGCATTTTTCTAACAACATCACCATAATGCAACATAAATGATACATGAAAGCTTTGAGATCTAATTGAAAAAATAATAATTTGGAAATCTTAACACATTATGACCAAGTGCTATGAAGAAAGAGAAGCAACGGGAAATGGAAGAAACTCTTATCCGATACATGATAAATATATGCAAAAATTAATGTAATCACATGTAAAAGAGCAAGAAAATCCAATGTATTAATTGCCATTAAAATTATCTTAAGTAAAATTTGAATTTGCTGGAAAAGCATATCCAAAATTAGGATCTATTTATGAAAATTAATTTTAAGATGTGAATTTCATGAAATTTGAATTTGTGTTCGACCTTAGAGAATGTTAAAATTGATAAAGTACACTGATTTTCTGGATCTGAGCAGAAAAACACAGTCAATTCTGTCTCTCAAAATTTTGGGAAAAAAGTCGAGGACCGTGGTGGGAACGCACATGGACCAACCAATTTTTTAAAATTTTTTTAGGGATGATAGAGATTATGGTTTTAATGCAGAATCCAAAAAAATAGCCGATTTGGAGATGTCTAGATCGGTCAAAATTGCAGTCAAAGGTTGAAATTGAAAAGATCTTAAAAATTAGGGTTTTATGATTTAACCACTGAATTTTCAGAATAAAGAAATAGATTTGAATTGCACTTGTGAAATACAAATCAGATATGAAATAGGTAATTACAATTTTGCACTTAACAAGCTTAATTTTCTCAAAATGAAAAATCAGGGTTTTTATGTAATTAACCTCTAAAATTTGCAAATAGATCAAACTTGAAAATTTTAAAATTCAAATTGAAATTAATCAGATCTAAGAATGAGAAATCAGAATTAATGTGTAAGACGTTGGGTTCACCAAAATGTAAAGTGGAAGATTGGGTCCTAGTGACTCCCCACCTAGGAGAGAGAAAGGAAGCCACTAGGATGATTTTCGCTTGAGAAGAACTTTACATTCAAAAGAGGGGTTGAATCCACTAGATCCAAAGCCAAGAGAGGAAAGGATCTGAATACTAAGTGGATTGCAAGTGGTTGGAATGTAATTTACCCTCTTTTGTAAATGAGAAAGTTGACTTGTTGACTATGTGGAAAAGAGAGAGGAAATGAGTGAAATGAGGTGCTACCAGTTCGGGATCACGCTATAACTTCGGATCTGCCTTGCAAATTTGGATAAAATTTGTCAGGACTGTGGCGGGAATGTACATGGTTCACCACAAAATCCACGAAATGAAAAGGGTTCTTTCGACTTTGCAAATGAAGCCCAAACCTGCAATTACAGCTGCGCACCTGCAACCTACACACATAAAAGCGAAGAAAGGGGGGGTTGTGGATAAGGGTTTGCCTCAGTCAAACCTCGATTGAGGAATCAACCTAGAAAGAAAGTAATTGGAAATGCTTGAATGTAAACAATGGAGATGTATACCTTGTAGATCTGCAACTTGTTGATGATAATTTCTTTGCTTCTTGAATGTAACCACAAATGTTGTATGAAATTGCATGTAACATGACAAAACCCTAACACACACATGCTTTCAAATGAATTTTGTAATGTTTCTCCCATGGATGAATGAAGAAGACTTGAATGCTTGATGATGACCTTGAAATCTTGTATCTTCTCCTTATGCTCTCTATCCTTCTATGCACTATCCCTCTATTGTCCCCCCTCCTTGAATGAGGGTATTGAATTCCCTTTTATACATGCCTCAAGGATTAAATTTCAACCATCAAAGGCCGACAAAGAGAAATAACAAAGCCCAAAGACAAGAAGTGCATAGGAGATCGGTTAACCCGTAAATAGGACCGCCCTAGGAGATGGGGATAGGGGCGCCACACCCCTGTCCTTCCCTATTTTAGGCCCCACACAGGGTACAGAGAAGCCACGAGAAATAAAGGAGAAAAGGAGAAGGGTTATAAATGTAGAAGTAGGTCTTGGTTAAGGAAGGCGCTGTTGTCGCCAAGGTGAGGACCCAAAATATGGTTAAAATTGCAAGGGTCACAATTTTATGACACTACACACCGATAAAAGTTGTCACATCGGTTTGATAGTTCAAAATTTGAAGTTCATTGAAGCATTAATCATTGTATAAAACATTAATGTTTCACAATAGGAGTTCTCTATAAAACTTTATTACAAACATTTCAGCCAAAAGCATACTAGCAAGGTATCACAAGTAGTGAAGGTGGGAGAACAAACCGGAATGCTCAGGTAGTAACAAGTAAGCAATCGTGGTTTTTCCTCAACTCTGTGAAATTCATTTCAAATTATATTCTATCACTTAGAAGAATGGATATTCCTACAAAAACCAAGGGAAAATGACAAAAGGAGGAAATTAGTAGAACAAAGAACAAGAAACAAAAATTGCAAGAAGAAAAACCTTTAAAGCAACTAGATGAAATTGAACAAAACAAAGTGGTTGATGATAAGGAATTAAAAGACCAAGTCAAGTGGATCAAGGAATGCCAAGGGTATTTATGGGATGCTCAGAAAGCTACCAAGAAGGGAGATCGTGATACAGTCAATAACCATATGGAGGAGATGATTGTTGCAGAGAACGTGGTGAGGAGCACAATGAAAGACTGTGATACATACTCGAGAAAAGGATATGTAGATCATTTAACAAGAGTACATATGTGCTTGATTAGATCCTAGAACCACTAGTTGTTAAGTTAGTTTCTATGTTGTTTAAGCTTCAACAGGACTCTTTGAAGGGGCATGACCCCTTGCTTTATTATAAATATGTGATGTAATCATTGGAAAGATGAGATCATCATCAGTAGTTTTATCATACAATCTGCAAAGACTTTTATTTCAGTAATAGAATTAGTGTTTTCATTTCAATTATTTTGTGAAGATCTTTTGTTCAAGATATCTATTCTCTATGATTTTCATTTCCAGTGAATGAATGTTATCTTAAATTCTTTTATGAAAGAATTGCTTGTTACCATAATAATTTGATAAAATAGGATACATTTGTGACGACCTTATCCTTATGTTCTTGTTGATTGGTCTTTTCAAGGGAAAGTTAAACTTGATTAGACTCATTATTGTGATAGACAATAACTCAAATAATACTAAGAGTTAGATATGCCGATAGATCCATCTAAGGGGTGGATTTAAAAATTGTCTCATAGGGTTAATTATATTTCATTTTCAATTTTTTGCAAGTAGGAGGTAGGAGTAGGGTTAGAAGTTAGATTGATATATTCCAGAAGTTCATGTCATTCTAAGATGGAGATGAAAATAAACTAAAGGAAGATTAAATCTTTTTGGTTGAAAGGTACACCCGCCTAGGTTTAGCAAAGCTTGAAGAGTAGGAAATTACAATCACATTGATTCATTTCGTTAGTTGGCCAGAATTGAATGTTGAATCTAAACATAAGGCTTGGCATACCTTGTTTAACAACCTACAATTTTGAGCTCTGATAGGTTGAATGACATGTATGTATTTTTATTTGTGTGAATTGAATTTTTGTAGTAGATCAATGCAACGATAACCTCTTGGTTTCTACTATTATTTATATTTAATTCTCAACAAGTACGAACTTAATCAACCAAGAATATTTGTTCTATCTTAGAAGTGTCAATTTCATTATTTCATTAATCATCATGGTGGTGACAACTTTATACCGCCACTTATGCTTACACTCAAAGGTGGTTATCTTTTGATGTCAAGGTTATCTCCAGACCTAAACCTAAGCTTTGATGGTTCATTCTTGACGACTTGGACTACATATCCTCTTTGGTAAATTAAAGGCTTCATAGTTTCACCTTGAATGATAGAGGGAGATCCTTCTCTATTGTATGAGATCTTTTCTCTTTTTAAGCATGATATATTTAATTCAATAATAATATAACACTAAATATTTCCCATCAAGGGTTCCATAAGAAACATTAACAATTAGCAGTGTAAAAATGTTCACAAATACACAAGGGTCATATCATACCATAATCCTCCAATTCTTAAAGGGAGTGATTTGAGTGTACATTTCATATACACAAGGTGAATAGCTCATATGCATCACATATGCACAAGATTAATAAATCCAACCTATGTCACATACATAGTGACTATCTCTAACATATATTACCAATACATAATGACTAACATATAGATAATCAGATTGGCACATCCACATTGGCTAACTATCACCTAACAAGAGTGCATCCTAGATTGGTAAAAAATATTGATGCTTTGTACACTACATTATGGGTAAAATCATTTTCCCCCGTCTTCCATGACAATAATAAATTGGGAAGAGGATTTGGTGTTTCATTCTCAACCCAACAAAGTGAAGTACAATATTTCCACATCAAGGTATGCAAAACTTATATAATGAGGTAGGTCCATTTTGTCACCTACCTATTTGTTCAAAATTATATTACGTTGTTGGCCCACAAGATGACTAAGTAAAAACAATGGTCTATCACTTGCATGTTGTTATCCTTAAGGTTTGCATGTCATTGGTGGAAAAATATCTAAACCTTTAGTGTACATTGGATATCCATTGCAGGTATGAAGACCGACATGCTCTTGGTGGAATACATCCAAGGCTCTAGAGTAACATAAGTTATCCATTGCTTGCATTCCATTGACTCCAAAGGCCACATTATACTAACAAAATCCATCATGTTATCTAAGTGGTATGACTCATAGTTCGTCAACATAGTGTGCTCCTTGACTATTGTCAATCTCAAGCACCAATAAGCTTATATTTGAGTGAGTCATTGGATTTATTTATCGATCCATGATCACTTCGAGTGGAGTGAAGAAATCTATGTGATAGAGGTATACAACCTATAAATATTCTCTCATAGGGTCCTTACTCCATCCATTTTCATATTTAAGTTAGCATATGTACCTAGCTTAACACTATAACTAGAAAAGAGATCCCTAATTAAGAATAAATAGATCATAATTGACTAATTTAGGAGTATATACATAGAGTCTTATAGGTTTGGGAGTATATACAAACACAAAATATTTGGATTCAACATAAGAGGACTTCTACTCAATATATAAATAAATATTGACTATAAGGTAGTCAACCTATTTGCTTCATTTAGCTCACTTAACAAAATAACATTATTTATTAAATACAAGTTATTGGGTTTGTTTAACTCTTTCATGACCATCTAATAGCCATTTTGGCCTCAATTAAAGCCTACTAAAGAGGGAAGGGAAATATAGTTAGGAACAACCTCAAACCTTGGAGTTACCCCCCCTAAACCCCCCATGAACTTGAGGTTACAAGTGCATCTTTCACCTAAGGATTACCTATGTACGTACTTTCAAATCGGATCAAAGTCACATATAGTTCTCCTTACATGATCTCTTAAGGGACCTAAACATGGGTTACCATAACCAATGTTTTATTAATGATTTACTCTAATTAATGACTCCTAACAAATAGGTAGAACAACATTTATCTAAAGCCAACAACAAAAAATATAATCAAAGAAATGTCTCTTGCTCACGTTGAAGAAAACATGTTCATTTGAACTTGACTCCTATCATTGGGTCTAGTTTGAAAATGGCAGCATTTACTACAATGATTTTTTTGCCCCTTGCATGCTCCTCTCGTGCTATAGTTGCACCTTCTAGTGCTATTGTTGGGTCGGTGCCCTCAAGGATTCTTGAAACGATGACTACTGCCTTGGTTTCATTTGGCTTGTCATTCTTTGCTTCTCATGCTAGATTTGTGCTCTCTAGAACTACTGTTGGGTCAATGTTACTTGGTCCCTCAACAACTCATATTGATTTAGCGGTGGGTGATGCTACTATCTATGAGGGTGTTTTACCCCGTGGTGTTGGGGTTTCTCCTCCAAGGCCTTCTACTGCTGGTGGACGAAGCTTTTCCCATGCTATTGCACTTCCTCCTAAGGGGAAATATCATCCTCTTGCTTGTGCCAAGACCTCTCCTATTGTGTTTTGTGGCTAAGATGTGGTGGAAAATGTGCATTTCTACCAACATTGTGGTTTGGTGTGTAGATTTGTTGGGCTTTGGTATTCTCTCTTGGACCTTCATCGTTAGGTGATTGATTGTTAGAAGCCTTTATTTGAGAGTAACACTAAGCTTTTCCCTTTTTTTATAAGTTTTTTTTGTTATTTCTTTTGTTTCTTCTGTTGATCGTGATTTGGTGCTGAGAAAGCTATGGGCTTGGGGTGTTTATTCTCTCTTAGCAATACCATGGACAATGTCTTTCAACCCTCTTACTAAACCTCTTAGAGTGTGTCTAGTGCGGGTTCATTTTCCCAACCTTCCCCTTCATTTTTGGGAGAATTCTTGTTTTGAGGCTATTGGCAACTCGATCAACTTCTTCTTGAAGGTTGATAATATGACTTCCTCCATGGGTCTTTCTACATTTTCACAATTTTTTGTCAATAATGACATATCTAAACCTCTTCTTGGGGATGCATTCTTATGGTTGGGGATAAGCCATAGAATAAGTTGTTGGATTATGAGGGCCTCCCCTTTTGTTCTTGTCATGGCTTTGCTACTGGCCACCTAGCCACATATTTTTCTCTCTCGTGTCATAAAGGTGCTACCACTTGGTTGAAGGACATTCATGATGATCACCTGACTATCTTGGCTTTCGTTTCTTCCTCTGATGACTCCTCACATGATGGTGATGATTCCTTGGAGGATGATGTTGAACCTCGTACTATCGGTGTGGCCTTCTTAGGCCATGTGCAACCTCCTCTACCTCATGCTACTAGTGTGTTCTTGTCTAGACTTGTGGACCCTTCTCCACCTATTTCTCATGTTCGGATCCAACCCAGTGGTGGATTTGTCACCTAGTTAGCTTCCTACTCTTGGTGTTGGTAGTCTCACTAAGGAGATTCCTCTTGCTACCCTTGTGTTGGTATTCCAAATGATAGTGTTGCATGGATTGTTGTTCATAGATGGAGGAAATATCACTCTTCCTCTTATTCCCAAACTCCTCCCCAAGTTGTTGGTGAAACTTATACCCACCCTTGAGGTGGGTTACTAGCTACTCTGATATTGTGTTGTAAATGGGTTATTTGGCCTTTGCTATGAGAGGTCTATTCTTGATTTGTTGTTTGTAGCCTTTTTGGCTTGTCTTTGTAAATGGTTAGCACCCTTGTTTTGCTACTTTTTTAATAAAAAATATTTATCTAAGCTGAAAATATTATAAACCTATATTGAGGAACTTCCAACAAAGTCATCCATATCTCAACTTGACTCACTAATATTCATCCTAATTCAATGTGGACATCCTAGAAAGCTTACAATTGTCTATCAATGATATCTTCCCACATTTTATACCCTAATGATAATACCACATATTTTATAAGTTTCTATCTAGGCTTAGAATATAATAAAATATACAACGTGATTTGGGAATCTTAAATATAATGTGTATTGGTTCTCATGAAATTTTTAGGTTAACTAAAGATTTAGTCTAGTTTAGTACACCCTAATCATCTTTCTCAAGGGTATACAATGCTAATATTATTAATGCCAACATAATTGATAGTTATCTAGCTATGATCACATTAATAAGGCCTTAGATTTAGATATAATGCTAATAGATTTTGACACAAGAGGTGATGTGGTAAATGATGTTAGATCTCCTTGACTTGCTTCACTTTCACGTCTAAGGATAAGTTCATAAAGTCTAAGGAGTTCAAGGACTTTCTACTCAAGAATAAAGGAGATAAATATGGTACGCTATTGAGATGAGGAAAAATGCCACAAAAGAAGAGTGAGATGGGATAGGTAAGAAATTTTTGGAGGAGGTAAATTTTGATATCTCTCACATTATCCTTAAGGAGGGAAGATATATTATAAAGAAAATTGGTTGCTTATTGCTAGAGGTTTTCAACATTAACGCCAAAAGAATAGGCCCATGACCTCTAAAATGGGTCTTTAATGGACAACATGGAGTTAATAATTTGGTTAGTATATTGTAGGTGAGCTTATTGGAAAACTTGTTTTCAAAAGGTTGGGAGATACAAGTGCTCCATAAGTAGTTGCCTTAGCAATAAATATTGCATTGTTCAACAAAACAACAGTCAAGAAGCTATAAGAAGATTTTGACAAAGCTCAACAAGAGAATTTAAATTGTTATAAGACCACACAAGGATGGGATGAGAGATTCATCAACTTCCAATCCACATTAAACCACACTTGTGAACTCTTAGCCACAACATTAATGAAACACTCAAAACATTGACACCTACAAAATATGCCTAGGAGCCAATATTACTCAACTAGGTGATGATATTGACAAATTTGAGACAAGGAGTGAGATGAGGGTATAACCACCTCTAATCCACTCTTATATGATAACTCTAATGGAGTTGATTCATATTCTTTCAATGTTATAAGAACGTCTGTAGACCCTCTTGTTCCATCTCTACATAATCTGTTGTCACCATTTGATATTTGCATGGAAACATTTGAGCAACATCTGGAGGGTCATCATTGTCTTTGAGCTATGATCTAAATTGGTCTTCATCAGATTTTAGATTGCCATATTCATTATTGTGGTCTATAACACTTGATTTGTTTATGGTACCTTTTGGCATTAACCTAGAGACACTTGAGTAGATTTCAAAGGCATCAAACACATTGAGTTTTCTTCTCTTATATTCCTTCCAAGATTCGGAAGACAACTTGCATAGTTTTGTGGATCTACTTTTTCTTAACGGGAGGAATGTTATTCGACGAGCATGGATCATCTTAAACATTTAGTGTTGGTCATCTACCATCACTATAGGATATTCTTGATTGAGAAGGGGCTACATGATCTCTCTCCTCCTTTCATATGGGAAGGGTTTTCCTTTTTGGGGGTTTCATACTTCTCATCTTATAGAGAGCACAACTTTTCCCTTGTTTAGGGGAATTTTTTCCCCATAGGGGTTTCTCCTCTTCTTTATGAGGTGCATTGTACTTGGGTACCTTTTAGGCTTTGATGTTGGGACTTTTCTTGTCCATGTGGCATCTTGCCCATGTGACAAGTTAGGTAGGGTGGTAGATAGGATATTTTCCTAAAACATACCACCACTCCTCTCTTATGTACTCATTCATTCTTTTATGCAATCATCTTCATTTGTTTGCAATCTTGTCTCATTGTTGTTTCTATATTCCTGGTGTCCCTTGCTAGATTTCACATTATGTGCATAAAACATTTTAGAGATCCTATTGATATAGTGTTTCAACTTCTCAAAAGTGCTCACTTGTCAACTTAACAAGTCTCCATAAGCGTGAAATTGAAGAATTGGAAATGTTTCATGTAGACTAGAAATGGTCAAAAGCTAATAAGTATTAGTGGTAAAACATTGAGAAATCATCTTGAGATGTTTTGAAGAACTAATCTATAAAAAGGGTATAAAAATAATCTCAAAACCTAATGGTCTTGATTCGTTGATGAAAATGAAGCAAATTAAACAAATTAGAGTGGTTTCACTTAGTAATTTTCTAAGATTTGAGCATGTGTAGGTTCTTAGGATTAATAATGTTCTTTGACAAAAAGAAAATAGACTAGAAAAATCAAAATCAAGCCTAAAACAACAAACAAAGCCTATAGGGTGACCTTGATCTCTCTTGATAGCCAATAGGGTAGCCTTTACTACAAAGGGCAACCTTGACTATGTTAGACAAATCTCTAAAACTTCTCTTGTAGCTTGATATAAATAAGTTTTAGGGCTAATTTGATATTGGTACTTTCTTTGAAACTCACAAAATCCTCTAAAGCTGACCCACAAGCACAATTTCATGAATATGAACCTTACAAAAATAAAGCTTAGTGGGGATCTACCTCAATTAGAGTCCTTTTAGGATTTCAAGCATGAATCAAAATTGAAATATTGGTAGATAATAGGTCATAAAACTAATCTATGTAAATATTTTTTTAATCAAACTACAAGGGTTAAAACCTAATTAATGATGCTAATAAGGTATATACATAATCAACAAAGCTAGTGGGGTGGGAGAAAGGTTTTGAAAATAAGGTGTTGGTTGAATCTAAAAGGGTTTTTGGGTGTCAAGAATGGATAATATGGAATTGATAAAATACAACTTTGAGGTGATCTAGCAGGGTTTGACATGGTAATGGTTCTTAACTACAAAAGATGTCACATAGAAGCTTGCATTTACAAAGGGTTGATGGAGATCTATAATAAAATAGTAGTATGAATCCATGATGGATTAATATAATAAAAATGATAGTGTGAAGGATTTGTGGATCTTAAGTACAAGAATGGGTTGATGGTGGATTCCAAAAAAATCAAATGAAAATGACAAAATAGTAAGTGATGTCATGGAAATGGGGACAAGGCAACAACAAAGTTCAATGTTAATAAGTTAGTTTCAACCATAAAAACAAAACAAAGAACTAAAAACCATTCCAAACATATCAAGAGAGATTTTAAAAAGCATGAAAGAAGTTTAACAAAATAAAAGAAAGGAGAAGAGCCTCCCTAAGATGCTTCCATGATGCCTTTTGATGCTTCTCCCTTGTTTCTCTCCTCTCCAAGTCCCAAATGAGTGTAGCTCTCAGCTTTTAGCACTAGCCATGGATGCCATATGGAGATTCAAGATGGTTGAATATGATAAGCAAATACTATGCAAGAGTAGATAGTGATGCTATGAAAAAGCTCTATGCTAATGCCAGTATAACAACAATACTCTAAAATGATTTTTTTTGCTTGAGGAGAAGGGTTCTATTTATAGAAGAAATGGGGAAATGAAGGGTTAAGATTGAATGGTTTAATCAAGGGCCAAGTTTGAAAGTTGGGGATCCATGTGCACAATTGGCACCAATAAAATGGTGACAAGTGTCAACATAGGATTGGGTTGAGAGAAGAGGTTGGAGGCATTAAAGGCCTGAGAAGACCTCATGGTTATCTAGAAGGTAAGGGTCAAGTCTAAATTAAGATTACCCATTGGATTAAGAGTTAATCCAAGGATAAACCTTTGTGCAAATGTTTAAGAGATAATCATGGTCAAAGCATTAATGGCCTGATGAGACCTTTGGGTTGGGTAGAGGTTGAGTCAAAACAAATGTTTTAACCATGTGGGAGGGTTGAATTAACCATTAATGGTTATTGGAGACTTTGGGGATTAAGTGGTTGAAGGTTGAAAGCTTTCAAAGGTTATCCAAGACTTTGAGGGTTAATTTGTTGAACACACAAAGCATTAATTGCTTTTCAAAGACTTTGGAGTCTTTGAGAAGTGACTCCAATTTGCTTAGGAATGTGACAATATTTAGGGGATGGATTAGGCTAATTAGGAAGGGTTTAGAAGAATCTAGAAGGGGTTTAGGCATACAAGTGGATTTTGTAGGAAAATGCAAGTGGGAGAAATTTTGGTATTTTCAATTAAAATAAAATCATTTATTTCAATTAAATGGTGTAAGTTGAATTTGGATAAATATTTAAATAAATATTAATTTATTTAAATGAGAAAAAGAAGATAAAGCATTTAAAATGCTTGAAGACTTTGAGGGAAACCATTAAAGGCTTGAAGACTTTAAGGAAAACCATTAAAGTCTTTAAGAAGACTATAGAAGGAAGCCATCAAGTTTGAAGACTTTAAAGCCATCAAGTTTGAATACTTTAAGGGAAACCATTAAAGGTTTCAAGTGGGTGAGGATAAATAGGATTTTAAATAAATAATTTATTTAAAATAGTTGTGCAACTTGCTTTTGTAGGAAAATACAAGTGGGTGGAGGATAAAGGTGATTTAAATAAATTATTTATTTAAAATAATTGTGCAACTTGCTTTTGTAGGAAAATACAAGTGGGTAGAGGATAAAGGTGATTTAAATAAATGTTAATTTATTTAAATGTGAGAGGTGGGATTTTGGGGGATTTAAATAAATATTAATTTATTTAAATGTGAGAGAATATTTTAATTAAATAAATATGATTTATTTATTTAATTAATGGTCTGAATTTGGTTAAGTGAATTAAATCAAATAAATTGAATAATTTATTTAATTAATAGGAGAAGAGGGTTAAGATGAATTAATTAAATATATTAATTTAATTAATTATTAATTGATGGTTAAATAATCAAATAAATACTAAGTATTCATTTAATTAAGTGGACAGATTTATGTGACTACATTTGCCCCTCTTTGAGACGGTGCAGTTTATTGCGTTGTTTCAAAGAAAGAAAAATAGGTGTGAAGAAATGCCCCATAAAATGTAAATTTAATGGGTGGTATGCCCCCTCGAGGGATGGACTGAATTTTTTTGAAAAATTGGGCGATCTCTCGAAAAAGAATGCAAAGTGGAGGGGAGGTAGAATAGAAGAAATTAGAACTAATGATGAAAGAATGGGAGAAAATGGAGTGAATATGAAGAAACAACAAGCCAGCGAGTACCCTGAGGTCATGCAAGAGATACATAGCAGATGTAGTGTGGGGTTTGGATTGATGCTATACAATTGATCAAAATTGGTTGGACAATCTGGTGCAATCGGTTTAATTGCCCCGGTCAAGTCAAAGCGTGACAGTTGATGTCAGTTGGTCGCTTGGACATGATAAAGTTTGAGTAAGTGAATCAAAGTGACTTGATGTGACTTAGACAATTGATGTAATTGTCCGATGAAGTCAAGATATATGAAGCAAAATACTCGTTGAGACGTAGACAATTGATGTAATTGTCTGTTAGATTGTGTTTGATTGGTTGATCAATTGATAGTATGTGCGTGGGATGGATGATTGTGGTGAATCATAGCAGCCCCGTTGAGACTAGGTCATTATGATAAATGCCTGATGTAGTCTAGGATTACCATAATCGATTACCTGTTGAGACCCGAAGATACTTGATCAGAGTATCTGTTGATAATCTAGGTGTGTGTGAGTCGATGTATCTGTGTAGACAGAGTAACTGGCTTGACTTATTGGATGACTTAGGATAGGAAACACAATCCCTCCTATTTAGAGATGGATGGTGATGAACGTGGCTTGAGTAGGTTGATTGGGACACGATGTAGGGTATGTGATGCTAATTATCGAGATGGGGAGGGTGAGGGGGGGGGGTTTCGATGTTAGATAGAAGAAATGGAGAACCTATTACATTCCTATGGAAGAAGAGGAAAATAGAGTATCCATTGTCATTACTATGTATGAATGATATGCAGCTATTTATGAATGTATGGATGGGTGGAATGCAACGAAATGCAATATATACAGATGAGATGGAATGACGATCCATAGTGCTCTATTTTCATCATTGAGCTTTAAAATGTTGGAAGAGAATACAAGCAACTTGACATAAAGATTCAAGATGACCAGAGTATTTCTTACATGGATTTTGATATAGCAAGTTAATACAAGCAACTTGATATAATGGATCAAGTTGACCTGAGTATTGCTTGCGGAACAGACAAGGATTATCTCCTTTCATGCATGACTTGGATCGTCCTCCTTGATCTTAGGCTGATCATATCCTGAGACAAGTGCATACCGTACTAAGAAATAAAACCTTTATCCAGTTTGGACGAGGTAGGAGGAACCAAAGGAAGAGCATTGTACCTGCAAACAAATAGTATATACATAAAGAATAAAGAATAAGGATCCTTGGTAATGGTTCATGCTCATATGGTCGAGGTATACGCTGTAGTCAGCAAGACGTAATGATCTATGACTACATTTGGCATAAGATCACGTAGCTTGGTGAACTTCCCACGTAGACACCATTAGTACATGCCCCAGAACTTCATCGGAAATAATGCGCAAACGATACAAAACAATGCTGAAAGATCCCGATACAGATAAACAAATGAATTACTCACGAATCAACCAAGCATTTGATAGCTTAACATAATTTTCTTGTCAAAGAAAACGTCATCTTGTCTTTGTTTTGATAAGGAAGGATGCATCCTTGTTTAAGACAGTTTGGATTGTTGATGTTGATTGTGTTGGTCGAGTGATAAGTGGTCATTTGTGTGAGTATTTTGTCAATGTTTGTTTTGTATCTGCTTGAATGAATATGTACAAGGTGTTGCCATGTTTTTGGGTGATTTTTGATGGTTTTTCCGATGTTTTTGGATTTTGTGAATCATTTTTGAATGTTTTTGGATTTTGTATTGTTTTTGAATGTTTTTGATATTTTCTGGGACATTTTTGAATGTTTTTTGATATTTTTGATGATTGCCTGAATGAAGAGCGTAATGACACATAAGACAATGTAGAATCCACTTCCATCAATAGGTTAAGGGTATTGCCCCCAGTTTTTAGACCTGACTATGAAAAGGTGGGATGCTAGACGCATGGAGTACTTTCTTAATGATAGATGAATAACAAGCCATGGCTTTGGATGGATGTATGTATGTATGAAGTAAATGTGATCGCAACAAGTCTGAAAAGATAATGGAGCCATAGCCCTTACGAGTGGCGTCTGTTTGCCAGGTTTTCACCATCGCACTTACCCAAGGTGCCACCGGAGTGGTTGTTCACCGTTTGGATGCATGATTTTTCTTTACTTTTTTTTGTTTTGAATGGTTTTGTATTTTCTTTAGGACATTTTCTGAATGTTTTTGCTTTTTTCTGATATGTAGGGGAGCCTGATGCTCTGTATACCTTAGGTATAAAACCGTTTGAGGTGCATGCTATTGATTGGATCTGCGAGGGGTTCTCCGTCTGATGTAGCCAACTGATATGCCCCGGACCCGAATACAGCAGTGACAACATATGGGCCCAACCAGTTTGATTCAAACTTGCCTTGATGTTCTCTATTTGGTTGGTTGCGAGGATTTTCTCGAAGAACAAGATCATCTACCTCAAATGTACGAGATCTAACTCGGTGATTGTAACTTCTACTCATGCGCTACTGATAGGCTTTGAGGTGATTGTATGCAGCTTGTCGCTTCTCATCTAGTAACTCTAAGTCTTGAAGACGGGATACTCTGTATGCTTCATCATCGATGAGATTGTGCAATGAAACTCGTAAGGATGGTATCTCAACCTCAATAGGTAAGATAGCTTCAACACCATAGACCAATGAATAAGGAGTTGCACCTGTAGGGGTCCGAATGCTAGTTCGATATGCCCATAGCGCTGGATTCAATTGAACATGCCAATCACGACCGGCATCATTGACTATCTTCTTTAGGATTCTCAATATGTTTTTATTGGATGCTTCGGCCTGACCATTGCCTTGTGGGTAATAGGGAGTGGAAAAGCGGTGTTGGATATGAAATTTCTCACAAAGCTCACGAACATCCTGATTTTTGAAAGGAAGACCGTTATCTGTGACAATGGACATGGGCACACCATACCGGCAGATGATGTAATTGAGGATGAATGAGGCGATCTGCTTGCCGATGACTTGGGTAAGTGGAACAGCTTCGATCCACTTGGTGAAATATTCGGTGGCGGTAATAATGAACTTATGGCCATTGGATGAAGATGGATGAATCTTACCCACAAGGTCAAGGCCCCATTGACAAAAAGGCCATGGTGTTGTGATTGGTTGCAGTTCTTGAGCTGGTGCATGTATTAGGTCGCCATGAACTTGACATTTTTTGCACTTCCTGACAAAGTAGTAGGAATCCTTTTCCATAGATGGCCAATAGTATCCAGCTCGCATGATCTTCTTGGCTAGTGATGGACCACTTGAGTGAGTCCCGCAAATTCCTTCATGTACCTCTTCCAAAGCCTTTGTTATCTCACCTTGTTCTAGACATCGAAGGAGAGTACCATCAAGACCGCGTCGGTATAGGGTTTCGGCAATAATGGTATATCGAGTAGTTTGGCAAATGAAGGTTTTACGTTGGTTATTTGATTGGTTGGGAGGAAGGGTGTGATCGTGGAGATAGGTGTAGAACTCACCGTACCATGGGGATTCAGAACCGACAAGGTGACATATCATGTCGGATTCAGGGATATCATAAGCGGGAATCCAAAGCTGTTCTACCAAGAACTCGTAGCGTGTTGAATTCTGTGGAAGATCTAAGAGAGATGCGATGGTAGCCATGGCGTCAGTAGCTCGATTCTGATCTCTTAGTATCTGCTCAAAAGTGATAGTAGTAAATGATGTCTTTAGAGTGTCCACCATTTGCTTATATGGCATGAGTTTATCATCCTTGGTCTGATATTCATCGGTTGCTTGTCGAATGACTAGTTGGGAATCGCCATATACTTGCAGTTCTTGTAATTTCCATTGTATGGCTAGCCTGAGTCCTGTGATCAAGGCCTCATACTCTGCTATGTTGTTGGTGCATGGAAATGTGAGCCTGTAAGACTTCGGGATGCTATCACCCTGAGGTGTGATAAATAGAATGCCTGCCCCCGAGCCGTGCCTAGTGTATGAACCATCAAAATATAGTTTCCATGGTTGTGCTGTTGTGATCATGAATATCTCTTCATCTGGAAAATTGGAAATGAGAGGATGATCGCCTATGAGTGGTGCATCGGCCAACTGATCTGCAATAACTTGACCTTTGATAGCTTTATGGTCCACGTACTCGATGTCAAATTCACTTAGAATCATCACCCATTTGGCCAAGCGACCTGTCAATGCTGCTTTGCTGAGTAAATACTTGAGTGGATCAATCTTTGCAATGAGTGTACCTTGTGTGTTAATAGATAGTGCCGCAATTTAGTGGCTGCCAGGATTACTGCTAGGCAAGCTCACTCAATAGGTGTGTAATTGAGTTCATAGCCAACTAGTGTACGAGAGATGTAGTATACAGCACACTCTTTTCCTTCTGCATTATGTTGTGCCAGTAATACACCTAATGCTGTACTTGTCGCTCAGATATAAAGTAACAACGGTCTACTTGGATCTGGTGGCATCAACAATGGTGGATTCATGAGATAGTCTTTAAGCGCCTGAAATGCTTGCTGGCATCAGGCAACCCACTGAAAGCGGATGTTCTTGTGTAGCAGGTGTGTGAATGGGTGACACTTATCAACCAATTGTGCAATGAATCTTCGGATGGATTGAAGCCGTCCTTGTAGTGTCCTTAGCTGACTGATATTCCTTGGAGGTGGCATGTCCATGATTGCCTTAACCTTTGCTGGATCGACCTCAATACCTTTGCTTGAGACAATGTATCCTAGAAGCTTCCCGGAGGTCACTCCGAAGACACATTTCTTTGGGTTGAGTCGAACATGGTATTGTTCCAGTCTATCAAAGATTTTATCTAAGATGTGAAGATGTCCTTCTCTAGTAAGTGATTTTGCTAGTAAATCATCCACATAATCTTCCATCATAGTATGCATCATGTCATGGAAGATGGTGGTCATTGCTCTTTGATAGGTCGCTCCTGCATTCTTTAGACCAAAAGGCATTACATTCCAGCAGTATGTGCCCCATGGACATGTGAAGGCTGTCTTATGTTGGTCCTCTGGTACGATCTTTATTTGATTGTATCCTGAAAAGCCATCCATGAGTGAAAGCATGGCATGTCCTGCTGTCAAATCTACTATGATGTCGATATTTGGTAGAGGGAAGTCATCCTTAAGACATGCCTTATTCAGATCTCTGAAGTCTGTACAAATGCGGATGCCCCCTTTTGGTTTGCCAACTGGTACAATGTTGGAGATCCATTCTGCATAATTAATTGGTCTAATGAAACCAACATCTAGGAGTTTCTTGAGTTCTGTTTTGACTAGCATGGCAATTTGAGGATGCATCTTACGAAGCTTCTGCTTGATAGGTTTGGCTCCTTTTGCTACTGTGAGATGATGCATGACTAAATCAGGATCAAGCCCAGGCATGTCTGCATATGACCATGCAAAGTTGATCTGACGCTGTTGGAAGAACTCTATAAATTGAGGCTGTTCCTCTGGAGTGAGAAGAGATGCCAGATGTATGATATGAGGGTTTTCAGGAGTCCCCACATTGTATTCTTTAGTCTCCTCAATGAGAATCGTCGATCGTTCCTGTTGTGTACTAGCAGGGAGAATGTCAAACCCTTCATCCTCAAGTGCCTCAGAGAGGTTTTCACCGTTGGATACGCTCTTTCTTTTTACTTTTGTTGGATCAAACAGTGCCACAGTGTGGTTTTCACTGGAAGATCCATGTTTTAATGTTATATTTTTGCAGCTGAAGGGTTTGGCATCCGCCCCGAAGTATGCTGCGCTATTAAGTTCAATGGCGAATCCAGCTTTGTGATCCCCGCTTGGTAGATTATCCCTTAATTCCAAAAAGTCAATGATAGCCTCATCGTTTTGGAAGAGGTCAAGACATGGGGGATTTGGTTGGTTCCATTCGATGAGTTCAGGGTGGATAATGGGCATTACTTCATCGATTAGGTTAAGTGCGGGAGATGTATCAGTGAGGGTTAAGACAGTGTGGTGAAGGTCGTTGATGGTACTCTCCCTGTCAGAATTCGGCGTAGGATGAGACGTAGGGTCTGTGGAAGATGTTTCCAGCTCAGGTACCCAAGTGGTCTTTATCTGTGCTTCTCCGTAAACAGGAATGTCTTTACGTGGCGGAGGTGGTGACTGTCTTCCTCATCTAAAGTGTTAAGCTGTCCAGAATCAAATTCCCACTCATGTGAGTCAGTCTCTGAATCACTTTCCAGCATCCGATTGCTATACCATACTGGGATGTCTTTGGAGTTGAACACGGCAGGTGTGATTGGTTTATGTATCTTTGTGGTGATCGGTGCTGCAGGAACCGTGATGGGGTTTAAAGGATTTGTTACTGGAAGTATTGGTAATGGTGACTCAGTGGCTTCTGCTGGAATTACTGGCGCCATAGATGTTGCAGCGGGTTCTGATACAGTTGCTGCTGCTATTGGGGTTATTGATGGGATTACTGGTTCGTTTGGTGGGATGATTGGCATTGTAGATGGTTGTGGTGGGTTTGTGAGCCTCGATGGGGCAGTGGGGATAGTGTTTGATGGTGCTTTGATTATGAAAGGTGTCCTCTTTGCAGTAGGTGGGCAAAATGGTTTGCTAGGTTTTCCTTTGAATCTGAGTTTAGGAAGGATCTCTTTTTCAAAACCTAGGCCTGTATTACCTTTGGGCTTGAATTCTGGTAGCAGCGGTTCATGTCGTCCTTGTTTGCAGGATCCCAAAGCACTCTGACCATCATATCCCATTCTTTGCATAATGAGAAGGCCTTTGACATACTGATCCGTAGGAAGTGTAACTCGCGGTTTGTCAGTGGTGATGGGATCTTTATAGATCCATTCCGCTAGGTCCTCATCTTGTGTCTCTTCCTCTTGACTCTTTCCAAGGATGAAAGGCGTCAAGGCACATGCAGGCGTGATTAGTGGTTGCTGGAGTAACTGTTGTGGTTTACCATGTGTTCTAGGAGAAGTGGGCATTTGTCCCACACAAAAGAGTTGACTCAAGTTGTATTCTCCAGGACCTTCCTCTGCAACTTTCATCTTAAGCTTTTCTTGTTTGGGTATAGGGGTGTTCAAACTGGCAAGAGAGGTGGGACTTACATATGATGTAGAGGAAATGGCTTCCCTATTATTAGGAACAGTAATTTCTGGTTGATGGCTGATATTATGGCAAAATGCAAAGGGATTTGCATCACCCAGGATTGTGATCTCTGCACCATTATGTGGGAACTTGATACATTGATGGTAGGTAGATGGAACGGCTTGCATGGCATGTATCCAAGGTCTTCCTAATAATAGATTATATGGTAGAGGAAGGTCCAGAACCTAACAAATTATGTGTTTTACCACAGGGCCCACTCGGATTGGTAGCACCACCACTCCTTTGGATGAACGCTCTGCATCATCATAGGCCTTGATGGTGATCTTCTTGCGAGGATCCATTGATTCTATTGCATATCCCAATGCTGTGACCAACTGTAGTGTACAAATGTTTAGGCCTGCTCCATTATCTATCAAGACTCGCTTGATCCTGTGTTGTTTGATAAAGCCTTCAATGTGTAGTGAAGCGTTATGAGGTTGTTGGAAGGAAGAGTTGTCACTTTCAGAAAAAGTGAGACAAGGTGATGACTTTAGATTTCCAACCATGGCTTGAAATTGGTCTGTGTTCAGGTTTGCAGGGACTGACGCCTCTTGGAGTGCTTGATCCAAGATTGTTTTATGAGATGGCGATAGGCGCAATAGTTCTAAAATGGATATGAGCGCAGGCATTTTATCTAATTGTTCCACAAGATTATATTGCTTTGGGACGGAGGTGGTGCCCTGTGGAGCTGCCTTGATGGTGACCTTGCCACGACGTGTAACAACATTGCAATTTGAGGTGGGATTTTTGAAGGTTATAGTTGCAATTTGTTCACTGGCATCATACAGGTGATTTACAGTGTAGTTATACGCAACCTGCGTATAATCAGTGGTATCAGTGCCTCGTCGGGAAGTGGAAGGACCCCTTTGATCTTGTGATGGAAGTGGATCCTTGAACATGAGATGATCATTATTGGTCGTTTTTGGGTCATGTCCTTCAATTTCAATTTCTCCTCGATCAATAAGATCCTGAATGAGATCCTTCAATCGGTGACAATTACTTGTCTTGTGTCCTCGTCCTTGATGGAACTCACAGTGTTCAGTATCTCTCCACCATGCTGGTTTGACCTGAGGCTCATAGTTGGATAGTTTAGGTAGAGTGACCAAATTCTGAGAAAGGAGTTGTCGCAACACTGTTTCAATGGGTTCCCCTAAGGGAGTGTATGTGCGTTTTTGTTTTTGTGGACGAGGTCTTGGTTCATCATGAGATGTGATGCGACCTTGATTAGGAGGAACATTTGTGTTATTCTGAGGTGGAGGATTTTGTCCTGCAAACCGAACCACAGGTTGTGCATTTTGGATAGTTCGAGCATCCACAACCCCATCGTTGACGATATTTTTATTCTTGTTCCAGAAGTTTGGTTTATCACTATTGAAGCGCGGGCGAGGACCATCTTTTGGTTCATTAAATATTTTGATGAGTCCTTTCTTGATAAGTGCCCTTTCACATTTTATACCCTTGGTGATCATATCGTTAAAGGAGTCTGTGTCTTTGACATCCAGGTGAAATTCCATTTCTTCGTTTAAGTTGGAAATGAAAATTTCCACTAGTTCTTGTTCAGGTAACTGAAGAGAACATCTGCTAGACATTTGGCACCATCGTTGCAGGAATACTGAGAATAATTCACCTGGTTTTTGTTTGGTGTTGCATAGATCAGCCATGGTGATGTCGCGTTCAATGTTATGAGAGTAATGAGATAGGAACTTCTGGATGAGTTCCTCAAATGTTCTAATGCCGCCTGGTAGTCGGGAAAACCATTTGGATAAATATTTAAATAAATATTAATTTATTTAAATGAGAAAAAGAAGATAAAGCATTTAAAATGCTTGAAGACTTTGAGGGAAACCATTAAAGGCTTGAAGACTTTAAGGAAAACCATTAAAGTCTTTAAGAAGACTATAGAAGGAAGCCATCAAGTTTGAAGACTTTAAAGCCATCAATTTTGAATACTTTAAGGGAAACCATTAAAGGTTTCAAGTGGGTGAGGATAAATAGGATTTTAAATAAATAATTTATTTAAAATAGTTGTGCAACTTGCTTTTGTAGGAAAATACAAGTGGGTGGAGGATAAAGGTGATTTAAATAAATTATTTATTTAAAATAATTGTGCAACTTGCTTTTGTAGGAAAATACAAGTGGGTAGAGGATAAAGGTGATTTAAATAAATGTTAATTTATTTAAATGTGAGAGGTGGGATTTTGGGGGATTTAAATAAATATTAATTTATTTAAATGTGAGAGAATATTTTAATTAAATAAATATGATTTATTTATTTAATTAATGGTCTGAATTTGGTTAAGTGAATTAAATCAAATAAATTGAATAATTTATTTAATTAATAGGAGAAGAGGGTTAAGATGAATTAATTAAATATATTAATTTAATTAATTATTAATTGATGGTTAAATAATCAAATAAATACTAAGTATTCATTTAATTAAGTGGACAGATTTATGTGACTACAATAAGAAAAATGCTTAAACAATGAAAATGGAGAGATAGAAAATAGATTGAAATTGTTGAAATTATTTAAAATCAACCATCTACTATTAAAGATTTTATCATAACATTATTTGATGACTAGATATTTAATTTAGAATTTTTATTCTCTTTTTATTTTTAATTATTATTTTAATTCATTCCCTACCAAATATAAATGCTTTATAGCTATTTTTCTATAACTTCTTCCTTGTATTCTGCACAAAGTTCTCTAAGTACTTTATATATTTTAAGTGTAGACTAAAACAATGACAATAATATAATTTCATTACATGCCAATACTATTATATACTACATGAATATAGTTGTTGGATTGACTGTTCATTTTTTGTCAACCTAATATTTTCAATAATAGAACACAATCTTAAGATGAAACATGTTTGACCCATTTATACTTATTTCGTTATGTAGTATTTTTGGTATATACAAGCATTGTTATAATAACAACGGCTTCAGGTATAATTATATCTTTTATTTAATTGTTAATTTTATCTTTTTATATCATATTTACACTTAAAACCCATCTCAACTATAAAGATCAATTTAATGTTTTCTCCTCGCCTTAATTAATGACTAAATTTTAATAGAAATTAAATTTCTATTATATTAAATAATGTTGGAAAAAGTTTATGATTTGAAATATAATAAAAATTGTACCAAATTGATAATAAAAGTGAGTTCAAATATTTTTTAAACACCCACAAATAAAATTAACAATATTTATTTTATGAAAAAAAATTATAACTTAATTTAAGAATCAAAAATAAATTTTAATCAATAAACATATGAAAATTATATATATATTTTTAATAAAAGTGGATTATTCCACTAAACTTTTTAATATTTTTTATTTTTTACAGGATTCAAAGAGCATACAAAAACCACATACAAAATGTGGTCACAACACATATAATATCAGTTTTGCATAGAGCCCATGTGACAATTTGCCAAAAAAACCCATCAGATAATTTTCAAATGTAGACTTTTAACAGAAATGTAATTTAAATTATTACTAATTATTTAATCATTAAAACATATAATGTATAAATAAATTGATACTGATAAACATTCTTAAACATTATTATTTATTTTTATATATAATAAATCATATCTTAGAGACAAGTAAACACGTGACATTATACTTGCAAGTTGCAACAATCCAAGAAATACAAATTGATAAAATTCCAAAAGGACACGGAGATAAAATCCAACAAAGTAGAAGACAAAGATCAGAGTGTAAAAGAATCATAATGCCAGCTCAATTCAACGTAAAGTTCAACAAAATAAAAGACAAAAAATACAGTGAAACAGCCAGTACAATAGAAACATATCTTTTAACTCATCCTCTCAAAAATTAAAGATGATGAGTGATGTCTAGAAGGTTGTGGCATAAATTCAAAGCTCTAACAAGTCAATCAAATCGTAATATAATTTAATAAGACAGCAAGTGCATAAAATCAAAGTTTACATCCAAAAGATTAGTTTGCCAGCCTGTGAATTCCAGAAAAAAACACATGTACAAGAAGATTTATCTTCCTGTGTAGGGAAAGATGTTAAAAAATGTTATGTTTTCTGTCATTGTCTGTTAAAGGCAGCAAACTTTTTAGAAGTTTGCTTGTGAAAGTGAAAGGTCATACTGATAGATATATGTAATGTGGTCTTTGTAAACACAAGTACAGGAGAGGAAAGGAACAGTGAGATTCAAGTGTATTTGTCCTCTCTTTCTCACATTTCACATCAATAGAATATAAACAGAGCAGGAATTGGGAAAAAACTATATTTCTGATATAAAGTACATAAGATAGATTCTTGAAATTTTAGGTCTCATAGTTTATTCATTTTATCTTTGTTTTTGATAAATAAAGCAGTGTTAATTAGGGCGCTGATCCTTTACAAAGCCAATAAGCTATTGGAATTAAACAGACTAAGTAGGGGTGTAAACCCCAAACAAACAAAGTTAGACAGTCCAAACAAACCCACCTGTCAAACCATCAACAACCCAACCCAACTCAAGAGAGGGGAGAATCCACAACTTGAAGGGGGGTAGATTTTCCCTTCCACCTGCGACAAACAACCGTCCATGCAAAAATATCATTAGGAATATTCAAAGATAAATCAGGCGGGGGAGACCCCACAGAGTCACTGCTAGACTGCTGCAGCAGAACACCAGCAGACTGTTGCTGCAGAACAACAACAGATTGCTGCTGAAGAAGAACCGAATTGCCAGGAGAAGAGCAAAGCTGAGGATCAGGAGCAACAGATGTAGGAGCCAAGGGGACGAAAGAGTCTACAACAGTTGTAACCATTTTATCTTTGTTATGGTAGAGCATATTATTATTAAGTTCCTATTTTGGATGTAAAAAACGAACTTTTCTAACCTATTATTTGACTCCACATTATTATTGAGTTTTTGTTTTGGATGTAAGAAATGAACTTTTCTCACTTAAATATGTATATGTATATCTATAGATGCTAATAGAAATTTAGTAAGTGATAGTAGTGGGTTAAAGTATTTTAATATGTAAAATAAATGGATGGAAAGGAAATAAGAAAATAAATATATTTAGTTTGTTGATTAAAGAATGTCGGTATATTTTTTTGGATGTTTAGTGTCATGGTAGAAACACTTTGTTGGTAGTGCGACCATCAAGGTTCAAATCCTTGCTAGGGGGTTGTTGAGCTCGTGGATTTGAACAAGTGAAATGTGGAGAATGATGGTCCCACAAAAGTGGCCTCATGGGAAGAGATCTTTTGTAAGTGGTCGCTCTTGGCTCAGACTAGGCAAAAAACCCTAGTTTCTCAAACAAAAAATAAATAGTGTAGGTCTATGATAAATATTTTAGAAATCTAATTTATTTTTATCCTGAAAATGTGATCTTTCTATTAGTAGAATGCATTGATAGTTGCATTGAATTTGTGTTTTGTTTGTGATGAAATCCATAGCCTAGGTTAAGTTTGTGATCACAATTTCATTCTTTCTATCTGGATTTGACAATGCATAAATTGTATCTTTTCTTTGTTGTTCTCTTGGTTGACCTTTATTTGCCTTGACAAAAGAGATATAAGGGGCTATGCTATTAAGGTGAGCATGGATTTCTTCTAATTTTTCCAAGCCATATGACCAACAAACATTAATATCATCTACATAGTGTTTACACCACTTTGGCTTAAGGGGGGAGGAGAAGAGCGTAGAGTATTCAAATTGCTCCATGGAGAGGTTAGCTATAAATGGAGAAATAAGGGAACCCATACCTACCCCATCCATGCTTGTTCATAGATAAATCCTTGGAAAGAAAAAATTGTGGATCTAAAGCATAATTTAACCAAGGAGACTACTTCATTGTTAGTCTTGTACCTAAAAATATCAATGGAGTCAAGGATGGGAACTTTGGTTAAAACAAACCACATCAAAGATCACTAAGATGTCACTATTTTATAATTTTTTATCCTTGTCAAAATCAACAAAGTGGGCAAAGTCCTTGATGAAGTAATATGTATTTCCCATAGTTAGAGGGAAGATAGATTTGCTAGGAATACTACTAACTTGTAAGTGGGTGAGCCCATGGTGTCTAATATATGTTTAAGATGGATGTTAACCTTGTGAATTTTAGGGAGCCCATAAATTAAAAGAATTCCATGCTCACCTTAATAGTATAGTTCCTTGAATATCTTTCACTAAAGAAATTGAGCCTTGTAACTAGCTCCTCTTCCTTGAGATTTTGCTAATAAAAAAAAGAGATGAAACCTTATATCATTGTGTCTACCGCATGACCTCTACCTCCACTCTTCTTCCCACCACCACCCTACCAAAAAAATAAGCATTCTCAAAACCTTGACCATGAGAGACCTTATGTTTTTTATGCAAAAAACTTAACCCATGAGCAAGTGTATCTTCACAAAGTCTTGTTGCTGAATGGTTAAAGAAGAAAGTGAATTTCAAGAGATTTCAACCAAGATAGATTGAATTTATTTTGCAAACCCATGTCTAACTAACTCTCTATCTTACCCATAGCTTCTTTCCCCTACATTAAAGGCATATCCCACAAAATTTCAAAAATCCTTCTTAAACAGGGTCTTCGATGTGCCTTTAAGCCTTTTGTAACTCTAAGAAACCACACCCCATCTTTTAAAGACTCTAGAGACCTCTATCTTGACTCTAGTGTCTACAAAGCAGTTTGTTCTTATGGCATCCCATACATAGGTGAAACTAGTTTCTCTTTTAGCATTATAATCAAAGAGCACAATGAAAGCATCAAACATGAGCATGTCCTCAAATCGGACCTAGTCGACCGCTTATCTTCCACCAAGCACCACATCTATTTAGTAAACTTGAAAATCCTTTCCAAAGAAGACAACTTCTTGAAAAGAAAGCTCAAGGAGGCCATAAAAATCAACAATCACCTTTTTAAAACGTTATATTTATATGTCATTTATCGTGAAATGTTTTTATTAATATAAGTAGCAAAACAAGGGTGTCGACCATGTATACAAATAGCTCGTAGTCAGCATAAAAGAAAGGTAAAAAAATAAGGGTATTGACCCTATACAAGCTTAGGTCAAGAAAGCCAAAAAAGTGAAGATCAAAGGCCTACCCAACCAACAACAACACAATTGTTTTTGAGCAGCATCTCGAGAAGTCATCATTGTCTTTGAGCTATGATCTGCATTGGTCCTCATTGGTAGATTGTCATCTTCATCATTGTGGCATAGAAGACTTGATTTGACTATGGTACCTTTTCGAATTGACATGGAGACACTTAAGCAGATTTTAAAGGCACCATGTTTAGGTAGCTTGAATATTTAGGTGCTTAGGAGACACTTAAGCAAAGTTAGTGTATAATCATGTTTAGGTGCTTAGGTATCTTGTCTATGTGGCAAGTTAGGTAGGGCGGTGGGTTGGATATTTTCCTTTACATACCTCCACTCCTCTCCTATGTACTCACTCATTCTCTTATGTGATCATCTTCATTTGTTTGCAATTTTATCTCACTGTTGTTTCTATTTGCCTAGTGTTCCTTGCTGAATTTCACACTATGTACATGAAACTTTTTTAGTTCCTATTGATAGAGTGGTTCAACTTCTCAAAAATGCCCACTTGTCAACTTAACAAGTCTTCATAAGCATGAATAACAAATTGAATGTAAGTTGAAGAATTAGAAATGTTTCACATAGACTAGAAATGGTCAAAAACTAATTAGTGGTAAAACAATGAGAAATCATCTTGAGATGTTTGAAGTACTAATCTACAAAACAAGTATAAAAATGATCTCAAAACCTAGTGGTCTTGATTCATTGATAAAAGTGAAGCAAATTAAGCAAATTAGAGTGGTTTCACTTAGTAATTTTCTAAGATTTGAGCATGCCTAGGTAAATAGGACTAATAATTGTTTAGCAATTTCATTTTAATTTTTTTTTGGATTCATAATAGTTATGGTAGGTTGTTTAGGAGTTTGTCTTTACTAATCTTAGCAGATCTTTCTAAATACTATGCATGCTCATTATTAGTCCTTGATAAATAAATTTTTAGATTATGTTAAGTAAAGCTCTAAAACTTCTCTTGTAGCTTGATAAATAAATTTTTAGATTAATTTGATATTGGTACTAAACTAACAAAATCTTCTAAAACTGACTTAAAAGCACAATTTCATGAATATATGAACCTTACAAAAATAAATCTTAAGAGGGATCTACCTCAATTGGAATCCTTTTGTGATTTCAAGCATAAATCAAAATTGAAATATTGATAAATAATACATCATAAAACAAATCTATGTAAATATTTTTTTTAATCAAACAACAAGGATTAAAACCTGCTTGATGATATAAGAAAGTTAATGGGGTGAGAGAATGGTTTTGAAAATAAGATGTTGGTTAAATCTAAAAGAAAGTCATGGTATGATATGTGCTCATGCCTAAATTCACATTGAAACTTAGTGCATGGTAGAATTCTAAATTACCTCTCTTAAGAATGCATTTCAATTGACCAACTTGTTAAACTTGGTAGCTTGTTCCTCCATAAATAAAACAAGAAGGATGATCTACAAACTCAAAAAGTAGAGAGACTTTTTGTCTCCTGATGTCCATTTTCTTGTAAATGTCAACTAAATTTGTATTAGCTTAAGCAAGAAGTAACTGTGAAAGATTTATAGTTGTATGTTATTTTGTTAAAAAATATATAATGGGTAATTTTTCTTGTATATTAAAGACATTTGGCGGAGAACATGAAAATCCAAACCTAAATTTGTATTAGTTTATGCAAGAAAATAATTGTGAGCTCTACTAGAAGCTTTATAGTTGTATTTTTTTCTTTTTTTTGATAATAAGGTTGAAGAGTCACGAGTCTAGTCTTCTTTTTTCTTTTTCTTTTTTTTTTATATTTTAAAGACATTTGGTGGAGAACACATTAATATAGAGACATTTGGTGTAGATGCCTAATAAGAGACTTTTTGATGTAGAGTGTTTTTATGGAGATTCTTCTATTTTGAACCATGTGTTCTAATTGTTTAGCAATTTCATTTTAATTTTTTTTTTGGATTCATAAGAGTTTTGGTAGGCTATTTAGGATTTTGTCTTCACTAATTTTAGTAGATCTTTCTAAATATTCAAATTTTAGGGAAATAGTTGTTAGCTACATGTTATTTTTAGTGTAGAGTAAAAAAAGTAGTATTATTCAAGCTTTTGATATTAAAAGCACCATAATGAGGGTGTTGTTCCTATAACATCCACAACCCAAAGGTATTCAAAAACATCAACAAAACCATAGCCAAAAAATGAAAACAGTTATGTTCGCCGTAGTTTGTAAGCAGATAAAAACCACCAACTAGAAAGTAAAACCACAGTCTAGAAATAGATCATCTGCTAATAGTAAACAAGTTGTAACTACATAAAATGTTTAACAGAGGATCGAAGTTCCAAAGGACATAAACATAAAAAAACATAACCCATTATAACACTAATCATGACTAGGCTTCTTGACACCATGGCCTACTTGTAGCAGAACATTATTCCAATCCTCCATCGGGAACTTAAAGAGCTCCTTGTGGATGTCTCTCTCATTTGCCACATCTCCCATGACCTTATATTTCATTAAACAAAGAGATGTCGTCGAGTTGTGCATAACCCGAAGGCTGAACTTGGAGATGTTGCCCATCTTCTTCTCTAGGTCAAAGATTTTGTCCTTTAGCATATGCAGTTCCTCCCCCATGACCTTCAGCTCATTGTCATCCCTTAGACATCCCATACAACTTTCAACTATAGTAGTCTCCTTAGCATCCTCCTCCATAGCGACCTCCTCTATTTTGTCCTCCCCAATTGGGTTCCCCTATTCCCAACTGTTGTTCACTAACTTCTTCGGGTTCTCCAATTCTCTCCCACCACCAACCACATTCTCCTCTTCCTTTTTTCCCTCATACTCCTTCCCTCTTCCTCTTCATCTTCTGAGCCATAATCAACAAGCTCAAGTCTCTTTCCTTCCCTAGAAGTACAAGAGGCCAAGTTGTTTGACCTTCTTCTACCTTTGTTTTTGTTTTTTCTCTCCCTACCATCCTCCTCCTCCTTGCCAGACTCTTCTAGAATAGTAATTTTCTTGTGGTGGCTAGTATTTTTTCCTCTTTTCTCGTTTATCGAGGGATTTTTGTCCTTAGACGTGCCAATCTCTTTAATGACAATTGAGGAAAAGGGGGTTTCAGGGGAAGTGAAAAAGTGATGTATTTTTGGGTTGTAAATATCAATGCTTATGGATTAGATAAGTGGAAGTTACTGAGATTCTAAATTTTTTTGTATACTTTTTATTTCAAGTTGGTGACATTTCTTCTTCCCTATCTATTGTACTTATAATTCTATTTTGATTTATCAAGTTGTAGAGTATAGGTAGCAAAACACAACAATAAATGGAATTTCTACATTATTCAATTTACTTAAGGTAATAAGAGTTTACATAAATTTTGTATTAGGGCATCTGTATGTGCTAGGAATAAATAATTTGTGGGATAACCTTAGTTATTATTGAGAGTTATGGCTATTGCTATGAATGCAAAGGTGGAGTTATTTCAAAATGTGAAAAATAAAAAGATAATGAAAGTGAAAAAATAAATCAAGAAAGTTACAAAAAATAGAGTTTGAGTTAGAGGAACTATGGTGGATGTTGGAGTAGTATGAAATGGGAAAACAAAATGAAAAATCTGACAAAAATATTTAAGAGTTGAGAGAAGATGAAAGAAACTAGTGAGAATAAGTACTCATCTTGTGAGAAAGAGTAGCTTTTAGAGTGGAAAATCCATATATTTTAGGATCAACCAAAGGATAGAACTACTAGAATTGGGAAACACTAAATCTTTTGATTTGACATGATTACTAGTGGATGGAAGGCCCTTAAATGCACTCTAGAAAGAAATTAAGAGAGATTTGGATGAACAAGATAAAGGTGAAGAGGATGAGTTGGATGAATATGTTGACTTGTGTTACCTCAAAGAAGGATAAAAATATTGATGGTTAACATAGAAGAGGCGAAGTAATGTGAGATTGCAATGAAGAAGAATATAGTCTATCAATAGAGGGTGCCTAAGAAGTTGCTATAGAAAAAGTTCACATTAGATATTTAAGGAAATTATAGAGATGGAAATATTTGAGAGCCCTACATTTGATAGAATCATATTGACTATATATAACATAAAAAATAAGAAGAAAGAGTCATGTCTTAAAATTCTAATAATTGTATAAAAGAGGGGAAAAATGTTTTTCTTGTAGAATAAATGAGAATAATTGAGAAAATGTTTGTTTCTTATAGCTTATTATTTAGTATTGTTGCAACTATAAAAGAGTGTGCAAAAAAGGAGGGTAGTTCAAAAGAAAAGTTGTAGGTTGTGCGCAACTAATTGACGCTTTATTTACATCATGTAAAGCTAGGTAAGAAACACATCCTCATAAAAAGGCAATAGCAATAGAGATGTAAAAAATTCCCTTTCTAAAGGAAATAAAATAAAAAGGAAAACACGAATGGCCTTCAATGGAGGAGGACAAGCGTGGATGATTTTGATCCCCTAGGAAGTTAGGTAAATAAAAAAATGAACTAATTGGCATAAGATAATGATTATGGTCCTACAAGCTACTAGAAGTATAAGAAGAAATCATGTGAAGATTTGTATACATACCTAACATGGTAAAAAATAGTGAAAGAACAAATTGGTAGAAGAGAATGATTATGACCTAACAAGAAACTAGAAATAGAGAAATAAATTATCTGAAAATTTTACAAGTACAATCATCATTAGATAAGGCATAAGTGTAATAAAACACATAAAATAAGGCCACTAATAAGATTTACATATCCCATTAAACCTTTTACGTTATTGGATCCCTAAATCCATCACCTCCAAGTTATTGGTAAATTTAGTCCAACTTGGTATGGGGTAGCCCTCGACATCCATCACTTGCGTGGTTATGGTGAAATCCAACTAAACCCTATCATACAAAGGCATCCACCACCTTTGTGCTACTAGTGGCAACCAACTAAATTGTAAGATATGATAGATAGCTCCTAGCATCTATCACTTGCATGCTACTAGTGATAGCTAGCTAAACCATGCCACGATCATATCATGGATAGCTCTTGGAATTCTTTACCACTATTAGTGAAAGCTAGCTAATCCTTAAGATAAAATAGCACTTGGAATTATTTGTTTGTATAATACTAATGACAACCAACAACTTGCAACTATATTATACAAATTTTTGACATTTGGATTCATCTTATTTCCAAGTAATCATAGTCTAGATTTCTCTAAGATTCACAAATACTGTTCAAGTTGAGCTAAATATACGCCACATAAAGTGATCCACAAACCTATACATCAGGTCTTATAGGTCTTAAGGCCAAATTAATCACACACAAGCAACACAGTAATCCACATGAGTTAGACTCTATTCAAATTGTGCATATACATAAATATATACCAAATTATAAAGTAATACAACCCTTGAGTAACTATGTACGTATGTACACTACTTGATGAAAATTAGCTATTGCTATATTATGAATGGACCAATTTTAATAAATAGTCCTAGTTGAAAGAGAGATCAAAGATCTCATATGAGAGAAGAGAATAAACTCCCTCTAACCTTCAAGGGCGAACTATGAAGCCTTTGACTTCCCTTGAAGAGAAATGTAGGCAAGGTCATCACGAATTAACCCTTGAGGCATATGTCTAGGTCTAATGAGGATCCCAACCTCAAGAGATTACCACCCTTGAGTGCAAGTATACGTGGTGGTGTAGAGTTGTCACTTGTGTGGTGGTTGAACAAATTATGAAGTCGATACTTCTAAGATAGAACAAGAGGCTTGGTTGATTAAGTTGGTACATGTGAATATGTATGTATGTATGTATGTATTTTAAGTAGCAATCAACGACAATTGTTACAAATTATCGCCTTAGACACAATTAGAAGGAAAGATACAAAGGATCCAACATTAACATTAGAATAACAAGCTCATGGCCTCTATTTTGGGTCAAGCTTTAGTGGACAATATGAGACACTAGTAATTTGGTTTGTATGTTGGAAATGAAAACCCAAGGTTGTCCAAAATGTACATGAGCTCATTGGGAACCTTATTGCCAAAAGGTTGGGAGATACAAGTAATTCATAGGTAGTAACCCTAACAACAAATACTACATTGTTCATTAAAGCAACAATTGAGAAGTTATAAAAAGATTTTGACAAAGCTTAGCAAGAGAATTTGAAATTGTTGCATGAGTGACTTTGATCAAGCCTAATACAATGAACAAATCTAATAGGGTGACCTTGATCTCTTGATAGCCAAGAGGGAAATCTTGAATACCAAGGGAGACCAAGTTACTATATCAGACAATACTCTAAAACTTCTCTACTAGGGATGATTTGATATTGGTACTTTCTTTGAAACTACAAAAAATCCTATGAAATTGACCTACAACCACAAGTTCAGGAATATAAACCCTACAAAAATAAAGCTTAAGCGTGAGTCCGCCTGATTAGTTCCCTTGTTGGATTTCAAGCATGAATCCAAATTGAAATTTTGGTAAATAATAAGCCATAAAACTAATCTATCTAAATATTTTTTTGAATAAAATTGTATGCATTAAAACCTACTTGATGATGGCAAAGAGGTATATAGAGACTCAAAAAAGCTAGTGGGGTGGAGTAATGGTTTTGGAAATAAGGTGTTGGTTAAAACCAAAAGGGTTTTTGGGTGTCAAAAAGGGATAATATGAAAATGATAAAATACAATTTTGAAGTGCATCTAAAGGGTTTGGTATGGTAATGGTTCTTAACTACAAAAGGTGTAACAGAGAGGCTTGCACTCCCAGAGGATTGAAGCAAATACAATAAAATAGTAAAATGGATTCATGTGATGGATTAAATATAATGAAAAAGGATTGTGTGAAGATTTGTATATATATATTATTTTTATCAGTAAAGGGCATTAGCCAGTAGATTTATATATTAATATAAGAATGATATACATAGTATGGTAAATATTTTTAAGTTTGCAAATCTAAAACAAGATCAAAAAATAATTAAAAAATGCGCAGAAATAATATTGGGCAGAGCCAGAAACTCGAAAGTTCAAGAGTTGGATAAAACTACTAGATTTAACTAGACAAGCTATCAAAAAGAAACCATGAAAACTGAAAATGTTGCTAAAGAGATTATCCAGCTGAGGATGGGAAACTTGGAGCGAATGATGTATCATTTGCAGAGCAAATCAGTATGGTTGGAATGCGTCTGCCACAGTCAATTTGCTTCGGCTTAGGGAAGCATTTGATCACTTGGTCTAGTTCATCTCCACTATTTGTCCAGATGTCACAGAGCTCTTCTGCCCAATCCTTCATTCTCTCATCTGAAGCAAACTCTAAAAACCCATGAAAATTAAGGAAATTTGCAATCCAATCTTCTCTATCAATTTTGGTCTACTTGAAGAGGTCCCATAAGAAATTAGCATTCTTCTCAACAATGAAGATTTGTATATCTTAAGTACAAGACTTGGTTGATGGTGGGTTAAAAAAAATAAAAATGGAAACGACGAAATAATAAGGTACATGCTTAAACAATGAAAATGGGGAGATGAAAAATAGATTAAAATGAATGGTGAGTTATTGAAAGGGTGTATAAGAGAGGATGAAGATAATTTTAAAGAAAAATCAATAAATAATCTAAAACTCATAAATAAAAATGAGTCAACCTATTGAAATTCTTAGAAATCAACCACCTATTATTAAAGATTTAAATATAAGATTATGTAATGACCAAATATTTATTTTAGGCTTTTTATTCTCTTTATAATTCAAAATTTAATTTTAATACATTAACTATCAAATATAAATGCTTTGTAACTATCTATGTTTTACATGTTTTTCGTTGTATTCATGCACAAAGTTCTGGGTACTTTATATATTTTAATTGTAGAAGAAAGTAAATTTGTTAGATCATTTAAAACAATGACAATAATATAATTTCATTACACATGATTATAGTTGTTGGATTAAAAGTTCATAATTTGTCAATCAAATATTTGCAATAATAGAGCATAATCTAAAGATGAAACATGTTTGACCCATTTATATTTATTTCATATAAATAGTATTTTATATATATACCATCAGTGTATAATAATAATGACTCTAGATCTTATTAAACATAAATAAAAAATAATAATGACTCTAGATATAATTATCATTTAATTTTATTTTTAAATCATATCTTTTAATATCATATTTACACTTAAAACCCATCTCAACTCATCCTTCACAATAAAGATCAATTTAATGTTTTCTCATTGACTAAAATTTAATAAAAAAATTATTTCTATTATAATAAATAATGTTTAAAAAAGTTTTTTATCTGAATAATAATAAAAATTTGATAAATAGATCATAAAGACAAGTTAAAATATTTTTTATTTATATCTTCTTAAATATAATTTAATTTCACAATTAAAAACAAATTTTGGTCAATAAAAATATGACAATTATTTATCATTTGTTAAAAGAAATATAATTTAAATTACTATTAATTATTTAATCATTAAGACATATAATAAAATAAATAGATTGATACACATAAACATCCTTAAACATTATTATTAATTTCTTTAATATTAAATCTTATCTATCTTCAGAACTGTCTTACATGTTGACAATCAAATCACAATATAATTTAATAAATCTGCAAGTGTATTAAATCAAAGATTACCCAAAGGATAAGTTTTTCAGCCTGTGATATCAAGAAAAAAACACATATACAACAAGATTTATCTACCTGTGCAGGGAAAGATATGATTCACCGAAGCTAAAAAAAATGATATATTCTCTGGAGACTTTTTAAAAGTTTGGCTGTGAATGGTGATAGTGATAGAAATGTAATGTGGTGTATGTAAACAATGAGATTGTTTTGTACTTGTCTAAGTCTCCTTTTCACATTTCACATCAATAGGAATATAAACAGAGAAGGAATTGGAAAGAATCTTTACACCTGATTGAAGTACATAAGATAGATTCATGAAATTTTAGGCCTCATGTTTCATCCATCTTTTATCTTTGTTATGTTAGGGCACATTATTATTGAGTGTCTGTTTTGGATGTAAGAAATGAACTTTTCTCACTTATATGATTAATAGAAATTAAGTAAGTGATAGTAGTGGGTTAAAGTATTTTAATATTTAAAATAAATGGATGGAAAGGAAATAAGAAAATAAATATATAATTTAATTTGTTGATTAAAAAAATTAGGTATATGTCTTTGGACGTTTAGTGTCATGGTAGAAACATTTTGTTGGTACGGCAACCACCAAGGTCCAAATTCCTGCTAAGAGGACTAGGCTAAAAACTCGAATTTCTCAAACAAACAAAAAAAAGAAAAAGGTATGTGATAAAGATTTTAGAAATCTAATTTATCTTTATCTTGAAAATGTGATCTTTCCATTAGTAGAATGCACTGATAATTGCATTGAATCTGTGTTTTGATTGAGATGAAATTCATAGCCTAGGCTAAGTTTGTGATCACAATTTCATTCTTTCTATATAGATTTGGCAATGCATAAATTGTATCTTTTCTTTGTTGTTATCTTGGTTGACATTTATTTGCTTTGACAAAAGAGATACAAGATCTATGTTGTTAAGGTGAGCATGGATTTCTTCTAATTTTTCCATCCCATGTGGCCTTGACAAACATTGATATCATCTACATAGTGTTTCCACCACTTTGGCTTAAGGGAGGAGGAAAATAGGATAGAATCTTCAAACTGCTCCATGGAGAGGTTAGCTATAACAAGAGAAAGAAGGGTACCCATACCTAACCCATCCACTTGTTCATAGATAAATCCTTGAAAAGAAAAATTGTGGATCTAAAGCATAATTTAACCAAGGAGACCACTTCATTGTCAGTCTTGTACCTAAAAGTCTCAATAGAGTTAGGGATGTGAACTTTGGTAAAAGAGACAACATCAAAGCTCACTAGGAGGTCACTGTTTTCTGATTTTTTATCCTTGACAAAATCAACAAAGTGGGCAAAGTTCTTGATGAAGGAATATGATTTTCCCATAGTTAGAGGGAAGATAGTGTTGCTAGGAATATTCCTAACTTGTAAGTGGGGGAGCCCATGGTGTCTAATATGGGTCTAAGAGGGATGTTAGCCTTGTGAATTTTAGGCACCCCATAAATTAGAAGAATTTCATTCTCACCTTAATAGCATAACTCCTTGAATATCTTTCACTAAATAAATTGAGTCTTCTAATTAGCTCATTGTGTCTACTGTAATTTCATCCACACTGACCTCTACCTCCACTCTTTTTCCCACCACTGCCCTACCAAAAAATTAAACATTCTCAAAACCTTGACCATGAGAGACTATTTTTTATGCAAAAAACTTGGTGAATCTTCACAAAGTCTTTTGCAAATGGATAAAGAAGCAAGTGAATTTCAAGAGATTTCAACCAAGCCAAATTGAATTTCTTCTACAAACCAATGTCTAACGAACCCTCTATCTTACCCATAGCTTCCCTCCCCTATACTGAAGGCATATTCCACAAAATTTCAAAAATCCTTCTTAAAAAGGGCCTTTGATGTGTCTTTAAGCCTTTTGCAACTCTAAGAAGCCACACCCCATCTTTTAAAGACTCTAGAGACCTCTATTTTGACTCTAGTGTCTATAAAGTAGTTTGTTCTTATGGTATCCCATAAATAGGTGAAATTGGTTGCTCTTTTAGCACTATCATCAAAGAGCACAATGCAAACATCAAACATGAGCATGTCCTCAAATCAGACCTAGTCGACCACTTCTCCTCTACCAAGCACCACATCTATTTAGAAAAAAATGGAAATTTTGTCCAAATAAGACAACTTCTTCAAAAGAAAACTCAAGGAGGCCATAAAAATCAACACTCACCCTTTTAACGTTATATGTATATGTCATTTATCGTGAAATGTTATTCAATATATATTTTATTGTTTTATGTCACTTGGATTAACATGTGTCAAATCTAAATATGACACATGTATACATGCATACATGCATATATACCAGAGTTCCCAAACTCATCGTGAGTCAGGCGAGTTTGCCGAGTTGACGAGTCGAGCCAAGTTTGGCGAGTTTTCACAACTCATGACTCAGGCTTGATGAGTTTTTCTCATAACTCAGGTGAGTTAGGGTAAAACTCGCCGAGTCCGAGCTCCAAGACCCGCGTCATGGCATGTTAGACATGGCAGACAAAGAGGCTAAGGTTGTGGCTATGGCAGAGGAGGAGGATAGAGCACAATCCGACATAGGCACAACTGATGTTGATCATTGTGGCACCTTGCAGGTGGAGACTATGGCTACTCAGTCATCCAAGACTTGTCTTAGGTGCCTTTGTAGGAGGCAGACAAACTACTCTGAGGCTGAGGATGAGCTAGAGCTTCTATTTGATGATTTTATAGTGTCTTTAAGCTTTATTCAATAATGGGTGCATGAAACAAGTTTTAAATCGTTAAAAAACTCTAAATTTCAAGGGTTTTTTTAATTTTACCGAGTCATTGTCGAGTCATAGCCGAGTCACGGGTCGAGTCGGCCTTGCCGAGTCCGAGCTGAGTCCGAGTTTGGGAACTTTGATATATACATACATGTATATGTAGGAATACATATGTCATGTTTATATATTCAGATTTGCATCTTTGTGTTTTTTCTTCTCTTTTAATTTGAATATATGTTTCTATATATCATATTTCTAAATTTAGTTTTGTATTTTTCCTCATTTTCTTCATTGTTCATTTTTTCTTTTTTCTTTTTCATTATTTATTTATATATTTGAATCATATATTATTCATATCTCATTCTTAGTTTAGCTTATTCAAATTTGTTCTTTTTATTCATAATTAATTAATTTTATAAATTTATCTTATTCTTGATCAATGTATCACTAATATAAATTAAATTATTTATTTTCTCTTTCTTTCTTTTTGTCTTTACTTATATATTTCTCATTACTTCTTTTTTATATAATCCTATCTATATGCAAACCAATCCTTATGTATATGTATGTGTGTGTGTGTGTGTGTGTGTGTGTGTGTGTGTGTGTGTGTGTGTGTGTGTGTGTGTGTATCTTCCTCTCTCCTCTCCTCCTCTCCCTCTCTTTTTACCTTGTCTTGGTTTTCAATTCAATTATTCTTCTCCTCTATCTCTCTAAGATCCTGATCCAAAACATTAACACTAAACAAATCTCACACAGTTGAATCCAAAAACCACTTGTAACTATTATTACGAAATATGAAAATTTAATGTCTTTGATCAATAAATTATAGTTCAAATGAAGATAAATTAAGACAAAAATCATGATGTCAAATAAAATTATGATAATTGGTTTTCATAATAAAGAAACACTTGATATTCCACTTATATGTGATAATAAATAAGTAAAAATTAACAATTTATCCATGTTAATCAATTGCAATCATGCCATACTAGAAAGTGATTAAAAGATTCTCCCTATAATTCATATAATTATAGTATATCTCATTATTTAAAGTACAATAATGTGAAAAAAAAGATAAACCTACAACTCAAACATCTTGAAGAGCACCATCAAATATAGTATCATTAACTCAATAATAATACCATAAAAATATAAAATGATGAAAACCAAAATCACCATTTGACAAATGAAATTTAAGTTAATAATTCTTATTACACAATTATATTTGTCTACTAAATTATTTACATATTAAACTATTTTACAAAGGGTACAAACTGAAATAATACTAGGTATAAAATGATCAACTAGTGATATTCAAATACACAGAATATCTTTCATCCTTGAAAGCCAAGAGAGGTGAAAGAAGGTAATTCCTGTTTGAACCAGTAGCAATGAAACTCATGGGATGATATGTGCTCATGCCTGAATTCACATTGAAGCTTACTGCATGGTAGAATTCTGAACTACCTCTCTTAGGAATGCATTTCAATTGAACAGCTTGTTGAACTTGGTAGCTTGTTCCTCCATATAGAAAACAAGAAGGGTGATCTACAGACTCAAAAGATAGAGAATTTTTACTCTTATCCAATCCAAGATGTACTTTGAAAATGCTTGTGCTATCCTTATTTGAAAGGCTATCCTCAACTTTATGTGAAGCAGTCACATTATTGTTTATCCCTTGATGTGCAATAAACATTCCAGGCTGAGGAAAGGGCTCCAAATAAACAGTTTTCCCAACAAAATCCATGATTGAATTTGATATTCTCTCAGGATTAGCAGTATCTACTATTCTAAAAGTGCCATGAGCTGCTTCATCTGTCCCCAACATTGGAAAAGGGTTCATAATTATTTGTCTAAGAGCATTATTGTATGTAAATATAAGAGTGCTGTTTTGTGAGGCATGCATATTAGATATCTTCCTTTCTTGTCCCAAAGTGTATAACTGAGAAGCATAAGAAGTAGGGACTGCTACAATCCAATCAGATAATGAAGATGGATTTTCTAAGTTCAAGTCCCATTCTCCATGACTCATGGCAGCTAGCAAGTAAGGACCAAATAGAATTGCTTGAATAGATTCATATTCAGGACGATCATCTGCAAGAAAAATGTTAAGACTGATATTAATGTGTGCACTTTCTCTTCTAAATCATTGAAAGAGTTTCCAAATTATGAGATTTTCAGATTTGGATATCAATAGACAGACAAACCTTTGATTTTCTCTGTAATGAGGCTAACTGGTAAGGATAGAGATACTTTGTCTCCTGATGTCCATTTTCTTGTAATTGTCAAAACATTTCCTGTAATCCATGAAAACCCACAACTAAATTTGTATTAGTTCTCTACTAGAAGCTTTATATTTGTATGTTTTTTATTGAAAAAATAGGATGAAGAGTTTTTTTTGGGTATATAAATAAAGACATTTGGTGGAGAACATACATTTGTGTCATGTTTTAAAGATTAAATGAATAGATGTTCATGTGGAATAGATCCCTAATAAGAGATTTCTTGATGTAGAGTGCAATGATGGAGATTTTTCCACTTTTGTCAATTATGTTCTCTGATTGTTTAGGAAAATTTATTGTTTATTGTTTGTGGATTCATAACTGTTATGGTAGGTTATTGAGTTTGTTTTCATTAATTTTAGTAGTTGTTTTTAAATACTTCTTTTTTGGGAAACAATTTTGTTATCTAGAGTAAAAAATAGTAGCAGTACTTGTTGATGTGTCATTGAGTTGTAAATATCAATGCTTATAGGTCAGAGAAGAGGGATTTACTAAGATTTGTAAATGTGGTTTTTTTATTTCAAGTTGGAAGATTGTATTAATAATATTTTGTCTTTTTTATGACGTCTCTTTCTATATCTATCATGTTTAATTCTAAATCTATTTTGTATTATCAAGTTGTGGAATATAGGTAGCAAAACATAAGCATAAAAGGAAATTCTATATTATTCATAAAAATAAAAGTAATACGAGTTTACATGAATTTTGTATTAGAGCATCCAAATGTGCTAAGAATAGAGAGTTTGTGGGACAGCCTTAGCTATTATTGAGAGTTATGGCTATTTCTATGGATGTAAAGGTGGAGTTATTTCATAATATGAAAAAGAGGATAATGAAGGCGAAATAAATAAGATAAAAGAAAAGGCAAATGTAAATAAAATACAAGCAAGGAAGTTGCAAAAATTGGAGTTTGAGTTAAAGAGGAACTATGATGGATATTGGAGTAGTATGAGTCAAGCAATAATGAGCTAACAAAAAATATTAAAGAATTGTGAGAGTATGAAAATGACTAATGAGAATAATTACTCATCATGTGAGAACGAGTTGTTTCTAGAGAGGAAAATCCATATATTTTAGGATCAATTGGAATTAGAACCACTGGAATAGGGAAACATTAAATCTTTTGAGTTGGCATGATTACTAGTGGATGGAAGGCTCTTAAATGCACTCTAGAAAGAATTCAAGAGAGAGTTGGATGAATAAGATAAACGTGAAGAGGATGAGGATGAGGATGAGTTGGATGAATATGTTTAGTTATGTTACCTCAAAGAAGGAAAAAATATTGATGGTTTCCATAGAAGAGGATATTTTTTTATAAGATTATGATGAAGAAGAATGTAGTCTATCACTAGAGGGGGCCTAAAATGTCATTGTAGAAAAAATCCACATTAGATATAAAGAAATAGTAGAGATACAAATATTTGAGAGATCTATATTTCATAAAATCATATTGATTGTAGATAACACAACAAATAAGAAGAAAGAGGCATGTCTTAAAAGTCTCATAATTGATTAAAAGAGAAAAATAAAAATATTTTTTACTTGTAGAATACATGAGAATAGTTGAGGAAATGTTTGTTTCTTATAGCTTATTATCTAGTATTGTTGTAAGTATAAAGGAGTGTTCAACAAATGAGGGTAATTCAAATTAAGATTATGCATGTTGTGACCCACTAATTGAAGCTTTATATACATCATGTAGAGCTAGGAAAGGAAGGCATCCTCATAAACAAGGATAAAGCTAAGAAATAATGGCAATAGTTGTAGAGATGTTAAAAAAATCATTTTTTAAGGAAAACAAGAATAGCCTTCAATGGAGAACAAGTGAACATGATTTTAAAGCCATAAAGTTGGCTAAATAAAATATGAGCTAATTGGTAGAAGAGAATGATTATGGTCCAACAAGAGGCTATAAGTATAGGAAGAAACTATGTCAAAAATTGTATAGGTACCTAACATGGTGGTAAATAGTGAAAGAACAAATTGGTAGAAGAGAATGATTATGGTCCAACAAGAAACTAGAAATGGGGAAAAAATTATGTGAATTTGATTTTTCTATAAGTGCACAATCACCATTAGATAAGCCATAAGTGTAACAACACACATCAAATAAGGCCACTAATAAGATTTTCATAGCCCACTAAACCTTTCAAGTCATTGGATCTTGAAATCTATCACGTTTTTGCCATTGGTGAAAGTCAATCCAACTTGGTATAGGGTAGCTCTTAGCATCCATAACCTATGTGGTAATGGCAAAATCCAACTAAGCCCTATCATATGAAGGTATCCATCACATTTTTCATACTAGTGGCAACCAACTAGATTGTAAGATACAATAGATAGGTCCTAATATCTCACTCGCATGGTACTACTGATAGCTAGCTAAACCATGCCATGACCATATTATGAACATTGATCGACATCCTTTACTTCTATGTTACTAGTGAAAGGTAGCCAATCCTTAAGATCCAATAGCACGGGGTATTTTCACTTGCACAATACTAATGAAAACCAACAATTTTCACCCATATTAGACTCAGTTTTGACATGTGGAGTCATCTTATTTCAAACTAATCATAATCTATCTTTCTCTAAGATTCACAAATAATATAAAAGTTGACCTTAATATATGCCACATTAAGTGATCCACAAACCTTTACATCAAGTCTTATAGCTCTCAAGGTCAAATTATTGACACACAAGCAACACATTGATCTACAAGTGTTGGACTCTATTCAAACACATATACATAAATAGATACCAACTTATAAAGTAATCAAGTACATTCATTTCATTCAAAATTTATTTGGGAACATATTATTATAAGATAGAAATCAACTCACTAGTAATTTATTAAATGAGGTCAAGTACCTATGAGTATATAACATTTGTATATTATCAATCATACGACTTGTCTGTACATTTATCTACTAAATAGATATAAAGGAAAAATACCCAACTATATTCAATTATACTTATTATTAAATAACCCATAGTTGCAAAAGGCAATGATAAGGAACTCCAATACATATTTAAAGAAACAGGCTATCCAAACTTAATAAGAATCATTCATGCTATGAAATCATAATGGATTAATGCAATATTATCATTAAATACATGTGGGTAGGTTTCCATAACTCAAGCATAGCCACGTCATGACCAAGTGTATCACATCCTTCTTTCTCCAAAGGATAGACCTCACTAGGTCTTGAGACTTACCTATACCCTTCTATGTTGGTCAATGATCTAAGGCATAAGGTCGTAGTGTTCAATATATGAACTAAAATTATTTAAATTCAAATAATGTTTAAGACATTTTTATACATTCATATCAAGAAATACTATGACGATAATGAATCTAAATGTTCATCCTAGATTGGAGTAGATTTGTTAAATTGAACATGTAACAAAGCTCAAACTAAATAAGCTTAATTTAGATCAATTAGCTTTCAGTTGGTCACATATATATAGTAGGACATACTAATTGGAAGGTGAGATCACTTCGACATCTATAAAAATTTAGCCTCAAGTTGGAGCATACAAAAGAGAGAAGGTTTATCAAGTTTAGGAACAACCATTAATCTTGGAGCTATTCCCTAAACCCTCCATTGTGGACTTGGGTCATGTGGTCATCCTTCCCCTAAGGAATACCTACATACTTTTCTTCCAAACTAGATTGAAGTACCATGTAGTTTTCCTCCCTTCAATATCTCGAGGAACTTAAACATAGGCTCCTATACCAAAGGTTCCATAACTAGTCAAATATTATTATTCATGGGAGTGAAATATAATGAAAACTATAACAAGAAAACCATAGAAAGGTTTAATGTAACAAACCACCATTTAAAAACAAGGTTAGAGTTCACAAAGTTTCATTATATACTATCATATCCCAACAGGGTTCCTTTAAATGGATCTCCACTAATTAATAATATTTAATAGTTGGCAAGGAACACTAATTAATTTCACCCTTTAGAAAGCATCTACTAAGGAACTTCAAATGACACCAAGATATCAATTTTATACCTTTACTATTGTATTGTTTAATTAAGCAATGTAAACATACTATAACCCTTACAAATTTATCCTCTCAATACATAGGTTGGGTTGATTACTTATAAAAAAGAAACAACCATATTGTGACTAAATTACATAACTCTCTAATAGCATCAATCAATTGTGGCACCTACTCTCTCTCTCTCTCTCTCTCTCTCTCTCTCTCTCTCTCTCTCTCTCTCTCTCTCTCTCTCTCTCTCTCTCTCTCTCTCTCTCTCTCTCTCTCTCTACATATATATGGCAAGCTATATAACAAAGAGTATATGAATTATTTGACAAAATGCCAAAATAATTTATATATGGCATCGACAAGGTATATGAGCAAATTGCTAAAATGTCTCAAAGGAGTATTAAAACACAAGGGACAACATGCCTAAAATATGATGATAGTGATATATATTAAGGATAGATCGCTGGACTCCATGCCTTGGTCACATAAAGCTAGATCCTATGTGGAGAGTAACATAGTGGTGGAACCACCTAGTGTAGGTTAAACTCTTTACTTTGCAAGAAAGTATTGGAAACAATGTTCATTTCTCCTCAATAATCTCCATGATATACTTTCTTCTGGGAGATTAAAAAATGCTATACATTTTTCAAATGTATAAGTAAAGACACTAGATTATAGATAGGGACATAATCCACCTGATCAAAGAGATCAACACCCAAATATCATCATCTAAACACTAATACCAAAAAATCCTAAATAAGGAGTCACAAGTAATGTAACCAAAGATTTCCAAAACATACATCTCTAAGTCAGCTCCTATAGGGATGCGTTTCTCTTCATTTTTGTGTTCCCTATTTTGGTGTGAATCTATCATCACCTTTTTCTTGAAGCAACCCTATTTTTGGGGTGTTTGTTTTGTTAATGGGCTGGTGGTATTCTAGCTTCTTATAGTGTTTTTTCAGCTTGAAGGTGGTAGTTATAGGTAGGAACTGATGTGGATTTTGACACAACTTAATTTCTCTATAATAATTTTGAATTGCTAAAATGATGAGATGGATTATACCAACAATTTTTTGACTTCTAAATAACTACTTGTTTGTTTCTTTTTGTTCTTTGTAATTCTCTTAGAGTCAGTTTATAGGGCAAAGGCCTTATCTACATCAATTTTCAGTATCAAATCAATTCATGATTGCCAACAAGGGAGATTGCATCAATTGGGGAACAAGGGAGAGGGGGAATGCAAGACCTCAAAGGAACATTGGTGAAGTGCTTAGAATATTGGAGACCCTTTAGGCATGATTAGAATTCGACAATTTTAAAGAACTAGAAAACTTGGAGAATGTTGCTAGGATATCAAAATCTATGGAGAGACTTATAGAATCTTTGACAAAACAAACTTCCAAAGTAAGGGTGGATATTTTTGAAAAAAAGTGAGCTTGACCCTAAATTTTCTTAGAATGAATCTAGGAATTAGAAAATTAATTTGAGATGGAAGACATAGATGAAGATGACCCAAAAAGACTAAAGATCATTGCTTCCAAGTTGCCATCACATGCAACCCTATGGTTGGAAAATGTGCAAAGTAAAAATTTGACTTTACCTAAGATGTGAAACATCTGAGAGCTCGATTCTTGCCCTTAGATCACAAACAATTTTTTTTTACCAAATTTTAGAATTTAAAACAAAGAGAATAGCTAGTGCAAACTTTATAGAATAAATTTTTAGGCTTCAAACTCACACAGACATATAAAAAAGTGAAGAGAAAGCGACAACTCGATATATAAATGGATTGAAGTTTCAATTGCAGGATGATATCACATTAGGAAAAAATCTTCTAGTAGATGAATCTTATAATTATGTTATAATGGCAAAAAAACAATTGAACTAAAAAGGCATATTTTGCAAGTAATTAAGGAAGAGAAAGCTGCTCCAAACCTATCAAAGATCAAGAACTAAAGGGTTATGCGAAGCCTAAATTTCGTAATAGGAGAGGCTTTAGTGGTAGAGGATGAGGACATACACCTTTCAAAGAAGGGAAGCCTCTAAAGTGTTTTATTTGTAATAAGTCTCATAAAGCTATTGATTTCACTCAAAACCTGTAAAAGGACAATGGTGACTCAAGATGAAGGACCTTTAATCGAATAAGTTGAGGCTGAGTCTAAAGAGAATCTAATGTTGAGAAGAGTCTTAGTCCATAGAGACAAAGGAACTCCCAAAGTTGACTGGAGGAGGAATAGTGTCTTCCAAATGAAGTGTGAATGCAAGGACAAATTGTGTAAAGTAATCATAGATGGTGGATCTACTAACAATCTGGTGAGTGTAGAAATGGTTGACAAACTACAACTTGTTTGCATTCCTAAGTTTAATCCCTATAAGATTTCTTGGCTTAAAAAGGATCATAGTGTGCTTGTGGATGAATCTTGTCACATTGTGTTCAAAATTGGTCCTTATGCATATGAAGTTCTTTATGATGTGTACCAATGGATGCATGTCATCTATTGTTGGATAGGTGTTGGCAATACAATAGAAAAGTAATCCATTATGGTAAACATAATACTTATGAAGTTGAGCACAAAGGTAATAAAACACTCTTGAAACCATATAAATGAAAGTAGTGGAAATGTTAGCCTCATCACTTGTATCCATAAGATATAAAGAGTTTTGCACAAAGATCAAGGAAGCAATTTTTTATTTACTATGCCTAAGAGAAGAAAGTGGGCCTCGTAGGATCCAATCCACTAGAGGTGCAAAAATTGTTAAAAGAATATTCCAATATCACTCCATTAGAGTTGTTGGTCGGTTTGCCTCCATCAAGAGGTATTACCCATCATATTGACTTTGTGCTAGGATTGAAACTCCCAATTCAAGTAGCACATTGATTATCTCTAAAAGAAAATGAAGATATGAGAATTGGCAGGTTACTCCCCACAACCCACAAACAACTACAAAACAAATGGGCAATGGGGATCTATAAGCATAAAACCATTACATCAACTTCCCCATCTTTGAAAAGTCTAAACCTCGTATTTCAAAAGAACCAAACTATGTTGCCACCAATATAGGGGCGTGAACCTTTTAGTATGTATGCTATCAAGGTATTCTCTTGGGATTCTTGGGCACAATCTGAGCTATTGCTAAAGTTTACAACCCTGATTCTCCTAGTATGGGGAGTCTAATGCCAATTCCCCAAAAACTCCTAAATCAACAATTACACCCAACAACCCATGAACAACTACAAAAAAACAATATAGTTGGGTAGTCATAATTGCCAATTAAACAATTGTTCGTTACCAACAAGCTAATCATACAAGACTACTAAATCATAATTGAATACCTTACTTTCACTACCATGCAATATCTTTACATGTAAATTACCAATAATAACAAACACAATCCATACCATTGAATATATAAAGACTTCATAGGAGAAAAAAATCTTGTCATTGGCTTTAGTCCAATGAAAGGAGGCCTCCTAAAAAATTTAGTGGGTTTTGGTGAGCTTTTTTAGAGTATTTTAAAGTGGATTTTCCCATGAATTTTATAGTGTACTTTTAGGCTAAGGTCACATGGGAGACTTCAAGATCTATTTTAAAGGAGCAAGGGTTCCATAAAGCAAAGAAATGCTACAAGATTAATTAGAATCAACAATAGAAACCCCTACTTTTTAATTAAAAAATTGAAGGGCGGGACTAGAAATTGCTCACCAACTTAGTTTTTTTGCCACTTATTAATCATACAAAGTTTTAAAAATTTTATCGATTATTTTTTTAAATTATTCTATATATATTTATTCTATTGAATTGAATATGCTAAATAATAAAATTCATGAGAACATTAGCTTTCATTAATTAAAGAGTTTAAACTTTTACACTAGCTTATTTCCAACCCTTTTTTTGACACTCTAAGGCTGGGTCTCATGGAGGGGGGCTTCCTAAAAAATAGAGCTAGAACTGGTGAGATTTTTTAGGAATATTTTAAAGTTGACCTAAACTGGTGAGATTTTTTAGGAATATTTTAAAGTTGACCTAAACTGGTGAGGCAATTTCTAACCCTAGTCTTAGGAATATTTTTAAGTTGACCTAAGTTGGTGGGGCAATTTCTAACCCCAACCCATTTTCATCTACTTAAAATTACATGCCTAAAAAGTAGGGGCTTCCTTAAAAATAGAGCTTGAGCCCCCTCTAGTACAAAAAAGGGCAAGAAAGAAATTGTCTAACTAGCTTAGGAATATTTTATCATTTATTTACAAGCTTGCTTAAATTTAAAAGTTTAAACTTAAGATGAGACTGCAAATATCTTTAAATTTAGAAGCTTAAATTTTTAAGTTGAAATACAATACAAAATTCATGAAATAAAATATTCTATAAAAAATTCATGAAACCTTTAACTTTAAAATATTCCATAAAAAATTCAGCCGCTGGAACTCTAGCTTTATGTTTTTTAAGAAGCCCCATAATGGTCATAGATTGATGGGTTTCTATAAAACCCTCCCAAAAAAATTCTAATTAATTGTGTTGTTTTTTTCTTAACTTCTCGATATAAAAGCTATTCTGGCTCCAAAATAGACCTTTGGTACACAAGTTTGGCTCCAAAATAGACCTTTGGTACACAAGTTTAATCAACTCGTACTACTGTTTTGGAGCCAGAATACCTCGATATAATTTCTGAAAGCCTCTATTAAAGGCTGAAGCGATTCTGGCTCCAAAACAGACCTTTCGTACACAAGTTTAGTCAATCCGTACTACTAGTTTAGTCAATCCGTACTACTGTTTTGGAGCAATAATAGAAGCGTACTCCATTAAATGGAAGCCTTAATTTCTTCCCCTCGTTGTTTGACGAGCTGCAGATTGTCCATCAATGGCAACACAAAAAGACGGAGAGGTCTGAGATACATGCAATTGCATAAGGCCCTGAAAGAAGGGGCGTCGAGGCGCACTTGAACTGGTAGGCAACATGCCTCTAGAGTGGTAAGCATGCATAATATTTTGCATGCCTAACAAGAGCTGATCTATTCTAGCATTTTCCTGCCCTAGGGCTAATTATGCTCTTTCAAACGAATATAGTGATCAAGAATATCCACCAAACTAAGGATGCACTCGGGAGTCTTGTCCCAGGCAGCGACAAGGCTTTGGATTTGAAGTGCGCGAGTGTATTGCTATACCCATTTTCTGCTAGACATCTCTCCATGATGAATACCACTTGAATTGTTGTTACATTCCCACTCCCCACTCCTACCTTCTTTTACACCATCCGTCCTTCAGATGTAATCTTCTCCTCTCTCAATACCAAACGACTTCGCAAAGGCTATAATGCGATCACGCCACTTCCCCTCTTCCCTCCGCCAATTCCTCCATCCGTAATGCTTTAATGGACGTTCACCAGCTTTCCATTTGGTGGTCCATACCGTTCTCTATCCCTTCTGTCTTAATGAATTTTAATGTCCTCAACTGCAGGTCCTTCTTCTTTGAACCATGCAGCTCATGCTGTTCTATATCCCTTCTGTCGTAATGAATTTTGATGCCCTCAATTGCAGGCCCTTCCTCCTTGAACCTTGCAGCCCACGTCTCATTAATTCCCCTCCGACCCCCCACTATCGACCCCTATTAATTTGGAATTTTTCTATAATTTATTATCCCAACCTACAACAAAAAGGGATGTGACACTGATATAGTGGAAGGGCATGCCATGGTAGTTGGACTCTTTAGTTCTTTCAACCAGAAGTTCAAAATTTCTAAAAGATGTGGAGGATGATGTGGAGTGACATTAATGCAGATCCTTCCACTTCTGTCAATTTTGTGCTCAGATTGTTTTAGGAAAATTTATTATTTGTGAATTCATAACTATTTTAGTAAGTTATTTAGAAGTTTGTTTTCACTAACTTTACCAGTTCTTCGAAATTGCTGAGTCTTTAGGGAAACAGTTGTTATTTAATATGTTTGAGTCAAAATAGAGGTGTTGCTGATGTCTTTTTGGGTTGTAAATAGCAATGCTTGTGGGTTAGATAAGAGGGAATTTCTGAGATTTGTAATTTTTTTCTTTTTCTAATAGAAACATGTTTTTCTATATTTTTTTCAAGTTGCAAGACTTAATGATATGTGCTCCATGTCTTCACGGTGACATCTTCTTCCCTGTCTACTGTGTTTAATGCTAATTCTGTATTGAGCTGTCAAGTTGTAAAAACAGAACTAGCAAAACAAAAGTGAAAAAATAATTTCTGCATAGTTTCAGAATAGACAAAGAGTGTATACACCATTGCTACACCATAAAGAAAGTGCTTGTAATTTCTGAAACAACAATCTAAATTGGCAATGATCCCAAGACAACGTCAGCAAACCACACAAACACCTCTAAGAGAAGGATGCTAATGCATGAACCTGTCTACTGCTAATGCATGAACCTGTCTACTTGCATCCCAAAGCTTGTCTGAATTAGCATTATCGTTTTTATTCATATTTGTTATTGTACAACTAAATTTCTTGCTCTAATCTTGTAAGAAGAAATGTCAACATCTTCCATAATTTTTTTAGTTGATTGTAAGCAATAAAATTGCTTAATTATGCTGTCTTGCTGATGTTGCAAAATACTTGTTTTCACTATGATTGCCTTAAGGGGATGAGTGCAATAACACAAAATGATAAAAGGAAACATATTTGTAAGTAAAAGCCATTATTAACATAGGATTCTTGCTACCTGGATATGGCAAGGATAATTCTTCAGAGTTGAGCATTGCCCTTGCACTCCCTGTTGTCCAAAATGGTATTCGAATATTCACAGTAGACTCCTCACTCTCCATTGCATCCTTCCATTTCCATGACATAAATCAAAATATGCAATGTTAGATTGGAAGTATCAAAACAATTTCCATTTCAGTTATATTTGAAACTGAACACTCAAATTGCATTCCATTTAAAACCAGCATTATTTTTAGAATAATAAGATCAGTAATTAAATAATACCTTCAATGCAGAGAACTCCACTGACACTTGAAGGTATGGATCCATTGAAGATGGTTGTTGAACTAGTTGCTTCAAAGCAAATCCAGTTTCATCCCACGTCAGTGTGCTATCTATGAATTGAATTATATACAAACTAGGGCTAGCGCCTTTCTCTAGGAAGTATATGGAATCTCCCAATTTAGCAAATGATTCAGTGGCTGCAACAGAACAAAACATAATTATATACCTTCCAAAATAAACGATGATACTTAAGTTGCAAATAAAATCAGTGGCCACCATTATACAAGGGACGAACAAACAGTTAAAAGTATTGAATATTATAAAAATGTTATGTAGCAATTAAAATATTCCCTAAATTTACACTATTATAATAATAGGTTGAGAAAAGTTCCTCTTCTAAGGGAAGCACCAACATTCTAGTATTTTGCTATGTTCCCCCAAGTTTTGGGTGGGACGGCAGGGGACAATGGGACAAGTTTCCGGTACGGCAATACTTTTGGGCCATTTTTCAGGAGACGGCAGAGGACGGCTATTAAAAAAAGGGAGATCTTTAAAAATATAGAGAAATTTCAAATATTAATGTCATCAACATTGATAAAGTATTCATCATAAACATTGTAGAAGCTTAATACATAACATTAGACTTGAATTCTGATTTCACATAAGAATTGACAAACAAATTAACAAAATTCAAATGCTTTCATTGTCAATGTGCATACATATCATATAAGAATTATAACAAAATGCCCAAAGGCTCCAAGTCTCAATAATAAAATAACAAAAACATTGAAAATATATTGTTGTCCCTAATCAGCAGATGCAACTGGAAGGTCTGTATCAAACTTGGAGCTTGACTTTGATACACTGCTAGTCTAAGGGGTTGTCTCAGGCAGTGGAACCCCGAGTCCCTGAGTTCCCAAGTCAGGGTTGGGGATGAGGGTACCAAGGTAGGGGACGCGGCCTTGGGGAACATTGGTATTTTGTTAAATATATGCAATGGGGAACTAAGGTTTTTTATGCATAGGATAACAAAATAACAACTGTAACATACAAAAGCATGAGAGTGAACACAAGTGGCGTGCAAATTTGTCCAAGCTAAAGCCATTTCTTTCAATGACACTTTGCTACTGTTCTTCCCAGTACACACAACAGACTTCAAGGTGAGTCATCTATTTGCCAACAAAATAACGATGGCGTATAACTGGATGTTTCTTGTAAGAGGGTAGTCAATCGTCAACACAAAGACATGGTGAGAAGAATGCCAGATGGTATATATGAAGATGTTCCTATTCATGTATATGTTCTAAAATTTGATGTTTGCTCCTATCTTTAGGCATATTGACTCTGAGTCTGATGTCCCATTTCACTGTTTTCTATTTCTGTAATGGACTTCTCAATCACATTGTCCTAGAACATATTCCTGATTATAATTTTTTAACCATGTATTGTTGGGAATAGTGGGGGTGCTGTTCGAAGGGCCATTGAAGTACTATCTATTTAGAGAAAATATTAAATCTATAGGTCTGAAATTTTTACAACTTATACAAAATCCTGTATCATTAACACTAGTGTTTTCCAGCAACCTTTTCTCTTCCCAATTCTGTTTGGATGAACCCGACCAACTTTAGGAGCCCCTATGGTCTTCTCTCAATTGAAACGAGAGAGCCTTTAGGCATTCAATTGAAGATGAAGCACTCTAGGTTGGAGGCCTTCATTTTGTTGGTCGATTCCAAATAATTTATGCTCTGCACAAATAGGGAATTAATGCACATTATTAACTAGTGAGTTTTACTCCCCCATACAACATCTAGTTTCAGCCAAACTTTTTAGACTTGAAAAACAGATGTATGACTTCAATTCAAGCTTAAGTGTACTACAAATGAAATATATCAAAAGTTTCTAGAACTTTTTTGATTGATTTTTAAATACAGAACATGTACAATTTTATGCTACACAAAATAATAGCAGCCATACTTTTAAACATGGGATATTGTCATCAAGCGATGCAGCAAGACTAATGGAATACTTTGTGATATTGGGTACACACAAAACATTTACCAATAAAAGCATTCACTGGGTAGCTGAAAAAGAATACTACCTGTGCCATAGCAACACCAAAAGGAATCATATTTTGTACCCCAACCATGATAAGTGTGAGCCTTAGAAACCCCTGGTGCTTGGGGAAGCATGTAAATCATCATCCCAGGTTCTGTGCCTCTTTGGATGCTGAGCACACCATTTGTTAAAGCACGCTCATAATAGTCCGCATACACCATATCTTTAGTCCATCGAAACAAATTACGAGCAACCTGCACCCAACAAAGAAAAAGGGTGTATTCAATAAAATCAAATATAATATATCTCAATTATGATGTGCGTTACATGATTTAATCTGCATTTCCTTCCCAAGTGTGGAACATACAAGGTTCATGTGCCATACTGATAAACTAAGATGCAAGCTACATTCACATTGCATAATAGTTTAAACTTTAGAAAACAAAAAAATGTAAAATAGAAAAAGTAAATGACAAATTTTTATTTTCAAAATAATAAGGTGGTAGATCAGCCACAATGTTCAAACATCAAACAGAAAATAATACAAGAAGATACAAAGAATATGAGAAGTAAACCTGGCTTGATAAAACTAACTATGGACATTCATAAGAAATATTGATGAGTGGTATATATTTCTACATGTTTGATCTTGCTAAAATTTGACTATTTTGAAGATATAGCAAACTCAAAACAGTTGTCCCAGTAGAAGATTCAGAAAGGAAAGAATATACATGACTAAGAGCCTTCTATGACCATGAAATATGCTTAAGCCTTAAAGCCTTAAACATAATCAAGAAGGCCACAAACTGGAATAAATAGAAATAATGTTTAATTATGGTAAAGTCTCTTCTACAAAGACATAATCGAACTAAGAGCTCACAATATAGAAATGAGAAGCAAAGGTTAGTTTCATATATGCATTCATTTTACTTCGAAGAACTCTAAATAGTGTCAAAAAGTTAATTCACAGCAGAGACCTCAGAGTGGAGCTAAAAGGTTCATTCATGACAAAAAAAAATTGAGAAAGTTTATCCATTTTATCTTCAATAACTGAAAATAAAAATAATTAGTTGATTCAAAACAGTAAAATGGGAAGGAAGGTACACCTTTGTTCTTCACATATCTATTCTCTTTGATCATTGCAACAAGTGGATAGGGAATATGAAAATCTGGCTATTGAAGTCAAAAAATAAATAAATAGACTTATATATCCTAAAATCAATTTAAGTAACAATTTTACGAAAAAATGAATTTTCAAGACTGCACACATGAGTGGGAATAGGAGCTGGAGTGGGGGTTTCAAATCCTTTGAGAGTGGGAAGACCTTTGAAGATGGGGAGGCTGAGGATGAATTAGATGACAAAGATGAGGATGGTTGGGCTAGCAATTGCGATGTGGAGGAGAATGAACTACTACTATATTTATTGCTGGTGGTCAACTTGAAGGGCCAATCCCTTGTGGCTGTTAGGTATGACTCCATGGTGGACCTCAATGTGCCTTCAAGTAGCCATCATTATTTGAGCTTGCATAGAGGTTTTCTTTCCTTAGCAGTTTCCCCTGTTGTTCTTCTTGTCAAGGATTCTGTTGGAGATGTGCTTGTTGAACATGTGAATGTTGGGGATGCGTTTAATGATGGTGGGAGTCTTAATAGGGCTACGTCAGGGTCCAAAGGGGTTTTTCTATTGACACACTTAGGGATCTTAAAAGGAGGTGTTGATGAGGGTTTCATTATAGTTAATTCGCCTCATGCTTTTGGTATTGGTGTTCAAGAGATATTGGGTCCCAATTAATCCTTTCCTTGCAAACTTTCGCTCTGAACTTGCATTTTGTTTTTGGCCACAGTTTGGCCATGGAGGAGTGTGATGTTAGACCTATGATTGAAAAGCAGAACCAGTGATTGGTAGTTCTACCATGCATGTGCCTATTTTTTATCAAGAAGTGTCCTTCCCCTTGGAAGGTTTATGCACTTCGCTGAGGATTCCTGATGCTATTTTTGACAAAGCTTTTGCTTGTATGGCGAATGCCCTCATTGGGAGGTACTTAGGCTCTCACCTGAATATAGATTTTTTCTATAGCTAGGCTCTTAAAAGATGCATATATCTGGTTAGTTTTAGGTGTCTGCCATTACAAAAATTGCTGAACCAACAAATAAAAATTTAACAAAGAATTGAGGATAGAACTGAATTGCTTCTCTGCTGGCCAGAGTAGATGGAGAAAATAAAATAGCATATAAATGGAAAATTATATTGACATAGGCACATGATCCATTAATCTAAAGTGATGATTGAAATGAAAGGGCTTGCAATAGTCACATGGGAAATCATTTGTGACATTTAATCATATCATGTTTAATTTTGAGATTCAACCCAAATGCACAATATGAAAGACAGCAGAATTGGAATGGAAACGTATCTCTATTCCTTTGATTGTTTGAATTTAAAAACTTACTATAAGACTGAAGACTATTATATAAATTCTTGTTTGTCTTATTAGATTTATATAAAACATTTTCAATTCTAGATGAATTCCTCTGGTCCTTTGGCTAATGCCTGACGCCAGTGGTTTAGATGGAACTGTTTACCAAAGAAAACAACTAAATATTTTGTTTGCATTCAATTATTAAATATGAAGAGTTCATTATTTCTCAATTAATATCTCAAAAACTAATACATTGTTCTATTCATCTTGTCAATACATGTGTGAACTTGCACTCCAGAAAGGGAGATGAAAGATTTATACCTTCAACATGTTGTAAGTAGTACAAGACTCTTCATTCTCAGTGCTAAGTTGTGTAGCAATTCTTTTTGGATACCTCCTTCAGAAAACAGCGATGAACATTCAATAAACATAAACTCAAAACAGAGGAAAGATCACTTTTTTATAGAAATGGCATATTAGATACGTAGGTTAATTGAACACAATTCAATTGTGCATTAAACCGTTAAGTGATTTTCACGAGTCTTACCAAAATTCATCAACTGATGTTCCACCAGTTGCATAGGAATGCGATGAATTAATGATATCCATGAAGAATGTGCTAATATCCTGACAAAGTAACGAAGTACAAATATATCAAATAAAAACTATAAACTTCTCCAAAGTTTGATTAAAATATTGAAAAAACAGTAGTTTATTCATGAATAAGATCACATTGATCAGGTAAAAATTATGTTTGAAGTTATTCTGATCATTGTAGGTCAGTAATGTCAGATAGAAATGGAACAATCTTTCACAGAAACTTAGTAATAGTTCTGAGACAGGATAGATTTTTCTCTACCAAAATCACAATTTTAGGACACAAACCTAACATTCAAGCAACAAGGCGGAACTATTGAACTGGGCATTTGTTGCTACTATTTTTTGCTAAACATGCCTAGCAGATCCAGCAACATGATGAGAAACTAGTAGATGGTGTAACATTTTTCTTTTTAAAATTTTTAATATCATTGAAAATTAGGAAGTGAAGTTGATTAACAAGAGTAGACATATTCAATGCTAACAACATTACAAACTAGAGCTTTGACATGATTGTGGGTCAATTCTTTGAGGGGTTGATAATCTGCAAGTTTTTATAGATGTACAACATGGGAATTAGAATGTGAGGTAACACCAAAAAATGACTTCCAATAGTTTGAACTTTGTACAGAGAGTTTACAAATGATTTTTTCAGACCCAGTAAGCAATAGGCATGAGAAGCTATTTGCAATAATAGGCTATAGCAGACATACACTAGACACAGGAAGTACTATACTGTTAGTAATAAAGGTGAGCTCAAGTGACTTTGAATTGATGAAATCTGTTTGACATGCAAAAGGCTACTCGTAGCGACATTGCATTTGCCATTTGAATTCCACTCTACTTAATTATCATTGACTTAAAAGGTCAAATAGTTAATATCAATTTTACATATCACCCACACCAAATGTAGTAAATATTTATTCTATTTGTATTGCCCAAAATTAACCTTTGACTATTAAACTAAATGATGCTTAAGAATAACCTTTGAAATCTATCCTAGACTGAAGTTTCGTTCCTGATCTTTCTCACATCATTTCCTCTCTGTATCTCTCTCTATCATTTCCATTCAATAATAGAAAACTTTTAGTTACCTTGTAAAGTGAATCACCAACAACCTCATATCGCATTTGGGCCCCTACAACTATAGGAATGTGTGTATTGGCGTGGAGATCTGCAATGTCATCTGCCTGTGAATAATTATCAAAGTAAGCAAATCAGGTAGAAATGTCTAAATTATTACTTTGAATACACAATAATTCATAACAATGCATTAATGAAATGCCAAAAAAATGTATTCATGACAAATTTTTTTAAAAAAAGGAAATGAAACAATTTTGAAAAAAATGATGCACTTCTTTAAATTTTATTTCTTTGTAACTTTTGGTAGTGTTTCAGATTATGCAGTTGAACCACGTGGGACATCTATCTTTTCCTTCAATCCTCTATACTTTTATGTTCATACAATGTTTTCATAATTATCACAGAACAATAATATATAAGCAATGAGGTTCCCAAAATACACATCCTAGCTCTGAAAGGCAACTTCTCTTTGTTCATTCAGAGAAATCGTACAATAGATATCATTCATTGGACAAACATTTTATTAATGCAAATCAGTGATCTATTAGCATATTGTTGATCTACACAATCCTACAACTACACTAAAATAACAATGCGCAACTATCCCATCATAGATGTGCCTACATACAAGCTTAGGTAGACATAAATCAAAATGTGACTTGATGCAAGTTTCTTTCTTAGAAATTTAAATTTGTGTGAGATTTGACAGTGGGAAATAAAATACCTGAACAGCTAGCAATCCTATAAAGCACGGCTTATCAAAGAGGTGAGCAAGCTCCAGATGTTTTTGATCCCCCTGCAATCAAGTTTCATTGTAAATTTAAGATTTAGACTGAAATAAATTTAGATAAAAAGGAAACTGTGCTGAGGATAAGTACTTAATTTAGAAAATTCATACGCAGGCAATGTGCCATGCTTAAAGGACTAAGAGTTTCATTCCTTGGTGACCCAGTTATCCCCATTAGGCAGGCTCCATCATCACCATATACACGGTGAAACATGCATATCGTTTAATGAGGATTAAGGAAAAGCAGCTTATAGAAATCACAGGGCCTATCAAATCATGAAATTGCATCACTGTTGTTATGAGGCCTAGAGTATCTGTACACATGTTTCGTAATGAAATATCTTCCCTGACAAGAAATTGCTAGACGTATTTGAACCGACTATAGATAACCTGAGGAGGATTGGTTGATACCTGGGAGTAATTACAAGGATTTTGCATAGCATAGTTACAGTTAAAACTTTAAAAACATTGAAATCACGAATCGGGCATCTCTGAAATAAATAACCACCCTTATTATTAGATCTGAATTTTCAACTTTCCTTTATGGTTAGTACTGTAGATTGCTAAGAAACACATACATGTTAAAACAACAAAGATTCAACCTTACTACAAAAGAGAATTAAGCGCTTGCATAGTCTGTGCTCCTAAGACCTGATGTTCAAGTTTCCTTTATAGCAGCCGATTTTACCATATAAAAGACACAATACTAGACAACCCTTTATTGAAATATCTTCAGCTGATGGGAGAGTATAAATGGAAATACATCCGTGTTTCACATTTGTTTTGGAAGAAATTCCTGTGTCTTGTAAACCCTCCCTGTTATATTATCAGAAAATAATGCATCTGCGAGAAACCTTATGCGCTGCTTCTTGACTATTTGAAGTTGGTTTTACTCTTACGGTCTCTGAATCATTTTGGCCAATGGTAAACATTAACTTGCAGATTTTTTCAACCAGTGAATTCCACGAAGACCTGTTCCTGTCCAAACATGAAGTATTGCACACTGGTTCACTTTCTTCGTTCCTTTCATCAATTAAAGAACATCCATAGGGTTACGGCTACAACTCAGTAGGCAATTAAGGTTTCTTTCAGGTCAATTAAAAAATATAATCACAAGATAAAACTAAAATAGTTAAAGAATGATTCCTCTAGGTGTTTTCGTTATGCAAAGGCTCTAAAAAATCACCCATGCTGTCTCTCAAAAGGCACGTCCCTCTCAATTGTAACTGGCTTTATAACTTTATACGGAAGCATTTCAGTATCACTTTTATGGGAGTTAGTTGATTGGTACTAGATTCCTTTAGAAATAAGGGAATTTGTAAAAAGAGATTACAACAGAGACTAAAATAAAACTCGTTTTCCACAAATTATTTTTAAGAACTGGGGACACGAGAACAGAAAACTCACCGAATGTGTGTATAGGCGATAGAGAACATCATTCATACCACCAACCTCTTCATTGAGAGAATCCCAGTGCCGTTCTATAGTATATTTCCGTATAACATTTTGAACACGAGTGTAGAAGTAATCAGCCATCCATACGATCATACTTAATGCTTGAGCATTTCCAGCAAATGTATATTGATCCAGCAATCCTGCCATAATCTATACAAAGACTAAAGGTAATAATTTGAAGATAAAAGAAAACTGTATTTCTGCTTTCGATTTGATAGATTTGTTTTGTGGGTAGACCATATTTGCTGAAATGAAACATTTGTCTCTTCTACTTGGGCTAAAACTTACCTTGTGAATAGTATAATAGGGAGCCCAAACAGGCTTCAGCATTTCAAAACGATCGAATTCCTCAGAAGGAAAAGCAGAGAGATAACCCGTCCCCATTGCTTTCTGGCATTCGTAAAGACCAGACACCACAGCTGTCATCTTTTCGCGAATGGCCTCGTTTTGGGTAGCAGCCCATGTCATTGCTGATGAGCTCATGTAATGCCCTGTAATACTAATGGTTAGATATTATAGTGGAACTGAATCCTCAGCAGGTGGAATATGAACAATCTTGCAATATTTTCAAGGACACAGGAATTCACAAAGCACTCAAGCACCACGAGAGAGTAAAAGAACGATAACACATCAACCAGGAGAATTCACCCATCCCAAAATCTAATTATTAATGGCAAAGCAGCTTCAAATGCACCCTCAATCATTTAACTTAAAAAAGAAGAATATGCTATTTGTTATCTTAACTGGATTGTATTGAATATCCTTCAAAGACTTGAAAACAAAGCATTTTAGGCATTACAAACACCAGGAAACTCTTTTCAACCAAACATTCAGAACTGCAGATACACTCCAAACAGTCTACTAGAAATTACAAAATTGCAAGTGATTTTATAGATTCAAAGATGACAAAGAAGTAGGATTAATAAGTTGCTACTTTATAGCATAGATCTTTTCTACTGACCAACAAAATGTCCTCTGAGTTCAACATTGGGAGCTTCCCAACCGCCATAAGGAGTCCCAGGGGTAGGCAGGCCTGCTGTTTTTCTGAAACTCCAGACCAGATTATCCACATCCAGAAGCATTAAATACTCCAAATTAGTGTTCTGAGCAGTGCCATGTAGCGAATTTAAGTCCAGCCGAACATTGTGCAATGGAACCTCAAGCAGAAAATTATTATTTGGAGTATTTGTTTCCATGTTGTATCTCATCCTCCTATACAGCATAGTCCACTTGAATTCCTCCTCAGCAGAGGAAATTTTTTCATTTTCCAGATTTGATCTGTTTGGAGGTTGCAGACGATTCCATTCACTTTCTTCAGTGGGAGTTAAATGGTCATCATGATGATTCTGTGAATTTAACTCTGCTTTCCATGTTCCGTTATGAGAAGTACCCAGAGCATAACGATATGTATGAGACGCCATCTCCGGAGGAATACTGTTTGTGCATAATTTGGGTGGGTCGCAGCATATGCAGTGCAGTAACCCAAATAATATGGAGAGAAACAATCCAAAGTAATTTACAGCAGCCATTGCGATGAAATTCAAACACAACTAAGCAAAAATAAAACAGACTCTGGCATATATTAAGTTGGTTAGTCAACTGTGTAAACAAAGAAACCGATTAAAGAAAGGAAAAGAAAACTGTGATTTATATGAAGTTGGGTATTTCAATTTGCAGACAGAGAAGACCAAAAATAGAGCAATATGAAATGTGATGTATATGAAGTTGGGTATCAAACTGTGCAAACAGAGACTGTGATTTCTGTGAAGACTGGGTATATATACTGGCAGAGAGTGATTAAACAATTCTGGCCTTCTAGGTAAGGTATTCAGAACTTTTAAAGATAGATAAGGAGAGAACAGGCAAGACTGAACTAATTAATTACTACCATACAATATTTGGCAAAATTATGCCACATCCAAGAAAAGTATCAGTTGATTGAATCTACAATCTAAACTGGAATATAAAATTTAATGAGGAATGAAGTATGAGCAGTCCAAATTGTAATGGAGCTTTACTGGAGTGAGGGAAATATATAGAGCAAAACTGCATTAGTGTGGGTTATGCAGTGAATTTAAAAGGAAGTGAATTAAACTGCTGAGTATAATATTAGGAGAGAGTTTAACTACAACTTCAACACAGAATTTTATATATGACGGTGATACTGATCAGTTTTGAAGATTGGAAAAATGAAATATCTTGTTATCGGGTTAATTTTTTTGTCAAGGCTTTAAAAATTTGTGCAAGAGTGTTTTTCTTAGCTAGAAAGACTTGAACACAGCAAATTTAATATTAAAATGTTATTACAAAATAGATTCTTCTTTTAAAGTGCAAATGGAGCTAATTGACAAAGTAAATTGTGTCTAGAGTGAAGGGTAGTATATTATTATAATTATTTTTTTAGATATAGGTATTTTTAGTGAATTTTTGTAAATCAAATAATTTTATGATGTCACATCAATATATTTTTTTTGTTGAAGTGTCTAAAAAGAGCAAAATAAAATAAAATAGAATGATTGTTGTACATTAAGTCATATTTTGTTGGTGCAGATGTGGTATCACATGATTTGTTTCTATTTAGATCTAAAGAATTCATTTCATTTTAGGTGTACTCATGATCAATACTACCAACTTTCGAGTCATAATTACTAGGTGTTATTCTATTACAAATATTAGGGTGTTAAATCAACAAATATTGTCACAAATATAACTATATCCAAACATGTTCAATAAATCCTCTCCAACATATCATTTAAATTGGATCTAAGAGACATTAAGTTTTTACATAAACACTCTATTACTCATTGGATCAATCACCTAATGATTTAAAAATGAATACACTAAATTATTTTGAATTAAGAAATAATTTTGCACCTTAAAAATTAAATTAAAATATAAAAATAAAGTAAAAGTCGATGGAAGAGGTTATTCAGAAAAAAAATATTAAAAATAGAAAAAGAGAGCTTTGAATGGCTTAATTATTTTGGTGTTGAATGGAGTTTTTGTTGCTATATTTTAGAATGGTTTGGATCTTTAGATAAGGAATTGAAGGTCTATTAGAGCTCTCTTTTCATCCATTCTATCTTGTGTTTTGAGGCTATTATTATGTATGGGTGTGGATTCATTAATAGAGCTCTTTTTTTATCTTTTATATTTTGTGTTTTGAGGATATTATTATGTATTGGTGTGGACTCATTAATAGAGCTCCCTTTTCATCCTTTTTATATTGTGTTTTGAGGATAATATTATGTATTGGTGTGGACTCATTAATAAATTGTGAATTTTTTTTATTTTTTATTTTTTGTCTATATGCACATGTAAATCAATATTAAAAAATTATAATTTATATTAATGATTTGTGAGATTTTTTTATGTAAATTTTATTTCAAATTTTTAATATTTTATTGTTTTTCTTAATGATTTACTAGAAATAAAAACTTTTCATATTTTCTTAAAAATACACATAATTAGCATTGATACTTAAGTGTGCACACACACATATATTTGTTTTTTTAATTCAAAACATGTAAAAAAAATATTAATCACATTAGACAGTTACAAAGTAAGAATGGTCAATGGCCCAACAAAGAACAACCAATTATACATTTCTTTCCTCCACAACTAATTGCTCTAAACTATGAGATAAACCCAAAGGCAAATATCTCATATCTACAACATTCCAACCCTACATTCGTTCATATGCCTATTTGGCCAGACAATCTACTACTCTATTCCACTCCCTAGAAATATGAGAAAAGGTAACATATTCTAAAGACCTACTCAAACTCAAAATCTATCTAATAACAATGGCTTAATGCCAATTAGCATCATTCAATCATTGCTCATTCAATATATTCACCACTACTTGTGAATTAAATTCACAAATAATCATTTTCCAACCAAGAGTGTCACCTTTCTCCATAGAATGCAAGATGGGTAGAGCCTCCATGAAGTTATTCGTGTGAAGCCCTTTATAATCGAAAGATAAAAACTGAACATCACCAAAACTATCTCTATCAATACCACCTATACTAGCATGATCAGGATTCCTATGAGAAGAGCCATTGATATTTATCTTCAAAAATCCTTGAGGAGGAAGCCATCGACCCACATGATCAATTTTCCTCTTAGTATGTTTAGCCCGTTGACAACTGCACCAGTAGAAGTACTAGTCCTCTAGGAAGAAAAACTCCACTTCCTAAAAATATCCACATCACTAGGATCCATTGCACTAAAAGGATCATAGTTAGCTGAGACAATTTGCTGAATAGTTTGAATAATTTTCCACCACAATTACTGAATAGCCAATTTCTTATCCTAAAAGATCATGCGATTCTTTTCTAATCAAAGTTGCCACATAATGAATGGAGGCCCAAGACCCTAGGCTACTTAAAGAAAAGATGTCTTAACTCGAGGCTTACCCAAACGATCCAAAAAATCAACCAACGAGGAGACATGCAAACAGACTTGATTCCAAACTCCCCAAGAGAGATTCCAAAGAGTTGCGGTTGTATGAGTTGAGGTATGGAATGTGCATGAATTGATGTGAAGTGGATGTGAATGATATGCAAACAGGTTTGGTGAGAACGTTAGTTTGTGAAGAGCTTTGATGACAACATCTTTAGTTTGATAGTGTTCTGAGACAATGGTTGATGTCAGATGTGTTTGCCATGATATTGGTTGCTTGACATAGTGGTTCAAGGATAATTTCATGATCAGGGGATCTTATTCATTTCAGTTCATCTATTCCCTATACTTGCCAAAAGAAGGTGTGTTCATTTTGGTATTTTGTGCAATCATTTGTATCCTACCCTAAGATCGCGAGTCTCGGTAATGTAAGTCCTTTGTATCTTGCCCTAAGGTTGTGCGCCTTAGTCTTGCAAGTCTTATCAGGTGTTGTGAGCTCCTTGGCTTGATCCTAAAACATTGTAATCAATTATTCATATTGTGAGTGATTCTCACCATGGTTTTTCCCTGTTTAGGGTTTTCCATGTAAATCTAGTGTTCATGTGTTTATTGTGCTTTGTGCTTTCATATAATTTTAGTAATAATTTAATTGTGGTTTGAAGTTTAAGCAATAAGAAGAAAAGTATTCTGAGGTCCAGACTGGTTCACCCCCCCCCCCCCCCTTTCAGTCCTATGGTGTGTCCAACAATTGGTATCAGAGCAAATTTCCTCTTAGAGAAGCTTAACCGCTTGAGGAAGATTTAAAATGGCACAGGAAATTAATTACAAAGCACCAAAGTTTGATGGCACAAATTACTCCTATTGGAAGGAAAGGATGAAATATCATTTGGAATCACTATCAATTGGATTATGAGATGTTATCAAGATGGGATATATTTCTTTGACAAATGGTCCTCAAACTCCAGATATGATCAAGACGCATGAGAATAATGCAAAGGATGGAGATGCAATTATCAAATGCTTAAGTGATTCAATATTTGCTAAGGTTATGGGATTGAAGTTTGCTAAAGAAATCTGGGAGAAGTTGAGTAGTGTATATGAAGGTGATTTGAAGACAAAGAAAGTCAAGTTGACAAACCTAAACCACAAGTTTAAGAATCTAAGGATGTTTGATGATGAGAACATTGAAAACTATCTACACCGAGCAAATGAGATTGTGAGTGCAATTAGGGGTACTAGTGGAAAGCTAGGAGAAAGTGAAGTTGTGAGAAAACTGATGTTAACACTATCGTCATGCTACAAATCTAAGAAGTATGCCATTGAATAAAGTCATGATATGAACAAATATACCTTGGATCAACTCTATGGCTCGCTCTCCACCTTTGAGATTACTGAGCTAGATGACTTGCAGAAAGAGAAGAAAGAAGCTCAACATTCAAAGTTACAAAGAAGATTGAAGATGGATTTGAAGAAAGCAATTAAGTGGATGAGATAGAAGAAAAATTTGTGAGAAGACTGAAGAAAGGATTTAGAAAATACAAAGGTAAGTTACCCTTCAAATGTTTCAATTGTGAAAGAATTGGTCATTATCCTTCTAGATGTACGTATAGGGAAGATTATAGTAAAAGACCCCATGATGATAATAAGGGAAAGTGAAAGGAATTTTGAGTGTGGAATAATGCTTCCAAATGCTAAATCTAATAGGAGAGGTGATGCAATTTTTTTCACAAACTCTTAAATTATTGCAGATTAGATAAACACATATAAATCAAATTTAACAAATAAAACCACAACACCAGATATATGTGGGAAAATTCTTTCAAGAAAAAAACCACACTCGAAAAGCCAAACTCAATTATATTATCAGCAACAACAACAATTACAATACAATGCACAAAGTCAATGCTCTTCAAGAGTAGCTACAACAGACAATTCAAGAGCAATTACAACAACATAACAACACCTTAGAAATAATCAACCTATCTGATGCAAAACAACTAAGACATCAACATATAAATAGAGCTCATCACAAAAAGGTATACACCCATGGTTTCCAAAATCATCTTCAATGACCAAAAGGTAAGTTGTGTTACAAGAAACACCTTGCTAATCCAACATATTGCAAATAGAAACTTCCAAACAAACAACACCATCACTCCCATAATGGTCATCTTGCCAATTAATGTAATGTAAATACAACATAGATGTTACTAGGACCAAATAGGTGCTTTCCTTACCTCACACCACTTGTCGAAAGTGAACTCAAACCATAAATGCAAACTCCCAAAAAATAACTCTCAATGCTCTTCCACCAAAATAGAAACCATTAGTCATAATAGAAATATGCCATAGTCTCAAATAGCAACCTATGACACTAGTTCCCTAAAATTTAGGGCTTCCAAAGTGGGTGCAAAAATAAATAAAATAAACATGTTTGGACTCTAAGGTTGAGACACCTTAATCCAACATTCTCCCACTTGTCAAAGACCTGTTAAGAGTCAAAACTCTATCATTTGCTCAAGGCCCCAAGGCCCATAGAATCAACACACCATTTGAAATTCTCAATGCTCACTAGATTTGTTAGTGCATCTGCAACATTCACCAAAGTATCAACTTTTTCCAACTCCACTTTTCCATCTTCCACCATATCACGAACAAAATGAAATTGTACATCAATATGCTTTGTTTTGGCATGGAAAGTAGGATTCTTCGCTGAACAAATAACACTCTAGCCATCACAATAGCTAGTAATATGTAGTAATATATATTGCATCAAAACCAATATCTGAGCATAATCTCTTAAGCCAAATGGCTTCCTTACAAGCATGAGTAGCTGCCATGTACTCTGCTTCTATAGAAGACAAAATGAGTACACCTTGTCTCTTACTCATCCAACTCATTGCACCACCAAACATCATGAAAACATATCCAATGGTGGATCTTTTGTTGTCAATGTCACTTGCCTAATCCAAATGTACATATCCACGAATGGAAATTAAATGCCAAGGTCTAGAAGGATAACCATGAAAACACAAGGAATACTCAAAATTACCAATCAAATATTTGAACACTCTTTTAATCACATCCCAATGCACCCTACCAAGATTAGCCATATATTGACTTAGGAATCCCACTGCTTGGGCAATGTTTGGCCTTGTACAAACCATATCATACATCAGATTGCCAACAACACTCACATAAGGTACTCTAAACATGTCCTCCATCTCAGTAGGATATTTTGGACAATCCTCCATAGAAAGCTTCATCCCCTATAACACTGGAACAACTAATTGTTTGCAAGTTGTCATGCTAAATCTCTCCAACATAGAGTTAACATACTTACTCTATCTCATCCAAAGCTTTATACTAGCTCTATCTCTAATGATATCAATCCAAAGAATATATCTCATTGCACCTAGATCTTTCATTTCAAACTATGCTGCTAACTGAGACTTCAAATATGAAATCATTCTTTTACCATTCCCAATTAATAACATATCATCCAAATATAGGACTATGATAAGAATTTGACCATTTTCAAATTTATAATACACACAATGGTCAGATTTAGATCTCAAAAATCCCAAAGACATCACATAGGTGTCAAACTTTTCATACCACATTCTATGAGACTGTTTTAGACCATACAAAGATTTCTTCAACTTAAAAGCAAGGTTTTCTTTACCTTTTTAAATGAAATTCTTTGACTGTGACATATAAATTTCCTCCTCCAAACCATCATGAAGGAACGTTGTCTTCACATTCATTTTCTCAATTTCCAAGTCATAAGCAATTGCAAGTGATAATATAAATCAAATGGATGTCATCTTAGCTACAGGAGAGAATATTTCACCATAGTCAACTCCCTTCACTTGAGAATACCCCTTCATGACCAACCATGCCTTATACTTATCAACACTACCATCTAGACCCAATTTCTTCTTGAACACCAATTTACATCCAATACGTTTCCATCCTTAAAGCAAAGGTACTAGATCCCATGTAGCATTATTCTTCAATGCAACCATTTCTTCATTCATGGCTTCCATCTAGGAATATTAATCACACATACCCATAGCCTCTCTAACAATCCTAAGCTCATTAGTTTTAGAAATCAAAGCAAATATGCAACTGGAATCCAACATAGAATATCCAAACCTTTTGGTGAATAACCATATCTGTCAGGTCACTGGCTATCATGGGTAGACCTCCTCAAATGTTAAGGTTGAGGTTCTTGTTCTTCTTTAGAACTTCCAGAGCTACTTGATCTCTCCTTATCATCAAGTCCACTAGGAGGTCATAGTTCTTCTTTCTCAGGGGTAGAAGGAATCTATACTACCTCCTTCTTTTGTTTGCCTTCATTCTTCGACTGCAAATCAATGGTGGAAGGTTTCAACTCATGAAAGATCACACTTTTGTTGTAGAGAACCTTCTCTGCAACTAGATCTTAAAGCTTGTAGCTTTTCACATCGACACTATAGCTGGTGAAGATAAAATTAACCACCTTGTTCTCCAATTTTGATCTTTTCTCACTTGGTACATGTGCATATGCCTCACAACCAAAGACTTTGAGATGTCTCAATGAGGGGTTCTTACCAAACCATGCCTTCATGGTTATCTTTTCAACTAGTGCTGAAGTAGGAGATTTGTTAATCAGATAACATGCAGTGGCCATAGCTTCAATCCAAGACTTTTGTTCAAACCTAGCACCACTTAGCATACTCCTAGCCCTCTCCATCAATATTTTGTTCATCCTCTCTGCAACTCCATTTTTCTAAGGAGTGTATGGATTTGTTTTATGTCTTTCAATCTTATGGTCCTTATAGAACTTGTCAAATTTTTCCAAACAAAACTCACTACCATTGTCTGTCCTCAAACACTAAATTTTTCTACCAATCTAGTTTTCAAACAAGGATTTGACCTCCTTAAACCAACTAAAAAATTTAGATTTACGTTTGAGGAAATACATAGATGTTCTTCTACTATAGTAATCTATGAAAGAGACAAAATACACAGATCTAGATATCAAAGGAACACTAATAGGACCAAACACATCTGAATGAATATAATCGAAAACCCCAGAGGACTTATGAGAGTTGGAATAAAAAGAAACACGATGTTGTTTACCATAAACACAATGTTCATAGAGGTCAAACTTGAGATTACAAACATCAAGGCCTTCAACAAGGCTCTTATTTTTCACAGCTATAAGGCCCTTCTCACCAATGTGACTGAGTCTCTGGTGCCATAACATTGTCTTCTCCACTAGGAACTTCATCTCCAAAGCATTTGCACCTTTAGGTACCCAGAAAGAATGACCATAAAATGTTGAAACAACAATCTTCTTCTCTACTTGATCTAATGGTGAGGATGAAGAATCCAAAGCCCTCTTCTTGGACTTTATAGAAGCACTATTGCACTAAACTATGCATGCATCTAGGTTATACACGATGCCAATCCAAACACCCTTAGCAAGCACTATATAGCCTCTTATCATCTTGTATCCACCTTGCGAGAAAACAACATGCACACCAAAATCACTCAACTTGCTAATTGAAAGTATGTTTTGTGCCAAACTAGGGATATGCAGGACACCATCAATCCCCTTCACTCTACCATCAGGGAATCAAATCTTAAATCTTTCATCGCCAACAAACTTTAGGTGAGATTCATCACCTAGATACCCCTTTCCACCATCAAACTCTTTGTATTTCAAAAACCAACCTCTGTGAGAGGTCATGTGGAAAGAGGCACCTAAATCTATCAACCGCAAATCTTCCGATGCACGTGTTTCCAAGGATATTAAATAAACATCTACCTCATAATGAGAGGATTTATCAGACTCGGAATCAAGGAAATCATTTTTACCTTTCTTTTTCTTCTCCTCCTTAGACTTTTTTTTTTCAAAAATGACTAGATTTCGCAGTTCCAACATTTCACCTTGGAGTTTTTACCAAGAGACTTAGATCTCCTCGAAGACTTGTATTTACCCTTCTTGTCCTTTTTCTTGCCTTTCTCTATTGTTCTACCATGAGCAACTAGGGCCTCCTTAGCCATCTCAAAAGATTTCCTTCGCATCTCTTCAAATAACAGTGAACCAACCACATCCTCCATCTTGAAAGTGGTTGTTGTGCTTCCAATGACCATCACAAAGTGATCCCATGAGTTTCGAAAAGAACATAATGTAGAAGCATACATTTATTTTGATCATCAATCTCATCATCAATAGAATTCAATTGAGCAACAAGCAAGTTGAATGCATTCATGTGATCTGCAATGGACCCTCCTTTCTCCATCATCAAAGAATACAACTTCTTTCTCAGGAATAACTTATTTACCAAGGATTTCCCTTGATAAATATCACCAAGATTTTTCCAAAGTGCAGTTGCAGTCTTCTCCTCATGGATATTCAGGAGAATTGAATCAGGCAGACAGAGTCTTATCAAGCTGGACATTTAGTAGCACTGAATCAACTAGACATAGTCATATCAAACTCTTGGCTTTCTGATCCATTTTATCCTAATCATCTTGTGGTGTATTTTGGGGTTTCATTGAGGATACCACATCCCATAGATATCTATCCAGAAGCATGTCCTCCATTTTGAGTTTCCACAACTCGAAATTGCTGCCATTAAATTTATTGATCTCTATTATGTTGGATGTACGTTCTATATCAAAGCTACAACAAAGTTATGAAGTATTCCTCTGCAAAAATATCACTAAAATTGGATCAACACAATAAACCCATCAACCCAACAATAATAAAAAAATTGGCTAGGCTCTAATACCAATTAAAAGGAAGCCTAAGTGAGGAATAATGCTTCCAAATGGTAAATATAACATGAGAGGTGATGCAAAAATTTCTTACAAACTCTTAAGCTATTGCAAATTAGATAAATATATATAAAATTAGATTTAACAAATAAAACCACAACACTAGATATATGCAGGAAAACCCTTTCGGGAAAAAAACCCACACTCCAAAATCCAAACTCAATTGTATTATCAAGAACAAAAAATACAATACAATGCACAAAGCCAATGCTCTCCAGGAGTAGCTACAATAGAGAATTCAAGAACAATTCCAACAACATAACAATGCCTTAGAAATAATCAACCTATCTCATACAAAACAACTAAGGCATCAACTTATAAATAGAGCTCATCACAAAGAGGTATGCTCCCATAGTTTCCAAAACCATATTCAATGACCAAAAGGTAAGTTGTGTCATAAGCAACACCTTGTTAATCCAATGACATGTTGCACATAGCAACTTCTGAAGCAACAACACCTATCTCTCCCAAAATGCTCATCTTATCAAATATAATGTAAGTACAACATAGAAGTTGCCATGATCAAATAGGTTATTTCCTTAACTCACACCACTTGTTGAAAGTGAACTCAAACCAAAAATGAAAACTGCCAAAATTAAGTCTCCATGACTCTTCCATCGAACTAGAAATCGTCATAGTCATAATAGAAATATTTCATAGTCTCAACATAGCAACCTATGACAGTAGTTCCCTAAAATTTATGAATTCCAAAGTGGGTGAAAAAATAAATAAAATAAACATGTTTGGACTCTAAGGTTGAGACACCTTAATCCCAACAAAAAGGATAGTTATAGATGAAATGATAGAAATAGGAGAATAGATGATAGAGATAGGCCTAAAAAGAATTTTTGTTCAATGGAGACTTATTAATTTGAGGATGAAGATGGTAATGACTCAAATGAAGAATCATATTTTTTAGCTATAGAGGAGAATAATAATGAAAGGTTTGGAAATCTGAAAGATGTGATGAATAGTGCAAAACTAGGAAGCATGAAGATTGCATTACATGCAAAAGTAGATCCACGAATAATTAATTTCAGATGTTTGAATCATATGACAGGGGGTAAAGGAAAGCTTATTGATATTGAAAAGTGTGATGATGGATCTGTAAAGTTTGTAGGTGAGGGAGATGCACCTATTTTTGGTAAAGGTACTATTTTCATTGATGGTAAGCATAAGACTAATGATGTTTATTATGTTAAGGGTATGAGACATAATATTTTGAGTGTGAGTAAAATGTGTAGGAAGGGTTATAAGCACACATTTCATGGGTCCAAATGTGAAATTAAAAAAAAGGAAGTTTCAAGAGATTAGTTTTTGAAGGTATAAGAACTGGAGGTAATGTCTACTATGTGAAGGATAATAGATGAAATAGTTGCATGTTGATACAGGGAAGTAAATGTTGGTTATGGCACAAAAGGATGAGACATCAATTTTAAAAATATGGTAAAAATTGTTGGAATTTGGAGGAATTGATTATGTGTTGCATTGATGTTTTGTCATTGATGGCAACATCGACTGTTTTGGTTGTTTACCAATTTCCGGTTGGTTCCGGTAGAGTGGTTGGATTATGATATTGATCTGGTATGATCCGGTATGCTTTGGTTTGTGGAATTGGTTTGGATCTATCATTCATACTATTTAGATGTGTATCACAATTAGTTGGTTCGGGATTTGATGACTCAAGAGCTATCATTTGTTCTAGTAAGCCTTTTGGTCACCGATAAGGGTTTTACCGGCAGAGCTTTGTTGAAGATCTTTTGATGCACATGATAAATGGTGTTGGTGTGGATTCTAGATGGTTTTTAGGATGTTGTTGGTTATCTTGTTCATGTTCCAATTCATCGGTGGTGCTGGTTTATGGCAACCTATTTTGGGTCCAGTGTTATCTAGGTTATGGACCGGTTTATGTAACGTGTTGGAGGATGTTCCTGATGCATTACCAACATGATTTAAGGATTGGTTTACATTATTTTCAGCCTAAGACGACTTGGTTGATCATTGGATTGCGGGTTTATGTTATGAACTTATTGTATTATCTTTTTGATGGCCGACCTAATTGTTTAGGCCTCGGGTTGGTATAAATATGATGTAAGATCTCTTTGTAGATCATGGGAATATGGGCATATGGGATTATGGCTATCTAGGTGCGAATAATGTTGTAGTCATATGCAGAAGGTTTGGTCGATCATAGGTGATCAAATTGTGTTTGTAAGAGAGGTTTTAGGCCTCTAGTATTGAGCTTAACCGAAACTATGCTCATGCATAGGAGATGTTATACTTGCATTTCACTCTTCTTTTCGGATTGTAGTTCGACATTTTTGTAGTCAATGAGGCTCCTTTTTGTGATGAGTAGTGCACTTTAGGATTTTGGCCTTCCTACATGTGCAAGCCCCTCATATTGTAATCACATACTTACTACAAAAGTATTATTTGATTGTGGGTAGGCTTCCCACCGTGGTTTTTCCCTTTATCGGGTTTTCCATGTACAAATCTTAGTGTCATGTGTTATGGATGGATGGTAAGTATTATGTGATTTATGCTTATGTTTAATTGCTATTTGTTATTCCAGTATTTGGTTTATGCATTCCAGTATTAAGTTTATGTGTTTTGGTAATAAGGTTTTGAATTCTTAAAGTTCTTTAATACGGTGACAACTGATTCACCCTCCCTCTCAGTTGTCCTCTGGTTATTTGAGTTGTCTAATAATTGGTATTAGAGCTTGGTCCTCTCTACAAAAGCTTAACCACTTGAGGAAGATCCTATGGCATCTAGCAGTTCAAGTTCATCAAATACATCTGCAACTATTTTCTGGAGAGAAATTCCTAGGATTGATGGACCAAATTACAGGGTATGGAAGATTCGGATGGAGACTCATCTAAGATGTCTTAGAAAGGAGATTTGGGAGATCACTAAGAATGGTGTTACATCATATAGTCCCACATCTAGCAATACTCCTCTGACGGGTCTGGATAAAGATCTTGAGAATGATTGTAGAGCTACAAAAGTCCTTTTGTGTGCACTTTCTGATCAACAAATAATGGGACTAACTGACAAATCAACTGCAAAGGCTATATGGGACAAATTGAAGATTCTGAATGAAGGTGACCCTACTGTTAAAATTGCTAAACTTGATGGTTATCAGGCGAGGTATGAAAACTTGAAGATGGAAGAAGATGAAAGGATTGCTGCTTTTATGGAGAGAGTTAATGAGATTGTTATGGGAATTCAATGTTGTGGTGGATCTTTGAGAGAAGATGAAATAGTTTCTAAAGTACTGAGAGCTTTACCACTGGCTTATAAGATGAAGGCTAGTGTAATTAATGAGTTGAGAACTATGGAAAACACCTCTATTAATAGGGATACCTTGGCTGGGAAGCTATCTACTTTTGAACTTGAGGAATTTGGACCTTCTGGAGCTGTGAAATTTGAACCTGTTGTTCATGCATCTACATCATCTACCAACAAGAGTGATTGGAAAACTTTATATGCAAAGGAACTAGAGGATATGAAGAAAGAAGATGAAAAGTTTGAGCAACTTGAAGCCTTATTTGCTAGAAGAGTACCTAAAGGACCGACATGAAGTAAGCATGAAGGAAAATCACCTTTTAAATGCTTTGCATGTAATAAGATAGGTCATTTTGCATCTAGATGTCCTGAAAGGAATTCAAGATTTGAAGAAAGAGATAGAAGATCTTTTAGGCCTAACCATGATTATTAGAACAAGCATAAGTATAGGAAAAACAAAGACAAATCATGCTACTAAGTGGATGAGGAAGGTGTGACTGATTCTAATGATGAACCGACACAAGATTCAGCTAGTGGATCTGGCAATGTAAAGGAATGGGTATTTTTGGCTATCAAGGAAGATGATCTGGTACCTGAAGAGAAGGCCCTTGCTACTAAAATTGGATACAAGGATGAATGGGTAATTGACAATGGATGTCACATCATATGACTATAGATAAAAGGAAGTTCTTATCTATGCAAGAATTTTATGGTGGTCTAGTTAGATTTGGAGATGACAAAGAATGCATGATCAAGGGAAGAGGAACAATCTCATTGGATGGTAAGTATAACACTGATAATGCTTATTATGTTGAAGGTTTAAGGCATAATCTTTTGAGTGTAGGACAGTTGGTGGATAAGGGATTTCAGTTATAGTTTAAGGATGGAAAATGCAAGATTATCAACAGATATGGATTGGAAATTGCAACCAGTACATAGACTAAAGGTAATATCTTTCATTTAAACTCTGGTAAGAAGACATGTTTGATTTCACAAATTTACGAGAATTGGCTATGGCATAAGAGGTTGTGTCATGTGAATTTTGATTGCATTGTGAGGATCAGTTCTACTAAGGCAGCTAGAGATATACCTAAGATTGTAAAGCCCTATAATCCGATATGTATGGAATGTCAAATGAGAAAGAAAGTTAGAACTTCTTTTAAGAGTATACAAGACAAATCTAATGATGGTCTTGATCTTATTCATACTGATTTGTGTGGTCCTGCTAGAATCAAAAGTTTTTAGGGTGATAGATATTTCACACTAATCATTGATGATTATTCTAGAATGATATGGGTTACTTTTCTAAGGGAGAAGTCTTAAGCATTTGAAAAGTTTAGAATCCTTTAAGCTAAAGTTGAGACAGAGATATGATTGAAGATTAAATGTTTAATTCCAGATCAGGGTGGAGAATTCACATCCGATGAATTTAACAGCTATTGTGAGAAGAATGGGATAAGGAGACAGTTCTCTGCACCCCAAACTCCTCAACAGATTGGAGTTGTGGAAATGAAGAACATAATTATCTTGGATGCAGTAAGAACTATGATGATGGAAGCTAATCTGCCTCATATCTACTGGAGAGAAGGTGTAAGCAGGGCAATATACACATTCAACAGAGTTCATATCAAAGGAGATACTGGTAAGACACCTTATGAGTTATGGTTTGGTCATACACCGACATTTAAGTATTTCAGAATCTTTGGTAGTAAATGCTATATCAAAAGAGATGATTACATTGGAAAGTTTGATCCTAGATGTGATGAAGGATTATTTATTGGTTATTCTAATGAAAGCGAAGCATATAGATGTTATAAGAAAAGATTGCAGAGAATTATGGAGGGAACAAATGTCAAAGTGGATGAGCTAAACAGAAGTCAAATAAGAACCAATGAGAGAGAACCGGTGGTGGAAATGATCATAACTGAACCGGTAGCACCTACACCAAAATAAAATGTTAAACCAGTTACTCCGGCAGTATCAAAAAATTCAATAGTAACTGAAGATTAGGACAGAGAAACAGAAAATCAAAAGACTCTTAGGTATGTAAGGTTGAATCATTCGGAAGATTAGATCATGGGAGACAAAAGAAAAGGAGTGATGACAAGAACAAGGTTGGCAGATGATGAGGTATGTTTTATTTCTCAAGTTGAACCGACACTAGTAATTGAAGCTTGTAAAGATGAAAGTTGGATGAAAGCTATGGAAGAAGAATTAGATCAAATACAAATGAATAACACATGGACTTTAGTTCCCTGACCTAAAAATAAGAATGTTATTGGAACTAAATGGGTTTTTAGAAATAAATTGAATAGTGATGGACAAGTTGTGAGGAATAAAGCTAGATTGGTTTGTAAAGGATATTCTCAGAAAGAAGGAATTGATTATGGTGAACCTTTGCACCGAGAGATAGGATTGAAGCTGTGAGATTATTTCTTACTTATGCCACACATAAGAACTACAAGGTTTATCAAATAGATGTTAAGTGTGCATTTCTAAATGGAGATCTTGAAGAGGGAGTGTATATTGAGCAACCTAAAGGATTTTCACTTTCAGATGACAAAACATGGTTCGCAGGTTAAAGAAAGCTTTATATGGATTGAAACAAGCCCCTAGAGCTTGGTATGCAAGACTGGATAAATATCTTTTGAAGTTTGATTTCACTAAAGGTAATGCTGATAGTAGTTTATATTATAAGATCACTGATGATGACATATTGATTATTGAAGTCTTTGTCGATGATATCATTTTTGGAGGTGAAGATAATTTGTGTATGGAATTCTTTAACAATATGAAGAATGAATTTGAGATGTTTGTGATTGGGGAGATGAGATTTTTCTTAGGTTTGCAGATTACTCAAACTGATAAAGGTATTTTCATCTATCAAACTAAGTATGCTAGAGACCTGTTGAAGAAATTCGATATGGAAAATTGTAAACCGGTTAGTACTCCGATGGTTACAAGTGAGAAATTGACAAAGAATGACGCATCTACACTGATAAATCCTACTAGGTACAAGTCTATGATTGGTGGTTTGTTATATCCGACTCAAACTAGACTGGATATAATGAATGCAGTTTGTATTGTATCAAAATATCAGAGTGATCCTAGAGAAAATCATGAGATTGCAGTGAAAAGGATTTTTAGGTATTTGCAGGGAACAATTGAATATGGTTTGTGGTATCCTAAAAATGATGACTTTACATTATGTCCATATACAGATGCAGATTGGGTTGGAGATGTTGATGAATGGAAGAGCACATCCGGTGGAGATTTCTTTCTTGGAAAGAAAATTGTTTCATGGATCATCAAGAAGTAGTCATGCACTTCTTTATCTTCTATTGAATTTGTGTATGTTGTTGTTGCTACTAATTGTATAGAAGTTCTATGGATGAAACAAATGTTAAAGGATATAAAGGTGGATTGTAATGAACTGGTAGTTATTCACTATGATAACTCTGCTACTATTGATATTTCAAAGAATATGATATTTCATTTGAAGAAAAAGCACAAATATATCAAGTATAACTTTTTAAAGGAGAAAGTGGAAGCAAATGAAATCAGATTGGTTTATGTGAACACTAAAGAGTAGATTGCAAACATTTTCATTAAACCTTTTCCTAAAGAATCATTTGAGTACTTTAGAGATAGATTGGGGGTTTTTTCCCCTCTGGTAGAGACCCGAGCGACGTTGATTGGAATCAATCGAGTATGCATTATCAGAGCTATTATTCATTTTGGATTGATGTGGTGGTGCTACTACTTAGGTGAAGTAGTTAGCTGTAAAGAATTAGAGGATTTGTGACTTTTCTTTGATGTTTATGTCAGATTTATGGCATTGATGTCAAAGGGGGAGAGATATATGTGAAAAATAGAGCTTAACAGAATATCAGTTAAAGGGGGAGTTTGGTTTAGAGCTTCATTGCTATATCATTTTGTGGGAGATTTTTGGCTGTCTTCCATTGGGGGAAACTTGTTTGGTATTTCATGGCACTTGGATGTTTTTCACGTATAGTGTTTCCATCAATCCCAAAGGGGGAGATTGTTGACATTTAGACAAATTTATTATGTGTTGCATTGATGTTTTCTCATTGATGGCAACGCCGGCTGTTTTGGTTGTTTACTGGTTTCTGGTTGGTTCTGGTAGAGTGGTTGGATTATGGTATTGATCCAATATGATTCGTTATGCTTTGGTTTGTGGAATTAGTTTGGATCTATCATTCATATTATTCAGATGTGTATCATGGTCAGTTGGTTTAGGATTTGATGACTCAAGAGCTATCATTTGTTCTAGTAAGCCTTTTGGTCATCGGTAAGGGTTTTATCGGTAGAGCTTTGTTGAAGATCTTTTGATGCACGTGATAAGTGGTGTTGGTACGGCTTCTAGATGGTTTTAAGGATGTTGTTGGTTATCTTGTTCGTGTTCCAGTTTATTGGTGGTGTTGGTTTATGATGACCTATTTTGGGTTTGGTGTTATCTAGGTTATGGACCAGTTTATGTAACATGTTGGAGGATGTTCTTGATGCATTACCGATGGGATTTAAGGATTGGTTTACATTGTTTTTTACCTAAGCCGACTTGGTTGATCATTAGATTGCGGGTTTATGTTATGAACTTATTTTATTATCTTTTTGGCGGCTGACCTAATTGTTTAGGCCTTGGGTTGGTATAGATATGATGTAAGATCTCTTTGTAGATCATGGGAATATGGGCATATGGGATTATGGTTATCTGGGTGCGAATAATGTTGTAATCATATGCAGAAGGTTTGGTTGATCATAGGTAATCGAATTGGGTTTGTAAGAGAGGTTTTAGGCCTCCAGTATTGAGCTTAATTGGAACTGTACTCGGGCATTGGAGATGTTATACTTGCATTTCACTCCTCTTTCCAGATTATAGTCCTATGTTTTTGTAGTCAGTGAGGCTCCCTTTTGTGATGAGAAATGCGCTCTAGGTCATTGGCCTTATTGCATGTGCAGGCCCCTCATATTGTAATCACATACTTACTGTAGAAGTATTATCTGACTGTGGGTAGGCTTCCCACCGTGGTTTTTCCCTTTACCAGGTTTTCCACATACAAATCTTGGTGTCATGTGTTATGGATGGATGGTAACTGTTCTATGATTTATGCTTATGTTTAATTGCTACATTTTTTATTCCAGTATTTGGTTTATGTATTTCGGTATTAAGTTTATGTTTTTCAGTAATAAGGTTTTGAATGCTTAAATTTTTATAGTCCGGTGACAACTGATTCACCCCACCCCCTCTTAGTTGTCCTCTGGTTATTTGAGTTGTCTAACAATTAGTTCTACTCATGTTGTGAGAGATTTACCAAGGATTATCAAACTTGTTGATACTATGTGTAGGTAATATTAATTGGAAAAGAAAAGAAAGAGGAGATTCAAGAAAAAGGAGTATTCAACTTCAAGACCTCTAGAGCTGATTCATGCAAATATATCTGGGCCTATAAGGACAAGATGATTGAAAAATGAAAGGTATTTTATGTTTCTTATTGATGATTATTCTAGAATGACCTGGGTTATTTTCTTGAAGGAAAAATCTAAAGCATTAGAAAAGTTTAAATTATTCAAGTCTATGGTTGAGAATCAAGTAGATGTTAAGATCAAATGTTTGAGATCTAATAGAGGAGGATAATTTAAATCAAATCAATTTGATAGATTTTGTGAAGAGCATGGTATTAGTATTAGCAACAACCAAGAAGTAAAACTGAGAGAGGGAGGGGGGGTTGGGGTGAATCAATTTTCACTGGATTAAACAATTTAAGCACAAACTGAGATCTAAACAATTGCAACAAGAATAAAGATAAACACAATAGCACAAACACACATAACACCAATATTTTGACATGGAAAATCTGGTTAAGGGAAAAACCACGGTGGGAACCTACCCACAATAAGATGATACTCTCAAGTAGTATGTGTAAATATTATAATGGGGAATGCACATGCATTTAGGCGCATTGCCTAGAGCTCACTACTCAAAATAAGATGACCCAGAAGGCTCCAACCCTCAGGGAAGGTTCACTACATTACAATAATGATCAAAATTTAATCCGGATTACATGAACTGCAAATCTAGCATCTCCTTATGCCTGATGACAGTTCTGGTTAAGCACATTTGTCTTTCATGCAACAATCTCTGCTCAATACACCACACCGAAGGATAAATTCTCTTATACACACATAAACCATTCTATGACAATGAAGACACAACATCAACACTTAAATTACATGACTATACCACCTATATACAAATCATCAACCTTGACTACAAGGTCCCTCAACCCTGAATTACAAAATTACATCTCACGATACATAAATCAACCACTAGAACAATGAAATAACATATATGAGATAGCATGTACCTAAATAAAATCTCAAAATACGCATCACCATCGGAAATCTCACCAAGATCAACAACAACATGTTACACCCCCAAGAATACCGCATAACACGAAGAATATCACTAGATCAACAAAATCACCAAGAATGAGCACAAGGATCAATGCAGACCATCAAGAAAAATAAGACATGATCAAGAAACACCAACAAGAACATTATAATAATTTGCAATAGCTGCACCAACACCACTTATTCAAATCTTCATCGATCAACACGCTAACTCACATGAACACTCAACAATAACAATTCAGACTAGAAAGATAGCTTGTAGAGCACCAAATCATGAACCATCTGAAATGAAGATACACATGAACATCCAAAATATTCTCCCAAATCTACAACCAAATATATGATCATATCGGAGCTCACCGGATCAAACACCAAACTCTGCCAACCACAGTTTAGAAAGACTAAACTACAAATTGAATCAAATAATATGATCAAGTAAACAATCTAGATCACTAACACCAATAAGGAATGAAGTATTCTAACATCCCAAATAGATATACCATCCATATCAACTCAATGAAATCACCAGAACACCAAACAACTCTCTGCAACACCAAGGCACATGAATATGTTGACATCAATGACAACAACATATCCTAGCAGCAACAATATCTAATAATATCCCCCTTTGGCATTGATGGAAACATATGAATTTGAAAAAAAATCAATGCAAAGGAAATATATCAACACCAGTAATATGCAAAAAATTCCCCCTTAAGATCATGCACACAAAGCTCCAAAGATAAAGCAGTTTTTCACATGACTATTTCCTCCTTTGACAGCAATGCCAAAGACATAATACAAATTATGCTCTCTCCCCCAAAACTCATCATTATATTGATCATCTGAACCATTGACTACTCTGGCTAAGTAGTAGCACCAACTCATCAACCTAGACAAAAAGTACAAGGCTCTGAAATCCACTCGATTGACGCAACTTCATGCATCTAGTTCTCAACAGGAGGGGCAATGTTAGGTCCCGGAGACAACTAAGAGTGGGGGGGGGGGGGGAGTGAATTAGTTGTCCAATAAATTCAACCAAAATTAACTTAACCAAAACTTAATGCTTAATACTGGTAACCAAACTTTATGCTGGTAGACAGTCTTAACAGTTAATTGCAATACCGATAAAGATTAATGCATGAAACAGAAAGACAATAACATCCACAACACATAACACAAATGTTTGTACGTGGAAACCCTATAAGGGGAAAAAACATGATGGGAAGCCTTACCCACAATCAAATGATACTATTGCAGATAGTATTTGTGTACAATAGGGATTCTGCACATGCAGAAAGGCTAGTTGCCTAGAGCTCATTGCTCAATCACAAAATGAGAGTCACACTGACTACAATTGGATGGTTAAATCCAATGATAATGTACTGCATAAAATAGAATCTTCATATGCTGGATTCAGTACCGGTTTAGTTCTGATTGCCTCCACAAGATCCTTCCTTCAACCTTCAAATGATGTTTGCATGTATAGCTCTACTTATTTTTGCATATACCTTATTGCAATCCTTTTTGTATTCACATATTAATCTCACAAATGAGATCTTACATTTATACCATAACCTAAGACCAATTGAATAGGTCGGCTCACTAAAAGATATTACAATAAAATCAATTACAAGTAAATCAATATCTGATGCATGATGTCGGCTCAATGCATTTACAATAATAATAAATCATCTCCATAACATGTCATATTGATCTGGAATAGATATGTCTCCTGGTGCTTATCCTGGACCTATTTGCCGGTAACAACAAATATGCAAACCCGAATAAATAATTAACCAAATTGCCAAAACCAAGTGAATGAATAACGCCTTCAACATAACCAAGTAGTCTCCAAGTCATTCCAAGTGTCGGTGAACAATATAATCCGCCGGTGAACCAAATACCGGTGACTTTGCATAAGTCTCTGACTTGCCGGTGAACATAACCAAAATCTCCAAGTGTTGATAAGTGTTGACAAGTGATGACAAGTGTTGACATCAATGACAAAACCATATCAACATATCCAAAATGCCAACAGGAAAAGACCCCTAACTTGTCTCTCAAATAGACAAATGTATATGCAGGCAAAGGTTTAGTAAAAATATCTACAATCTGATCCTTTGTAGATACATATTCCAATCTCACTTCATCACTGATTTTCTCCCTCAAGAAATGATACTTTATGGACACATGCTTTGTTTTAGAATGTAGCACCAGATTCTTTGAAATATTGATAGCACTTGAATTATCACAATAAATAATAGTAGGCTCATTATATACAACTTAAATATCCTTCAACATTTGCTTCATCTAGACTACTCGAGTGCAGTTACTAGAAACAACAATGTATTTAGGTTCAGTAGTAGACAAAGATACAACATCTTGTTTCTTACTGTACCATGAAATCAACTTCTTTCCCAAAAATAATGCTCCACCGGTAGTTCTCTTTCGGTCATCATCACTAGCCCAATCAACATCAGTATAGGCACACAACAGGAAATCATAATTCTTCAGATACCATAAACCATAGTCAATAGTCCCCTTCAAGTATCTAAAAATCCTCTATAGTAAAATAAGTCTCTTTAGGATCTGATTGAAATCTAGCACAAAGACAAACAACATGCATAATATCTGGTCTAGTCTGAGTTAAGTACAATAATTGACCAACCATAGATCTATACAAAGTTTGATTAACTTTCTAAGATTCATCATTCTTAGACAACTTGCATCCAGTCACCATGGGAGTTCCAATGGGCTTAGAATCAGCTAATCCAAACTTTTTCAACAATTCCTTCACATACTTAGATTGAGAAATGAAAATACCTTTACTAGTCTGAGTAATCTGCAATCCTAAGAAGTATTTCATCTCACCAATCATAGACATCTCAAATTCCTTTTGCATATCATCAAGAAACTTCATATTCAAGTCATCATCACTACCAAAATTGATGTCATCAACAACAAAAATGTTATCATTCTCAACTTTGAAGTATAAATTACTATCAACAATACCTTTAGAGAATCCCAACTTCAACAAATACTTATCCAATCTTGCATACTAGGCTCTAGGGGCTTGTTTTAGTCCATATAGAGCTTTCATCAATTTGTATACCATATCTCCTTCATCGGATAAATAAAATCTATTTCATTGCTCAACGTAGACTTCCTCTTCAAGATCGCCATTCAAAAAGGCTGACTTGACATCTATCCATTATACCTTAAAGTTCTTGTAAGCAACATATGCAAGCAACAATCTAATAGCCTCAATTCTAGCCACGGGCAAAAAAGTTTCTTCATAGTAAATACCTTCCATCTGAGAACACCCTTTGCATACCAGTTTTGCTTTATTTCTGATCACTTCACTAGCTTCATTCAGTTTATTTTAGAACACCTATTTAGTACCAATCACATTCTTGTCTTTAGGTCTCAGAACAATCTCCTAGGTGTCATTATTTTCAATATGATTCAACTCTTCTTCCATTTCTTTTATCCAATTTTCATCCTTACATGCTTCTGCTACATCCTTAGGTTCAATCTTTGAAATCAAACATATCTGTTCAACAACAATCCTTCTTCTAGTCATCACGCCTTCTTGTCACCAATAATCTGATTTTTTGAATGATTCAACCTTACATACCTCAAAGTCTTTTGATTATTCTGATTTTTCAGGCTCTTGCACTTCTTCACTAGCAACAACAATATCCGGATGAACTTTCTCCACTGGATCAATCTGCTTTAAAATCTCTATCTGCACAGGCTTAGGAATATCTTCGTCATCAAAATCATATCCACATGCTCTAATCTTCTTTCCAAGGCATTCATCCACCTTCACTTTTTCACTTTCAACTATCTTCTTCAGTATCTTATTATAGAACTGGTAGGCCTTACTCTTAGTATAATATCCCAAGAAGATTCCTTCATCACATCTTGCATCAAATTTTCCTATATCCTCATCTCTCTTGATATAACATTTACTTCCAAAGACTCTAAAATATCTAACTATAGGAACATGACCAAACCATAGCTCACAAGGAGTCTTATCAGAATCACCTTTAACATGCACCTGGTTGAATGTGTAAACAACAATGCTAACAACTTCTCTCCAAAAAGTCTCTGCAACATTTCCTTCAATTAGCATAGTCCTTGCAACATCCAAGATAGTTTTGTTCTTCCTTTCAAAAAATCCATTTTGCTGAGGGGTTCTAGGAGTAGATAATTGTCTTCTAATTCCATTCCTCTCATAGAATGTATCAAACTCTCTTGATGTAAATTATCCTCCTCTGTCAGATCTCAAACACTTCAGCTTCAATCCAGTCTCAGTCTCCACTCTGGCTTTGAATATCTTTAATTTCTCCAACGCTTCTGATTTATCCCTTAGAAAGGTAACCCACATCATCCTTGAATAGTCATCAATCAACAACATGAAATATCTATCACCCTGCATGCTTCTCACTCTAGTAGGACCACATAAGTCAGTATGAACAAGATATAGCAATCCATTAGATGAATACAACTTACTCTTAAATAAAGTTCTCGTTTGCTTTCCCATCTGACATTCCTTAGATACCGGATTAGCAGGCTTCACAAACTTAGGAAAATCTCTAACAACTTGAGTAGAACTTATCCTTACCATGCAGTCAAAATTAACATGACGCATTCTCCTATGCCAGAACCAACTTTCATCAATATGAGCAATCAATCAAATTTTCTCACCAGCATTCAAGTGAAAGATATTACCTTTAGTCTTAGTCCCTGATGCAATCTCTATACCAGAGGCATTTAGGATTTTACATTTACCATTCTTGAATTGCAAATCATATCCCTTGTCAACCATCTATCCAACACTCAAAAGATTGTGCTTCAATCCTTCAACATACAAGACATCATCAATATTATGCTTACCATTGAAAGATATAGAACCTCTACCACAAGTCACACAAGCTTTGTCATCTCCAAATCTCACTACTCCACCATTGTACCTTTCCATACTCACAAATTTATTTTTAGCACCTGTCATATGATGTGAACAAATACTGCCAATCACCCATTCATCTTTCTCTTCAATCTCAGAAGCTAAAGATTTCTCCTCAACAATGTAGCTTATAGGATTCACTGATACCTGATTGTCTTCCTTGATAGGAATAAATACAAATTTGTCTTTGGAATTCCCATTCTTTGATTCCTCATCTGTCACACCTTCATCAACAACATAATCACATCTATGTGCTTTCGGTAGGGCTTACACGGCTTATCATTCTTATCATGCTTCTCATATCCATCATACGTATCATATCTAGAGATTCTTTTTGCGCACCTAGAAGCAAAATGTCCTATCTTATTACAAGAGAAACATTTCAAAGGTAACTTTCCATCATACTTATGGTCTCCTTTAGGTAATCTCCAAGCAATAAGTGCTTCAAGCTCATCCAATTCTCTTTCATGTTCTTCCATCTCTCTCTCTTTTCTCTTTCAAATCTGGATACCCAACAAGAACTTTCTCCTGGATCATACTTCTGCTTCCCGGATACAGAGGCTCTGAATGCAGTCTCTGATTTTCCATTTGATTCTCCAAATTCACTCAACTCAAATGTAGTAATCTTTCCAACCATGTCTCTAGTCGTTGTAGTCAAACTCCAGATCTCATCAATAGCAACTACTTTATGCTTGTAATCAGGAGGCAATGATCTCAACACCTTAGCAACAATCTCATCCTCTTCAAGGGCTCCACTGACACATATGATATTCATGATAAGATCATTCACCTTATCCATAAAGATTGATATATTTTCATCTTCTCCCGTCTTCAATGCTTCATACTTTCCTTTCAAACTCTGCAACTTAGCAACTTTAACTTGCACATCTCCTTCATACAAGGTCTTTAGCTTCTTCTAGATCTCATGTGCAGTCTGCATCATCACATTAGTCATCTCTAAATCAATCAAGGCACTCATAAATTCTTCCTTAGCCCTTATGTTATGTTCAACATCCTTGATCTCACCAACAGTAACCAGTCTATTCTGAGGAACATTGTAGATATTCTTTATAATCTCCCAATACTCATCTCTAAGACATTTTAGGTGGATTTCCATCTGGTCCTTCCAAACAATATAATTGCTTCCATCAAATCTAGGACTCTCCTTCTTGAAAACATAAGTTGTCATCCTGGATCTCCTCAAGTGGTCAAGCTTCTTCCAAAGTATCTAGCTCTAATACCAATTGTTAGCAGCAACCAAGAAGGAAAACTGAGAGGAGGGGTGAATTAGTTTTCATCGAATTAAACAATTTAAGCACAAACTCAGATCTAAACAACTACAACAAGAATAAAGATAAACACAATAGCACCAACACACATAACACCAATATTTTGATGTGGAAAACCTAGTTAAGGGAAAAACCACAGTGGGAACATACCCACAATAAGATGATACTCTACAGTAGTATGTGTAAATATTACAATGGGGAATGCACATGTATTGAGGCACACTGCCTAGAGCTAACAGCTTAGAATAAGATGACCCAGAAGGCTCCAACCCTTAGGGAAGGTTCACTACCTTACAATAATGATCAAAAATCAATCTGGATTACATGAACTGTAAATCTAGCATCTCCTCATTCTGGTTAAGCACATTTGTTTGCCCTGCAACAATCTCTTCTCAATACACCACACCGAAGGATAAATTATCTTATGCACACATACACCATTCTCAGATAATGTAGACACAACATTGACACCTAAATTACATGACTATATCACCTATATATACAAATCATCAACCTTGACTACAAGGTCGGCCAAACCCTCAATTACAAAATTACATCTCACGGTACATAAATGAACCACCAAACCAATGCAATGACATATATGAAATAGAATGGACCTAAATCAAATCTCCAAACACGTATCACCACCATAAATCTCACCAAGATCAATCCCAACACGTTACACCACCAAGAATACCACATAACACGAAGAATATTACCAGATCAACAAAATCACCAAGAACAAGCACAAGGATCAATGCAGACCATCAAGACAAATAAGACACAATTAAGAAACACCAACAAGCACATTAGAATCATCTGCAATAGTTGCACCAACACCACTTATTCAAATTTTCATCAGTCAACATGCTAAGTCACAGTAACACTCAACAACAACAATTCAAACTAGAAAGATAGCTTGCAAAGCACCAAATCATGAACCATCTAAAGTGAAGATACACATGAACATCCAAAATATTCTCCCAAATCTACAACCAAAGATATGATCATAAACTCTGCCAACCACAGAACAAAAAGATGGAACTACAAACCAAATCAAATAATATGATCAAGTAAACTTTTCGGATCACTGAAACCAATAAGGAATGAAGTATTCCAACATCCCAAATAGATAAACCAACCATATCAACTCAATGCAATCAATAGAACACCAAACAACTCTCTGCAACACCGAAGCACAAGAATATATTGACATCAATGACAACAACATATCCTAGTAGCAACAATAACCAATAATTAGAAGACACATTTTTTATCCTAGGACCCCTCAATAGAATGAAGTTGTTAAAATAAAGATTTATTAAAGCAAAATGTAAATCTCTATCTTTGGATGTATTGTCTCCATTTCCATCAAACTCACCTCCATCTACAAACTAGAAGACGAACATATGACCAAGGTGTTTTATTCGCCCAACCAAATAAAGCTTACGCTTCCCGGTGCTCATGATGAGCTCTCGTCCCTCACAATGGAGTTTCCTAAAAAATTGGAATCAATTGTCGGGAATGGAACCTATGCACACATGTAGTATCTAACAACCAAACTATTGAACTTAGCTACATGTGTTATGGCAGGAAGCAATTAAATTAAATTACTTGGCCACGTTTTAACCCGTTTTGGGTAGGTGAGAAGAAAATCACCCTTCTCTAATTTATCTCGCAATCAAGCACATATTTCCAATAACATCCATCATTGATAGTAAAGTAAAAATTTACCCTTCCCAATTTGTACATTTATTATTAAATTTTATTTAATTCCACCCAAATTAGAAATTCCCAAATTGGAATAAACAAAAGATAAAAACCAATCTTACCCTATTTGGGAAAAATCATTTTCATTGATATAAATAATTTAAAAGCAATATATATAAATATATAATATTGGTTATATTAAAACATAAATCGACAAGCATAACTATAATTTGTAGGTATCAAATCATAAATCAGCCGTAGAATGTGTAGATTCTAACTAAAATATATGTTTTGCACTCCCATTTGACAACCATAGAATAATCCAGACTAAACTATTTGATATTTTTCATGAGATTTGGGTGGATAAATTGTTTTGGAAGAGATGCGATAATAGAATTACCTTCAATTTGATTTGATACCTAGTCATATATATCAAATTGATCCAAAATACAGATCAAAGGGAAGAGCGTGAGGGGAAATTAATCCACATAGTAAACAAATGCAAAGAAATTCTACAATCAAATTCAGGCTGGAGATTTAATGGGGAAAGAATGCGATTTGAAGGAAGCCAAAAATATCGATTTTAATCCTATGCAATAATAATGTTGGCTATGCGATGTGTAAGGGTAGTCAAACAATCAAAATTCCTCCCAAATATTTCTATTAAGTTCAGCAAACACATAAAAAGAGAGAAAGCGAGTTGAAGGAAATTTGCTAAACTCCAAGTTCTCTTGGAAATCGACTAAGCCAGACAAATAATACATATATCGATTTGGTCAAAGAAGAATTCTGCAATCAAACTTAGTTAAAACAATTTTGGATGTAAGGATTTATGTACTAAGCCTCATAAGGGTCGACTTGGCCCTGTCAAATGCATTGATTAAAAACCAGCATTGTGGCTTTCCAAACAAAATCATAATTTAAACAATACAGAAGTCGGATATGTCCAGTCAAAACTAATCAAAATTGAATAGATTTAGCAAACCGACCTCTTCAAAAGACTGCGGAGATAAGGAAGAGTGGGGGGCAACTAACAGTATCAAAGAAACAATTTACCCTACCAAAACCCATGGAAAAGATAGGAGATAGGGGTGTGGGTTTTTCTTGAAGCAAATTCGATCTCCAAATCAGCTTCCCTATCACCTTCCAACACTCCAAATAGTTTGATTCCCCAAATCTCAATTGCAAACCGAAAGACAACACAGAGAGAATGGAAAGGGTGGTAGGAATCGATGGCTTCTTGTTGACGACGAACTCCTCGATCATATGTCCATCTTCGATGGTCAATCTTACATGCACTTCACACTTGATGAAATCATCAGATCATCATAAAAAAATCAATAACATCATCACATAATTATATTAAAAATGTCATTAATAGTATCAAATATCATTCTAATTAACATCACATTAAAATAATGTCATCGAGCACATTTATTAGCATCATAATGTCAAATATCATCAATAATATCAATGTCTAACAAAATATTTTAATCTAAAACTTATTAGCCTAAAATTGGCTCATGACAATTATTTCATCTACTGTTGCTAGGGTCGAATTTGATCCTGACGGATTCTTCACTATTGTGAGGCTTCATGTGAAAAGTCAATTTTTGTGAATGAAATTTTGTTAGAAGATGATATAGTGAGGAATGTCATGTCCTATGAAGAGGAGAAATATAGAAAACAAAAATGGAACCATATCATGAGGTTAGACAAAGAAAAAACTAACAAAGAGACCCATCTTTCCTAAGATTCTATGCAAGAGAGGAAAATAAGATTATCAAAATTGGAAGATGAGTGAAAATGTACAACTAATCATGGCTCCTAAAGAAGAACTACCTACAATGCAAAGAGATCTAAGGGTTTCTATGAGGCCTTATGTGATACCAATGAGTGACATCAAAGGAAGCCTTGACATCTCAGGATGCAGAGGAGAGTGATAGTCAACAAATTAAGAGGCAAAAGACCTCTGATAATAAAGATAAAGCCAAGGATCCCATTGAAATCATTGGCATTGAGGAAGAAATGCAAATTTAATTTGAAGTTGTCATAGAAGAAGAAGAGTACTAGAATGATAGTGCCTTCAATTCCCTATTATAGGAGTATTGACTTTTTGAAAGTTTCTAGCGATGATACATGGGACATAAGGGCCATGGCTTTCTAGAAACTCATGTCAAATGATGGGTTTATTATAACTCAATAAATTAAAATATTTTGTATTGAGAAGTAAATAGGAAGCTTATCAAAATAAGATTGAAGAAGAAAAGAAGAAAGTGGATCCATCAAGGTCGAATGGATTATCAAAGAAAGTGTTGCTTGAGATTAACTTCAAGACATATAATATCTCTTTGGAGGAAGGGAAAAGGATGGTGATAGAAACTGGTATTTTGTTATTGTCAAATTAGGACCTTGTTAGTGATTTAGCATTCGAGACAATCAAAAGATAAAATAAAGGAGCAATCTCAACTAAGGATCAAGTAGAGTAAGTGTTTGGGTCTAGTTTTAGTCCAAAATTTGAAACCCTTGCAATTCAGACCATTGCAACCAACACAATTAATTCTGACACTAGGGAGAGAATTGATCAATTAAGAGGCATTATTATTGTGAGAAGAGTTGAAGACACACATCCTCTGGATGCAGCAACCCTTGTAGTTGATACAACCATATTCAGTCAAACCACTATGAGGAATTTGTATTAGGATTTTAATGATGCACAACAATAGTATATGTAGGTATTGTTCAAAATAAGAGATGAAGAGGAAAATAATGCAACATATACAAGTGGCTCTATGAAAATTATAATAAACTAATGTAGGAGTTGCTGACCTTTTTTGTGTCAACCTTATCCATGCAGAGAACTAGCCTGAGATAATCTAAGGGCTAAATTCATATTGCTTCCCTAAGGCCTAAAAGCCTAAACCCACAAGGCTACTTGCCTTAGCTATTTCTCGGCCGTATTCTTTTCTTTCATTGACTAATTAAGGAGGTCATTTCACTTAAGCCCACTAGCTGGAGGGGAAATCCTTCATTCATATAACCTCCCCTTTTACCTGCTACCGATAAGCAGGAGACCTTTATTGCTTAATACAGTATCACAATGGTTAGGACTTGCCTTTGGGTCCCCCCTTGCAATACTGTAATAATCATTTTGTTTATCGCTCAGAGCTCATGGTTGGGTCTCCTTTGTGATATGGCAATGACCACTAATGCTTTATTGCATTATCATAACATGTTGAAAATAAATTTTGGTGCCCCCAATGGTATTGTGATGGCAATGGTGGGGTCCAATGAAATGTTTACCTCTCTATCGTAGTAGTTAGGTACTGGCAGTTAGTTTCCCTTGTGGTGTTGCAGTAGCCAACAATGGTGAGGAAGTATGTTACTGCTCTACCGTGGCAGTTTGGGGGCTGCAATATTTCCTCTCTATGGGTTTGCGATGCCTTGGTGATGGTCGAGTTTAATGTTACCATAGTATCACAACGATTAAAGAATACATTCCGTTCTTGGCTGCGATACTACAGTAGAGCTTGTTAGTTGATAAAGCCAGTATATGTTTGTAGCACAATCTCCACCATCTATCTGTTGCAAGGAGGAAGATCCGATGACTTAAATTCAAACCGAAAGTGGACGTTGAGTTTCAAACTGATACTCAGGGGTGGTTGTCAACTTAATGGGTTGAAAATTAGTTTATGACCTCATCGGTAGCCCAAATCAAATGTGATCTTTTTCCAACCACTTCCAGTTGCCAAGGGATGATTGCCATTACTTTGTCATGACTTCTACAAATATTTTTTCTTAGTTGCCCATGCCAATTTATTGCAAACTAAAGACTTTTAGTTATGATATGGGACATTCAGATGCCATCCCAATACATGGGATTCCTTAATTTTAGGGATTGTTGCTCCTTCTAGGTTTTGTGAGATATTTTTCAGACACACAACATCAAATCAATCAGTCTAATCATATCTTATTTCCTTTGTGACCTAACCCTAGCCAGTTTAGGGTTTATGAACCTAAGGTTCCATTTGAGTTATGCTTGATCTATAAAAGAAAATTTATGACATATTATAAGGGTTCTACTCCCTTTTTCTCTTATAGAATTCTATTATTTTTGCAACTGTAATTGCCTTGCCTTTATGTTAATAAATTATTGTGCTGTTAAAAATAGTGTCAATAATAAGAAAACAAGCACATAGATGAGACAACAAATGAAATTAAGAAGCATATAAAAGACTAAATGTAAAATGAAAATGAAAGATTCTTTTCAGATGTCCCATCCTCCTCTTTTTTTGAGGACCTTGAAGGTGGTAGATAGTTGGATCTCAACAAGCAATGACCTATGAAGTGGCAACTCAAAAGTTGAGTAGCTATATGATCATGATAATGCAAATGCATGAGACTAGGGTGATTTGATACATGATTATAAATAAGATGATTGATTAAGCTACATGATTGATATTGAAACTAGATTAACATGTTAAGATTTGATCTAATTATCAATTATGCTAAATGATAGAAAGATGCAATTGCCTATAGAAACTATGCAAAAGGATAGAATGCAATGGATTTTAGGAGAATTGATTGATGAAAATGAGGTGTATTTATATGATTTCCAAGGGAAAAGACGAGGTGACAGGAATCGACAATTAAGATTTGATTTGGAGATATCAAAGGCTAGGATTGAAGTTGGAAAAGAGGTTGGATGAAGAGACACATGTCATCCCTGTGGCGATAAGTGTTTAAGAATATTTAACAATTTACCCACAAGAAGGCAAGTGTCAAAGGGGAGAAGACATGTGGCAAAGGTGCCATGTGTCTCCAAGAGGGAATATCCAACCTATAAGAGGCTAGGATAAGGAAGTTAGGATGTGCAAGATAGGATAGGGTTTGTTAGACCCATGATTAGATGGGATGGGTTAGGTTAGGGGTGGTTAGGCTAGGCAGTTTAGAAGTTAGGAGCCATGTGCTCAATTTGAATTTAGAAATTCAAATAATTACAAAAATAATAATTAAACTCAACAAACTTGGAATTTGTTAATTTTAGTTATGGGATTAGAAGAATTGAATTAAATGGCGAGGGTGGGGGGGAATTAATTAATTAATTAATCAAAGGGGGATATGAAAATAAACTATATGAATAAATCCTTAGATTTAATCATAAGTAGAGGAATAGGGAAATTAATTAAATTACTTGCAAATTTAATGAATTGGGAAGGGGTGTTAATTAAATAACTGTGTTTTTAATCAATTATGTCCAGACCATTTTTAGGTGTATACATTTTGCCCCTTTTTGAAGCGATGTGTGACGACACATTGGTTCAAAGAAAATTTGAATTAATGATGTTGATGCGATATGATTCGATGCGAATTTGATTTTGATATGATTCCCTAGACGCTAATTGATAGGTCTAATTTTTCGACCTTTAATTTTATTTTTTAATTTTTAATGATTTTACAATTTTTAGATATTTTTAGAGTTGATCTGATTCATCTCCTAATAAGAAATTGAAAATCCTTCTTTGCCAGGATGATTAATTGATTAGTTTGATTTGAAAGAAGCGAAATAAAAATCCCACTTAAATGCCCCTCTTTGAGTTAAAAAGGTAAAAGTCACTTTTACCACTCATCTTTTGTGCACTCAAGTTTGTTGAAAAATTGCTCTGGAGAAAAACATGGTGATCCCCTACCACCAACACAGGTTTGAGAGAGTTTGACGACATGAATGCCTTGCAACCTATAGTCCACCGATACGTACCTCGAGACAATATTGTAGAGACAAGGTCCACAGGTTATTTTTTGACATCTGTGATGGTACCCCACCATAGTCTCCCCGATCTGTCACAAGGGTTGAGGTTGATCAACCTAATGATACGTTGTGGAAGAAACATGAGTCCCTTGATCATAATAGGACAAGAATTGAACATCACAAGGATGTCGAAGGTTTTAGGCGCTTCCCATCTTTTGCTTCATGGCCGAACAACATTTCTATTCAAAATCATAAGTTCCTCTTGAATCCTAACAATATTCCTCTTGAAAAGGGGGCTTGGCCAGAGGGAAAAATGCAGGGCACACGAAATGAAAGAGTTCCCTTCAAACCAAATAGATCAGTCAAATTTTACAGAAAAAAGGTTTTAGACAATGATAAAGAGAGTCATGTAGAGCTTCTGAAAGGTAAAGATGGTTCTGAGAAAACCCCCATGAAATATTTGGGGGCGGGGATACACGAATACAAGATCACTTTATCGGAGGAACTTCTCTCTGTCCATGTTAAATTTTTAAGGGAAAAAACACTCATAGGTAAATTTTGGAACTCTATGATTCAGATTTCTTAAATTTTTGAATGGTCCAAAAGTACATGGAATGGAGTTAAGAATGTGTTTTTCATTGATTCAGATTCAAAGTATTTCATTGCTTTGTTTGATTCTAAAGCTAATAGAGATGCATTTCATAGACATAAGGGGTGGTTTTGTAAGGGTTAAGGGCTATTTATCTTATCTTGGATTCCAAAATTTAAGCCTGATCCAAATCTATGCAAGTTCATGCCTTTTTGGATTGCATTTCCATCCCTACCTCTAGAATATAGGGACCCAAAAATTATTGAGATTTTTGCAAATAAGTTGGGCATTTTTATTAAACATGATCTGATTCCATTTGAACCTACTCATATGTCAGTTAGAGTGGTCTTTTACTTAACCTTGCAAAGCCATTTCCTTCCTCAATTTCTATTAATTCTCATTGGGGTGTTTGGGATCAAAAAATAGAAGTTCAAGATGCCCGTATTGTTGATAAACATCAAAGCTTTTTGGGCCATTATAATACTCAATGTCAGGGTTCTGAGCAGGTAGTGATTTCTATGTGCAAGGATCACATTACAAATCCTCTTCAATGTTCCTTTTATATGAAAGATAATAGGGGTCACTATGATTATGATGAGTTGGGTGGTGACCCAAAATTATATCAATGTTCTCCACAGGATTGGCAAGTTAATAGTATCTTCATGACTCAAAAGGGTATGGATGTGTTCAATTTCAAGAGGGTGTGTACTTCACTATTGCATGCTCTTATTAGATCTCATCATCCAACATCACAAAGGAAATATATTCTCTTAGGTTGTGAATAGATTTGGAATAATGTATCACTTCAGCAATCTCTTCTTTCTTTGGTTGTTCCATTTTGTCATAATCAATCAGCAAATCTTAGTAATAATTTCTTGACTATTTCAAACAATGGACTTTGAATTCATCTAAAAATGGAAAATATGGTTCAAAAGTTGATATTCTAGAGTGGTCCAATTAATGTTATTCACAATTATTTAGTCTCACCTCCTCATCAACTCCCCCAATGTATGCAGAAATCGAATGAGGAGCTAGAGAGAATGACAAAGGAGTTAACTTTGGATGTGGCAGCATAACATTTCGATGAAATAGCAGAAGAGGAAATGTTTGGGGAATATGTAAACAATGTGAATCCCTTAGGTTATGCTGACATAGTTGACATTAATTTGTAAGATAGAGAGGGTATGGAGCCTCAAGTAATACATTTTAAGGGTACTAAAGTGTTATCACAGTCTCAATGTGAAGATTGGATTATTGGAAATCAATATCTTCAAGATGATACAACAAAGCAAGAATTTATTACAATTATGCCAACTTTGATAATATGCATTATGATAACACATTAGGTTTTAGTTTGGATGATATTGAGAATATGGAACATCAATCAACCTTTAAAGGGTTCAAGAAAATTGTCACAGGCAGATCGAGAAGAGTTAATGGTTGAAGAAGAGAATGTAGCAGCTTCTCCTTATAATTCATTCTTGGAAGAAGAGAAAATTAAGGGAGGATTTGATTTTTCTCAAACCTTGTCTATTTCACAAACTCCTTCTTCAAATAAGGCAGATAAGAGAACGCCTAAAAGAAGAGGGTGTAAGTCTAAAAGTGGTAAAGCCAAAGAGGAAATAGAAGCAGGAGTACAATCTATAATTGAGGAGAAGTTCACAGTATCAAAAAGAGTTACAAAGAGAACTAAATGTTATCCTCAACAACAATGAAAGTCATATAATGGAATGTCAGGGGTATAAATGCTTCTGACAAGAGAAAGAGAATCAAGCTACAACTTGATTCCTCTCAAGCGGATGTAGTAATGCTTCATGAAACTAAATTGTCAGATGAAAACTATCAGAACTCAGTAGCTAAATGGACACAGTGGAAATTAGTTCATAGTCAAGGTATAGGAGCTTTAGGTGGTCTGACTATGCTATGGAATCCAAAATCATTTGTAGGGAAACTTGTCAAACAAGGAAGTAATTGGCTGTTAATATGAATACATCATTTTGATTTATTGTTTAACTTGCTAAATATCTATGGCCCAACTCCAACACAGGATAAGAAAAAACTATGGTCTTTGCTCACCTCTATTATTCAACAATTTGCAGACCAGAATATGATCTTAGGTGGGGACTTTAATGCATTAACTTCCTTAGCTGAAAAGAAAGGTGGCATATGTCCTCCTATCAGGACCATGCAAGACTTGAAATAATTTATAAATGATAACAACTTGATTGATATTTCTCCTCAGAATGGTAGTTTTACTTGGACTAATAGGCGATCTGGGTTTTTATGAATTGCGGAAAGACTAGATAGATTTTTTATATCACATGGTTGGATGATCCAAGATTATTCCTTCCAATCTCAGATTACAACTTATTCAGGCTCAGATCATTTTCTCATTTTATTGAACATTAATAAAGTGGCATAATTGTTAAATTTTAAGCACCAGTCCTCCTTTAAATTTGAGAGAATGTGGTTCCGACATCCTCCCTTCTAGTTTTTGCTTAGATAGTGGTGGGTGAGTGATCCTCAGGTTGATGGTACCAAGATGTTTAAGTTTCACAAGAAAATGTAGCATGTTAAAGCTCAAATTAAGGTATGGAATAAACAAGTTTTCAAGAACATTTTTGCTCAAAAAAACCTTGTTGAAAATAAGTTAAATCAAATAAATGAGCATATCATCTCTAAAGGACTAGATTATGATTTGTATGTTAAGTAAAAACAACTTCAAGAGGAATGGGAAGAGATTTGCAAAAGGGAGGAGGAATATTGGATACAAAAGTATTGAGAACTATGGCTATGAGAAGGGGATAAAAACACAAAGTTTTTTCATATGTCAGCAAAACAAAAACAAGCGGCCAGTACAATTTTTTCCATTAAGGAAGCTACATCAGGTTATATATTATTGGATGCACAAGGGATTCATGATGAGGGAGTAATTTATTTTAAGAACTTGTTGGCTCCTCCACCTTCACCACCTCCACTAGTAGAACAAGAGCATGAATTGTTGGATTCTATCCCCTCTATATTAAGTCCTCTAGATAATCAACAATTGTTGGCTCCCTTCACAATAGAGGAGATGCATAAAGTAGTGTTCTCTCTTCCACCAGATAAAGCTCTGGGGCCGGATGGCTTTACAACCCCCTTTTTCCAAAAATATTGGGATGTTATATGTTTTGAGTTATTGGCTATCTTGGAAGAGTCAAGAAAAATTACTTCTGTCCTCAAAAATTTTAATGCCACAAACATTGCTATTATTCGTAAGATTAAGGAGCCTAAAAAATTTGTAGACTTTAGGCCCATTTCGCTCTGCAATACAATATACAAAATTCTTACCAAGGCCATTTATTTGAGACTGCAGAAATTGATCACTAAAATTATATCTTCTGAACAAGGTGGTTTTGTCCCAGGGAAAGAAACTATGGAAGGTACATTAGTTGCTCATGAAGTTTTGCATTCTATAAAGTCTAATCATGCATAGACATTTGTAGTAAAGTTGGACATGATGAAAGCATATGATATACTTAAATAATCCTTTCTCTTTAAAGTCTTACGTAAGTTTGGCTTTGCTGAGAAATGGTGCAAGTGGACTAGAGCTTGTGTATCAGGAGCATACTTTTCGATCATAATTAATGGTGTTCCAACTATTTTTTTGCTACCTCCCAAGGAGTTAGGCAAGGTGATCCCTTGTCCCCTTCACTATTTATAGTCATGGCTGAAGCTTTTAGCATAATCATTAAAGCTAGAAATGAACAAGGGCTCTGGATGGGATCTCATATTGATGGAACCTCCATTTTAGTTACACACTCCTTATTTGCTGATGAGACACTATTATTTGGAAAATTGAATGTCCATGAGGCAAGGAACATTAAAAAAACATTGGATCTTTACATGGTAGTTTCAGGTCAAAGGGTAAATGCTCTAAAATCTAAGATTTATTTCTTCAATATAAATTTTGTGGTAACAAGGAAAATTATTAATAATTTGGGTTTCTCTTAGGAAGTTTTACCTTCTACATACTTAGGTATTCCCTTTTTTGTGGGTTCTAAAAAAGAATCTTATTGGAAAGATATTGTTGAAAGAATCAAGAATTCCATCTCATCATGGAAGGCCTGCTGGTTGTCTCTATTAGGTAGATTACTCCTCATTAAACTAGCCTTATCAACTATTGCCAACTACTACATGTCGGTCCTTAAAGCTCCTCTAGGAGTTATACATCAGATTGAAAAGTTGATCAAAGGATTCTTATGGAGGGACAACATGTCAGAAGATAAAAATGTGCCTCTTATATCCTTAAAGGAAATGGTACATGATAAAGGAGGAGGGGGAGGTGGATTACATGATCTTTCAAAAAGAAACACAACTTTTGGGGGTAAGCTTGTATGGAAAATGGTCACTAAACCATAAACTAAGTGATGTAAAATTATGCAAGAAAAGTACTTGGACTCTTTCAATCCTTCTCATGTTATCACTATCCTTGATCCCCTGAAGGGATCAACCGTTTTGAATTTTATGTTGTCTTGTAGAGAGGTTGTTACAAGATATGTGTCTTGGGGGGTTCATAATGGTGAGAGAATCCAGTTTTGGGACGATTCTTGGAATGAATTCCCACCATTGAAATATATAGACCTTTTATTGGAAGTTATTCTAACCATTAAAACTTGTTGGGGTTCTTTTTTGATTGAGTATGTAAATGGAGTTGAACTCTTCTCAGGTAAAGTCATTTGGAAGGACCCTTCATAATTTCCCATCAGAGATGACCAAAAAATTTGTTTCCAGGAGATATTATCAACTATAAGGGCATACATCACAAATCAGGAAGATAAGTTGATTTGGGCCCTTGCACATGATGGTAAATATTTAATTAAAATTGGTTATAAGGTTGTTTGTCATATGGAAATTCAAAATACTAAAAGTAGGCCCTTCTCCTTTTGTTGGAATAGTGCTATTTTACCTAAAGTTGGTTGCTTTGCCTGGTTAGCATTAAGAAAGAGGATTTTAGCAAGTGACAAATTGGAAAAATTACACATTGTCAACTCATTTAATTGTGTAGCATGCAAGGAGGAGACTGAAAGTGTTGATCACTTACTCCTAAGGTGTCCTTTTTCTCAACAATGTTGGTCTTTTGTTTTGAAGAGACTTAATTTGTCAATGGCATTGCCTTATACTTTATGGTGGCCTAACCTCTTTTCTAGTTCTCTTTTTGAATGTATATTGAAATGTATTCCAGCGATAGTCATATGGTCAATCTGGTGGGAAAGGAACAAGAGGATTTTTAGATAGCTTGCTTCTCCATTGCAAAGGATTCTAGAAGGGATTGAGAAATATACCTTAGAACAGGTTAATTCTTGTATCAAGAACACAAATAGTAACTTTAATTTTTCTTCTTGGGATGGTGATATAATCAAGTAATGGAAAGGTCTATCTATCTCATCCTTCATTGCTTCAAATGGGTATGGTAAACATCCAATTAACAGAGCTTTGATTAAGTGGCAACCACCATTAGTTGGTTTCATGAAATTAAAATTTGATGGCTCATCTAGAGGTAACGTGGGTGATTCAGGGATAGGAATTTGCATTAGAGATCATTTAGGATATCTATTGGCATTCAAAGCTTTTGCTATTCCACCTGGGACAAACAATATGGCTGAAGCACTTGCTCTACTATCTAGTTTGACATTGGCTAAAAAATTGAGGTTTACTAAGATTCATATTGAAGGGGATTCATCTATTATAATTAAGGCTTGCATATCTAGATGTTCTTTTAACTGGAGGATTTCTTACATTTTACACCAAGCCTGGGCGTTATTGGATTCTTTTGAAGAATGTTCCATATCTCACATATTCAAGGAAGGTAATAAAGCAACAGATATCCTTGCAAATATGGGTTGTGATAAGTTGGAAGTGGATTCTACGTTGATGCATCTTAAAATTGAAGACTTCCCTTTATTTTTAGAGGTCATTAATTCAGAAAAGGTATATTGTTGATTTATGGTCGTTTTTATACCCATATTCGATAGCAAAGATCACTAATCTACAATCTTCTAACGAAGTTTGTTGTTAAGCGACCTTTACCATTTTACTTATTTTTTATAATAGTTCTATTTTTTGAGCTCCTTATTGAGCATGCATATATATTATGTTAACAAAAAAGCCACCGCTTTTTGGATGATCTCCTAATTATTGTATGATTCCATGTTGGCTGTAATTTGGCAGGATATTTTATGATCCTAATAAGTATCTCATGGTTTTAATTGTCCTTCAATTTACATCTCACACTTGCGACAAATTTCTCCAAATCGATTTCCGCCCACATTTTAGCTAAGTCGACACATGTCGATCCGCTCGAATTTTGTTCATATGTTCAAATGGAATGGTTTGTCTATGTAATAATTGTGAAGCTCATAATATTTAATGACGCTTTCCCTGATTGGACTTTTTGCATTGATATTCTCGTAATCATAAATTTATGTGTATTCTTTTTTCTTCACACAATGAAGTGTTTGTGCTTCAAATTCCTAGTTTCTTCCTCCCGTTTCATGTTTCTGCTTTGTGCAAAATGGAGTATGTCCCATGAAATTTCAGAGTATGCTTGAAGATTGCAGCCTGGGAGAAGCCATTTGAAGATCATATTGTAGAGGAGCATATGGGTCTTGTCTTTAAATCAATTTCCAACATTGTAAGAGGAGTATCCAGTGGATCATTGGTGATGAAATTCTATACCCCCAAGAAAAAAGGTTCATTTTTGCTTCTTAGCTGGTATCTATTTTCCTCTCCAATTTAGTTGATGTTCTGCAATCCTGGATTCCATTGCAAAATATTATGCACAAAACTATAAGGTCAGAATTAATGGATGATAATAAACTTTTGTAGGTCATTCGTGAGTATGATCTTTGGAATGGCCAGGATAATGTGGGCAGGTTATTTTCTAGGCACTTTTTGCAGAGTCAAGAGGAGTTTATTTTGATATATGACAATATAAAATGCTCTTTACTTCTTTAAAATGTTAGACCCTTCCAGTTAATTGTTATGAATGCGGGTAGATTTTTGAGTTCATAAATGAAGAGTAAATTTTTTACGAAGATGCATGCAATTCTGGCAATTCTAGAAATTCTAGGGCATGACCATGGCACAACAAGTCCATCTTCTACTAATCAACAAACCATACTATCGGTGAAAGATGATTTGCAACAATTTTTTCTTGATACACTACCTCCAAGGTTTGCATTTGGACAAGTAAATGATCTACATCGATCATTTTCTGCATCCATTGAGGGAGTTACAACTTCTTTGGCCTCTTTGAGCATTCGTGATTGTTTTGATATGGGTTTGTAGCCAATGGAAAAATGAGAATTTATGAACCTAAGCACATGCATTTGAAGATTGAGAAGGGTTTTGCAAAATTGTTCTGTTCAATTTTGGTTAAATATTATAAGGCCGAAGTAAGCTCATGTTCTATGAAGTTCAATTATGTTATGGAGTCCTCACTTTATGTGTAGGATTTTTTCCTTGTCCAATGTATGGGTTATAAGATGAGTGCTTAGTCTTTTCTATCATGTAGATAATAGGTTAGTCATCCTCTTGAGGTATTTGATCTGATGTGACATGTACCAGATGGGGTTCTTGGAAGCCAATTTTGTAACGACTCTATATATTTTACTAGAGGTAGGTCTTTTAACTCACTGATATTTATTGTAATTCGGGCAAGGAATAAAGGTTTTCTTCACTGCTTCTTTCCTCTAGGATCCCTTGAACCAGATATTATTATTATTAATATTAATATATTTTAGTGGCTTGCCACTTTTTCTTAAAAAAATTAAAAAAATCACTCTTTAGCATTTTTAGCAAGTGGGTTTGAAATTTTTTTAGATCAACATTATGGGTTTTTGCTTTATGAGAATGGGGTTTTACGGTTTTTAAATTTTCTGTTGGAATCCAAGAACACTGAGAGGAGGGGGGGGGGGTGAATTAGTGTTCTACCAATGTAAGAATTTTTGAGCTTATTCCTGATCAACTGGATGACATAATATAAAATTAAAGTGCATAAACAAATGAGCACATAAAGCAATAACATTACACCAATATTTATACATGGAAAACCCAATAAAGGGAAAAACCATAGTGGGGCTAGTACCTACAATATCTATATATTTGATCAGGGTATAAAAATATTATATAGAGGGGTATGCACATGCATACAGGCTTACCTCCTAGAGTTCACTACTCAAATACACATATATTGAAGTCCCACTGACTTATATAATGATTTATAACAACATTGAACTTAAATGAAGCATCTGACCATGCTAAATAAGTTTTGGTTGTAGCTCTAAGTTATTCAATTGAACCGGTGATACTAATACTATGTTTTGCTACCGGTTAGGATTGTGCACGTGCAACTGTACACATATTCTATCATTTGCTCATTAATTCACATACTATCAATCTCTGACATTTTCGCATCTCAAATTACATAATATGAATATATGTAATCCATCGCTAAGTGATCTCTCTTTATACCCTTATAACTTGTTCATGTCATGTTAGCCTTCATAATGAAAATAAAGCTATCAGCTTCCTCTCGGATCATAAAGTATATTATAAATTATCCCGATGATCTTAATTGATGTCGGCCTGGCACGCTGCCTTCAATTCCTCAAATGGCTTTACCAAGTCCCATAATATGAATTACTAGTACCAAGAATAATTGGTTAACAAGTGTAAACTATAGGGTGTATATCGGTTGGTCTTATCTAGACAAAATGGTAAAGTGATGAGTGCAGATAAAGAAATACCATCTCCTGAAGGTGAGTTGCCATCAATGACAACCCAAAAATGCAATTCACCTCAGAAGGTGACTATTGGATGAGTGTCAATTGCCAACAATCTCCCCCTTTGGCATCGATGGCAACACTCATGTGAAATATGATATTATCTCTGAGTGTGCTCCCCCTTTCCTATACATCCATGCAAGTATTTACATTTGTACTCTTCCCCTATGATATTTATTCATTTTTCACTGTACACCTCCCCCTTTGACATCAACGACAAATCTAGGTGAATATATACAAGAAGAAATATGTACAAGTGATTTACATATATATATATATATATATATATATATACCAGTATCTATACATATTTTAGAATGTTTGCATACAAAGTCTTTAAGAATGAAACTAAGTATCCCATCCTTGATTAAGTGAAACTAGAATGGAGTTGAACCCATTCAAGAGACAAGCATAGTATTCAATAGCTTGGGATTCTGTTGGATCCTCCTGTTGCATATTTTTTATACTCTGTTTTATGACAAAGCACATTGTCTAACCGGGGACCTATAAAGTTATGAATCTTTGTGGCTCTCTTTATCATACTGTCTCTTTCCTTTTCTAACTTTAATATTCGATCCATGACTGCAAAAATTGGACCTTCAAAAGAACTTGTTAGGTTTGATGTCGGATTGTAAGAATGTGAAATCCAAAGCAATTGGCCTTTAGAATCCATAATTTGTTTCTCTATGGAGGTAGTGAGCTTTAAAAAATCTAGACAAGTTTTATATACTTTACCTCCTTCCACTAAGGTTTCATCAATAGACTGTGGACAGGTGAGAAGTTTTTCCTTTTCTATTGATATCATCTGCAAAAATGTTTGTTTCCTAGCCTCAACAAATTTGTCTTTGGCCTCAAGTGCAAAAATTTTAACCAAAGAATCATACTATTTAGGAATGTACTCAATTATTTGTTGAAGTTTCCCATAAGAGATTGAGCTCTCTTTTGATTGAAATTTTGGTACAAGTTGGTTGAAAACATCAAAAGTGGACTATATCAATTACATGTCCTTAGATTCTTCTTGGGCTAACTCATGACTTGCCTGAGCTTATATTGTAGCTATAGCCAATACCTTTTCTGTCGATGACATCAAGTGGTAAGGCTTGTCAAAACTGATGGAAAATCCCAACATTTTCCCTTTAACTTTTGTTAAAGATGTGTCAACTGCAAATCTAGAAGGGAAATCTAACTCTATCCTTTTGCCTTGGTCTTCAACAAAGGTCTTCTGGGGTATATCTATTGGTTCCTTGTCTACTGAAGTTTGCATCTCATGTGCACTGGTGGCTTTGCCACTTGGTGCACCACTCTCTTTTGGTGCTTCCCCTGATTCCTTTTCTTTTGTACCTTTTTCCTTTTCAACATCTTCCTCAAAATCCTGTACATCTATTTTCAGAGGATTTTGAGTATTTTCAATGTCAAAATTTGGCTCATGAGCTGGTGGAGTAGTAACCAGTGGATCAGTTTTCACATTTTGTTCATCTTTCCTTTCTATTTCTTTATCCTTTGGTAATTGAATGCTTTTAAACTGTACAAAGCTGGCACTTAGCTCATTTCCTTTACTCAAAAGAATTTTTACCCATATATCTATTGTTTCTTTCCAGATCTCTTCATATTTTTCCAACATTAAGTTGTTTATCTAGTGTTTAGGTTTGAATTTTGTCAAACCTGTCTTATTTATTAAATCCACAACCTCTTGTGGAGTGATGGATGGACAAAGATTAATCAATTATGTTTCCTTTATTTGTCTATCTAGATTCCGTGCATGTAATTTTCTTATTTCTAATCTATCATACAGTTCTTTGGGAAAAAAAATCTCCAATTCTATCAATGTTATAAGGCAATGACCTCTTCTAACTGTTTCTTACCCTTTTCATCAAATTCATCATAAAATACATAAATATTTTTCAGAGTGCCCATCATTAATAATTTGATCTATAATTTCTTGAGCATCTAACTTCTTTGCTTACCAGTTCTCCTTTTAGTTTCTAGTTTAGATTGCTCATCTCCTTTGGGCTTCCTTTTGTGTATAATGGTAATCTTAGGAGTCTTCTTGGGTTTCTCCTTCTCTGGTTCCTTCTTTTGATATTCTTTTTTATCTCTGGAGGGTTGTCCTCTGACAACTCTTGCAAAAAAACATTTCTTCTTTGGAGCTTGTCTGATTTCTTCTTCTGACTTTGTCTCCTCTGAAGCTACTACAACATATTCCCTTATTGGCTTTTCTTTTCTTTTCTTTCTTTCCTTAGGTTTAGGGCTCGTAGGCTTGTCGAATAGTCCTTTCTATTGTTTAGGTGGTTCAATTGTAACTGGGACAACATTAGGTGTGGCCTGAGCTACTTTCTTTGCCTCTCTATCCTCTTTTCTCTTATTTTTCTCCTCTTCTTTTCCCTAGGCTTCAAGGATTCTAACCTTTTGTTCTAATTATGCCCTGTCATGACCTTCACTAATTAGTTTCTCAGCTACAACTCTTGTCATTTTTCTTTATGATGTTGGGTGCAACCTGTTCCTTGTGGACTTTTAGTCCCTTCTCTTGTGCAATGCCAATTTTTTCTTCTTGTACATCAACTGGAGTTGTGAGTAGATGTTGTGCATATCCATCAAGTGTGGCCACATCTACTTCATAGCACATTGACATAATCCAAAATTTCCTAGGTTGGACTTCCTCCATCATGCATTCATCCTTATTAACCATGAAACAAATTGTGTCCTGATATTTCTCCATAATTTCTTTGGGAGTCCTTACCCTATTCTTCATCTCTTCTTGAAATGTTTTGAAAAAGGCCCACCAGTTAACCTTCTACTGCTTGTCTCCCCACCGGTCTATTATTTGTGCTATTTGAGTTGCAACCGGTCTATCAAATACCCATTGAATTCTTCAATAACCTAGTACCATATTCAAAAAGTAGAAGGTTAAGCATATAATCAAAGAACCATACCAAAATGTATTCTTCTTATCTTTCTTGATCTTCCAGAGGTTTTTCATCAATTCCTTGAGCATCACACTACATAAGTCATAGTGTGCATCTTCTTTCACCATATGATAAGCAATGTGAATGGCGGTTCTGGAGATTGAGTTAAATCAGTTAGATTGGTAAACCTTATAGCCAATCACCATTGCAGAAAATTTCACATCAGGGTCCTTGATATCATCAACCCGCATTGATCTTCCATCATACGTTGCGCTAGTGAGTTTGCATACATTTGCGTTTGATATCTACCAAAGACCTGACATACCTCTGACCTTGTAGAGGCATATGATATTCTTGATCACTTCATCTATTATCTTGTATGGCTGGTCCAACCATAAGAACTCACCATGAATTTGGCTAAAGATGTACCTCACCCATTCATCTTCGTCGAAGGATGAAAAAATCCTTGAATTGGGTAAAACCCTTCTTCCTCAATTGTGCATATTCCAATTTGAGTCGATTGTCAGTGATAAGGTGATATGTGAATACGCAGGCCATTTCATAATTCCCGATTTATTCGATATTACAATGAATATATGCCCTAATGTCTTCAATGTGATGAACACCATGATAAACATTGGAAAATGCACCCAAAGGATCATCCTAAAGCGATTTGTAAGGATTTTTCTTGAATTCTAGGCATGGGCGGTTCTTGGTTTCAACTACCATGGGAGTATCAACATTTGATGAGGATGCCATGATAAATTTAGAGGGTTTTATCAAACAACAAATTTACTTTGATAGCTTTCCCGATGATGAAATGCTCTTTGGATTCAGATGCTTGCACAAATCGCCTTAGAACTCTTGATTGTCTTTGAAATCTCTCTTCAGAATACTCGATCGCTATGTGAAGAAATTATTTAACTTTTCCCCTTTTTATCACCATTAAATCTAATTTTCCATTGTCATAAATGTGACCTGAGAATATGATTGGATCACATAATCTGCATGTAGGTTCTGATAAACACTTGGATCCACTTGAGTGTCCATCCGCAATCAGAATTCCCTAACTTCAGACCTAATTTGGGGTGTTTGCATGATCTTCAATGATTTTCCCACCTTTAAGGCAAAGTGCCTTAGTTACCGGTTGAAGTCCCTACATCCGGTGCATGACCTGTTTGTTCTATCGGTTGATCTACTAACTGTGTTTCTGATTTTTGAACCCATCTTTTCTCATGCTATTTTATGATATCTTCAACCTTTGTCTTTCCTTTCTCATCTGAATTTTCATTAGCTATCGATGGATTCTTATTCCTGCAATACTTAGCAATATGTCCAATCTTGTTGCATGCATAACATGTAATATTGTTCTTTTGAATTGCTTTGATATACCCTTGATTTTGTTTTGATCTGTATTGGTTAGCCATATGTCCATATCTACTACAAGGATGACGTCTGACATTTCTAATACTTCTGAATTCTGCTGACTTATGACCATGTTTATTGCAGTTAAAGCATTGACCGGTGAATGATGCATTGTTCTGATTATTCCTATTTCTACACTGACTTGCTACATGACCATATTTATTGCAAACAAAACATGTACCATTGAATTTATGAGCATTAGGTTGTCTTACTGGCGATTTCTGGCGATTTCTAGTTCCGGTTGTTTGGATTTTTGGCATGATTTTACTTTTGACCAGATGATTGATCTTGTTGTGCAGTTCTAGAGCTTTCTCCTATTTCATATCCAAGACCTTTCTTTTCATTGACATTTTTCTGGCTTTTCAGCAATTCATCAAGTCTTGTGGAGATAACTTTGAACTTGTCTTTGTACTCATTTGCAATGGCCAAATCATCTCTCATGATTATGATTTGTCTTTCAAGTTACTGTTCAATATTTCTGGACTGAATCAATTCAAGTTTCAGCATATCATTGTGATGTATCAATCTATAGCATTCATCTGATCTATCCTTTAATGCTTGAGCGAGGTTTTCTTCATTCTTCTTTCTGTCTTCAATCTCCTTGCAAATTCTCATGGTTAGGGCTTGCATTTCATTCTTCAAGGTAGTATTCTCCCAAGTGAATTTCTGACATTGATCTTTCAAAGCATCTTCTTCATCACTACTTTGATTTTGTAGTTGATCACAAAGTTCTTTCCTCTTAGCTTGAGTAGCTGATAGCTTTCCTTGTAATTAAATGATGTATTCTTTGGCTTTCCTTAGTTCATTCTTTAATTCATTTCTTTTTTCTTTTTCATCATCAAGATCCTCAAGAGAAAGTTGGAACTGTTGCTGCAAACCAGTTTCCATTATTTTCAAGTTCTGGATATTCTTGAAGTTGTTAAACTTCTTTTGAGGAACTAGGCTCTGATACCAATTGTTGGAATCCAAGAACATAGAGAGGGGGGGATGAATAAGTGTTCTATTGGTGTAATATTTTATGAACTTATTGCTAATCAACCAGATGACAGAATATAAAATTAAAGTACATAAACAAATCAACACATAAAAAATACCATAACACCAGTATTTATACGTGGAAAACCCAGTAAAGGGGAAAACCACGGTGGGGCTGGTAACCACAATATCTATATACTTGGTCAAGGTATACAAATTTTACATAAAGGGGTATGAACATGCATACATGCTTACCACCTAGAGTTCACTACTAAAGTACATATATATAGAAGTCTCACTGACTTATAGATCATTACATAATGATTTATAGCAACATTGAACTTAAATGAAGTATTTGACCATACTAGATAAGTTTTGGTTGTAGCTCTGAGTTATTCAACTAAATCGGGGATACTGATACTTTGTTCTGCTACTAGTTAGGATTGCGCATATGCAACTGTGCACATATGCTATCATTCGCTCATCAATTCACATACTATGAATCTCTAACCTTTTTGCATCTCAAATTACATCATATGAATATATGTAATCCATCATTCATGATCTCTCTTATATACCCTTATAACTTGTTCATCATGTCGGCCTTCATAATGAAAATAAACCCGTCAGCTTCCTCCCAAATTATAAAGTATATTATAAATTATCCTGATGATCTTATTTGATGTCGGTCTAGCACACTACCATCAATTCCTCAAATGGCTTTACCAAGTCCCATAATATGAATTACGTGTACCAAGAATAAACGATTAACAAGTGTAAACTATAGGGTGTATACCGGTTGGCTTTATCTAGACAAAATGGTAAAGTGATGAGTCCAGATGAAGAAATACCATCTCTTGAAGGTGAGTTGCCATCAATGACAACCCAAAAATTCAATTCACCTCAAAAGGTGACTACCAGATGAGTGTCAATTGTCATCATTTTCTGCTATTTTTTTAAAAAGAAATTGAATTTTTGCAATGCCTTGGGCACTGTCAACGCCATTAGCGACGTCACTTCAGGCATGTTCGGCATGATGACAGGTGCTACAACAAAAATCACAGATGCCACAGGGGTGCCACCAACACTGCAAAAGGTGCTATCGACATCGAGCCGAGGCGAGCACCACCAATGCTACGACATGCATTGCTTGGGTGCCACCACTGGAGGTACCACAGGCTCTAACACAAACATCGAGGCCAAATCACAAAAATGACATTGATGATTCACACATGTGCTTGGGTAAGATAATTTTTGTGTTTGGCCCACCTAATGTCGCGATTTTTGATGAGGGTGATTAATGCTTTCGTGTTGATCTCAGGATAATGTCGATAGGGTTATGATAGGTTTGATTGATGCTTGGTATCAAATTGATGAAATTTTTTGATTAAAAACTCCCAATTGATTAAGATTGATGATTATTTTTATTATCTATATTTGCATACTTGATAAGATAGGATTGATAGATTGATAGATAGATAGATAAATTGAGTTACTGATATGTTGATATGATATGATTGTAGGAGCATTTTGGTGTTCTTCAGTCTCAGAAGCGCTTCCTAAAGACATGGATGTTGATACCTCGCCTTAGCCAGATAGAGTGAGACCACATTGATAGGTGTGGATTGTATTTCCTTCTTTACATGCCCCGACATTTGATTAACTGGGGGTTATTGACAATATTAGTCGAGCGATGGCACAGTGAGCATAACACCTTTCACTTACCGACCGATGAGATGACTGTTACTCCCAAGGATGTGTATAGGATACTCAGGATACCTTTCTTCGGAGAGCTTTTCTACTACAATCTCAGAGAGCGGGGTGGCACCGATGCACTCAGGAGAGTTTTTGATGATGATGAGATCAGCGGATATGACATTGTGTGGCAAGAGATACTGGATTTGGGTTATGCCACATTACCCACTATTCTTGCCGGATTCATCATCGGCTTCCTTTGTCTTGATCACAAGTAAAAGGTACTATCTGTTGGATGGGGTCACCTCCTTGAGCAGTTGGTGACACAAGGGACTCAGTTTGCATGGGTAGCCTACATGTTTGCACATTTATATCATGATCTACACAGAGTAGTATATAAGAGATCAATGACATTATCAGCAGGTGTGATTGTATTATAGATATGGCTTTGGGAGTACTTACCTATCATGCAACTACTGACAGAAAGAGATAGACCTATAGGGAGGCCCTATGCTTATAGATATCTTGACATCTAGAAAAATTGGAGTATTGGAGGTGAGCTCTAGATGACCTGGACATAGTTGTATGGATACCTTATAGAGATTACAAGGTCTAGCCAGAGGATGCAGTGGAGATTCCTTATTTGTTTTTGACTTGATACCTAATTGGATCCACACCCTACATTGTTGAGTGATTCTTTTGTACTAGGGTGCTAAGATAATATGGCAGGATACAGAGGATTCTACAGGGTACAACCCATTATGCATGTAGGAGGTATGATGTGCCCACTTGGGGGCCTCCTATTTTGTATGAGCAGGTGTGCATAGAGTACTTCTCATTGGGGGTGCAGGAATGGGACTACTTCCCAAGTACCATAGATAGTGGGATGACTGATGAGTATGTTACACACTTTACATCACATCAGTTTCAGAGATTGATATGCCCTGAGAAGATAGAGCCAACCTTTGACAAGGATGATGAGAGACCATGACACATGGCTCCGGGATGACCGAGGGATGGATGGGGAGAGGAGGTGGGGATGGGGAACAAGATGATAGAGATAGAGGAGATGGGGAGATGAAGGAGATGGGGAGATGGAGGTGGAGGAGTATATTATGGTGGAGGGGATGGAGATAGAGGATATGATGATGGAGGAGATAAAGATGGAGGAGCCAGCGACGTGGTGGTAGTGGAATTGGTAGGCATGCAAGGAGACATCAGTTTTAGACCTGCTAGAGTACTACCTATGGATTGGGTGACCAGGGTGGTCAGACAGAGGAGGCCAGGACTAATGGACCAAGTGCAATAGGAACCGCAACAGGAGGTCCCATAAGTTGAGCATGTATAGGTTGAGGCACCACAAGTTGAGAAGGTACAAGTAGAGGCACCACGGTGGATCCTCATTAGGATGTCGTCCCACGAGAAGCAAGCTTATATCAGCGACTTGCAGGGTTAGGTTCAATAGTTAGAGGGTCATCTAGCAGAGAGATATTCTCATATAGCACAACTACATGCCCAGATCCAGCATAGGTACAAGTACAGATGGCCCAGACACAAAAATATGCTCAAGCACAGATTGCCTCTCTAATGACCAAGAGAGATACAATGATAGATGGGCACAGACAGGCAATGGTATATGTAGAGAGGTTGTAGAGGGTGGCCTAGGGACCAACATAGCAAATGCCTTTAGAGAGATCTGACACTTGGCTCGAGAGACCAAGTATTATTGTCATCTATACTATGATAGTATTCTTGCCACTCAATGTGCACATGGTTATGCTGAGGTTTTGGCTGCTATATCGAGGCACATTCATACACAGACTGAGAGTAGAGGAGTCATAGGGCCACTTCAAAAAGATCCCCTAGGTGGGGGGCCAGGTACAAGGGCATTAGGTGGAGGTGATAGACCTACCACATTGAGACAGAGTTATGCTCTGTGTTCTAGTGATCACACTGATATGGGACATTGATTATTGATGTATACACCCTTTTGTGATGAGATACTGATGATTCCTGTGATGTATTTTTGTGATGTATCTCAAATATTTTTGTGATATCATTGTAGCTTGGACATCGATTCTTTTTGATGATATGAGATGTCATTGATTCTATTTTCTCTATATGATCTATGAGATTATGGATGCATTTTACATGCTATATGATCATGTTGTGCCGCTATTTACATGATGTATATTTTAATTTCTATTTGATTATGATATCTAGATGATGGATGTATGCATTGTGAGTTTATTTATGATGATGCATATTGATTTTGATGTAAGGATATGTGATGATGCATATATCCTTATGTTGAATGCAAATGCTTTATGCACTATGTGATGTATGTGTGATGAAATGCTTTGTATTTTTATGATGTTTTTATCATTTTATCTATGCATGTTGATATGAGATGGATGCAATGAAATGATTATGCACTATGGTATATGATTTGATGATATATGAATATTTTATGCAATGAATGGTCTAATTGAATGAATTGATGATTTGATTATCTATATGGATGATTTCTTATTCTGCAATGCTTACATGTGATGAAATGAGCTAAATTATCATGCAAGATGGACGAATTGATTATTTTTGTTGATGTCCAAAGTACTTAATCACATAATATGAGAGATAACACCATTTTGAAGTTTTGGCCTTGGAAAATATGAGCTCTTATGATCTCATCCAAAATGAAATGCCATGCTGCGATCGAACTTATCACTTTGGTCATTGATTTTTGTCATCATTGAGCTTTTAAAATGTGGGAAGTGAGTTCAAACATCGATGGTATAATTGAACCATAATGAGATGAGAACTACTTTCTTGGGTTTTGATATTGCAAGTTAGCACAAGCATCAAGGTATAATTGAACCAATACGACCTACGTGTTGCTTGCGTAAAATAGGTAGTATTAACCATTCTTATGTGCAAATCCGAAATGTCCTCAATGATACTCAAATGATCATATCTTGAGACAAACTTGCACATTACTAATGATTAATTTACATATAGTAGACAAATAAAATATCATGTTCCTTCCTTGTTCCTCTAGTTAGAGACATCCTTGATTCACTTAGGAATCATGATAGTGAAAATCAAGATATAATAGTTGAACCATTGTTGTCAAAGTGTTAAAATCATTAGTCAAAACATATCATCCATTGATATGTGCTTGTAATGTTTAGACTGACATGTAATGGTGTTAATGTTATGATCTTGTGTCTCAGTTTTCATTTGACAAGTGTTGCCTAACTGTTGCTATGCCTATCCGATTAAGCTCAATGTGAAAATTTTCCCCTAGCTAGGTTCAGGATTCTGCCCTTAGTCTAGAAACAAAATTTATTATGAATATACAATGATGATCTAAACCATGGTGAGATGGTGCTGCCTGATTATGTACAAAAGGATTTATGATGGATATATACAAATGCAACAGATGGATGCAGAAAGAAAGCATGAACTCATAGATAAAAGAGCCGAGTTGACAGATAGTGCATGTTTCCATGTTTTCACCATCTTTTTTTATTTCATTTTTCTTCATATTTGATTTTTTTCATTGTTTTCATTGTTTTTGTATTTTCTGCTTTTTCACTATTTTTTGGATTTTTTTCTTTTTCTTTGTTTTTGGATTTTTTTCTTTTTCACTATTTTTGGATTTTCTGCTCGTTTTTTAGACATAGAATTTTTTAGATGCATTGTGTTGATAGGTTCTTCAAACCACTTACCTTTTGGTGTTGATAATTTATAGGCTTTGGATCTATATGCAACAACCATGACAAGAGGACCTAACCAGTTTGGTTCAAATTTTCCCTTTTTTCTCTCGATCTTACTGGTTGAGTGGATTTTTGTTAGAGTAAAGTAATTAATTAACTTTACTCTCCTCTTAAGATTTCTCTTTATGCATATATTAGTCATTTAATAATTAATATTTAATTATTAAATGCTCTCACCTTAGGGTTAGGTTTTCCTTTCGGTGATGATCTCCTTTATAAGGATTGATCTCTTGTATTACTGTCATATTCTTGATTCATTTTTCTCTGATAATAAATCTTTTCACTTTGTCAGAGCCAAAACCCTTGTATTCATTCTCTCTCTTTCTCTATGACAGGTTTCTTGCATGCAGGTTTCTTTGGGTTCTGTGGATTTGTATTTCTCAAATCCTACATGGTATCAGAGCTAGATCTGCTGCAGCTTGTTCAGACTTTTGAAAGATTTTGAGATCCAGGTTTTGGTTGCATCAGATCTGTGTTTGTCTTCTGTTTTTTATTTTGGAATAGGGGTTTTTTTTTTCGCTGCACTTTGAGCCCAAACGGACCTCATTGTTGAGCTCGCAGCACCCAAAAACCCCTATTTTCATATAAAATTCGTCCGATTTGGACACAATTGCTCTAGAAGGCAAATTTTTTTTTATGCCCCAAGGCCGTACGACCCCAGGGCACACAACATGAGGCGGAAAATTAAAAAAAAAAATTAAAAAATGCAATTTTTTTATTTAACAAGGGCGCAACCATTTGGAGGCATGCGCCGCCGGTGCACAGCCCAGCGGCCACTGCCGCCGACGGTAACCACCGTCACGCCACCCAGCGATGATCGCCGCCCGCGCGCCGCCCACATGCCGCCCGCCGCCAGTGGCACCACCACTATGCCGCCCCCATGCCGCCGCCCCCTGCGCCAGCTCCTGGTCACCCAGAGGACCAGGGGCTTTCTTTTTTTAAGCCCTTGAGGGCTATAAGGTCCCCTCTAGGCCCTTTTGGCGCTGTTTTACAAAATCGGGCATAACTTGAGCGTCCAATCTCCATTTTTCGAAAACGAATAGGTGTTGGAAAGATGAATCCGAGCCCATTCTAATGGTGCAATAATTTTTTCATATTTCTCTAGTTTGATTTCATTTTTTTGTAGTCAAAGTCCGATGAGCCTTTTTGCACTCCGAGGGGCATAACTTGCTCATTTTTGCTCCGTTTTTCGAAAGCGAATAGGCATCAGAAAGGTGGTTCTGTGCTCTTTCTAGATATATAGTCTATTTCATTAGTAAATTCTTCAGGTGCTCATAATTTTGTCTCAACCCGTTACTACTTTCTATCATTTTCTGGCTTTCAGTTTGTACTGGGGATTAATTTTTTGCATTGTGGGGGGGTGTTTGCTCTTGCTTTCTATTATTTACATCAGAAAACCATAATATATAAACACCATAACAATACAATCAAACCCCTTCTACATCTTCTGTCTAGTTCTGAAAGACCACTTAATAATAATTCAAAAAAATTCAGAGTAGTTGAGGCACAGTTCCCAGGATGGCAGACAGACCTATTGAATCTCTCACACTGCATAATTACCACACTTGGAAGGGTCGCATGATGACTCTTCTCTAGTCTAGAGGGTTATGGTCCTGCTTGGATGAGATTCAACTTCAGTTGACATGTCCCTTTGAGGTTATGCAGCACAGGAACAATATGGATCAGGCTATGGGATTGATGGCTTTACACATTTCCAACAGTCTCCAGTTTCATCTTGAGGGTTGTCTCACTCCTCGAGCCATTGGGACCAAGTTTGAAGGACTTTTTGGTACTGTCAATGAGTTCAGAGCTTTGCAGGTTGAGGCACAGTTAACTTCCTTGGTACCTGATTCGTTTCCCTCTATTGAGGACTTTCTGATGAAGTTCAAATAGCAAAGATCTATCTTGCAGGGTTGTGGTAAGACTAAGACTGATACAGAGTGCATTTTCTTGATCCTCTCCAAGCTCCGGGGTCCATTTCAGATCTTCTCTTCGACCTTCTATTCCACCATGGATGCCTTGGGTGCTTGACATGTCATGCCTTCTTTTGAGGTCTTTTGTGATCGTCTGACTCATGAGCAAGCTAAGCTTAAGTAGTTGGATTCACTTTCAGGTTCACAGAACCAAGCATTGGTAGCCCAGTCCTCCAAAGGAAAACAGAAGCAGAAACTGAAGCCTAAGAAAGATTCAGAGGCTAGTGAGAATCCCTCCAAGCCACCACCTAAGTTTGATTCAAAACCATAGTCCAATTCTAAACAGGGCAAATCTTCAAAGTCTGGTGAGTCTTCCTCCAAGACTAAGAAGAAATCAGGTGATCCTTGCAGTTTTTGTGGCAAGGAAGGACATCCCATTTCCAGGTGTTGGAAACATTTAGAGGCTTTGGAGGAAGCCATGCAACAACATAATATCAGTGCACCACAAACTCCTTCACAGCCCACAGGGAAAGGTCATGCTCTTTCTGCATGAGCATTGTCCTCCGCATCCACTTGGATTCTAGATTCTGGTGCCTCTCACCATATGACACACACAAAGGATTTGGTCACCGCTCTTGCCCCTACAGGCACTAGACATATTGCAGTTGGTGACTCAGCCCAACTTTCTGTTCAGGGTTCCGGTACTGTTTCATTGGATGGTGGTTGTCTACAGGATGTACTTTTGGTTCCTGACATTTCGACAAACCTTCTATCCATTTATCAGATTTGCCACTCTGGCTCTGGTAAGACAGTTGAGTTCTCACCTCATGATGTGGTTATTCGAGATCTTCATGATCCTAACTTGGTTGTGGCTACTGGGAGTGTGGATTCTGCATCTCACTTATATAGTTTTGATGGCTTTGAGAGTTCAGAGACTATTGGTTCCTCTCTTATAGCACATGTAGATTCAGTGAGCAGGCTTTGGCATGAGCGTTTTGGCCATGTCAATTACAAATATCTACAGCAGATGAGTACACAAGCACTTGTGATTGAGCTTCCACAAATTTCTTGTATGGATGGTGTATGTCATGGTTGTGCTCTTGGCAAACATCATCAAGATCCTTTTCCTAAGGGTCGAGCCTCTCGTGCTAGGGCAGCCCTAGAGTTGGTACACAATGATCTTATGTCCTTTCCAACTCCTTTTTCAGGGGCCCATTATGTGCTCACTTTTATTGATGACTTCTCCAGATGTACATGGGTGTACTTTCTTAAGTATAAGTCTGATGTCTTTGACTCCTTCAGGATTTTTAAGACATTTGTGGAGAAGCAATCTGGACTTTCTATCAGGAGGATACGCACAGATAATGGGGGGGAGTATGTAAATCAGGCTTTCAGAGATTTTTGCACTGAGCATGGTTTACAACATCAGTTTACAGTTCCTTACACCCCTCAGTAGAATGGTGTTGCTGAGAGAAAGAACAGAACCTTACGGGAGATGGCAAATTGTATGATACAGTCAGGAGATATGAGTTCTTCATTTTGGGCTGAGGCAGTCAATTGTGTCAATTATATTCAGAATCGGATGCCTCATAAGGCATTGCGACATATGACTCCTGAGGAGGCTTGGACCCATGTCAAGCCTGATGTTTCTACATTCTGAGTTTTTGGTAGTGAGGCTTGGGCATTTATTCCTGATGCTCAGCGGAAAGCTATGGAGAGGAAGATCCGATCACTCATATTTGTTGGCTACTGTGAGGATGTTAAGGCATACAGGTTGTTTGATCCCGATTCCAGAGAGGTCTTGTTTCGACGGGATGTCTAGTTTGATGAGTGCTATCCTCAGATGGATTCTCCATCCCCAGCTTCTCCCTCATTGCCTACTCTTTCCTCTTCATCTCTTGAGGATTACTTATCTCTTGAGGATGATGTAGATGATGATCCACCATCTCCACCACCACCAGTTGCTCTGTCTTTGCCGAGGTGGGCCCATGATACTGTTGAGGCAGCTGGTTCTTTGGCAGGTGATCCTTCTGATACTCGTCGCACTCGTGCTCAAACATCTGGTTCTAGTCTTTTGAGTCATGCCATTTCAGATGATCCTCAAAAGTTTTCAAAGGCGACAGGACACCTTGAGTGGGATAGGGCCATGGATGAGGAGTATTCTTCTTTGATGAAGAATCATACTTGGGATCTTTGTCCTCTTCCTAAGGGAAGAAAGTTGGTTCGGTGCAAGTGGGTGTATCATACCAAGTATGCTGCAGATGGTTCTATTGATAAGTATAAGGCCCGTCTTGTTATGAAGGGGTTTTCTCAGGTAGAGGGTATTGAATACTCTGAGACCTTTGCTCTTGTTGCCAAGATGAATTCTATATGCCTGGTACTTTCACTTGCAGCTTCACAGGGATGGACAGTGTTTCAGATGGATGTAAAGAGTGCCTTCTTGCATGGCGACCTACATGAGGAGATCTATATGGAGTAGCCTCAGGGATTTGTGCAGGACACTTCTTTGGTTTGCAGACTTTGTCGTTCATTGTATGGTCTCAAACAAGCCCCCAGGGCTTGGTATGAGAAGATGGACTCTTTCCTGCTTTCCTCTCACTTCACACGATGTCATTCTGATCATACTGTGTATATTCAGCGTCAAGAGGGTGATCTTTTGATTCTTGTGCTATATGTAGATGATCTCATCCTTACAGGTAGCTCATCCTCCATGATTCAGAGTGTTCAGAGAGCTTTGATGGAGCAGTTTGAGATGATAGATCTTGGTCTCTTGCACTTCTTTCTGGGTCTACAGGTTATTCAGTCTTCAGATGGGATTTCCATATTTCAGGAGAAGTATGCTCTTGATATGCTTCAGCAATTTGGCATGCTTGATTGCAAGTCTACCCCCACTCCATTTCAGTCAGGTGTTGTTTTGTCTTCCACTTGCTCTACTCCTTCAGTAGACCCCACTTTATACCGGCAGTTGGTTGGCAGTTTGTTGTACCTGACACATTCTCGTCTTGATATTTCCTTTGCGGTTGGCCTTGTCTCTCAGTTCTCCCATGATCCTCATGAGAGCCATTGGCAAGCAACCAAGCGTATTTTGAGGTACATTCGAGGCACCACACATTATGGCATTCACTACATTACAGGATCCCCTCACATCATTGGCTTCACTGACTCCGATTGGGTTGGTGATGTCAATGATCGGAAGTCTACTTCTGGCTTCATTTTTTGCCTTGGTTATGGTCCTATTACATGGTCTTGCAAGAAGTAGTCTGCTACTGCATTATCATCTATAGAGGCTGAGTACCGTGCAGCAGTGTTAGCCAGTTAGGAGGTTTTATGGCTTCGACAGTCGATGACAGAGTTTGGGTTTCCTCCAGATTGTTCCACTATTCTTTGGTGTGACAATCAGAGTGCCATTCACATTTCTCGCAACCCAGTGGAGCATCAGCGGACAAAGCACATTGAAATCCACATGCACTTCATCAGGCAGTTGATTCAGGATGGTTCTCTCATCTTGGAGTACATACCTACAGAGGAGTAGGTTGCAGACATCTTCACTAAACCTTTGGCATCTCCGTGCTATCTTCAGTTGCGCTCCATGCTTGGGGTGAAGGAAGTTGTCGTTGGGGGGTCTCAGTGAGGCCTTCCTTCCTTCATGTTTTCTTTTTAGCATGATTCTTTATCTCTTTTGGAGAGGAGTTTTTTTCCCACTGGGTTTTCTCCTTTACTCCACTTTATAGAGATTTTCTTGTATTAGGGTACCTGATCAGGCCTTGTTGCCGAGACCCTCTTTTGCATTATAGTTCCTTTGCTTTTTTCTGCATTGTTTGTAGCTGCATTGTAGCTCATCTTAAGGGGGGGTGTTAGAGTAAAGTAATTAATTAACTTTACTCTCCTCTTAAGATTTCTCTTTATGCATACATTAGTCATTTAATAACTAATATGTAATTATTAAATGCTCTCACCTTAGGGTTAGGTTTTCCTTTCGGTGATGATCTCCTTTATAAGGATTGATCTCTTGTATTATTGTCATATTCTTGATTCATTTTTCTCTGATAATAAATCTTTTCACTTTGTTAGAGCCAAAACCCTTATATTCATTCTCTCTCTTTCTCTGTGACAGGTTTCTTGCATGCAGGTTTCTTTGGGTTCTGTGGATTTGTATTTCTCAAATCCTACAATTTTCTCTTAAGACAAGATCTCTCAACTGAAATACTCTTGGCTTGACTCGGTGATTGTGGCTTCTCGCCATCCTTTGCTGGTATGCTTTTAAGTGATCAAAAGCATTTTGGCGACGCTCTTGTAGCAACTCTATTTCTTGTAACCTGGATACTCTCTGCTCCTCACCTGGAATGTGTCCCTTTAATGACACCCGTAGAGAAGGTATTTCTACTTTGATTGGTAGAGTTGCTTCTGACCCATATACAAGGAAATATGGAGTTGTCCCAATGGGTGTATGGATGCTAGTACAATAAGCCCATAGAGTGGGATTCAATTGAACATGTCAGTCCTTACCAACTTCAGTGACTGCCTTCTTCAAAATTTTTAGGATTGTTTTGTTGGATGCCTCAGCTTGACCATTCCTTTGAGGATAGTAGGGTGTTGAGAATCTATGTTGGATTTGGAATTGCTCACATAGTTCTTGCACATATTGATTCTTAAAAGGTCTTCCATTAACAATGATAATGGAGATGGGAATGTCGTAGCGATAGATTATATAGTTGAGGATAAAATAAGCTATTTGTTTCCCTATCACTATTGTTAAAGGCACTGCTTCAATCCATTTAGTAAAGTATTCTTTAGGAGTCAAAATGAACTTGTGTCCATTTGAAGATGAAGGGTGAATCTTTCCTACCAGGTCCAGACCCCATTAAGAAAATGGCCATGATCCTGCCAAAGGATGCAACTCTTGCGTTGGTGCATGTATTAGATTGCCATGAATCTGACATTGTTTACATTTCTTTTCATAGTGGGCCAATAATTACCAAAGCGTATGAGTTTCTTAGCCAGCGTAAGACCACTTGAATGTGTGCCACAAATACCTTCATAGACTTTGTTTAAGGCTTTTTCAAATTCATCACGTTCGAGGCACTTGAGGAGAGTGCTATCCAGACCTCGTCTGTAAAGGGTATCAACGATAATGGTATAGCGGGAGGATTGACAAATAAAGTTTCATTTCTGGTTTTGTGAGAGGTCTGAAGGAAGAATATTATCTTTCATTTAAAGATAGGTTTGTCAATAGCGTGAGGAATCAGTTTCAAATATACTGCAGATGATTTGGGTGTGAGGGGAATCATGGGCTGGATAAAAGAGTTCTTCCACCAAGAATTCATAACGCTCTTGATTCTCTTGAGTTTGTAAAAGAGATTCTATCGTTGTCATGGAATCTATTGTTTCATTTTAATTCCTCAAGATCTGAATAAAAGTGTAGCGTCCTAAAATTGTGACACTTGCAATTTCGACTGCATTTCGGTCTTCACGATGGCGACGCAACACGCAACCTGAATGGAGACCCCGAAACCTGATTACGACACTGAAAACTGCATTTTTCAAGCACCCTGGCCTGAACCTCCTTTGCACCCTGCTGTCCCGGGAGGTGGGACTAGAGCGCCCAGCGCCCTGGTCCCCAAGACCATGGCGCCCAGCGCCCTGGTCCCTGGGTCCTATTTTGGGCCCGGTCTCCTAAGGGGTCTTGGGTCTTTTTGTTTGCAATTTGGAAATTAACTTTCCTGGTCAGCCTAAGGTCAGGAAAATCAGTCTATCAGCCCTAAATGACAAGTATATAAACTACATTTTTCTCTCTCATTTGGATGAAGGGGATATGTGTACAAAGCGTGGAAACTATACTCAAGCATTCAAGCATTCAAGCATTCCTTCAAGCAATTGATCATTTCAAGTCTCCATTCAAGGCTAAGTGTTGCATTCAAGTCAAGAATTCAACCATTGAAGAGGAGATCACATACTACATGCTACAACATACAACATACAACATCTATACCTTCGCACATAAGGATACAAACATCCTTAGAACAAGGTATTAGTACTTGTTTTACATACATTTACATTTACAACACTTGCTCATTTCTTGGTTAATTCCAAAACCGGGGTTTGACCTAAAGGCAAACCCCTAATCCCTAACCCCCCAATCGTCTTCGCTTTTCTGTGTGTAGGTTGCAGGTACGCGGCTGAAATTGAAGATCTGGAATCCTTGTGCAGAGATGAACAGATCCCCCTTCGTTTTGCGGATTTTTCCGAGGACCGTGGCGTCGGGCGCCATCGTCCCAACAACTTTTGCTCAAATTTGCAGGATAGCACCATATCGACATTTCACTGCTAATTCCAGGTCCGTAGCTTCATACTATATCCCTAACTCAGTTTATAAGCGAATCTTTGTCACTCTCTATGCATGCTTAGCTTAATTCTTCTATCAACATTCTTTACAAAAGAGGATAGCCTTGCTTTCTTAACCCTTGAAACACATTTAGCATCCAATCTTGCATTGCGTGGGATTGGATCTTGTGGGTTTCAACCCCTCTTTTGAATGTAAAGTCTCTCCCCTAAGTGAAAACCATCAACCCTAGTGAACCTCCCTTCTCTCTCCTCGGAGTTGGAAGAGGGGAGGGCAACTAGGGTTCGATCGCGATTTTCCGCTTTACATTTTGGTGAACCCGACGTGAACATCCTTTCTGATTATTCATAGTTAGATCTGAAAATTGGATTCCTTGATTGCATTTCCATGTTTGATCTTTTGCAAAATTTTAGAGGTTAATTGCATAAAAACCCTAAATTTTCTTTTTAGTAATCAAGCTTGTGAAATGTCTAAATGTTAATGCTTGTTTCAGATCTACACTTCTATTACAAATTATCAATTCATATTTGTGCTTTAATTTTGAAAATTAAGTGGTTAAGTGTCAAAACCCTAATTTTTGAAACCCTCTTGATTCAACCTTTGTCCGACAATTTCACTAATCAAAACATCTCCAAATCAGCTGTAACTTTGGATTCCGACATAAAATCACAATATCCTTCATCCCTGAAAATTTGGAAAAAAGTTGCGAGGACCGTGTGCACTCCAAGCGCCATCGTCCCCAACATTTTTTTCAAAATTTCGGGAGCGAGATCTTACTGTATTTTCCTGCTAAAATCCAGAATTTTGGCTGATTTTATCAATTATAACACTTTCAAAATTACAGTCAAAGTTGGTCTAGGGATTGCTTGGATTAACGCTTCTAATCATTCAAAAATCATTGAAATTGAAATTTTGTGTCAAAATTGTGTTCTTACTGTCCTAAATCTGAAAAGTGTGTTTGCATTCATTAAAAATTTCAGTGCTTTATTCAAATTCTTGCAATTTGTGACTTTTGAAATTAAATGCCTAATTACAACAACTTTAATTTCCGCTTTCAAAATTGAATTTTGCGTGAAATTGAGTCAACTTTTGAATTTCAAAATTTGCATTGCTTTTGACATTCCCTCTAAAATCATAAAATTCAAAATTTCAGTTTCCCTCTCTTTTTCAAAATTCAAATTTTTGCATTTTTCGACAATCTTGGTAGGGTTCAATTTCGAGATTGCAACTTTAATTTGGCCTATCTACAGATCGTAAAATCACTCAATTTTTTCAGATTAGCTTTAAAATCATCATACCTTTCATCCCTGCAAATTTTGAAAAAAGTTGCAAGGACCGTGTTGCACTCCGAGTGCCACGGTCCCGGACATTTTTTCCAAAATTTCGGGAGACTGTCGTGATTGCATTTAACAGCTTAAATCCAGAAGATTGGCTGATTTTACTGAAAATTGCTACCTCTAAATTCAAAATCTTCTCTCTCTTTCTAGTGCATGAGTTTTACAACAATAAGCCCTACTTACACTATTCCCGTTAGACGAAGCCGTAGAATTAAGTCTTTCCGAGGTTTAACTACTGAGGAGATGGAACCTAATTTGAATAGCCTTTTTAACGAGGACATGGGTAATTCCTCTAATCCTCCTAATGATGAAGAAGCTCTCCATGAGGTTTCTGTAGAACAACTTTCAAAATTGGATAACCAATTTGACGATTTTCACCAATGGATGTCTCATGAGTATCCCAATAGTCAAGCTCTTCCTTTAATTGAGGGTCTAAAACGTATGCTTCAAAGTGATAAGAATGGAATTGATATTTTGCGTGGTATTGCACACATTGTGGGTTCGAATGTGATGCCTATGAAGAGTTGTGCTGAAAATTTGGGTTATACACAACCTCCTACTCAAGTCAATCATTCTATTCCTTTGGTGACTTCTATTGCTAGCATACCTACCTTTACATCAAACATAATGGCTACTTCTACACAAGACATTCCTCCTGTGATCACTAGTCATGGGGGCAATCCTTCTTCTTCAATCAACCCTCTTCCTTCATTCAATCCGACTTCTTCATTCATTCCTTCAATGAGTGTGCCTATTATATCACCACAAATGAACATGACGCAAGGGGGCAATTCATTCAACCATTCCATTCCTCCTTGTAGTGTTCCTCCTATCCAATCATCTCCTATGACTGACTATCATAGGGTCCCACCACCTTACTCTTTACCTTCTTTCAATAACATAACACCTCCATCTCAATCTAACACATCTAATATGAATTCTTCGACTGAAGCGACCATTAACAATCTTGCACAAACTGTCTCTTCTTTACAGCAACAAATTGCCTCTATGAATCAATCTAAGTTTAGTGTGCCCACATTTGATGTTGCGAGCCCACTTTCTCTTGACATTGTTCGAGCTATCCCTCCTAAACATGTTGAAATCCCGCATTTGGAGCTTTATAATGATAAAGGTGATCCTCTAACACATGTTAAGACATTTCAAACAATATGTACTGATTTTGCTTATGACCAAAGGTTGCTTGCAAAACTGTTTACCAGAACATTAAGAGATAAAGCCTTACAATGGTATTGCTCGTTGCCTTCTTATTCTATTACTTCTTTCGAACAACTTGCAAATGCTTTCATTCAACAATTTCAAAACAATATAAGTCCTAAAGTTACTTTGATTGATTTAATGCATTGTAAACAAGGTGTTAAAGAAAAAGTGACTGATTTCATTGGTAGATATAAGCATTTGTATGCTCAAATTTCTTTTCCAGTGCCTGACAATGATATTCAAAGAATCTTTATTTCTAATTTACAAAAAGATATTCGAGACAAACTTCTGTTTTCTGAGTTTACTTCTTTCCAACAGTTGTGTGCAACTCTTCACAATTATCAACTGACTGTGAGTCAAATGGAACAATCACATCCTATGGCTCCGAGTGATAAGGGTGATAGCAGTCAACAACCATTTGGGAAGTTTAAACCGAATAGAGATTCCATCAAATTCAATGAAAACATCATCAACAACAATGTGAATGCAGCATCAGGTGTGCCTCCTATTTCTAAATTTTTCAAGAAAGAAATAAAGTATACTCCTTTGAATGAATCATTGCATAGTATTATGAATAAGTTATTGGAACAAAATGTGCTTACTCTTCCTCCTATAAGACAAATTGATCCTGCAAAGATTACTTCACCTTATTTTGATAACAAAGCTTTCTGTCACTTTCATCGTCAGCCTGGGCATGATACTGAAAAATGTTTTTCTTTAAAGGGTAAAATTCAAGATTTGATTGATAATAATACTATTTCTGTTTCTGGAGTGAATGATAAAGGCAATACATCTATAGCTCCTCCTAATCAAAATCTTCAAATTTTTACTGATCCATTACCTTCTCATACCTCTAATGCGATTGAGGCTAATGATTCCTCTCTCTCATCTGCTGGTCTTGTGTCTATGGCTCCGAATGTGATTAACTTTGTAGAGCAACAAGAAAACCCTAAAGACCCTTCCATCACATTTGATTCTAGTGAAACCATTAGGGCACCTGATGGTCCTTTATACATAGTTGCAAAAGTCAAGAATACACCCTGCCGTGGAGTGCTTATTGATCCTTCTTGTATGGTTAATGTTATTACTGAAGAGTTTATTTTTACTTTGCAATTGAATCAAGTGATATATGACAAAACAGATGTGATTGTGAAACTATTTGATGCATTTTCTTCTCCTGCAATTGGTTCTATTACATTGCCTATTGAGGTCCATAACAAATCTGTTGATGTGAACTTTGCTATTATTCCTTCATCCGAACAATTTCGTGTGAAGCTTGGCTATCCTTGGCTATCTTCCATGAAAGCTATTGCTTCTCCTATACATAAGTGTTTGAAATTTCCCCATAATGGTGAAGTTGTTACTGTCAATCATAGTCTCTTTAAACCAGCTGAACGAACTTCTAGCGTTCCTATTGATTACTTTTGGCCTAAACAATTCCAATCTCTTCCTCCGCGAAGTGATCATCTTTTCAAATCTTATCAAAAGTGGAAAAAAGATATGATCCTATCTCTAAGTGAACCTAGAACACCCAAACTTGACATTCCTATCATTCTTGAGAAGGAAGTTCTTCCTTTGAAAGATAAAACTAATGTCTTTCCTCAAGAAGATTCCCAACCCATCCCTATGGATGTGACTATGTCTATGCCTCATAAACCTTCTAAAAGTAAACCTATACCTCCTCATCATGATGGACTTGGTCTCCTTCCTAAACCGAATATTCCTCCCTTATATGGAGCAGTTCCTCCTCCTTCTTTTTATAGAGAGAAGAGACCTTCTTCTTCTCCTATTATCCAGCCTAAGAGACCACAACCTAAACACCCAAGTGCTAAGGATGAGAACATTCCTCCTCCTCAATCTTCTCCACTTCCTACTAAGACTAGACGAAATCGTTCGGCACGTGAACGCCGGCGAAAGCGTCGTCTTAGAGCTCAAACTTTGCAAGAACCAAAAACACCTTCAACAAGCATTATTCCATTTTCTCCTCAGCCAGACGTTGAGCCTAAATCTCCTAAACATAAGATGCATGATAGTCTTGATCCTGTGCGAGTTAAAGATCCTATTTTTATAAATCTTGATGATGATATATATAAAAATGTTATTCATGATGAAAATGTTACTCCTCTTGCTTCTGATAGTGAATATGAACTTGTTGATGTTGATAACCATTTATCTAATGAATTTTCTAAAGCACTTATCCTAGCTCCTAGACAAGAACAATGTGGCTCGGAACATGAACATAGCCCTTGTTTGGATCTTGTGATAGCTCCATCTGCTGTGTTGGATGTTCCTCCTCTAGCGTGTTCCCTGCCTTCCCGAAACATTGATCAGCAAGATCAGGGGGTAGATGACATGCTAGACTAGTTACATTAGCATAGCAGATTCTCTCCCCCTCTCTTTTGTTACTTCTTCTATATGTTATTCTCATTCTTCTATTTGTTGTCCTTAGTGCTATCTACTTGAGGACGATGCAAAGCATTGAGATCTCTTGGTCTCTCTCATGTTGACTCAAAAGACACATGTGTTTCCTTCTTCTAGGTGACCTTCCTTGATTGGGGAATGAAGAACAATTATGCATACATACATATGATATACATGAATTATCATACAACATACTGACCCCGAGGAAAGTGAAGTCACCTCATGCTTTGTGTTTTGTGTCTATTATCCTTGGGTTTATCTCACACTTGGGGGCTAAATCCTTGCGATAACGTGCTCCTTTCTCATTTCTTATATGTATCACTACGTTAAAACAATCACCCCCGATGAGGCGTGTGCGATTGCTTTAACGTAGGGGGGCATACATCCCGTCCATATCTTTTCAAGATACTTGAAAATTTCTTGGCAAATTTAGCCTTGCCTTGAAAATTTTTGATATCTTTCTTGCATGACTCATAGTGAGGGAACCTTACTACTGACAGTCATGGTTCTCCCTCATGATCTTCCCTTTTACTTTGTCAATCGAAGTCGTAATATCCTTAGTCCACTGGGGGCTTGGTGTGTCTTGCCTCCTTGACGTGGTGAAAGTCTTTCAATGTTGTTTCCTTGTACTTTACCGGAAGTATGAGCATACATACTCCCGCTAAAGTGGGGGCTAAGTGTAGCGTCCTAAAATTGCGACACTTGCAATTTTGACTGCATTTCGGTCTTCACGATGGCGACGCAACACGCAACCTAAATGGAGACCCCGAAACCTAATTACGACACTGAAAACTGCATTTTTCAAGCACCCTGGCTTGAACCTCCTTTGCACCCTGCTGTCCCGAGAGGTGGGACCAGAGCGCCCAGCGCCCTGGTCCCTGGGTCCTATTTTGGGCCCGGTCTCCTAAGGGGTCTCGGGTCTTTTTGTTTGCAATTTGGAAATTAACTTTCTTGGTCGGCCTAAGGTCGGGAAAATCAGTCTATCAGCCCTAAATGACAAGTATATAGACTACATTTTTCTCTCTCATTTGGATGAAGGGGATATGTGTACAAAGCGTGGAAACTATACTCAAGCATTCAAGCATTCAAGTATTCCTTCAAGCAATTGATCATTTCAAGTTTCCATTCAAGGCTAAGTGTTGCATTCAAGTCAAGGATTCAACCATTGAAGAGGAGATCACATACTACATGCTACAACATACAACATACAACATCTATACCTTCGCACATAAGGATACAAACATCCTTAGAACAAGGTATTAGTACTTGTTTTACATACAATTACATTTACAGCACTTGCTCATTTCTTGGTTAATTCCAAAACCGGGGTTTGACCTAAAGGCAAACCCCTAATCCCTAACCCCCCAATCGTCTTCGCTTTTCTGTGTGTAGGTTGCAGGTACGCGGCTGAAATTGAAGATCTAGAATCCTTGTGCAGAGACGAACAGATCCCCCTTCATTTTGCGGATTTTCCGGAGGACCGTGGCGTCGGGCGCCATCGTCCTGACAACTTTTGCTCAAATTTGCAGGACAGCGCCGTATCGACATTTCACTACTAATTCCAGGTCCGCAGCTTCATACTATATCCCTAACTCAGTTTATAAGCGAATCTTTGTCACTCTCTATGCATGCTTAGCTTAATTCTTCTATCAACATTCTTTACAAAAGAGGGTAGCCTTGCTTTCTTAACCCTTGAAACACATTTAGCATCCAATCTTGCATTGCGTGGGATTGGATCTTGTGGGTTTCAACCCCTCTTTTGAATGTAAAGTCTCTCCCCTAAGTGAAAACCATCAACCCTAGTGAACCTCCCTTCTCTCTCCTCAGAGTTGGAAGAGGGGAGGGCAACTAGGGTTCGATCGCGATTTTCCGCTTTACAAAAAGTGATCTCTACAAAGTACTTCTTGAAATCATCAACTAGTTTCTTATAGGGAATTAGTTTATCATCCTTGTCTTGGTACTCATCATTTATCTAGTTGATAACTAGCTGTGAATTACCATAGATATGCAACTCTATGATTTCTAATTAATGGCCATCTTGAGACCGATTACTAGTGCTTCATACTCTACAGTATTGTTTGTACATGGGAAGCTCAGCATGTATGATATAGGGATAGTGTCACCCTAAGGTGTTATATAGGATTCCTGCACCTGATCCATGTTGTGTAAGAGCCATCAAAATACAACTCCCAAGTCTTCTTGCTGACAGTGAGAACATGTGCACTAGGAAATTCAATTTGTAGTGGTGTATCATCGCACAGGGGCGCTTCAGCTAGTTGATCTGTGATCACTTGTCCTTTTATAGATTTTCTATCAACATACTCAATGTCAATTTCACTCAGCACCATGACCCATTTATCTAGTCGGCCTGACAGTTGCCTTGCTTGGTAGATACTTCAAAGGATCAATCTTTGCAATCAGCTTAATTGAGTGTGTGAGCATATAATATCATAATTTTTGGGTTGTGAATACTACTGCTAGGCATGTTTTCTCCAATGTTGTGTAGTTCAACTCATATCCAACTAGAGTTCTGCTGATATAGTAGATTGCTCGCTCTTTTCCTTCATTGTTGTGTTGTTCCAGGAGGGCTCCTAGTGATACTTCTATAGCTAAGATGTAAAGAAACAATGGTTTTCCTTCAATCGATGATGCTAGTACTGGTGGAGTTACCAAATATTCATTGATTTTAGTGAAGTTTTCCTCACATTTGTTGTTCCATCTAAATGGAACATTCTTGTGCAATAAGTGAGTGAATGGATGGTAACGATCAACCAATTGTGCTATGAATGTTCTTATTGACTGTAATCTCCCTTGTAGAGAACACAACTGACTGATGTTCTTTGGTGATTTCATTTCCATTATATCTTTTACCTTTGCTAGATAAACTTCTATTCCACAAGCAAATATGATATATCCCAAAAGCTTTCCTGATGTGACCCCAAAAGTTCTCTTCTTTGGATTCAGTCTCAACTTGTATTTCTCTAACTTGTCAAATAGTTTATTTAGAATTTTTAGATGTCCTCTCTCTGGTGTGCGATTTTGCTAGTATATCATACACATAATCTTCCATGTAGGTATGCATCATATCATGGAAAATGGTGGTCATAGCTCTCTGATAAGTAGCCCCAACATTCTTGAGCCCAAAAGGCATGACGTTCCATTAGAAAGTACCCCAAGGGCCTGTAAATTTTGTTTTCTCTTGATCTTCAGGGGCTATCTTTATTTGGTTGTACCCTAAGAAACCATCCATTAAAGAGAAAATTTTATGTCCAGCTGTTAATTCTACAATGATATCAATGCTTGGCAGTGGAAAATAATCCTTTGGGCATGTTTTGTTCAGGTCCCTGAAGTCCATGTACAGTTTGATACTTTTATCTGGTTTTGACATAGGTATGATATTTGACACCTAGTATAGATATGTGACTAGTCGTATGAATCCTACATCCAATAGTTTCTTCAACTCTATTTTGACAAGAAGAGCAATGTGAGGGTGCATCTTCTGAGTTTTTTCTTGACCAACTTGGCTCCTGCAGTGACATTGAGGTGATGCGAGATGAGGTTTGGATCTAGTCCTGACATATCTGTGTATGATTGGGAAAAGTTGATTTGCCTTCTTTTGAAGAAGACACTATAGTCTTTTCTCTCTTGATCTGATAAAGATGTTGTAGGGTGGAGAATTGTAGGATTCTCTGGAGTACCAATGTTCACTGCTTCTATAGGTTCAATTAGGATAGTCGATCTCTCTTGAAAGTGTTCCGAGATGGTGTCAAATCTTCCATATTTGGGCACCTCAAGGAGGTTTTCACCCTTAAATATGCCCTATATTTATCTTTTGATTGGTCTAATGTTGCCATAGAATGGTTTTCAACAGTAGACCCTCTTTTTGATTCTTTAATTTCACTTTTGTGATTGGAAGATTTGGCACCCCCCTGATTAGAAGACGCATTATTAGATTCATTGGTGGAAGTTCTTTTGGGTGTTATGGGCTCAACGATATTGAGATATATGGCTATAGAATGTTCATTGTGGAAGGTATCTATTTTACTAATTCCGGTGGTTTCCCAGTCAATAAGTTCTGGGTGTATTAAAGGTAAAGGATCATCTGCTTGGTTAGTTTCAAAGACCTCAATGGTCATAATAGAGGTGTCGAGGTTTTTGGTCATTCTAGCTGAGTTAAGGATGTAACTCTCCTTGGGATACATTCTCTGGATCGCCCTCCAATTGGTCTAAAAGAAGATAGAATCGATCATTTATGATCCCCATTCAAGTGGCCTATATTATGACATTTGTCTCCCATACAAATGGACTATATCGATATATACATATTTTATATCACAAGATTCTTCAGAAGATGCTTCAAAACACATATCAAATTCCCTCTCATGCGAGTTAGTTTCACTGCTATCTTGTAATCTACAGATTTGTTCATATAGATTGTGGGTTGCTTCTTTTGGTTGCCTTTCCATCTCTTTTCTTCTCTCATATTTTGCTTCTTTAGGACTAATGGTTACTTCTGATAGTCTTGCTATCAAGTCTTCTTTCCTTACATCAATTTCTTGTCTTTCTTGATTGGAAGTTGATTCTTCTTGGGATTTTATATCATTTTGTTCTTCTTGCTGACTAGAGATTATGTCCTCTTGTACCTGTTGATTAGCAACTACTTCCACCCTTTGGATTGCCAACTCTTCTTGTTTTCTCTTGTTCTCTTGTTCTTGTTTTCTGGCAAATGCTTCCTCTCTTTGGATTGCAAGTTCCTCTTGTCTTGTATCATGTTCCTCTTTTTGCTGTCTATAATGTGTTTCTTCTTTTGGAGTAACTTGTGCATACCCTAAGCTTGATTTGTCTTTAGCCATTAGAGATTTTGGTTGTATGGGTTCTAGAAGACCTTCTTTTATTTTTCCCACAGGAACTGTTCTAGTGTATCCCATTTTTTGTAGGACGTTGAATCCTTTTCCATATTTTTATGTGGGTATCCAGACATTATTGATTTTTTGTTGAACTTATTCATCCTTATATAGTCATTGTAGCCCATCTTTATCCTTAGTTTCTTCAGATAGTCCTAGCTCTAACAAATTCTTCATCATATATTTGAAGAGGATTTTGTGGGAGTTGCGGTTGTGACCTTGTCAGTTTTTCGTAAGATCTTGGGGAAAGTGAAAAAGCCTATAGAGAATACTCTCACATTCCCTTGTCATTCAGTTTCAGCTTCTTATCAAAACTTTCTAAGGTTGATGTCAACAATTTCTCCTGGGATGAGGTGATAGGAGATAATGCTTCTCTGTACTTGTGAGGACATATGGCATCCTGAGCTAGCCTCAGATTGCTACAATGTTGAGTTGAATCTACTAAAATTGTTACCTCTTGCCCATTATGGGTGAATTTAACACATTGGTGATATGTCAAAGGGATTTCCTGCATATCATAGATCCATGGTCTACCCAGAATAACACTATAGGATAGATTCAAGTCCAGGACTTGACAGACTGTATCTCTTTGAACTAGTCCTATTGAGTGGTAACACCACTATTCCTTTAGAGGATCACTTTTCTTCATCATATGATTTGATTGTTATTTTCTTTCTGGGATCCACTGCTTCTTCTAAGAAACCTATGGCACACACTAAACTCAATGCAAAAATATTTAAGCCCACTCCTCCATCTATTAGAACAAGTTTGACATGTGTTTTGTGAATAAGAACTTCAATGTGCAGTGGAGCATTGTGGGGATGTTGCAATGAAACATCGTCATGTTATATGAATGATAGGAAATGAGGAGATATAAGGTGTACCACCATGGTTTGGAACTAATCAAAATCCAAGTCTTTAGAGACTGTGGTTTCAACTAGAGCCTTTTTTAATATTTCCTTATGTGTTGGTGATAGTTTTAGGAGCCCTAGGGTCGATATTTGTGTGGGTTTTTCTGCAACTGGTCCACTATGTTATACTACCTCGAGGTATATGTTGTATTATTTGTCACACCTGGGAATATTACCTTAGCCTTACTTTGAGTAATGGCATCTGCTGGTTCTGTTGGTGTTTTCTCTTTGATGATAATGGCGTTTACTACATTGTCATAGGCATGCACATAGTTAACTTTTGCTTTCTCGTTGTCATCTTGTGTGTTTGATGGCCCATCTTTTTCATAATTGGGCGGTGGAGTTTTCAAGGCCATATGTGATTTATTTGTTTTGTTCCCATCCACTATGATGACCTTATTGTCAATTAAATCATGAATAACATGTTTAATTCTTTTACAATCATTGGTCTGATGCCCTTTGTTCCAATGAAACTCACATGAATGATTATCATTCCATCAACTTGGTTCAATTTTAGGCTCAAAATCTCTTGCTTCTGGTAGCGTGATTAATTTATTTGCAAGAATAGTTTTTAAAGCCGATTGCAATGGTTCGCCAATATTGGTAAATTTTCTGCGAGCATTATGAAAGAATGGTTTTGATTTAGCATTATTGTCTTGATTACTCGCTGGTGCCTGACTTGGTAGATTAAAAATATGTTGTTGTGGTTTAACATTGTTGGCATCAAGTACTCCATCATTCATAACATTTCTATTTCTTGTCCAAAATTTTGATTTATCATTATTGCAATTGTTATTATTGTTATTATTGAAGAAGTTAGAGGAATTATTTCCTTCTTCGTAGAGTTTCAATTCTCCTTTCTTAACCATATCATCCTCTATTTTGATACCATTTTCAATCATCTTTGAAAAACTAGGACATTGTAATTTGAGCCTATAACTCATTTCGATTGTGAGATTATCAATGAATATGTCTATCTTTTCATGATCTGACATTGGTATAGGATATCTGTTGAATAAACGTCTTCATCTCTATAAGAAGAGCATGAAAGACTCCCCATTATTTTGTTGATTATTGCACAAATCAAACATAGTTATCTCATGGTGTATGTTATAAGATTATTGTGAAATGAATTTATTTACAATCTCTTCAAATGATCTAATCCCAAGTGGTAATTTATAAAACGACTCCATTGATTGTCCACTCAAACTTCTAGGGAATAATCTCATGAGATATGTTTCGTTATGAGAAAATTCCATGCTCATTGTGCAAAACTCTCTGATGTGATCTTGTGAATCAGTTTTTCCATCATATTTATCATATTTTGGGATCTCATAATGTTAGGGAAATGGCACCATGTTCAAACTCCTATCAAAAGGATATGGACAAATATATTCTAATGAATGTCTTTTGGCACTTGTTCCATTCTGCATATCTTGAATCTGTTGTTGTAGAGTTTGTATTTATTGGGTGAGATTCAAAAGAGGGTCATTAACACAATTTCTTCTTGTATCAGCATGAGATCTTGTGTTATCATGATTCCTTCTTGTGTCATCATGAGTTCTTCTTATGTCATCATGAGTTCTTGTGTCATCATTGTTCTTTTTTATGTCATCCCGATTTATTCTTGTGTCATCCTGATTTCTTCTTGTGTCATCTTGAATTCTTGTGTCATCGTGTTTCCTTCTTGTGTCATCATAATTTAATCTTGTGTTATCATGAGTTCTTGTGTCATCATGATTCCTTCTTGTGTCATCATGAGTTTTTGTGTCATCATTTATACAATTGAGAGTTTCATCATTTTTCTCATTGTTATTGTAGACACCTAAAAGTTGCACAATGAATTAAGTGAATTTTATTCATTTAATTATTCTTAATTCTTCCTATTAATTAAATTAATATTTAATTAGTATACCCTTTTTCTATCTAAAACATTTAATTAAATTTACATTTAACTAAATACCCTCCCTCTAGCCATTTTAATTAAATTTACATTTAATTAAAGATATCAATTTATCCCCTTTCCCATTTTAATTAAATCTACATTTAATTAAAATCTCATTTGCATTTAAATAAATCTAAATTTATTTATAAATCCCCCCACTTGCAAAATCCTACAAATGCAAGTTGCAACCAAATTGAAATAAAGCAATTTATTTTAATTAATTCTATTTTCCCTCACCCACTTGCATTTTCCTACATCTCCCACTTGCATCCTAACTCCTATTCCTAATTCTTCTATAATACATCTAATCCTAATCAATTAGCCCAAACCCATCCATAATCCCTTTTCCCTAAATTTGAGGAGGTCACTTCTCAAATTTGGAGTAAAGTCTTCAAAAAGCAATAAAGCCTTTATGTCTTCAACAAGTTAACCTTGAATGTCTTCATAACCATTAATGGTTAACTTTACCCTCTAGCATGATTAGAGACTTGTTCTCTTAACTCAACCTTCATCTAACCCAAGGGTCTCATCAAGCATTCATTGCTTTGACCATGGTTATCCCTTTAACCTTTGCACAAGAGTTTACCTCTTGGGTAAAAGCTTTATCCATTGGATAACCCTAACCTAACCTTAACCCTTACCTCCTAGGGTAACCATGAGGTCTTCTCAAGCATTTAATGCTTCTTTCATCTCCTCTCAACAAACCTCTTGTTGACAATTGTCACCATTTCATTGGTGACAATTGAAAACATGGATTGATTAACTTTCAATCTTGGCCCTTGTTAAGATTATCCAATCTCAACCATCCATTGCCCTATTTTCCCTATAAATAGAGCCCATTCCTTCTTCAAAAAAATCCAAGTCTTTAGCACCACACTTATACTTAAATCCATTCAAGCTTTCATATCTCATTTTATGCTCAATCATTTAGCTTCTCTTTTAAACAAGAATTAATCTAAATATGCTAATTTAGAGTATGTTCCTTATCATTTAGCTTAAATCATGAACTAATATAGTATGCTAGAATAGTCTAGTTTACTAACCTTGTCATCTTATAGCTAGTTTATTGCATTTGTAGCATCATGCATAGCTTAGGATGAATATCATCTTAAAATCAACAAAATCACCCCTCATTCTCGCATTTATCATCCCTAAACCATTTTGCTCAGTGATCTGAGAGAAAAAACATTGGTTTGAGGTACCGTGCAAGATAGAGAACCATGGAACCATCCTTGGGAAGCTGAGCCATACTTCATGACTCTATAGCTTGCACCAAGAAGTCCTATGGGTGTGTGAGCAAGGCTCCATAGAGCTCCGTTTTTCACATATTGAATTCTATTGACCCACTTTTACCGCATACAGTTATTACTAGTATCATTCGATCCTTTCTTTTGTCTTAAGTTGTTTATATAAAAATCTTGGAGAAGTTTAGAACCAGATTTTTCTAACATTAGGAAGTGTATCTCCTTTTCATGCTCCAATATTTCCTCCATAAATTTATCAAATTTAGGATCTTGTTGGATTTCTCTAATTTTTTCTTTAGTTATTTCTTCCTCTATTTTATTTTCTTGTACCATTCTCTAATAATCTTTTGCCATTTCAGGTGTTTCTATTTTCTTTTCTTTGATTTTTTGTCTCTAAGCCCTGGTTAAAACGGGCATACAAGTGATTGTTGGCATTCCAATTACAATAAGAGATTGTTGGCATTTCAATAAGGATATTGAGAAGGTTGTTGACGATTATTGATATAACTGATTAAGGATGTTTAATGTCTTAATATTATTATTTTGTCATTGATGTCAAGAAATTGATTTTCTAATTTAGTATGATGTTGCCATATCTTAAGAAGTATGATTTGGTGAGTATAAAGATGTCGGTAAAAGACATAGAAAGAATGTGATGAATAAGAGGAGGAATAAGTTATTCAATGGGCAACTATTACCGAGTTAGACAATGATGAGATCATGATGTTTAGATTATTTTGATATCCTACATATGTTGTTGATTGTAAGGTTAATACTATACTATGTTACTGAGCAAAGAACCTAGTCAGTAAACCCTAAGGAACCTAGTCGGTAAACCCTAAGGTTATCGCTATCCGTAAATGAAGGCAGAATGTCTACCGAGTGAAGTTTAGTATTTACCGAGTTGCAACTGAGTAATAACAGAATGCATTGAATGAATAAAAGTAGTATTTAATGAAGGAAGCTGATGAGCTGGGTATGATTAAATGATTGGTATGTCGTGCATGAAGTTTGTTAAGGATCTATGGCAAAGGAAAATCAGCAGGAAGATCTACAACTCAGATTGAACTACAATACCCTAGCACAAGTTCCAAGAAATGTATGCAAGTTCCAAGGTGGGGTAAAATGTTTTCAAAATGAAGGATACATTGAACTTGGTCAAGTTTGAAGATCTGATGGCTATGATTGATCATGGGAAATGTGATCAAGGAGATTAAGCGGTTGGCAAATTGTTTATAAATAAGGAACTATTGATAAACAATGTATGCGGGCAAGTGTAAGCACAAGGATGCTACATAGTGATTACCGAGCATAGAAGCTTGAAGACCTGTTTTGAATAACAGAGTATAGAGCCCAGCAGATGGACAAGATAAGTCCTATGACTAGATTATATTGAGCAAATAAGAATCTGCTTTAGCATTTTAGATGTGAAGTTGCAGATAGATTTTTATTACTGTTATTATATAAAGTGACAAAAAATCTCTTAACCGAGTGGACTTAACAGTCTTATTTGTAAAACCCTCTAGCAAGGTGACATTCTGATTGAGTGTTTGAAATCCTTTAACAAGGTCACTTCTAACAAGGTGAAGATCCTAACAGATCTAAGGGAAATCCCTTAACTGGGTTACATCTAGCAATGTGTTTGTAATCTTTAATAGGATTTGCTTTTAACCGAGCATACTCTAGAAGAGTATATTTCTTAGTGGGTTCGAAATCCCACAGTGGTTTTTCCCTATTTGGGTTTCCACGTTAAATCGAGTGTTATGAGTGTTATGATGTTTATATGCTTATGAGTTTGCATGTTTAGTAGTTTTGGTTATATTGCTGAAGTATATGTTATCGAGGTTGAATCTGTTGTTTTGTTGGAAGATTAAGTTTGTATGATTCACCCCCCGCTTTCAACTTGTTAGCTTGGCATCTGTACTTAACATTAAGTATCAGAACTATCAATTGGTATCAGAGCTTTGGACTCCGGAAGAAAAAGTTTAAAGGTACTTGAGGCAAAGATCCAAAGATGTACAAGAGGGATGCACTGAAGCTGAACAAGTCAAGCTTCTCTACATGGCAGAAAAGGATGAAGTTGCACGTATCAGGATTTGGAGAATATGCTGTATATTATTTGGAGAATGATTTCATTACACCGAGCACCTATCCATTGACAATGGAAGAGATAAAGGCAAAACAAGAACATATCCAAGCAATGATTGAAATAACATCTACATTGACCGAATCAGAGTTTAATGATCTAGAAGGCTTCAATGATGCAAAGGCAATGTGGGACAAGCTCATATCTATGTATGGTGGAGATGAACATGTTCAAAGAGAAAAAGTGGATAGTCTAAGAGGACAAATTGAATCTATGAGGATGAATGAAGGTGAGAACATAACCCAGTATAGTACAAGACTAAAGGAGATTGTCAATCAAATCAAAGGAGCAGGTGGAACTATTGAAGAAAAAGATATAACAAGTTGTTAAGAACCCTTCTACCAGCTTATGCAATCCAAGTCTCTGCAATCAATGAATTGAGGTCTGTACCCAATATGCTTGTTTCTTTAGATGCTACTACTGGTAAGCTACATGCATTTGAGTTAAGTAATTTTGATAATAGTGGGTCATCGATAAATAAAGTTGAATCTGCATTTAGTTCTTTTCATATTGGTGAATTTGATGATTACAATGATAGAATGAGTAAGTACACTGAAGAGGATCACAGTGGAGCAAGTGAGAGATTTCCCAAGAACATGGAAAAAGTACACAAACTGTATGAGGAAATCGGAAAGCAAGAAGAGTTTGAAGCACTATTAGCCAGAAGGTTACCGAGAGGCAAAGGTAAGTATAAAGGAAAACTACCTTTGAAATGTTTCAATTGTGATAAGATAGGACATATGGCTTCTAACTGTCCTGACAAAGATTATATTGAAAAGAGAGATTACCGAGATGACAGACATAAAGATAATCATTACTGAGGACATCGAGACTTCAGAAGAAAAGATAGAAAGTCATGCTTAATAGCCGATGAGGAATCTAATGATGATTAATCAGATGAAACTGATACAGAGGAAGTAGTTTATGTGGCTATCAAAGATGGATCAGATGAAGAAAGGTATGAAGAAAAAACCCTAATATCTCACATAAATACTAATGATTCTTGGATCATAGATAGTGGATGCTCACATCACATGTCAGGTGATAAACACAAGTTTGTTATATTAGAAGATTATGATGGAGGCTATGTAAGATTTCGGTTGAAGGTTTGAAATACAATTTTTTGAGTGTAGCATAGCTAAACAATACAAGTTACCAAATAAAATTTTAGAAAGGAATTGTCAAAGTTCATGACAAACATGGAAAGTTAGTTGCTACCGGGACACAAACAAAAGGTAACACATTTCACCTTGACTCAACTTGGAAAAAGTGTCTGTATGCAAAGATAAATGATACCTGGTTATGGCATAAAAGGTTTTGTCATGTAAATTTTGATAATCTGATCAAAATAAGAAAGAAGCACTGAGTAAGAGGTCTACTGAGTCTTGAAAAACCTGAGAATGCTATGTGTCGAGGATGCCAGATGGGTAAGATGACAAGATCAAGATTTAAAAGTAAGTCCTACACATCTAAGGGAATTTTAGATCTTGTGCATAATAATCTTTGTGGTCCTATGAAATTTCAAAGTTATTATGGTGATAAATATTTCATATTATTTGTGGATGATTACTCAAGGATGATGTCAGTAATGTTTTTAAAAGAAAAATCAGAAGCTTTTCAAATGTTTAAATGGTACAAGGCAAGAGTTCAAAATGAAACAGGAAGACAACTGAAATGTCTTAGATCAGACAGAGGAGGAGAGTTCACATCTAATGAGTTCAACTTATTCTGCAATGATCATGGTATTAAAAGACAAGTCTCTACACCAAGAACTCCACAGCAAAATGGGATAGCTGAGAGAAGAAACAGATCTATTGTGGATTGTGCCAGAACCCTGATGATTGAAAAGAAAGTGCCACAAACATTTTGGAGAGAAGCAATAAGCACAACAATTTACACCCTGAACTGAGTACAACTGAAGAAAGGAACTTTGAAGACACCATATGAGATCTAGTATGACAAGAAACCTAATGTAAGTTATTTTAAAATCTTTGGAAGTAGTTGCTATGTTCACAAGATGATAGAAATGGCAAGTTTCATCAGAAAAGTGAAGAAGGAACATTTCTTGGTTATTCTTCTAGAAGTAAAGCATTTAAATGTCTGATCAAATCATCTAACAAAATAGTAGAAAGTGCAAATGTGAAAATTGATGAATTTGTAGAAAGAAATGATGAAGAAAATTCCAAGGAACCAGAAGCTTATGATGAATTTGTCTATGTTCAACCGACAAGTCCTACCGAGAGAGTTATTGGAGAAAATGAAGAGAATGTCCAGTTACCGAGTGATGAAGAAGATCATACAGAGCCTACCGAGCCTGTATTAGCCAAGTATGTTAGAAGACATCATGCATCAAGTGATTATAGGAGATAAGAATGATCCAGTGGTGACAAGGAACAAACTGAGACAAAACAAGTCTGATATCTGAATTTGAACCGAGAATAGTGAAAGAGGCATTTAATAGTGAAGACTGGATAAATGCTATGATAGAAGAGATTGATCAAATCAATAAGAATGACACATGGACACTGGTCCCAAGATCGAAGGATAAAAATGTAATCAGTACAAAGTGGATTTTCAGAAACAAGCTGAATGAAAAAGGTGAGGTCATTCGAAATAAAGCAAGACTAGTTTGCGAAGGTTATGCCCAAGAAGAAGGAATTGATTATGGTGAGACTTTTGCACCTATGGCAAGACTTGAAGGAGTAAGAACATTGTTGGCATATGCTGCTTACAAGAATTTCAAGGTATATCAAATGGATGTCAAATCTGCATTTCTAAATGGTATATTAGAAGAAGAAGTTTTTATTGAACAACTTGAAGGATTTGTTGAAGATAAGAATAAAGATCAGGTATGGAAATTGAACAAAGCTTTATATGGTCTGAAACAAGCACCTAGAGCATGGTATGAAAGATTGCACTCTTATTTAATCAAGATTGGTTTTATAAGAACAAGTGAAACTAGTAACATGTACATGAAGAATGATGAAAATGGAATACTGATCTCAGCCATATTTGTTGATGATATTATCTTTTGTGGAAATAACTCTCTATGCAAGAACTTTGGAAATGAAATGAGCAAAGAATTTGAGATGTCATTAATCGGTAAGATAAAGTATTTTATAGGTTTACAAGTATTGCAAATGAAAGATGATATTTTCATTACTCAATCAAAGTACATAAAGGAAATCTTGAAGAAATTTGGAATGGAGGATTCAAAACCAGTAAGTACTCCTATGACTACCAACCGTAAACTATCAAAGAATGATGAATCTGCATTTGTTGATGAGACACTTTACCAATCCTTGATTGGAAAGCTACAATATGTTGTTCATAGTAGGCCAAATATAGCACATGCAGTAGGTATAGTTGCAAGATTCTCTACAGATCCCAAGGAAACACATATGACAACAATCAAGAGAATTTTCAGATACTTGAAAGGCACTGAGGATTATGGCTTAGTATATCATAAAGGAAATATTTTTGATTTAAAATTTATCCTGATGCTGATTGGGTAGGCAACATTGATGACAGAAAAAGCACAAGCGGAGGAGCTTTCTTTTTAGGAGAAAGACTAGTGAGTTGGCTTAGCAAGAAACAAGGATGTGTTTCATAGTCAACAACAGAAGTTGAATACATTGCTGTAGCATTGAATTGTACCAATATAGCATGGATCAAACAACTGTTGGATGGTATAAATGAGAAAGTTACCTAGCCAGTAACTATATTCTGTGACAATACTAGTGCCATTAACATTTCAAAGAATCCTGTTATGCACTCTAAGACAAAGCACATCTCTATCAAATATTATTATCTTAGAGAAGAAGTTCAAGAGAAGAAAGTGGTGTTGGAGTATGTAAGCACAAAGGAACAAATAGTAGATATCTTCACCGAGCCACTACCAAGGGACACTTTTGAGTATCTCAGAAGTAAGTTAGGGGTCCTACCCCTATCTTCTATTCACTGACCGAGTTTGGTGAAAGCATCAATTCGATGACTCTACAAAATATCTTTTAGGAGTTGATGTTGATTTACACACTTTAGGAGGTTTTCTAAAGGTGTGCAGGAAATAATAACAGGGAATGGGAATTGAAGACATAATGCTCTGACCGAGACTAAGTTGACACATAACAGCAAGGAATTCACTTCTCAGCGGAAGAAACCATGTTTTAGTTCTTTACTTTTTGGCATTGTTGTCAAAGGGGGAGAAGACCATTGTATAGGGGAGAAGACTAATGACAGGGGGAGAGCACTTTAGAATGTCAGAATCTCACAACAATCCGAATCAATTAGGTCATATCAATTGGTTTTGCCATCAATGCGAAAGGGGGAGATTGTTGGCATTATAATAGACAAAGGGAGATTCTTGGCATTCCAATTACAATAAGAGATTGTTGGCATTATAATAGACAAAGGGAGATTGTTGACATTCCAATTACAATAAGAGATTGTTGGCATTTCAATAAGGATATTGAGAAGGTTGTTGATGATTATGGATATAACTGATTAAGGATGTTTACTGTATTAATATTATTATTTTGTCATTGATGTCAAGAAATTGATTTTCTAATTCAGTATGATGTTGCCATATCTTAAGAAGTATGATTTGGTGAGTATAAAGATGTCGGTAAAAGACACAGAAAGAATGTGATGAATAAGGGGAGGAACAAGTTATTCAGTGGGCAACTATTACCGAGTTAGACAATGACGAGATCATGATGTTTAGATTATTTTGATATCCTACATATGTTGTTGATTGTAAGGTTAATACTATACTATGTTACCAAGTAAAGAACCTAGTCAATAAACCCTAAGGAACCTAGTCGATAAACCCTAAGGTTATCGCTATCGGTTAATGAAGGCAGAATGTCTATCGAGTGAAGTTTAGTATTTACCGAGTTGCAACCGAGTAATAACAGAATGCATTGAATGAATACAAGCATTATTTAATGAAGGAAGCTGATGAGCTAGTTATGATTAAATGATTGGTATGATGTGCATGAAGTTTGTTAAGGATCTATGGCAAAGGAAAATCGACAGGAAGATCTACAGCTCAGATTGAACTGCAATACCCTAGCACAAGTTCCAAGAAATGTATGCAAGTTCCAAGGTGGAGTAAAATGTTTTCAGATCGAAGGATACATTGAACCTGGTCATGTTTGAAGATCTGATGGCTATGATTGATCATGGGAAATGTGATCAAGGAGATTAAGTGGTTGGCAAATTGTTTGTAAATAAGGAACTGATGATAAACAATGTATATGGGCAAGTGTAAGCACAGGGATGCTACATAGTGATTACCGAGCATAGAAGCTTGAAGACATGTTTTGAATAATAGAGTATAGAGCCCACCAGATGGACAAGATAAGTCCTATGACTAGATTGTATTGAGCAAATAAGAATCTTCTTTAGCATTTTAGATGTGAAGTTGTAGATAGATTTTTATTATTGTTATTTTGTAAAGTGACAAAAAATCTCTTAACCGAGTGGACTTAACAGTCTTATTTGTAAAACCCTCTAGCAAGGTGACATTCTGATTGAGTGTTTGAAATCCTTTAACAAGGTCACTTCTAACAAGGTGAAGATCCTAACAGATCTGAGGGAAATCCCTTAACTGGGTCACATCTAGCAATGTGTTTGTAATCTTTAACAGGATTTTCTTTTAACCGAGCATACTCTAGAAGAGTATATTTCTTAGTGGGTCTGAAATCCCACAGTGGTTTTTCCCTATTTAGGTTTCCACATTAAATCTGGTGTTATGAGTGTTATGATGTTTATATGCTTATGAGTTTGCATGTTTAGCAGTTTTGGTTATATTGCTGAAGTATATGTTACCGAGGTTGAATCTGTTGTTTTTATGGAAGATTAAGTTTGTATGATTCACCCCCCCCTCTCATCTTGTTAGCTTGGCATCTGTACTTAACATTAAGTATTAGAACTATCAGTGATCTGAATGCTTTTCAAGGTTTTTATTTTCTAAAATGTGTCTCAATAAGTGATCAATTATTGAGGTAAATATGATAAATTGATGTGACCACCTCTATTGAGAGATTGAGATAACCCTAATCTTTGTTGCAAGGCTTGTGTTCTCAGAGGTTTGTTGTCAAACGCATTTCCATGACTGCATAGATAATTATGATAGCGGTGGAAGAATATGTGATGTTTCAATAAGAGTTTGTGGTTGATGTAGAGAAATCTTCTCTTTCTCAAGATCGCTTTCTGACTAAGCTTCCACTTTTTCAGATGATACAAAATGGTCATTCAAGTGTTTGAGAGTTTGCAAGTTTTTTATTCTTGTTTGGAGTGCATTTTTTTGTGATTTTGATATGACCAAGTCGAATAGGAACGATATATCATATGTAGAGAACGATCTTAGTTTTATCAAGCGTTGCAGTTTCGTGATAAAGGATGATAGATCCTGATGAGAAACTATGTTTGAGAGATCAAGTTTATCAAAGAAAAGTGATTATGCACTTTAAGATGTTGGATCTTAAATTTATTGGAGATTAATACTTCAAAACCTTAGTGTGTCTAGTTTTGAATCTGCTTTGAGAGAAGATAACCTGATTAAGTGCTTTGAGAAGATGACCTAACACTATGTTTTAACTATCTAAAAATGGTTGTTTTTGGTTTCTGATTTTGATGCAATTTACTGAAAACATTGACAAAATGACTAAAAACTTTGTTATACTGATTAGAAATGTTGTCAAAATAACTAGGAACTCTGCTATACTGACCGAAAATGCTATGAAACAGATTATAAATGCTATGGAACTGACAAAAAACATTGTAAAACTGACTAAAGACACTATGAAATTGACTAGAAACATTATGAAATAGACAAACCAAAAATGCTATGAAACAAACCAAATACATTGTGAAACGGACCTGGAGAGCTAAAATTTAGATTGGAAGAGCTTCTATTTGGACTACAAGAGGTGTTGATTGGAATGAAAGTGTTGTTATGATATTTGGACCAAGAATCCTAATGTTTAGACCAAGAACTCTGAAGTTTGGACCAAGAACTCTAATGTTTAAACCAAGAACTCTAAAGTTTGTACCAAGAACTTTAAAGTTTAGACTAGGAACTCTGAAGTTTGGACCAAGAACTCTAACGTTCAGACCAAGAACTCTAAAGTTTGTACCGGGAACTCTGAAGTTTAGACTAGGAACTCTAAATTTTAGACCAAGAAATCTAACATTTAGACCAAGAACTCTGAAGTTTAGACCAAGAACTTTGAATTTTGGATCAAGAACTCTAACGTTTAGACCAAGAACTCTTAATTTTAGACCAAGAATTTTGAAGTTTGGACCAATAATTCTAATTTTTAAAACTCTGATGTTGGAACTCAGAAAATGCTTGTTTTGACTCAAAGAGGTTATGTGCAAACTCATACAACTGATGTTTAGATCTAGAAAGTAAAATATTAGAGAGTTAATGTTGAAACCAAGAAAGTTGACATTCAAACTGAGAGATATGTAGCTTAGACTCAAAGAGCTGATGTTCAGACTAAAATAGCTATTGTTTGGACCGAAAGAGATACTATTTGGACTGAAAGTGCTACTGTTTGGACTAAAAGAGCTACTATTTGGACTGAAAGTGCTACTGTTTGGACTAAAAGAGCTACTGTTTGGACTAAAAGAGCTACTGTTTGGACTAAAAGTGCTACTGTTTGGATGAAAGCGCTACTGTTTGGATTGAAAGAGCTATTCTGCTGTGAAATGTGTAAATCATATAGTTTGAAGTTTGAGATTGAAATTTTCTATTGAGTTTCAATGGATGATATCTTGACGTGATTCAAAAACACAAAAGCCAGATTGTCTTTGTCCCGAAGAACAACATAAAGTGTATGTTCAAGACCTTAAAGAAAGCTCAAGTTTTCACAAGTTTCAAACAATTGAAAACACACCAATCATTCTATCCTAAGGAAATTGGCTTCATTATTATTTCTTAGCCCACAGCTTGGTACCCAATCAATTCACACAACCTTGTCACCCCCTAAAGGGGGCCTGTGTTTTTGACTTTGTGAGAGCTAGTGGAGTCTCATTATGAGCCTAGCAATATGGTCTCAAAAAGGGAATTTTCACATATGCTCAAGAGGGACATATGGTGAGTGTCTTCAAGAGAGATTCTTCCCCCTCTCTACACTAAGAGAATAATAATGTTTAGAGGTGGACCGGGTAGCTTCTAATTTTAATTGGTACTAATAAGGGATCTATTCGGCATATAGACGTATAAACTCAATTAAGAGGTCTCCCAGCCTTGAAAACCAAAAGAGCTACTGTTTGGACTAAAAGAGCTACTATTTGGACTAAAAGAGCTACTATTTGGATTGAAAGTGCTACTGTTTGGATCGAAAGAGCTATTCTGCTGTGAAATGTGTAAATCATATAGTTTGAAGTTTGAGATTGAAATTTTCTGCTGAGTTTCAATGGATGATATCTTGACGTGATTCAAAAACACAAAAGCCAGATTGTCTTTGTCCCGAAGAACAACATAAAGTGTATGTTCAAGACCTTAAAGAAAGCTCAAGTTTTCACGGGTTTCAAACAATTGAAAACACACCAATCATTCTATCCTAAGGAAATTGGCTTCATTATTATTTCTTAGCCCATAGCTTGGTACCCAGTCAATTCACAAAACCTTGTCACACCCTAAAGGGGGCCCGTGTTTTTGACTTTATGAGAGCTAGTGGAGTCTCATTATGAGCCTAGCAATATGGTCTCAAAAAGGGAATTTTCACATATGCTCAAGAGGGACATATGGTGAGTGTCTTCAAGAGAGATTCTTCCCCCTCTCTACACTGAGAGAATAATAATGTTCAGAGGTGGACCAGGTTGCTTCTAATTTTAATTGGTATTAGTAAGGGATCTATTCGGCATATAGATGTATAAACTCAATTAAGAGGTCTCCCAGCCTTGAAAACCAAGGTTTGATATGCCCAAAGGTACGGAGGAGAACTATTCCTAAGCATTGGCTTTGACTTGATTTTCGTCAAATCATGTTTATTTTATAGTGGGTTGGATTACTTGGTGTTAGTCATTCCCACTTGGTTTGTTCCCCTCTCACTAGCCTTATTGGCTTTGGCCTTATAGGCTACTTGGGAGGGCAGGGCTACTAAAGGTATGCACTAATGAAATAAAAAGATGAGTCTATCTTTTTGATCACCTAAGAAAGGTGAGAGCGTACTTGCCTATCATCAAGTACGCATAATGCATGTTTGTTCATTTCCGTTTGTAATTAGTCTATGTGCCTAATTTATCAAAAACAAGTATAAAATCTCGCAGCTGCACACAAAGTTATTAGTTTATCATGCATTCTTTGATCATGAAAAGGTTTATAACTCCGATCTTTGACAGTGAAATAGGTACCTACAAATCAACAAGTTGCAAATTAGATTCGAGAAAATGAGAGTTTAGATGCATAAATGAGAAATGTAGAACAAAACATGAAATAGATGAATGAAAAACCTAGAATACTACAAGAACAACTAAAAACGTTGTCTGATTAACCAAAAAAGTTGTTCTCTAGCCCAAAAATGCTGCCCAACAGACCCAGAATGCTACAAAACAGACCCAAAAGTATTGCAAAACAGACCAAAAATGCTAAAGTAAGGAAAAAGACAGAAACAATGTTGAAAAATCCTTTATGAATGCCATTTGAGGTGATGGAACACTAATATGGAGACTGAGAACATGAATCTGGAACCCAAAAGAGCCAATCTATGCATCCAAAGACCTATTCAATCTATCAATGAAATTTCCTACAAGCAAACTTGGTAAAGATCAAAGGGGCTAGGCCGCACGGTGGGTGCCAATAAATGTGTTGTTAAAAATTGTGTCAATAATAAGCAAAAAAGCACATAGATGAGACAACAAATGAAATTAAGAACCATATGAAATACTAAATATAAAATGCAAACCAAGGCTTCCTTTCAGATGTCTCATCCTCCTCTATTTTTGAGGACCTTGAAGGTGGTAGATAGTTGTCTCTCAACAAGCAATGACCTCCAAAGTGGCAACTCAAAAGTTGAGTAGCTATATCATCATGATAATGCAAATGCATGAGAGTAGGATGATTTTATGCATGATTATAACTAAGATGACTGATTAAGCTAATTGAATCATATTGACACTAGATTAACATGATTAAAACTATGCTAAACATGCTAAGATTTGATGTAATTATCAATTATGTTAAATGATAGAAAGATGCAATTGCCTATAGTAACTATGCAAAAATATAGAATGCAAGAGATTTAAGGAGGATTGATTGATGAAAAGGAGGTGTATTAATAGGATTTCTAAGGCCAAAGTTGAGGAGGGAGGAATTGATGGTCAAGATTTAATCTAGAGATATCAAAGGCTAGGATTGAAGAAGTTGTTAAAGAGGTTGGAAGAAGAGACACATGTCATCCCTGTGGTGATAAGTATCTAAGAATCTTTAACAAATTTCCCACAAGAACGCAAGTGTCAAAGGGGAGAAGACATGTGGCAAAGGTGCCATGTGTCTCCAAGAGGGAATATCCAACCTACAGGAGGTTAGGATGTGCAAGATAGGATAGGGTTTGTTAGACCCAAGATTAGATAGAATGGGTTAGGTTAGGGAGTGGTTAGGCTAGGTGGTTTAGAAGTTAGGAGCCATGTGCTCAATTTGAATTTAGAATTTCAAATAATTAAGAAAATGATAATTAAACTCAACAAACTTGGAATTTGTTAATTTTAATTATGGGATTAGAAGAATTGACTTAAATGGGGGGGAATTAATTAATTAATTTGGATTAATTAATCAAAGGGGGACATGAAAATGAACTATATGAATGAATCCTTAGAGTTAATCATAAGTAGATGAATAGGGAAATTAATTAAATTACTTGTGAATTCAATTAATTGAGAAGGGGTATTAATTAAATAACTGTGTATTTAATCAATTATCTCTAGACCATATTTAGGTGTATACAATTATTTGTTTTACCTTATCTTTGTTATCAAATACACTATGTGTTATTCATCTCTTATTTGGTAATCTTTCTTCTTCTACCCTCCAGTTTTTAGTTTTGTGTTAAATACACTTGTTGCATTTTATGTGGATACTTTTCTCAATCCCTCTCAACATAGGTTATGTTCTGAACCTTTTCTATTTTCTCTGGAGATAGTTGATAGATTGAGATTTGTGTATGCTTTTGGGTGGTTTATTAGTGTCTTGTGCATTCATAGGCGAGAAAAGAAACATATTTCAATCTAGGTGCATCACCTCTCTGTTGGCAAGATACATTGTTCTAGAAGAGATTAGTGCTTGAGGATTGTTTAGGGGTTGTCATTCATGGTAACTCAAGTCAAAAGTGTCATCCGGTATATGAAAATTCATTCTACCAAAATTTTTGCTTAAGTTTGGAAGGTTGAATACAGTGTTTGGCAGAGTATGAGTACATTGAGCAGAACTCAATTTTTGGTGCACATTTTTTTTTATGGTGGAAGAGATAGTTTATTTGTTGGTTGGAATTTCTTAGTCCGCAATCCTAGCTTTTGGTGTTGAGTCTTGTGCAAATTTGATGATCCAGTATCTATTATTTCAAGAAGAACAAGGTTATTTTTGTGTAGCGTGTTATGTGAAATCTTTGGGATAATTTTGTTGATTGGTGTCATATTTGAGGTTGTTGGGCCAACTTGTTTGAAGTGTATTATCAATTTTTTCTGGTCCACATGAGCATTTGTAATTGGATTGAGCCAACTTCTTGTTACACATTTCATATTTTGTGAATATGTTTGAAGCCGACATGTTGGCGACCTAATCAAGTGATACAGATATATAAGACCGATCTTTATGAGTATTTTGTGATTCAACAATGGTGAGAGAAGATTGTATGAGTATTTGTGTGCATTTTCACATGCGCTATCCTTGGATTTATGCTCTGATATATGACAGAGTAGAGAAGAACATAATAGTGTGCTAGAAAAGTGGAAGAAGACTCGTGCTTAATCAGAACTGCATTTTGGCATTTGTAGATTCTATTCATCAATTCAGACAATCAATTATCATTTTTAATCATTTGTAGGATAGTGAGTCCTCTGGAGGTTGCAACCATCTCTTTGGTAATCGAGCAGTGAGCTTTAGGTAGTGTGATTGAATGCATGTGCATTCCCCTTGTAATGTTATTATACTTCTGGTTAGAGTATTATAATATTGTGGGTCTCAATCCCACCATTTTTTTCCCTTTCCTGTTTTCCACATAAAATTTTTGGTGTTATGGTTTTGTTCTTGTGTGTGTTGAGTTTCTGCACTTTACTTTTATTCATTTGCATTTGGTGGTTTAAGGATCAGTTTAAGAAAGTTATAAATTGCATAACACTGATTCACCCCCCCCCCCCCCTCTTAGTGTTCATTGATTCCAACAATTGGTATCAGAGCCTACTTCCTTTCAGGAAGCCTAACAACTTGAGGAAGATCCGAGATAGTGAAGCAATGGAATCCAGTTTACAAAAATAACTTATTGTGGCAATTGAAGATCTAGATACAACAAGAAAAGAAGCAAATAGCCTGAGAATAAATCTGAGTGATGTTGAAGACTTCATTGAGTCTTTGAAGGAAAAATTTAACACTTCTAGAGAAAATAGAAAGGAGCTTATGGAAAAACTCAAGGAGAAAGAAGACCAAAGCATTGATGACCAAGCCTTAAAAGACAAGACAAATGAATGTGAGAAAACTTGCTAGAGATAATGCAGTCTTGAAGAATGAAATGAAATTCATTGTAATGAAAGTGACAAAGGAGATTGAAAATAAGAAGAAGAATGAGGAAAGTTTGACTGAGTCACTAAAGGATAGATCTGATGAATGTTGTAGATGAAATCATGAAAATGACTCGTTGAAGCTTGAATTGATACAATCCAAGAATAATGAGAAAGAGCTTGAAAGATAGATCATAATTCTGAGAGATGAACTTACCATTGCTAATTAGTACAAAGAAAAATTCAATGCTATCTCAACTAAGTTGGATGAGATGCTAAAAGTCAGAAGAGTAAAAGTGATATGGGAGGACTTGGATTTGAGAAAGGAGAAAGGTCCAGATCTAGTCAAAGAAATCATTAGAAGAACAAGAGATCTCCAATAAGGAAACCTAATGCTTATAAATTCAATGTTGAATTATTTGTTTGCAATAAATTTGGTTATATAGAAAGTCAATGCAAAAATAGGGCAAATCAGAATAATTCATCATTCTCCAAACAATGTTTCAATTGCAATAGACATGGTCATAAATAAATTGAATGCAAAAGTATGGTAAATAGGAGAAATATAAGATGCTATCCTTGTGGAAGATTAGGACATATTGCTAATCAATGCAGATCAAGGGGAAATCAAGGTAATTCTTGGCCTAATAAGAGAAATAATATTATTTACTATGCTTGCAACAAATCCAGTCACATTGTAAAATTTTGCAGAAGCAAGAATATGAACCAAAATGCTTCGACATACAAAAAAAAGTCAAATGATAAGTGCAAAGCGAAGGTTGAAGAAATCAAAGAGAAGTAGAAGAAGAAATGGGTAAAGAAGGGTGATTCAGATGCAGTGAATGAGTCTGCAACTGATTCTAGTGTTGGAACCTCATCCGGTAACTAAGGCACTTGGCCTTAGGGGGAAGGTTTTCATGCAGATCCTAAAAACCCCTTGTTTGAGATATGTAACTGGCTGTGGAAAGTTGCAGATGGTTGTAAATGATTGTGTAGATGATCCTGAAGGATGTCACAACCCTCCTTTATCACTTTTGGATTTAAAATACAAACTCTATTATATTTTTTTTGGATAAGCTATTTAAATGATTGAATGAATATTATAAAAAGGATAAAATAATAAAACTCACACACACACACACATGGAAAATATACATTTTTCTTAATTATTTATTTGGTTTTCCTCATCCAATTATGACACATGTTGTAGGAAGAATAAGAAGATTCTAGAGGATTCTCCACCACTTTGCATGTAACTCCTCCCACTAAGTCTAATCAATTTGCATGAAGTCCAAAATTGGGAAAGAATCTCCTTTTTTAATTAATTTCTCTAGATAGTGGAATTAAGAGATTTTTCTTATAAAATTATATGGAAGTTCAAAGAAGGGAGTTGATTATGTTTGGAAGGAAATTTTCCCAAGTTTTTCTTTGGTAGTCTCATTTTTGTTGCAGGATTTTAAGTTGTTGCTTTGGAAAAATCTCTCTCAAGTTGCAAGGAAGGATCAAGGATAGCTGAAGGATCCAACATCAAGCTTCAGAAAACCAGGTTCTCTCCTTTGTCAAATGAGAAATTTATATTATCAAAAGAAAATATAGCTTCTAGATCTCCTTTCAAAAGTTTTATTTGAGTATAAATCTTTTTCTTCTTATTTAGGAATAAATAGTGATAAAATTCTTCCACATAATGCAAGTAAAGGATAATTCTATTATTTATTTTATTTTCCTTAAGAAATATGCACATAATCTTGCTTTTGTTTTTCCAAGATTTTAGATTTATGCAAAAAAAAATCATAATTCCTTTATTCTTTTAAAATCTCTTTTTCTGGAATAAAACTCCTCCCTGTGTGATTGAATCTTAATCTTTATCTCTAATTCAATTCTATGGAAATCTCAATCTTGTTCTTAAAATAAAATTTCTCTACGAAAATTAGTTGAAATGAGAGGAATAGTTTTTTCGCTGTGAATAATCCTCTGTGATATTCTCATTTGTTTTCCTTTATCTGGTTATATCTATTTTCTCTGAAAAAATTAGTTGAAGTGGAGGGATAGATTCACTGAGAATAATCCTATGTGTTGCTTATCATTTGGTTCCATTATTATTTTTGTGTCTGGGAATTCACTTCTCTCTGGATAATAGTTGAAACTAAGGAATAAATCCCTCTGAATAAACTCTCTGTGTTAATTACTCTTATATATGAATCCTTATTGCCTTCATTTTGTATGCTGGTTAAATTCTACTCTCTTGTTTAAATAAATTAGAACTGGAAATCATATATATAAATTTATATAGTAATTATAAATTTCTGTTTAAATTAAAACTGGAAATCATATATATATATATATATATATAGTAATTATAAATCTCTTTCATACAATGTAAAAGTGTTTATAGTTGGGTGTGCGGTACCCAACACTCTACATGAGGTATTGGGCCACAGGCGGAGTTAATACTCTGCAGGGGGAGTGGTACCATTATGGTCCCCTCCACTACCCTACGACCACTGCTCCAACACTCTGCATGAGGTATTGAGCCGCAGGTAGAGTTAATACTCCGCAGGGGGAGTGGTACCATTACGGTACCCTCCACTAGCCTGCGGTCACTACTGTGACAGTGGCCGCAGGGTAGTGGAGGGGACCGTGGGGTCCCCCTCCCACTCATTCCTTTTTAATGTCAATACAAACTTGACTAATGGTTTCGTTAGATTTTTTTTTGTATAAAGTTTTAAATAATTAAATCCTTTTTTTTATATGTATAGTTTTAGTTATTAAAATTTTGAACTTAGATAAATTTTTATTTAGATTTTAGTTTTAGCAAATTATAAATTGTAATTAATTATATCAAATTTTGTATTAGAACCTTTTGATCCACTTAGCAATTAATCCCCATTAAATGATTTGAAGCTAAAATTTTATTTTGGGATTAGTGGCTTTATAAGCGACATTCTCGCATGTAACTTACACTGCCTCCACCTCATGCAAATTGCTTCACATTGATTACATTTATTGGTGTTTCCATCTCCATGCAAGTTTCACATTTAATTATTATTATGCAAAGTTATACTCCAAGGTTTTGAATAATAAATAACATTAATTATGGTTTTTATTCCATGTAATTCATCAAGTAGTTATTTCAATTAATTGAGCTTTGCAATATTTAAATTTTACGCGTTCAAATTGTAATTGTTTTCAAGCATGATGTTTTCATAATTAGAAAACTAAATAAAGGAAGTTGGAAAACCAAAACCAAGTAGCGTTCGGTATATATAGTGCCTCTGGGTCACGCTTACGAGTAATTCCGTTATGTTGAACTACTGCACTTAACGCCTAATAAAGCTACATCAATGATGTCTGTGGCATCGTCCCTATAAATCATCAGGTAAAATCCAAGGGGTGGGTAATCCCCCTTGGATCGATAATCTAATAAGATAAAAAAAATTTAAATGATTTTTCATCCGTTAAGAGAAACCATAGTAAACCCCTTTTAGGGTTGGTTAAGTAAAATGCTTTTATGAAATTGATTTTAATCTTGAAAGGGTATTGGTGATTGGCAATTCGGCCAAGGGTGACGCTCATGATAGGTGTTAGGATGTAGTTGTTAGGCCACAAACAATAGGCCATCTCGAGCCTTTGTTTAAGCGCTACCATCGTGGGTAGCAACCGCAGAGAAACTGTTTGGGACATTGACCCTAGAAAGGGTTGCGTACCCACAAATTAGTTTACATCAAATCATAGAGTAGAAAATAGAACTACATACTTTACGCCTTGATCCCGTGCTGAAAATGGTATGTAGGCAGTCATGGGACGGAGTTGTCCCTCATACTCAGGCGTTCGTGGGTGGGGTCTAGGCTTGGTAAAGAAAGCTTGAGTAAGAATCCCATTTTGAAAGATAAGATAATTAAATTGGAAAAAGTAATTCAATGCATACTCGGAAAGAATCCCATATGGATTCGCTTGATTTCTCGAGGCTTTAAGCCAAATTCTAAGGTGGAATTCAAGCTTGTACTATGTTATTAATTACTCCTAAGGACGGTGACCTCAGTGCACTTCTGTTAGAGGAGTGTAGTACTTAGTGAGTGACTCAGGACCCGAATGGTCATGATGAGTCTAAGTCTCTGGCTAGAGCACCTCCTATCCCAATTGGATAGATGCCTACCCCGTATGGGTAGATGCCTATCCCGTATTGGATAGATGAAATCTTATGTCTCGTATGGACAAATGCCTAACCCGTATGGTTAGATGCTCATCCCGAATGGATGAATGCCTAATCCAAATGGATGGATGCCCAGAGTATGCAATTGAATAAAACATAATGATTAAATTAAACACACACAAATAAAAAAGAATACTCAATTTTGTTGAGTTAATTATGGTGGGTTATTACATGTGGTATCAGAGAAAAGGTTCAAATCTAGGCCTTGTGCTCACTTCAAATTATTCAACTAAGGGAATGTTTTGCAATGGTAGAAATTAAATTTTAAAATCCTAAATCAGGAACTAACTACATAATTTAACTTTCAGGTAAAAACCTAGAATGGCAAGAGGAAGATAAAGAGGAAGAGGAAGAGGAAGAGGAAGGGGTAATGGAAGATGTACTAGAAGTCAAAGGGAAGAAAACCATGAGGAAAACCATGAATAAAACCATAAGGAAGACCATGAAGAGGATCGACACAATCCAAGAAATAACGAAGATGGGGTCCAAGCTATAATTGACCTTCTAACCGAACAAAGAGATAAAATCAACTTCTTGGAACAATCAATGCAGGACCTTAGGGAAAGGCAGAATGACTTTGAAAATAGAAGTGGTACCGAAAATGGAATCCCTGGTAGTGATCAAGGGAATATGATGGGTAATAGAAAGGAAAATAACATATTGGAACTCTCCAAGGACTTAAAGAAAATCACCCCTCCTAAGTTCGATGGGAGGCAAATTGGTGAAGGGGCCAAGAATTGGCTAAATGAAATGGAAAAGTATTTTGAGCTAAGAGATTTTAGTGAAACAACCAAGGCTTTATGGGGTTCCTATCAACTCACAGGGGAGGCAGCCAGTTGGTGGACCAAGACCAAGGAACAAAATGGGTATAGCAGGGATACGGTCACATGGGATCAATTTGTTCACCACTTCCGAGATAGGTGGCTCCCTCAATTGATCTTTGAAGAGAAGGTGACAAAATTCCATAATCTACGTCAAGGGCCCCTATCGGTCCAACAATATTGGGATAAGTTTGCCAAGTTGCTTAAGTATGTACCTATGTACCAGAAAGATGAAGAAGGCCAAGCAAGGAAGTTCATTTTGGGGTTAAATACCAACATAGGGGCAAAAGTTGACATGCATGGACCCAAAAACATGAATGAAGTACTTGAAAAGTCCATAAGGCAAGAGAGGAAGATTCAAACACTAGCAGGACGGAACTATAATGGGAACCACTCATTTAAAAGGAAGCAAGAATTCAATGGAAACATTAATTTCAACAAGGGTCAGAGGAATAATTCTTCCAAAAGAAGACCACCTCCTAATCAATATCAGAGAAATGGAAATAATAATAATAATAACAAGGGCAATAATAACAGAGGCAACTATAACAGGAATGACCAGTAGAACAAGATAACTTATCCACCCAGGGCCAATGAAACAAGGAATGATCCCCCTAGAAATCAAGGTAGGAGGGGTCCTCTAGGTGGATGCTTCATGGGTGGGGAAAACCATTTTGCTAGAGAATGCCTCAGAATGCAAGGATAGATTAGGGTCAACCAACCCCAACAAGGGCCCAAACAAAGGATTCATGCAATAGTTAGGAACCGAAGAGGAAGATACCAAAATGTTCCCGTGGAAACTACAGGTACACTATTTAAACAACCAATTTCAATTCTAATTGACACTGGATCATCTGAATGTTTCATCTTACTTGAATTAGTAAGCAAATATGCATTAAAAGTTAATCAAATGGTGTCATCATGGATGGTTCAATATGGGGATAAGGCAACTAGGGAAGTAACTAAGTGTTTGCCGAGGGCAAGGGTACAATTTCCTGAGTTTGAAACAAGGGTAGATCTCTATGTGGCACCCTTAGGATTATATGATGTAATTATTGGGATGATTTGGTTAACAGACCATCAAGCTAATGTAGATTTCTATAACAAGATTGTTGAATGTTTGGATGATGGGGGGGAAAACGTCAAAATCCAAGGAAAGTTTAAACCCATTAATATAGAAAACATCTCGGCCATGCAATTAAAGAAGGAAAGGAGAAGAGGAGGTTTACTCTATATGGTTGAAATTGATGAAGGAAAAGAAGAAAATTCACCAACCTTTGAAAATACCCCCTTCTTAAAAGAATTCAAGGATGTTTTTCTAGAAGAATTACCCAACTTACCCCCTAAGAGGAAGTTTGACTTTTCTATTGAAGTACTACCAGGAGCTGAACCAGTATCAAGGGCACCTTACCGAATGAACACAACTGAATTACAAGAGCTCAAAATGCAATTAGAGGAACTCTTAGCTAAGGGATTAATAAGGCCAAGTGTGTCACCATGGGGAGCGCCAGTCTTATTTGTTAAGAAGAAGGATGGAACCTTAAGGGTATGCATCAACTATAGGATGTTGAACAAGGTCACAATAAAGAATAGGTATCCCTTACCTCACATAGAGGATCTTTTTGACCAAATGAAAGGAGCATCATTTTTCTCAAAGATAGACCTCTGGTTAGGGTACCATCAAATCAAAATTAAGGAGGAAGACATTCCAAAAATAGCCTTCAGGACTAGATATGGACATTATGAATTCATAGTAGTTCCTTTTGGTGTAACCAATGCCCCAGCTGCATTTATGAACCTAATGAATAGTGTAATACATGACTACTTGGATAAATATGTTTTGGTATTTCTGGATGACATATTGATTTACTCTAGAAATGAGGAGGAACATTTAGTACACCTACAAATTGTTTTGATTGATTAAAAAATAGGTTTTAAGGACCCAAAACCATTACATCATGGAGAGAAAAAGAGCAGCAAAAGGAATAAAAGTCCACATACATAACGACTGGCCAAAAGACCAGCGATCAAAAAGAACAACAAAACAACAAAACACAGCAAAGAAACTAGGGAGACGCCACATTGCAATTTTCTTTAGAAAGTCCTCTACCTTTATCACAAACTCATCATAGGTAGCCCCGATAGCTTTCAGCTCTTCCAGATCCTTGTTCATTTTCTTTTCCTTCCTCTTGCCTCTGGTGTGGGTTCTAGGACCTTGAGCTTCCCCTGTACCTTCAGGGTCCAGGTCAATTTCCTGGATTTCCTTGTCATCATCAAGCTTACTGATGAGGGTATGAGTATTATTGGCCAAGATTTTCAAAATACTAAGGCTCTACTCCACGATATTCTTAAGGCACTCCTCAATTTTTTCCACTTTGGTGACTGTATCCGAGAGTGTTTCTTCACTAGTTTCTGCAAGGCTTTTTCTGTCCAGCATCTCCTTTTCAATCTTCTCAAACCTGGGGTTAAAAGCATCTCTGATGTCTTCTGCTTTAGCAATAGTGTTTTTCAGATCCTCGATATAGTCAGCCATTGTATTCCCCTCTCCTATATTTATGGTCTCCAGAATCAGGACTCTGTTGCATAGTTTTTTATACTCATCCACAGCTTTCTTGTAACCATCAATGAGCCATTCCATAGTTTTCATAAAACCATTCAAGCCCTCGGGAGGAGGGTCATAGGGGGGAGTCGCTTTTCTAGGGGTTACATGTTCATCTTTAGGGATATGGAGGGCAGAGATAGTGTTGGCAGTCCTGAGAGTCTCTTCCAATGTCTCCTTTTCCAGGCTGTCCTCAGCTTCCAGGGTCCTAGCTTGCTTGTTAGCTTTCAGTTCCTTGCCATTCTCCTCTTTTTTCTTATGCTTTTTTCAGGTCTGGGCTTGGTTTTTACTTTTCTTCTTCAGCAACCCTTTAGGGTTCTTCTTCTCCTCAGAATAATCTGAATCCTCTTCTTTTGAAGAGATGTTGATCAAGGGTTTGCTTTGAAGTTTTTTGCCCTTAGAAGATGAGGGTCTTGATTTCCTCTTCTTACTACTCTCATACTCTGAATCATCAGAGCTATCCTCATTATCAGACTAGGAATCATTGTCAAATTCCTCCTCCTTCGAAAAAGCAGAATCAGACATATCTTCCTTAGAATCCACAGAGGGTTGCATCTGGTTAATTTGATTGGCCTTTAAATGGTCATAAATGAGGACCATAAGGCCTTGGTGCATTGCGGTATCGCCCAGAGGATTCTCTTTGTAGGCTTTTAGGGTAGCATTCATTATGCAAAGAAAGAAATAAGGAAAATTCACCTTATCATTATGCCTAAAGTGGTTTAACAGAACAAAATGATACCCATAGACTTTCGTAAACCTACCATCTAGGGTAATATACCGCATTAAAAAAAGAGAATTTCCCACTAGGGTTTGGCAAAAGCCCTAGGAGGGTAATAGGTTTTGCTCAACTTTACCAGTCATTTTTTCTCTTTATCAGTAACCGGGTACCTTTCAATGGCTTCCCTGCTGACGTTCCTATCTCTGTAGAAGTTGCAACCTTCCTTGTTGAGACCCGTAGCTTTAGCAATTAAATCTTCATCAATTTCCACCATGCCCTTCTTCTAGTTTTTGCAGAAGAGGCTAGTTACCATTCCATCATGGTCGTGGAGTCTCTCTATGAAGTTCGAGAGACCACCCTTATGAAAAATACCCCACACCTCTTCCTTCTGTTTCCACTCATTGCAACTACTTCGCTCATATCGTCTCCTATTTCCGCCCATGATGTAGCTTCTCATAGCCAAATTTTGAAACTTGCAGAGCTGGTAAAACAGAGAGCTTTTCGGAGCTAAAACAAATACCTAGAAAGCATGTGAGTTGTTGGCCTTAATGATCTGATTGATTAAAGGACAGGTATTGATGGCACTGATGTTATAATGAGTGATTTTCTCATTATAGAAATAAGTCGAAGTGCTAACATCAGTACATTTCATTATTACCATGTCAATCAAGAGTCTTTGGGGTACTTCTATATCGTTCATCACTTATGAGTTGTCTGACATCTTCGGGGAGTCCACTCTCACCCATCCATGTGGTAATTGTCTCATTTTTAACCGCCACATTGGCAGCCCAATCAGTAGAACAATTGGCCACCCGATAGATATGGGAGATATGGCATTTTTTAAAGGTTCTAATGATGTCAATAGCAGAATTGATTATGTTGTGAATCAACCATGAGGGTTTTGAAGTCCCATTGAGGCATTTTATTATATTATTTGAGTCCCCTTCTATCCATAGATAGGGGCAATTCCATTTTTTGGCTAGGATAATGCCTTGAAGAGCTGCCATAGCTTCCGCTTTATGATTTGTTTGGGTTCCAATAGGGACAACAATCATCTCTTTGCAGATTCCTCTATGATCTCTAAGAATAGCTCCATAGCCTGAAGGACCTGGGTTACCTTTGGCTGCACCATCAAAATTGATTTTGAGCCAGCCTTGGGGAGGGGTTCGCCATTTAGCTTCAAGCCTTTTATTGTAGTTGAGTACACCTACAAATTGTTTTGCAAAGGTTGAGAGAACATAAGTTATATGGGAAATTGTCCAAATGTGCCTTCTTTGAGGAAAAGATTCACTACCTTGGGCATATAATATCAAAGGAAGGAATAGCAGTTGATCCAGATAAAATAAAGGCAATAGTAGAATGGCCAATCCCTAAAAATGTTTCAGAAGTAAGAAGCTTTATGGGGCTAGTAGGTTACTATAGGAGGTTTGTGGAAGGATTTTCCAAGATAGAAAACCCCATCACCTCATTACAAAGGAAGGGTAAAAGGTTTGTGTGGACAGAACAAAGTGATAAGGCATTCCAAATTTTGAAAGGGAAACTAACTTCAGCACCCATTCTAAAGGTACCAGATCCGAATGGACACTTCACAGTCGTAATTGATGCTTCTATTGAAGGGTTATGAGGAGTACTTGTCCAAGATGAAGGGGTAGTAGCTTACGAATCCAGAAAGCTAAAGACTCATGAATTCAATTATGCACCCCACGACTTAGAGTTGGCAGCGATTGTGCATGCCCTACAAAAATGGAGACACTTCTTGCTAGGGAAGCCCTTTGAATTGAAGTCAGATAACCAAGGACTAAAGTATATCTTTACCCAACCCCACTTAAATGCCAAACAAAGAAGGTGGTTAGAGTTTCTAAGTGAATATGATTTTGAAATTGAATATATTAAGGGGAAGGAAAATAGGGTGGCAGATGCCTTAAGTAGGAGGAGACACTTGATGACTATAGCAACATTCAAAACTTCTTTCAAAAGGCAAGTAATGGATGAACAAGGACATGACCCATGGTATGAGCAAGTCAAATTGACTTTAGAATATGATCCAACCAATCCTAAGATCGAAGGGTATACATTAGATGAAGATGGTTTGCTCAGATACAATAATAGAATCTATATTCCTAACTCAGGAAACTTAAGGGAAGTAGTCTTGTCAGAGGCTCACAATGCCCCTTATTCAGGGCACCCAGGAGTTAACAAACTTTATGTAGATCTAAAGAAGTTATACTTTTGGCAAGGGATGAAGAATGACATTGTCAAGTATGTAGCTAAATGTTTGGAGTGTCAAAGAGTAAAGGCAGAACATAGACATCCAACTGGATTATTACAATTGCACGATGTACCTCAACACAAGTGGCAAGTTATTAGCATGGATTTTGTACAAGGGTTACCCATGTCACCTTCTAGGCATGATGCAATAATGGTGGTAATAGACAAACTCACTAAGGTGGCACACTTTATACTAGGGAATCTGACGGATGATGCACCTACCTTGGCTAGGCGCTTTGTTAAGGAAATATTTAGGTTGCATGGAATACCAAAGAAAATCATATCAGATAGGGATGCTAGATTCACTTCAAGGTTTTGGACCACTCTTCAATCAGCTCTAGGAACTCAACTAAATTTTAGCACCGCATACCATCCTGAGACCGATGGCTAGATGGAAAGGACAAATCAAATTATGGAAGACCTACTTTGCATGTATTGCATGGACCAGTAGAGGAAATGAGAAGAGTACCTACCTTTGGTAGAGTTTGCTTACAATAATACATATCAAACCTCTTTGGGAATGGCATCTTTCGAAGCTTTGTATGGTAGACCATGTCGAACACCTTTGAGTTGGGGTAGTCTTGAAGATAGAGTGATAATTGGACTGGATATGTTGAAAGAGATGGAGAGGAAAACTAAGGAAATTAGGCAAAGATTGAAGGAAGCCTCAGATAGGTAGAAAAGTTATGCAGACAAAAATAGAACACCAAGGGAGTTTGAGGTAGGAGAGAAAGTCTTCCTAAGGGTTAGGCCACACAAGAGTTCCATAAGATTTGGGAAGAAGACTAAGCTTGCACCTCGTTATGTTGGGCCCTTTGAAATATTGGGAAGGATTAATCCAGTTGCATACCGGTTGGCCTTACCTCCCCAGTTGAGCCGAATCCATGATGTCTTCCATGTATCTCTTCTTAAGAAGTATGTACCTGATGGAAAACACATTTTGAATTGGGATGATTTACAGGTCCAGGAAACAGGAGGAATAATGATAGAGCCATTTAGAATCTTGGAGAGGTGCCAGTGCTTGTTGCGCAACAAAGAGGTTGATCAGTGCAAAGTGTAATTGGACCAATATAATGAAAAGAATGCCACGTGGGAAGATACTAAGGAGATTGAACAATTGTTTCCTTTTTTGTTTTAATCATGAACTATAGACTCTTTTGGATGCATTCAATAAGTGCATCGGGATGATGCACAAATTAAGGGGGGGAGGATGTCACAACCCTCCTTTATCACTTTTGGTTTTAAAATACAAACTCTATTATATTTTTTTGGATAAGCTATTTAAATGATTGAATGAATATTATAAAAAGGATAAAATAATAAAACTCACACACACACACACATGGAAAATATACATTTTTCTTAATTATTTATTTGGTTTTCCTCATCCAATTATGACACATGTTGTAGGAAGAATAAGAAGCTTCTAGAGGATTCTCCACCACTTTGCATGTAACTCCTCCCACTAAGTCTAATCAATTTGCATGAAGTCCAAAATTGGGAAAGAATCTACTTTTTTAATTAATTTCTCTAGATAGTGGAATTAAGAGATTTTTCTTATAAAATTATATAGAAGTTCAAAGAAGGGAGTTGATTATGTTTGGAAGGAAATTTTCCCAAGTTTTTCTTTGGTAGTCTCATTTTTGTTGCAGGATTTTAAGTTGTTGCTTTGGAAAAATCTCTCTCAAGTGGCAAGGAAGGATCAAGGATAGCTAAAGGATCCAACATCAAGCTTCAGAAAACCAGGTTCTCTCCTTTGTCAAATGAGAAATTTATATTATCAAAAGAAAATATAGCTTCTAGATCTCCTTTCAAAAGTTTTATTTGAGTATAAATCATTTTCTTCTTATTTAGGAATAAATAGTGATAAAATTCTTCCACATAATGCAAGTAAAGGATAGTTCTATTATTTATTTTATTTTCCTTAAGAAATATGCACATAATCTTGCTTTTGTTTTTCCAAGATTTTAGATTTATTCAAAAAAAAATCATAATTCCTTTATTCTTTTAAAATCTCTTTTTCTGGAATAAAACTCCTCCCTGTGTGATTGAATCTTAATCTTTATCTCTAATTCATTTCTCTGGAAACCTGAATCTCGTACTTAAAATAAAATTTCTCTGTGAAAATTAGTTGAAATGAGAGGAATAGTTTTTTCGCTATGAATAATCCTCTGTGATATTCTCATTTGTTTTCCTTTATCTGGTTATATCTATTTTCTCTGTAAAAATTAGTTGAAGTGGAGGGATAGATTCGCTGAGAATAATAGCTAAAACTAAGGAATAAATCCCTCTGAATAAACTCTCTATGTTAATTACTCTTATATATAAATCCTTATTGCCTTCATTTTGTATGCTGGTTAAACTCTACTCTCTTGTTTAAATAAATTAGAACTAGAAATCATATATATAAATTTATATAGTAATTATAAATTTTTGTTTAAATTAAAACTAGAGATCATATATATATATATATATATATATATATATATATATATATATATATATATATATATATATATATATATATATATATATATATATATATAGTAATTATAAATCTCTTTCATACAATGTAAAAGTGTTTATTGTTGGGTGTGTGGTACCCAACACTCTGCACGAGGTATTGGGCCGCAGGCGGAGTTAATACTCCGCAGGAGGAGTGGTACCATTACGGTACCCTCCACTAGCCTGTGGTCACTGCTGTGGCAGTGGCCGTAGGGTAGTGGAGGGGACCGTGGGGTCCCCCTCCCACTCATTCCTTTTTAATGCCAATACAAACTTGACTAATGGTTTCGTTAGATTTTTTTTGTATAAAGTTTTAAATAATTAAATCCTTTTTTTTATATGTATAGTTTTAGTTATTAAAATTTTAAACTTAGATAAATTTTTATTTAGATTTTAGTTTTAGCAAATTATAAATTGTAATTAATTATATCAAATTTTGTATTAGAACCTTTTGATCCACTTAGCAATTAATCCCCATTAAATGATTTGAAGCTAAAATTTTATTTTGGGATTAGTGGCTTTATAAGCGACATTCTCGCATGTAACTTACATTGCCTCCACCTCATGCAAATTGCTTCACATTGATTACATTTATTGGTGTTTCCATCTCCATGCAAGTTTCACGTTTAATTATTATTATCCAAGTATTCCTAATTGTTATTATGCAAAGTTATACTCCTAGGTTTTGAATAATAAATAACGTTAATTATGGTTTTTATTCCATGTAATTCAGCAAGTAGTTATTTCAATTAATTGAGCTTTGCAATATTTAAATTTTATGCGTTCAAATTGTAATTGTTTTCAAGCATGATGTTTTCATAGTTAGAAAACTAAATAAAGGAAGTTGGAAAACCAAAACCAAGTAGCATTCGGTATATATAGTGCCTCTGGGTCACGCTTATGGGTAATGCCGTTGTGTTGAACTAATACACTTAATGCCTAATAAAGCTACATCAACGACGTCTGTGGCATCATCCCTATAAATCATCGGGGAGTAATAAGGGGCACTTGGAAGTTAAAATCCAAGGGGAGGGTAATCCCCCTTGGATCAATAATCTAATAAGATAATTTTATGAAGTAAAATGCTTTTATGAAATTGATTTTAATCTTGAAAGGGTATTGGTGATTGGCAATTCGGCCAAGGGTGACACTCATGATAGGTGTTAGGATGTAGTTGTTAGGCCACAAACAATAGGCCATCTCAAGCCTTTGTTTAAGCACTTCCATCGTGGGTAGCAACCGTAGAGAAACTGTCTGGGACATTGACCCTAGAAAGGGTTGTGTACCCACAAATTAGTTCACATCAAACCATAGAGTAGAAAATAGAACTACATACTTTACACCTTGATCCCATGCTGAAATGGGTATGTAGGCAGTCTTGGGATGGAGTTTCCCTCGTACTCAGGCGTTTGTGGGTAGGGTCTAGGCTTGGTAAAGAAAGGTTGAGTAAGAATCCCATTTTGAAAGATAAGATAATTAAATTGGAAAAAGTAATTCAATGCATACTCAGAAGGAATCCCGTATGGATTCGCTTGATTTCCCAAGGCTTTAAGCCAAATTCCGAGGAGGAATTCAAGCTTGTATTATGTTATTAATTACTCCTAAGGATGGTGACCTCGGTGCACTTCTGTTAGAAGAGTGTAGTACTGAGTGACTCAGGACCCGAATGGTCCCGATGAGTCTAAGTCTCTGGCCAGAGCACCTCCTATCCCGATTGGATAGATGCCTACCCCATATGGGTAGATGCCTATCCCGTATTGGATAGATGAAATCTTATGTCCTGTATGGACAAATGCCTAATCCGTATGGTTAGATACTCATCCCGTATGGATGAATGCCTAATCTAAATGGATGGATGCCCAGAGTATGCAATTGAATAAAACATAATGATTAAATTAAACACACACACATAAAAAAGAATACTCAATTTTGTTGAGTTAATTATGGTGGGTTATTACAAAGGATCTCTGGAAGACTTCATGTCGATTTGTGACTTTGGAATAATATTCATGAGATACATAGGGTCTAGTAGAGTTAGGATTGAGCATTTATTATACCTAAAATTTAGGTATGTGGGGGATAAAAAGATGATTTAACTCTTATTTCTCACATTGCATTTGAAGCGAAAGAGAAGGAGAGCTTGGTGAAGATATTGTGAAGTGAATCCAAAGCTTTGAAGATATTCGACAAAGATTTCTTGCATCTGGTTGAAGACTAAAAGGTATTTTTCAGAGTTCAAAAACTTTCTTTGTTCATAACCTAAAATTCGATAATGGAATCATCTGGTGTGGTGACTCCATTGGTTGTTGATATAGATGATAGGGCAAGGCCTAAATTTAAGAAACACCCATATAAATCGATGGAAGATGATATGCAAGGGACATTTTCATTCATTTCATATGGTGTTCTACATATTGAAGACATTAGGGCTTACTTTCATTGCAATTTTAAAGAACTTGGGAATGCTAAAATAATGAAGCTTTACATAGAACACATGGTAGATGGCATGGGAAATCTTAAACCCAAATTCAAATCACTCTAGGAGAAGGTTTTCATTCAATTCATGAATTTATGGTCTTTAAAGAATCCAAAATGGACTAGTTTCATTTTGAGTAGAGTTCATGGCGAGTTCATATGGCTTCACAAGCCACACAAGATCACGAATCAAACAATCAAATCTATAACATGCTTGAATTCAACCAATGAAATTCCTGGCCTAAGGAATGTAAAGAACACAACCATGAAGGAGGAAACTAGTTTCGAACATGATGGAAGATCGATGATAATCAGTGATATTATTGAATATGATGTTATATTTCCATCCATGGTGTCGAGTTACAAGGTCTATTAGTCCAACAGAGATAACTTTGTATCTAATACAACTATTTACACTGCTTTTCAAATTCTCAAGGAAGATAAGTTATATGATATGTGTGAGTTGCTCGAGAATGAGATTTTGAACAATCTAAAGAAGATAAAGTAGAATAAAAATCCTATATTCAATTTCGATACCCTGAATATCTATTTGTACTTCTATTTCATCCCAGGTGTAGGAAAATTTAAATGGTCCTATGACAGGCTAGTGGTAGTGTAGATAAAGGAAACTCTTGATGGGTTAGGTGATGCATAAGATCAAAGAGCTATTCTATGGGGTTACTTCAAAACCTTCCAAAGTATGATGCAGAGCAGTGAAAGGATCCCTAAGGAAATTGTGGAGAGGTATGAAGACTCCATATGCTTCCTGGTGGACACTAATTAATGGTTGATGGAGACTGTCGAACCCAGGACAGTTTGGATCATGCCCATGGGGTATGAGGCTACAAAGGAAAGGTTTGGAACATATAAGGAGAAAAGATTGAGTCTACACTCTAAGTTCACCAAACCTGGAATGCAAAGGAGAGTAAGGAAGGAAGTGGAGTAGCTAGTAGAAGACATGGGAATTACAAAGGAGGAAGTTCAGAGAGCCTAGGAGAGGAATATCCTGAAAGAAGAAGATATGGTGAAACCAAAGAAGAACAAAACATAATCTTCTTCCCCGAAGCCAAGGCAAACAAGGAAGCCAACACCTTCCTCTAGTGGTGCTCAAAATCCTATCCCTCCACCTAAGCCTCAATCCAAGCCATCCAATGGAGCTGAGAAGAGGAAGAAAGGAAAACTTGAAAGAGTTTATACAACAGCCACTATGAAAGAAGAGATTGAATCAGATGAAGCAATGAGAGAAGTAAAGAAGAGTGCTACTGTTGCTAGGGTTGTGAAGATGCAATTCTCTAGTGGAAGTCAGACCAACAAGAAGGCAAGAGTTGAAGCTGATCCATCTGACATAACTCTTAAGCAAGTCAAGAAAGCAATAAAAGAACAAGGCAAATTTAAACTTCTTTCTTAGTTTTATGATCATTTGGATGAAAAAGGGAAGAGGTCTCTAGAAGAAGCTAGTATTGTATATTTGAATAAGTATAGCAAGGCGCTTATTGAGATTGTGTCTGAAGTTCCTAAGAGTTTATATGATATTTTATATATGAGAAAAGAAGCTGCAAGAGTGAAAGAGGAGAGAATTAGGAAGTATGAGTTAGTGCAACTCTATCCGGTGATTGGTAAGACAAAAGTTGATAGAATTCTTAAGGAAAATTAAGAAAGAATCAGAAGTAAAACCCGAGTAAATAAAATAATGATTGGAAAAAATAAGGAGGTTCATATGGAGACTTGAGAAAATTTGAGATAAATAATAAAGAAGTATGAGTATGATGTAGTTCCTAAGAAATCTCAGGAAAGTGCTCAAAATTTTATTCTTGAAGTCCTTGGGATGCCAAAATTTGCAAAACTAGATGAACAAGTAGCTAAACTTGTTGTTGCAGATGATCTAGGTAATAGTCAATAGATTGTAGACTCTGGTAAAGTAGATCAGGATCCTCCAGTGATGAATATTGAATTAGAGAATAATGTTGAGGAGGTTGGTGATGAAAAGGCAGAGAATGCAAAGATGGAAGAGAAGGAGAAGGATGGAGGCAAGACTGAACATGTTTCTATGGCAAGAGACACTGTGGAATCTGATAAGGGCAAGCAGATAATAAGTGACACATATCTCATTCAAGGGCCTATCAATCTCAATTCATTATCTCTTATGCAAGCAGTGAATTTTACAACTCTAGCTCAATCAAAATCTAGTGAAGACTTGTTGAAGTCTCACTCTGAAGACAAATTGCTTATATCTTTGGTTATAGGTGTTCTTGAGAAAAAAATTCCAACATTCAAGAAAGACATGCTTGACTCACCCTCCGATAAGCTAAGAAGTATCCTCAATGCAATAGACTCTCCTTTTGAATCTGAGAAAGCGACAGATGTAAAAGTTTTGAATCATTTTAATTCTATGAGGTTAAGGACAGTTTTGAGAATGGTTGAAGATGATAGGGTCGGTTTGATAACTGGTGTGAAGAGCATTCAGGAGGCATTGAATGAAGGCGGAAAAATTTACAAGTCATGTCTTCTATTTCTGAAGTTCACTATAGAGCTAGATAAAAACTCAAAGAATGTGAAGGACAACTGGTCGGTATATCTCAGTCTTATTCACCCCAGGCCATTTTTGTGAGTAATTATGAAACTCGGGTGATGTCTTTACTAGATAAAATCAAGAGCTTGAATCAAAAAAAAGATAGAATAATTGGTAGAGTGGGAGAGCTGGGGAACTTGATCATTCCCTGGTTGGATACTCTTCTGAGCAGTCAGCAAGATTCCTTGAATACACTAAATAAGAGTGTTCCTTCCGATCTCTAAGGAGAAGAAGTGCATGCACACCTTTTTAGTGCTTTGATAAACATTTTGGAGAACCTGAAGAAAGGTTGGGATGATCACTTGCAGTCATTGAGGACTATTTTTGCAGACATTTTAAATTTTTTGTAAGTTATTGTGTATACCCTTGTACATACAATTTTGAGTAGATACCCACATTTTCCATTGATTTCAAAAGAGGAGAGAAGAGTGAAAAAATGATGTATATTCTCTGGGGGACCCTGTTAGAATCAAAGTTTTGGAATTTTACAGTATTTGACATTTATGGTTTGACACTTGGTCATTTTTCACTAAGTGTTACCATGACTGCCAAAGGGGGAGATTATTGTAAAGAGACAGAGTTCTAGAAGAGATTAGTTCTTGAGGATTGTTTAGGGGTTGTCACTGATGGCAAATCAGATCAAAAGTGTCATTTAGTATATGCTAATTCATTCTACTAGAAGTTTTGCTGAAGTCTAGAAGGTGGAACATAGTGTTTGGCAAAGTATGAGTACATTGAGCAGAACTCAATTTTGGGTGCACATTTTTGTTTGTGGTGGAAGAGGTAGTCAATTTGTTGGTTGGAATTGCTTAGTCCACAATCCTAGATTTTGGTGTTGATTCTTGTGCACGTTTGATGATCCGGTATCCAATATTTCAAGAAGAACGAGGCTATTTTGGTGTAGTGTGTAATGCAAAATCTTCAGGATAATTTTCTTGATTGATGTCGTGTTCGAGGTTGTTGTGCCGACTTGTTTGAAGTGTATTATCAATTTGTTTTGGTCTATATAAGCATTTGTAATCATATTGAGTCAACTTCTTGTTACACGTTTTATATTTTGTTAATATGTTTGAAGCCGCCATGTTGGTGACCTAATCACATGATGTGAATATATAAGACCAATCTTTATGAGCATTTTGTGATTCGATGGTGGTGTGTGAAGATTTTATGAGCATCTGCATGTAGTTTCACATGTGCTATCCTTGGATTTATGCTCTGATATATGACAAAGTAGAGCATAACAGAGCAATGTTCTAAAATAGTGGAAGAAGACTCCTTGTGCCTAACCAGAACTGCAATTTGGCATTTGTAGATGCTATCTATTAGTTATCATTTGTAATCAATTGTAGGATAGTGAGTCCTCCAGGGGTTGTGTCCCTGTCTTTTGTAATTGAGTAGTGAGCTCTAGGTAGTGTGCTTGAATGCATGTACATTCCCCTTGTAATGTTATTATACTCCTGATCAAAGTATTATAATATTACGGGTCTTAATCCCACCGTGTTTTTTTCCCTTTCTGAGTTTCCACATAAAAATTCTGGTGTTATGGTTTTGTGCTTGTGTGTGTTGAGTTTCTACACTTTACTTTTATTCATTTTCATCTAGTGGTTTAAGAAATAGTTTAAGAAAGTTATAAACTTCAGAACATTGATTAACCCCCCTCTCAGTGTTCATTGATTCCAACACTCTCATTTCCAGTTTAGTATTCTTTCTCCCTTTTCCTTTCTTGATTAGTAAAATAGGCCTTATAAGTGTTGGGTTGGTTCAACACTGCACTCTGGTGGGAAAGGAAACCGGCCTTCTCCAGAGATTCAACCTCACATGTAGAGAGTAACACACTTGGAGGTTGTTTCCATGTTTCACAAGGTTGTTGAGCATTAGTGTTCAACAAGGGTGCAAAATTTTGTGACAATAGGAGTATCTAGGGTGTATGAGCAATCTTACATCACCCAAAGAGAAATATTGTATTTTCATTTTGTTTTGTGTTTTTTCTTTAGTTTTATTGGACCCCGTTATGATAGCTACACTATATAAGATGCGTAGAAGCTAAAAATAGCCAAAAATAGCCACATACTATTTTTTTCAGGACTTTTGCTCATTTCGGGTCATATGAACATGAAACTGGTTCCAAGGAGTGAAATTGAAAAATAAGAATAATTAGTAAAAGAATTATCTCAATCTTCTATACAATTTGAAAGATATCAAAGTTTTTGTTTGGAGTGATTTCTTTAATGAAACTTAAAACTCAAAATTGAAGATCTTAAGGGCCCCATAAAGGTTTGAAATCCAAACAAATAGATCTTCAATGTATTTGTTGTTGTATATCTCTTCACATTCTTTCTAATGATATGTTAAAATAGCTAATCAGATACTTGAGTCAAAACTTATGGATCTTGGACATTGTGCCACCAAAACTCAAGTTTCAATGAACTTCCACCTGGGCGAGAAAAATGAACTGATGGTCTGCTAGGTGCCAAAATAGAAGAAGAAGAAGAAGAAGAAGAAGAAGAAAAATTAAACTTTTCAGAACATTCTAAGGCATTTATAGGTGCTATATAAAGGGGTGAACGAGGGTTATAGAAGACGACTCCAATAGTAAAAATTGTGGCTCTCGCTTGTAGATTATTATAATGAGAATACCAATGTGGCTAATATAGCATGTTATTTTCTGAATGTTGTAATTTCATTTCATTGAGATAATAGAAGACATGTGTTTCTTTCTTGCATTTTTTAGTTATTTCTCTATTGTTGTTATGTGTCTAGGTTTATAAGGGGGGTACCCTTTATTAAGAAATATCAAAGGAAAATTTATTAAGTGTGTAAATAGATCGCTAAATGTGAGGCAGTTCACACCAAGACTATGGTTGTGGGTTTGTCAAGAAAGTGAGAAAAATATCTCCACAAAGGAACCATTGTGGAATAAATGTTAGTGTGATAGAAGAGGGTTTTAGAGCCCTCCAGAGACAAGTTCAAGCACTACAAGAGAAGCTATGCAGAGGACCTGGTATTAGGGAAAGATATGAAAGTGAGGATGAATTTGAAGAACATCAGCTTGAACAAGAATAAGAAGTAGCCAGAAATCCTAATGTGGCTAGGTTTTTCAGGGTCATTTCTAAGATTGGAAAAAGGCCAAAGATTAAAGTTTCCACAAATTATAAAAATCTTAATCCAAAAGAGTTGGTTGACTGGATCAATGATATGGAGGAATATTTTGAATATGAGGAAGTGGGTGATCCTGAAAGGGTCAAGTTTTCAAAGACCAATCTAAAGGGTCATGCAATTATTTGGTGGAAAGAAGACCAGTTAGAGAGAAATAGAAGAGGAAAAGAGAAAATAACAAGATGAGATCTTATGGTGAACAAATTGAGAGACAATTCATTTCTATTGACTATGAGCTTGGTTTGTTGAAAAAGATGCAAGGGTTGAAGAAAGTGGGAAGATCTGTCAAGGAGTATATAGAAGTGATTTATTGAGTCCTTATTAGAGCAGACCATTCTAAGGTCAACAAGGAGAAAGTTGCTCATTACATAAATGGGTTGAAGCCAAGTATTCAAGAAGAGTTGAGTTTCCTGAGAATTTATACCATTGAAGATGCATATTAATTTTCTTTGAAGGTGGAAGAGAAGCTAAACAAAAGATTTGAGAGAAAGAAAAATGGAAGAGGTCATGGTGGAAAGACCAGTAGATGGTATCATCGAGGCTGAAATGAAGACCAAAAGAAGAATGATGGCTCTAGTAGAAGTCAGAATCAAATGGGAAATAATTCCTACCATCCTTGTAATCAAAATGATACATATCAAAGGGGAAGAGGATGAGGACTAGGATCAGGAAGAGGAGGCTTTTGTGGAACATGTTTCCAATGTGAGGAAGGACATAGAGCCTATTAGTGTCCACAACATCAAGGGAGGACAAACAAAATACCCGAGGGTAACGCATGAGTTACAAATATAGATGAAGATGTTGATTCTTCACATTATAAAGATGCAGAGAGAGGAGAGGTTCTTGTTACTAAAAGAGCCTTGTTGAATGATGAGAAAGAGCCAAACCAAAGGAAGAATCTATTTTGCACAAGATGTAAGTACAATGGTAAAGTTTGCAATATTATTATACATGGTGGTAGTACCGATAAGCTTGTTTCAGAGGAAGTGGTTAGTGAATTGAAGTTAAAAAGAAGGCACTTGAATCCCTATCAGATTGCTTGGTTGTAGGACCATAAGGCTTTGGTCAGTGAGAAATGTCTAGTAAAGTTCAAGGTTGGAAACTATTGTGATGAGGTATTATGTGATATTAAGCCTATGGATGTTTATCATATGTTGTTAGGGAGACGATGGCAATTTCATCAACATGTAGTATATCATGGGTATGCAAATAAGTATTCTTTGACAAAGGATGAAGTTTGACACAAGCTAAAGCCATTGAAGGAGATAGAGGAAAATGTATGCAGTAATGCTATAATATGTGTAGTTGATGGAAGAAAAATTCTAGATGGAATGAAGCATGAGAAAATCTATGCTTTTCTTTAATTCCTAAATCTAAGAAAGAAGAAGTAGAAGATATACATGGGGAAGTTGCAAATTTATTGGACAAGTTCCAAGATATTATATCTGATAATGTACTTGATGGCTTACCTCTAGTGAGAAAGATTAGTCATTAGATGGACCCGATTCTTGGAGACAATTTACCCAATAAGGCATACCATAGAATGACTCCAGGAGAGAGTGAAGAGTTGAACAAACAATTGCAATATTTGTTACAGAAAGGATTGATTTGAGATATTTTGAGTCCATGTGTGGTACTCGCAGTACTAGTACTGAAGAAAAATGGAGAATGACGGATGTGTACAAACTCCTAAGCCATCATTAAGATTACTATCAAGTATAGATTTCCCTTGCCAAGAATGGATGACATTATGGATTTCTTGAGTCGAGCTAAGTATTTTACAAAGATAGATCTGAAGAGTGGATATCACCAAATTTGAATTAGAGAAGGAGATGAATAGAAAATAGACTTCAAAACAAAGGAGGGCTTGTATGAGTGGTTAGTCATGCCTTTTGGGCTAACCAATGCACCAAGCACATTTAATGCGGCTCATGAACGAGGTATTAAAGAATTTTTGGGTAAGTTTTTTATTGTTTACTAGAATGATATTATGATTTTTAGTTAAACATTGGAGGATCATATAATGCATATTCATAGGGTCTTTGAGAAGTCAAGAGAAGAAAGGTTATTAATTAACCTAAAGAAGTACAATTTTGTTAAGAAGGAATTAGTGTACCTAGGATTTATTGTCTGAGTAGATGGTCTTAAAATGGACCCAAATTGAGTAAAGACTATCCTTGAATGGCCTACCTCAAGGAGTGCTACTGAGGTGAGATCTTTTCATGGTTTGGCTAGTTTTTATAGAAATTTAGTCAATAATTTTAGTAGTATTTGTGGACCCCCAACTAAAACGATAAGAGGGGATAGAAAAGAGTTTAATTAGACTAAAGGAGTAGAAAATAATTTTGATTTGTTGAAAATGAAAAGTTATAGAGAAATCTAATTTCCAGCACTTCCATATTTTAACATGATATTTCAGGTAGATTATGATGCTAGTGGAAATGCCATTGAAGCTATTCTGAGTTAAGAACATTAACCCATTGCTTATTTTAGTGAAAAGTTAAATGATACCATGAGAAAGTATTTTGTTTATGATTAGGAGTTTTATGCTATAGTTCAGGCATTGAAAAAGTGAAGACATTATCTTTTTCCAAAAGAGTTTGTTTTATTTACTAATCATCAAGCTTTACAATATTTGAATAGCAGAGGAAAGTTGAATCAAGGTTGAGTTTTTGTAGAGTGACACCTTTTTTTTTAAGCATAAGAGTGGAAAATCTAACATAGTTGTAGAAGCCTTGAGTAGAAGGTAAAATTTGTTGATAGAGATGCAAATTGAAGTTGTTGGGTTCCATGAACTCAAGAGTTTGAATCTAGAAGATCTTGATTTTGGGGAATCATGGAGAGCTTGCATGTAGCCTATTAATTTAGATGGGACCAAGTGGTTGGATTTATAATCCAAGATGGGATGTTATTCGGAGGAATCTATTTGTGCATCCCAAAGAGTTGCAAGATAGAGAACTTAATTAAGGAGAAGCATAATGGAGGGTTGGTTGGACACTTTGGTTGAAATAAGACCATTGCTCTTGTTAGTGGATTATTGGCCACAATTGCAGTTTTATTTTAAGAAATTTGTGCAAAGTTGTAAAGTATATCAAATGGAAAAAGGAAATAGGTAAAATATAGGGTTGTATCAGCCATTACCTATACTGGAGAGGCTATGGGAATATATTAGTATGAATTTTGTTCTTGGTTTATTGAGGACTCAAAGAGGACATGATTTCATTTTTTTGGTCATGGATAGATTTTAAAAGATGTCACATTTTATTCCTTGTAAGAATAATAACGATGATGTTCATGTGCTAGAATTATTTTTTGGAGAGGTGGTGAGACTATATGGTCTACCAAAGAGTATAGCTTCAAATCAAGACACCAAGTTTAGTTTAGCACACCATCCACAGATTGATGGATAGATTGAAGTTATGAATAGGAATTTGGGTAAGCTACTGAGATCCTTGGTAGGAGATAAGACCAAGAGATGGTATTTGATTTTACCACATGCAAATTTTGTATAGAATAATTCTATCAATAGGAGTATTGGTAAATTGCTAGGAATTGCATGCAGAAAATATCAATTATACACAGATAACTATTAAACACAAGAATGAAAAACACAACAAATAATAATAGCGAAGAGACAATATTTAACATGGTTCACGCAATCTCGGGCCACATCCACCAAACAGAGAGTCCAATATTACTATCTAGTAAATCAAAATTTGATTACAACCAGCAATCCCCTTGCAACTCAATACTACTGCAAAATGCTACAAAATTCTCTACTGAAAACCCTAACCCTTAGCCTTTTTATCAAGACTTATGTCAATTAAAAAATGAGGGTTAAAACATGTCAACCAATATAAAATAACACCCAATGCCTTCATGAAATAATAAGTCTTTTTGGCCTTGCAAGGGGCGTTGCCCCCAAACTCCCTGTCGAATAAAATGGGGGGAAACAACACCGATAGAAGTAGGGAAATTTTTACCTCTAAGTCTAATTAGGCTCCATATAACAACATAAATTTGTTAGACTTGTGTGAATATTCTCATTATTGTCATCTATGTCAAACCTGGTTATCCAGTTTGGACCGGATGGTGTATGTTGTTGGAGTTGAACTTTTAGTATTATTAGAAGAGAGGAGATGATGCAGTAAGGAATAGTTGATCTTCTAGAGTGATTTATAGAGATGGGAATCCTGAAGTATGATAATTTTGGTTTATACTCTATCCTGGTATAAGTTGTGTACTCTATTATCAGTCATGAGAGTTGTATCAGTTGTATCTATCATATTTTGTGGTTCAATAGTGGTATCTATATTTTGGAGTCTGGATTTGTTGTACTTACAGTTTTGTGCTTATGGGCTCATATCTATGGGTCTGGTTGACCCCTGTTCTATTTTGGTAATTAAGGAATGTGCATCGGTGAATGAATTGTGTAAAGGAAGCGTGTAGAGATCTTGTGCAGGCAACTTGGTTATCATGTTTTTGATTTAGGCTTTATTGGATAATGGGTTGTTCCAAGCAACATATTACTTGTGCTTGGATGACATATTATCCTGGTGTGTAAGCTTTTCCAGTATGTGTGTGTGTGTGTGTGTGTGTGTGTGCATTCAATAGTATAACATGGATAATGAGCAAATGAGAAGTGAAAGATAAAGGTGCAGTGTGTGGAGTGGGAGGTGTGGACAATGAAGCAATTGGAATAGAGTCAGAGTGCGGACAACATTGTAGTAATCCTTTATCAGAGATGTTGCAAGTGTTTGGTTCGACAGAGCAGTGTTGCAATAATCCTTCATCGAATCTATTGTAGGTGTTTGTGGATAGTGGTATAGAGATCTTTTACTGGATTTGTTGTAAGTTTTGTGAGTTGTGAGTTGAGCTTAATCTAGAATTGATTTCATGCATTTGGAAATGCAACCTTCCTTCATTCATTTATATCTATTGCAGTGAGAATTACAACATTGAGTTGCTTTTGTAATTTGGCAGTGAGCCACATATTTTGTAAACACCATATATCTAGTTATATTATCTTGAGAGTTAACACTCTCTGTGGTTTTTTTCCCATTTGGGTTTTCCATTTATAAAATCTAGTGTTCCATTAGTAGTTGTGTTTTCTTGTTTTTTCTATATTTTCTATTTCATGTTGATGTGTTTAATTGATAAATCTGACATATCAGTAAAAGGTTTAGAAATTGTTGTGAAAATTTTTAGAATCTATGGGAATATAGATTCACCACCCCTCTTAATGTTTTGGTTCATTTAACCAATTCAACAAAATCACTAGTCTAGATTGTATATGGAAGTAGTCCTAGAAATACTTTAGAATAAAGGAAGATGGATAGAGGAGAAAAGTAGTGCCAAAGTTGAAGACTTTGTAGAACACTTGAAGAATTTGCATGAAGAAGTGATAAAACATATTAATAAGATGAATATTCAGTACAAGGCTAAGGTAAATTATAAATAAGACATAAGGAATTTCAGATTGGAGATGAAGTCATAGTTCATTTGATAAAAGAGAGGTTCCCAATAGGGACATATAATAAGTTAAAGATGAAGAAATTTGGGCCATGTAGAATCTTGAAGACGCGTGATTTAGGAAATGCTTATGAGCTAGAGTTACCAAGTGGACATAACATTTCAAATGTATCATGAAGCTAGTTTTTGAAGATAAAATAGCAGAAGCACAGTGGAATATTATAGCAACTACTTTAGAGAAAGAGGAGATAGAAGACATCTTGGATAGTCATGTGGGTAGAAGTACAAGAAACAAGCAATATGAGGAGTATTTGGTCAAGTGGAAAGGAAGTTCTATTGAAGATTCATCATGGTTGTCTAAAGAAGAGGTTGTCTGCCTTCATTTTTCTCTGAACACTTAAGATGTGACAAGGTCACTTCTCAAATTATCCTGGGTGTCCGATGCAGGAGCATCTAGGGTGTAGGAGCAATCTTGCATCACCCAAAAAGAAATGTTGTATTTTCCTTTTTTTTTTTGTGGTTTTTCTTTAGTTTTCTTGGAGCCCATTATGATAGATGTACTATATAATATGTATAGAAGCTAAAAATAGCCAAAAATAGTCATGCACTATTTTTAGGACTTTTGCTCAGTTGGTGTCCTATGAACACAAAAATTAGTCCCAAATAGAAAAATTAAAAAATAAGATGATTGGTGAAAGAGTCATCTCAATATCATGTACTGTTTGAAAGATATCATTTTTTTTGTCCTAAGAAATTTCTCCGATGAAGCTTAAAACTCAAAATTGAATACCTTAGAGGGCCCATAAAGGTTTTAAATTGAAACAAATAGACCTTTGATGCATTTGTTTTTGTAGATCTGTTTGCAAGATTTTCAACGATATGTTATGATAGTCAATCAGACACCCAAGTCAAAAGTTATGGCTCCCATAAGTTGTGCAACCAAAACTCAAGTTTCATGAAATTCCACCTAGGCAGGGAAAATGAAGCAATGGACCACTGGGCGCCAAAAAAAATGAAGAAAATTTACACTTTCCAAAATATTCTAAGGTGGTTATAGGTGCTATACAAAGGGGTGAGTTACATAGGGCAGTTCAAGTAATTCAAATTATAGCTCTAGCTTGCAGATTATTGTAATGAAAAATTCCCATGTAGCTATAGCAAGTTATTTTCTAAATGTTGTAATTTCATATCATTGAGATAATAGAAGGCATTTGTTTCTTTATTCATTTTTCTTGTTATTTCTCTATTGTTTTTGTGTGTTTGGGTTTATAAGGGGAGTACCCTTCATTATAAACCCTCCAGGAAAAGAATTCCCATCAGATAGAGAAGCTCTTCTTACAAAAATTGTAGAGCTCAAAGATCGAGTGCAAGGATTAAATGGAGATAAAATGAAGGCCTACAACAATATTGTATCAAACTTAGATAACCACTAGCTAGCCAAAATAAATGGAAAGGTGGATGATACATACAAGGCAATAGTAGACTTGAATAAGACCTTGGTAAAGTATGAATAAGATTCATCCAATCTATAGGAGATAATAAATAGGTGGATGCACAGGAATTCCATTATCAAGAAAATCATCAAGTAATCCTGATATGATCCCAATAAGCCACGTGAACCTTGCATGATTTTTTCTCCTACATGATGAAATTGGACAAGAAAACTCAGAGAGAAAGTCAAGGACAACAAGGAATTAGAGCTCAAGATTGTGCCAATCTTCAAAGATGAACAAGGCCAATCTAAAACCTTAGAGAAATGAAAGAATTTGGTGTTTTCAACTCAAATTTGATATCCTTGGTATGTATAGATGGAGATTTGAATACTAAGGCATTCAATGCAGTTCTAGATGAACTAAATTTATTAGAGAAATTATATGACAACATTGATAGAGAATCAAGGGCAATCCATGATTCCCAATATACAAGTCACAATGAGAGGGTGGTTAAAATTTTGGATTTCAATTTTCCAGATGATAGGGTGTATGGATCATGTGAGGATAGATATGAAATATAATTCTTACTTGCATAATTTTAGTTTGTCATTAGATATTAGATGAATCAAACCTTGTAAATGTGACTTGGGATTTGCAATTTTCAATAGGTGCAACTTTTTTAGACTATGCAAATAAATCAAGCATCCTAATTGGATCTCTTCACCAACAATAATGTGATCCAATAACAAATTTTAAATGATCAAGTAAAATATTTTAGCAAGCACAAATTCCAAATTTCTTTTTTGGCATATAAAAGTCAAAATATTGTAAAATTAATATTTGAGGCTCTAGGCCGACATATTTTGTACTTTTTCTAAATAATAGGGAACTTTTGATGTCGTTGGGGCTGAAATAATTTGAATATTTAAGTCATATAGTAATCAAACTTGATCTACTTTAAAGTTTTGTAATAATGAAGAAATTTTAATAAGAAAGGTGTAGTTTAGAGTTGCAAGTTAAATTGTGCATGTGAGTTGTTTGCATCTTATGTGGCAATTTTATATTCAAACTGAGTTATATGAAAATGAATTGATGTGTGTGTTGTTTAGGATTGTCTCCTTCGGTATAATAATTTTCCTTTCAAGTTAAATTTCTAAGGTTTTATGAACTTGTCAATATACATTTGGTATATTTTGTGTTTGATTTTCTTCTTCTATTCAAGAAATAGATTAAACTTTCTTAAGATCAAATATTGTGGGAAGTGTGTTATGTTTAAGGATCATTGAAGTAGAGTTATAAATAATGCCCTTTCTTGGACATTTTACTATAATTTAGTGATACATTATTAATTAGTCCTCTAAGTAAGAAATTATGTTGTCATAGAAAGGTACTTATATGTAAGGCTTGACTTTGTTTCCCATAATAGGTATCGATCTAAGAATACCATTCTGATTCAAGACCTATATTCTTAAACTCTCAAATCAATAAAAACAATCTTTTTCCTTTTTATGTTTTTGTCTTATTTCATGTTCTCAAAGAGTTGATCATAGATAATGATAGTCCTGAAAATGACTATGCAAAAATTTAGTGTCCCTGTCAAAATATTAGTCATTTTGAATTAATGATGCTCTCTATTCTTTCCCTTAGGGTTTAGGGTTTGAGGTTTATGTATATCTAGGTAAGTCTTTTATTCAAAACCCAAAGCTTGTTATATTTCTTCATTACCTTTTTCACTTAAAAGTGAGGGTCATTTCATCATCGAAGGGAACACGTTTTCTTTCCTAGGCATTATTTCTTTTGTCATCCTCAAAATGTTTTCCTAAGTCTACATTATTTTCCTATGGTCATGCCCCTTTGATATTTTTAGCAGGCGTTGAGAAATTTTCCTAAGTCTAGCCTTAATATTTTGGTCGATGTCTCTATGATTAATTATCAAGCTACTAAAAGTTTCATAAATTTATGTGTGCATCAAGTGAATGATGATGTTTTAACCCAAGCAAAAAGGTGCTCGAAGGTTAGAGGAAAATTTTAGGTGGTCATTGTGGCCGACACGTAAAGAGTGAACATATCTTATGGCCCTTGCAGTCTCGTGAAAGAAGATGCAGGGAAGTTAAGGATAGTGACATCACGAGTAAGTCCGACAATGGGGCCGCTGACAGAGTTGAGTTGGAAGGTGATTTGGCGATGCTTAGTCAGGTTTTCAACAGACCCACTTGCCACATTAGAAGGTCAATATCAAATTGACCAATGATAATTGTATGATGTGCCAAGCTGGATAAGATCTACGATGTAAATTCAGAATGTATTTCAAAAGGGTGATTCAGGTTGCTTGCTTATCACTTGTGTGAGAAAATAAAGGCAGAAAGAACTAAGCTTGTTGACATGGGATAAAGGAAGACAAGTTGAGACACATGGATGCAAACTAATTTTAAAAAGACTCATTCACAAGGTTGTTTTTTTTTGGGTCGAGTTGCATTAACAAGCAAAACTAGCAGTTCCAAGGGAGCCATCTCAGCAAGTTTCATTGCCATCACAACAAGAAGTTAAGATTTTCAGAGGCATAAAGGGATAAGGATGATTTCTGAGTTGGCAATGGAATGATCAAGGGCCCATCAACAAGATCAAAGGATGCATATTGTCAGGAATTCTTATTAAGGTAAATCAAGGAACAATCTCCAAGAATAATTCAAAAGATAATGACCCAGTGTCCTAATAAGGATTTTGAAGCTGAAGTTTTGTACTCAAAGAGAAAAAAAATCAAAACAAAATTGTTCATGTAAGATGAGCTTCATTAGAAAGAAACAGATTGATAGGTTCAATATGATGGTATTCTATGTTTGATAGGCATGATTTCCTAAGTCCGTAGCTGGTAGGATGAGTAGAAAGCATTAAAATGGTGACTTTCCACATGCATGATCATTAATAAATGATGTAATTTTTTATTAAAAATATAGAAAGGTGGTGTTTTAGTGGGTAGAAGAAAACAAAGACCTTGTTATTTTCTGGAGAGGATTCATTAGAGGTAATGAAGATGTTTGAGAAATATTATGCAATGAGTGAACTTTGTGATACCAGATGGGAGTGCTTTTTTCTGAGTGAGTATGCTTATAGTCAATGGAGCCTTGAAAGTTGGGAGGATACTCAGTGGAGGGTTGAAATTCATTTCTCATCTGAAAAAGCCTCTCATGACATATCATCTACTTTTCCTCTGCCATTAGTTGGTAGGGGGTTAAGAGAAGGGTCTCACAAAGGGATAGGAGAAGGATGAGATTGGGTAAGGAGAAGCAACCAATCATCTTTGCAACTGCATGGAATCTGCAACACCTTCTCCTCTTATTATATTCCTCTAGGAGCCCCTTTTCCCACTTTCAATGATCATGGGCATGAAGGTTGGAGATCCTCCTCTAGTTTAGGGGTGACTTTACTTCTTGTTGGGATCTAATTTCCGTTCTAGGAAGGGAAATGCTCTGTAGGAAAAAATGACACATTTCAGAGTCCATCTGAAGGTATCAAAGGTGATAGTGGCATGACTCAGGGAGTTTTTGTTTCTACCCAAATGCAGTTAGAAATTTTGGTTCTACCTCATCATGAATTCTAGTATGGACAAGTTTTGGGAAATCTTAAAGAATATTATAACAAAATCACAAGCGATCTTATAGTCTTGTGACAGGTGTTTCCTCTGGCTTGTGGCTTTTTTTTCTCCTTTATTTCTATAAAAGGGAATTCAAGACCATGAGATGAGGTCCAGAAATTTTGCACCAAAATTTTGTTCTAGTTTCTTAGTCATGTATAGTGAGTCTAGGTGAAAGGAGAAAGTTGTAAAAGTCATTTACAGAGCAAATCGAGTGATTCTGGGGTCATATTTTATGCAAGTTCTTGAAGGAGTTATATGTAAAATGTTTTATAACATAAGGTAGAAGATTAAGTAAATAAAAATATGTTTCAAACCCATTTCTCTAGTGTGTAATTCTATCATGTTTTTGAATAAGTAGAATCAAAGGTTTTCTCATTCATTGCACTGTTGTGGTGTATGTATTTTTTGTTCATGCTTTGATCTAAGGAGGCCAATTAAATGATTGAGTGGAATTGTAGAGTGGTAGGGCTTATGCAAGGATTCAGATACATAGTTTGGGTTGGGATATGCATATGAGAAATATTGTAAGGCAATATTTTCTTAGATCTCATGCGATTAGATAAAATTATGTTATATTTTAATTTGATGTCTTATAAATTCAAGTACGCAATGGATAAGGTAGTGGTCACACCCTGTAACTGTCTTAAATGTTAGTTTTGTGCTAAAAAATAACCAACAAATTGTTGTTAATTTGATGAATATCAGAATATCTTTTCATTTTTATGCATATTGTTGTTTACTGAAGACATCTCATGCTCCAAAGACGGTTGAGGATCACTAAGAACTAGTCATTTTGTATCATTCTCCCTCTTTGTCAAGCCATTTTCAATGAGATTATCTGCTTTATTTTAATCTCATTTTCAAAAATGGTGTAGAGGTCACAAATACATTAAGGGATCACCCTCTCGGGTTTTTGTAGAGCCCAAAGTGCAAAAGGGTTTGCAAACCCTTGTTAGTTGGTCCAATCTCTTGAGGAATTTAATAGTCAGAGTTGGATTCTCCACAGATATTTAGAAGAATCGGCTTGGTCTCTGTTTCCCTGTAGTGTAAACCCCTTTTGGGGAACCAATAAAATGGTGACTTTGTTGGGGACAAACTACTGAAAATCATTGTTGACTTATAGAGTCATGAGCATGTTAAGTCCATCTCCTTGTCGGTTGAGTCAATTCTCATAAATTTTTCCAAAGAATCTATTGTGATTCATCTTTAAATGTAAGTTTTGTCTAGATGTTTCCATATTTCATGATTATTTTGTAATACCTCACAAGTTGTGAGTGGCGACTCTGAGATCTTTGCACTAGTGTGCATTATTTGAAGAAGAACTAAAGAAGAATCAAAGAATTTTTAGTAGAGATGAAGTAGGTTTGAGCTCTTATGATGAAGTACCCTGACAAGTTGAGGAAATAATTCATGTGATGAAAGAGGAGGAGTTGCAGTGCTAGTTTTTTAACATATTTGACCTACGAAGAAATTCTAGTTGTTAAAATATTTTTCCTCTACAAAGAGGTGGTGACTCTACCAAAAGAACCTAATGACGATGTGAAGATAGTTTCAGATCTATCACTGATGCAAGCTAGAAAGCAGATTTTCAGCCACTACAATGCCTCTAGGTATTTTGGTTTTCATAAGTCAAATATATTTCCATGAAAGTCATTTGTAGAAAATGTTTCCCTATTGAGTGAGTTAGGCACTAAGAAAGGGAATAATAGTGACTATTTTACATACTTTTGAGATATAATTTTTAGATTGTGTATGAAGTATGTTGAGTTATGCATTGTAATATTTTATGATTATGATAACGGAAAAACATAGGGAAACGAGTAATAAAATGCAATGTCGCCCATACATTCCTGAGAAATATTAAATATAAAAATGCAATGTATGCAACCCTTGTGAAGTCACAACAAAATGTTCTCTGTTGAAACATATAGACCATTAAGTTTTAATGGTATTCAAGGTTTCCCAAACCCTGTTCCTACAAAGGTTAGGGAACATTTACCAAAGTTCAATGGTAAAAGCTCAGAATCAACACGTCAGCACCTATAGAAGTTTTCTGATTTGATGGGAGATCTTGAGATAAGTCATGAAGGTTTTTTCATGAAGCTTTTTGTTCAATCTCATAAAGAAGATACTAGAGATTGGTTTTCATAGTTGCCAACATGCTCTATATCTTCATGGGATGAACTAAGTGCATCTTTCATGGAACAATTTGGTGAGAGAGTCAATCCAAGTTCAACTATAAAAGGATTTATGGGCATTAGAAGGGAAAAAGATGAGTCGGTCCTTGTTTTCAATCTTAGATTTGTAAGAACATTGGATGAGATTCCTAGTAGTTATAGGCCCAATGATGTAATATGTTTGGTTGTTTACCTAGCTGTATTTGATAAGGAAGTGAGCTATTTAATGAGAGACGAGGATCCTAAAACCTTGCATCAGGCTTATAGGACAACAATGGACATTGAGAACAACTTGATACATGGAATCCCTAAGGGTTATCTAGCTGCAAGAGTTTGCTACCCTAAGACACCAAATGTTGAAGAAAGGTGTGAGCCAAGAGGTGAAGATCACTGTCAAAGCATTTACATTCCTGCTGATCACACTAACCATGTTATGACTTATGAATCAAACAAAAATGTGAGTGAAGAGAACTTGTCCCAGACAGTGGTTATTCCTCATGTTAGTAAAGAGAAGGTTAGTGAGAAATTATATAACACAACTGGTATAGAGATGGAGATAATTTTAGTTGCAACACCATGTGACAAAATTATTAGTTGTTTCAGTGAGGATGCTGCACAAAAGGTCCATCTGTAGTCTTATGGTTCAATTTAATCTAGTAGCTTGTATAAAGGATAATTGGAAAGTTATACATCTAATGAAGATACTGTTGGTGTGCAAAATTTTGATGGCACGAGTTCATTCTCCTAGGAATCTATCATGTATGATGATAAAAACTTAAATAATGGCATACCATTTTTGGTTGATGGTGATATTAAGCTAGAGAATTCCATGGTATGTTCCAATGAAGAAGGCATTCCTAAGCCTATGCTTATGCCACATGAACTTATCTAGAGTGATGGGTGTGAAGAGTTAGTTCGGGTATGTATGCCTAAAACAAATATTAAAACTAATAATACACCAACTATCCCATTACAAACTACTTTTTATGCAATGGATCAGATTGTTCCTGAAATTTTCTAATCATGAAAACATTTTTTAACTAGCAAGCATGGTTGGAGAAGATGAAGCTCAAAGGGGTCAAAATAGTCATGATGATCTTGTTGAAGCCTATGAGGATCATAACATTGAGTATTTGTGTTGTGAGGACTATAATGTTGAGAGTTGTTCTAGCTCAGATTGTGATTCCTTTTTACCTAATGATAATTAATGTGAACTTGATATGGGCAGTGGTTTGAATGAAACTTTTAATGCATAGTTTGATGAGGATGTAGATAGGGATCAACTAGTGCTTGGCCATAGTATTTTTAAGGAGGTTTTTTATCTGGTCTATACTGCTTTCTATGAAGAGACAATTAAGAATCTATACATCGTAAATGTTGACCAAGATGTGATCATTTCTAACTTGATGTTGATTAATGAAGGTGAATTTCCCCCTATCACTGGTTGTGATGGTAATGATGAAAACATTTCAAACTATTGTGAGTGTGTATTTAATCAAATGAGGCATGAATGATGTTAGGCACAGGGTTAGCTTATAGTTTACAAATGTTTATGTATATGGTCAGTATGTATATAGTAATATTTTCAAGTTATTGATTACATATATAGATGAATATCAGACTTTTGTTAAGGCTAAATATTGATGTTTCATTTTTTGTGGCCTTGGGCCATTGGTTGTAGTCTAACTTTCCAAACTACAGTGTGGGGTGCAGAGAAAAGGAGGTCGACTCTACCACCCAATGGAGATATACAAGTTTGTCCAAACTTGTGTTGATAATATCAAAACTAAGATACAGTTGAGGGTTGAATCTTTGATGAAATGGAATGGAACTAGAAGAGAAGCTTATAAAAAAATACCAAATCTCAAATGCAGGTCATGAACTTGTATAAGAAGCAATTGTAAGGAATTTTCAAGTAAAGGATTTGGCCTTGATGTGGGAGGCTAGAATGGAAGACAAAGGGAAGAATGGTAAGTTTAATGCCATCTGGTTAGACCCATATTTGATTCAAAACAAGTGGGGAGAAGATTTTTATTTTCTCTAAGAATTGACAGATTAAATCCTTGAACTGCCTGTTCATGGACAGTTCTTAGAATTTTACTTCTTTTGAAGTATTTATTTAGGCCTGAGCAGTAGATTAGGCGTTGTGCACATTAGAAGAGGTTTCCTTTTCTATTTGAGTTTCCCGGTCTAGGTAATTTCCTTTTGGTCTACTCTTCTATGGTCTACTCCACCTAAAATTCTGGACTCTCGCATCATCCCTGAGTAATGATCGTCCCCAACCAGAGCCACTGATAGTCCTGAAAATGACTATGCAAAAATTTAGTGTCCCTGTCAAAATATTAGTCATTTTAAATTAATGATACTCTCTATTCTTTCCCTCAGTGTTTAGGGTTTGAGGTTTATGTATATCCAGGTAAGTCTTTTTTTCAAAACCCAAAGCTTGCTAGATTTCTTCATTGCCTTTTTCACTTAAAAGTGATGGTCATTTTCATCGTTGAAGGGGCCATGTTTCCTTTCCTAAGCATTATTTCTTTTGTCGGCCTCAATTTTTTTTCCTAAGTTTGCATTCTTTTCCTTATTGGAATCCAAGAACACTAAGAGGGGGGGTGAATCAGTGTTCTACCAACAAGATCAATTTTAACCTTATTAACAAAGTATTTCAAAAACCGGTAATCATAAAAGAATATAACAACAAATAGAAATGAAGCAACCACAAGAGCATACACCATAACACAGAGATTTATACATGGAAAACATTAAAGAGGAAAAACCACGATGGGATTGGTGACCCACAATATCTATCTGCTAGCCAAATGAATAAATATTACAATAGGGGCCTGCACATATAGGAAGGCCAATAGCCTAGAGAACACTTCTCATCACAAAAGGATCCTAATTGACTACAAACACCAAATATGGAGTTACAAACAAAATTATGAACTCTGAAAGTGCATCTGCTATGGTGGATGATTTTTGGTTAAAGCACTATCTATACCACATTTCACTGTGTCCTCCCTTACGAGTATCTTGCTTCACTTCCAAAACCTATAAACCAACATCCAAGACCAACTGCAAAATATTACATTCACATTTTGTCAATCAAGATCACTTACACAATATCACATCACTATTTTTTTTTTTCATTACCAAAATAACCTAACCAGACTGACTTAAATACCCTTCCCAAACACAAACATAAGTGCCTTATGTCAACTTACAATGACATTATAATTTATTTACATGTTGGCCTAGACAAAAATAAATTCATTAAACTTCAAGACCGATGCCTTTGATTCTTTCTGTGTAAACCTATTGGATCAATCTCCTATGTTGGCCTCATATACTGGTTCCTAGTTTGCCGGTTTCCCTTGTCTGTCAGATGACTTGAATGATGATTGTCAAACAATGAATATCCATGAGTACCAGTTAAGTGACTAACCCAAAATGGTGTGTGTTTCCATCAATAACAACACTACTAAACCAGATGAGTATCAATTGCCAACAATATCCCCCTTTGGCATTGATGGCAACACTCATGTGAGAAATGGATCACTGAAGTGTTGTTTCGGTTCCTCCCGAAACTAATGACCAAAACTGATCTCAGAAGACTACTCCCTCTGAGATATACATTATTTCTTATGTCCCAATCATTTTTCACATCCTCTCCCCCTTTAATAGTAATGCCAAAGACCGGGGAAAAAAAAGAATAAGAAACCAAATTCTATACAAACCAAAATGTGATTACCAGATCTAAATATACTTGAAAATATTTGGATAAGCATTCTTCAAAAATTCTAAGTATTTATCCCAGTCTATCTTCAATGTGCTCAAAATGGATACAAAACCATTAAGAATATATGCATGAAGCTCTTCTTCTGATAGGTTTATCGGAGTAGGTTTATTCATTAACTCTATGCTTTCCCTCTTGTGAAGTAACAAAGTGTTCAACTGGGGACTCACCAAACCTCTTAATTCTCTTGCATGCCAGATTAGCTATCCATGTCCTTCTCTAATGCAGAAATGTCAAACTTTGTTATCAAAATCTGACCATCAATGGTATTGGTCAATGTTTGAGTACCATCAAAACTGTTAGCCAAATGTTCCAACCAGGCCTTTGCTGCTTTTATTTTCACCTCCAGGTCAACTTTAAGTTTTTCATTGTTAGTACACGACCTATATATACAACTGCACTGATTGAGAGCCTCATAAATCTTTGTTATTTCCACCGCTATCTTATCTTTGTCTGATGTAAGCATATTGTCATAGGTGACCTTCTTGGTTGCATTATACTGCTCAACCAACTATCGATTTGATACCTGTTGAAGAGTTTGGAACTCTTTGGAAATGCGCTCTATCAAACCTTTCAATTTACCAGATGGACTAGCTGTCGGATTGGTATAACTTGGGACTAGCTACTGCAAAACAGGAATGGCTTTCTTAATGACTTGTTTATCTAAATTCCCTCCCTTCCTTAACTTCTAAGCTGAAACATACACCAATTCAAAACTACTCAGCTTCTCAATATTCTTTTGTGCAAAATCAACTTGACTGGATGAGTCAAGTGCTAACAATGAATGACTATACAAAAACTACCTAGAGGATTCAACCTTATGACTTGCATTAGTGGCTTTGCCACTTGGTGCAGTTGCTAGTAACCTATTCAACCTTAACCTCTTCAGTATGTAAATTTGGTGTTAGAGGTTCAATACCCTCAACCTATTTATTTTTTGTAACCACATAAATAACCTCTATATCCAAAATGTTTTGTTTTGGTGTATCCTTCTTATCCTGTAAAATTTCAATATTATCTACAAGTTTCTCTATATTTTGTACAAATTGTTCTATCGGAGGAATATCCTCTATTAGTTTTTGTTTAAAAACCCGTGGATCCATGCCCAATATACCTTTCCCCTTATCGTCTACCGGGATGTCTGGACTGTTTGACTTTTGAGGGACTTCCGGTGATGTACAAAATCCAGGTTTATCTACAAGGAATTTTACCCAAGCCTCATGTGTCTCCTTAACTATCTCATTTACTCTACCTGTAGCATAGGAAATCGGAAATCATCAAAGCATATATGAAAACACTAATCTAGCTCAATCACGAAAGCTAAAATGCAATGATCTATCCTAAACACACTCAATAAAGAAATGAAAAGTAAAACATTCAAAACTAAAGACTATGCAAACCAAATGTAGATCTGAATGCTTCCTTCATGCGGCTCCATTGTCCTTCTTTCTTCTCCAAATAGCCTTTGTTTGTAGATATCACCTTCAAGTGCACACACATGAGATGAAAGCAAATAGGCAAGATAATGGCACAAGAGTACTCGAAGCATGATTGATTAGAAATTCGATAATCTGATTATTCTCATTAGCCAAGATTGAAGAAATTCATCCAATTTATAGAAAAATTGGAGAGATGATCAAATTAGCATGATTCAATTCAAATGGAAATTGCAAATCAATTATGTCAATTATGACAAATTATGACAAATTATGCACTTTCTATGCAAAATTGATTGATTGATAATTTATGACAAATTATGACAAACTTCTATGTCAAAAATTGATTGATTGTCAATTATGACAAATTATGACAAATTGACATGTCATTCCCATGAAACTAGGAGAGAAATAGGAGGAAATTGAAATTAAGAATTAGAAAATTAGAAAATTAGAAAAAGAGGAATTAAGAAACTAGGAAATGAGGAAATTAGAAATTTAGTGAATTAATTAATAATTTTTCATTTATTAATTAATTCACAAAGAGGGAATTTAGAAATTTGATGAAAGATTAGGAAATTAGGTAAATCAATTAATAATTTTTCATTTATTAATTAATTCACAAAAAGAGGAATGATTAGCCAATTTAAATGAACATTTAATTGTGACTCGAAGACTTAGGATAAATAAATAATTTATTAATCCTAGAGGGGGAAATGACAAACAAGGTTAAATGATTAAATCACGAAACCCTAGAAGATGAATTAGGTCTTGATGAAAGATAATTGACTCGATCATGATTCTGATTAACAAAGGACCAATGTGATAAATGATTTGATTGATAAATGTGCCAATTGACGAGGAACAATGACAAATTGATCCAAATTGACATAATTGAGACAGACAACGTTCGATGGCAAATTAATCGCAAAATGACAAAATTGACAAGAGGACAAGGATCAATGACAAAATAGATTGAAAGATGACAAGATTGAAAATGACCACGATCAATGACAAATCGATCGCAAAATGACAAGATCGAACATGACAACGGCAGATGACAAATCGATCGCAAAATGACAAGATTGAAAATGATAAGGATTGATGACAAAACGACAAGATTGATAAAAGGACAAAACCCTAATTAGGATTGACAATGTCCAAAATAATGACAAATGAGCACGCACATTGATGCGACAGGCTAAAATCGATCAAAATCATGAGTGGAGAGTGTTGTCGACAAGACCAAATTTGAGAGCGAGACGAATGAAGAATGAAGAAGAATTACTCGATGCTCGCAAATGATAAAAACCAAGTGCGTGACATAGGAGAAATGTTAATGCGACGCAAAAACCTAAAATAAGGCAATGCACAAATGTTAAAGTATGACTCCGCAAGCATTGACCATTTTTAGGTGTCTACATTTTGCCCCTCTTTGAGACAATGCGATTTTAAGCGTTGTTTCAAAGAACAATAATAAAAATGCCCCAGATACTGACAATGACATATGCATGCCCCCTCAAGGAATTGGCCAGAAACATGCAGAAAAGAGGCCAATTGATCGATAAAAATGATAGGATCGAACGGACTGACAAGTGGAGATCGGATGCATGAAGGACAAGCAATTAAAGATGCAAAAGACCACGACTAGCATAAGATGGAGAGGGTGCATGTCCATCTATGCACTGAGAAAGATCTATAAATGAGATCAAGAGAGTGAAAATTGTTCATTTGCACTAGCCAAAGAGGAGGATTTGTTGCTCTGGAAAAGGACACTTGCAGAGAGATGACGAACATTCCAATGGCAGATCACCTCGGAGAACATGTACGCACATACAGATGATCGAACGATGCGGGAGCAGCGGTATGTATCTCAAAAACCCATCTTTTCAATTTGATGGATTTGACTTGCTTGAGGGACATTGCGGGGCCCACAGGGGATGCAGAAAGGGACTCCTGTGCTTGTGTAGGGCAAATCCTGTGCTTGTGCAGGGTCTTTTGCGCTTGTGTGGGGGGACACAGGCACAGGTTATGTGACACAAGCACAGGACTCATCACATAAGCGCAATTGTGCAATGTAAACCCTAATTTTGGTCCAAACAACATGCAAATGATCTGGAAAGGGGGGATAAGGGTAGGATAGGTCAGAATAGATGAAAAACACCTTGATGTGGACATGAAAATGAGGAAATGCAACCCATAGGAGCAAACCCTAAAACTGACAAAATATGCCCCAATTGTGATGTAGAGTCGACAATATCCATTGATCACATGGGAGAACCGACCTGACTGCTTCATGCTACGACATAGACTCAGGAGCACGGACAAAGATACATTAGCAGGATTGGGGATATACTATGTCACATTCATGCTCGAGATTAGGGCAAACACAGGACTGCTTACCGCATTGGCAGAGTGATGGCATTCAGAGACTTCCTCATTCCATCTGGCGATTGGAGAGGCAACGGTGACACTAGAGGATGTATCGCGTATCCTCCACATTTTGATTCATGGAGAGATGGTAGAGTATGACCCAGTGACAGGGAGAGATGCGTTGTGCAGATTATTTGAGTGCGACACAGAGGATCTAGATATCATCGAGAGGGAGATTGGCTAGGAGACCATGGCATCAGAGTACGATCGATGATATGTGGTGATAGCATGCCTACTAGTAGGAGACAGATGAGGACATGGATTCCCTATTGGATGGGGAAGAGTGCTAGAGCGAATGGTAACAGAGGGTATGGTATATGCATGGGGACCATGTGTACTGGCTATGCTGTATTTTTAGTTGCATCAGATAGCATATCAAGGAGTGCAGACGTTGAGTTGTGGAGTCACACTGCTGCAGGTATGGGCATTTGAGCACATAGCCATATGTCAACTAATTACAGAGAGACAGGTAGTACCACATTGACCATATGTGTATTGCTATGGTGGAGCACTGAGACAGGGTCCTTTTGGATACATATTGTATTGGCGACATGAGCTAGACAGACTGAGAGAGTTCACATGGAGACCATATCGTGATTGCCCTAGATGGTCAGATGATAGTGATGAGCTACCATATTGTAGACAAGAGAGGTACCTGATTGGGTGACCAGTGAATCACCAGAGAGTGATTGAGTTGTACCTACCAGAGAGAGTCAGACGACAGTTTGGAGAGAGGCAGGATGTACCTAGGAGGACTGCACACTTTGCCCGATCTCATAGAGAGATGAGTCAGTGGGGGAGTATGATTCAGCCACACATAGCATATACTGACTTCACATAGCTACAGCAGAGACAATGGGATTGGAGATCAGATGTGGCGGATGCCGGGATGACAGAGGAGTATGAGAGATGGTTTGCACGATGACGGCCAGTGCCATTGACAGATCCCGACATTCCAGTACCTAGGCGATAGGAGGACTTCCCACTCACTGGAGAGGAGGAGGGAGATGATTAGGATGAGCAGGATGAGGGTGGTGATGAGGATGAGGGGGATGACAAGGACAGAGATGAGGATGGGGAGCAGGAGGCATTGCAGGATATACCCATAGAGCCGGAGACAGCTAGGACAGAGGAGATGGAGATGTGCAGGGCTACCATAGCGAGTCAGGAGGATCACATTGTGACTTTAGAGAGAGAGCATGAGCAGTTCAGAGTAGAGATAGCCAGGCTTACAGCAGCTTGAGATACAGGAATAGCTCAGGCACAACGAGAAGAACAAAGAGTCACTGAGTATATTGGGTCGATTCAGGATGCCAGTGCACGGGAGATGGCATAGATGCTGGTAGAGATTAGAGAGGAGATATGCCATTGGAGGACACTATATGAGAGTGCAGTTCCACCAGAGCAGAGAGCAGCTTCATATTGGGCACGATCGAGGATAGAGAACAGGGCATGCTCTCAGAGGTCATTGAGCAGCATAGGGGTGAGTGGACCTATGAGACCACCATAGCCAGGACCAAGAGGGACATCATCCGTGAGACATGGCAGGGATGAGGAGGACAGAGGGAGCACCTAGTGACCGAGGCACGTACTCCCTGATGACAGAGACAGATGTAGTTTGATATTATATAGTTAGCCTGTGGGCCATACTTAGGACAGATAGTCCAGTTTTGTACTCCGATATTATTGTGATAGATGATATGATATGCATCGATATGATGGGATGCAATGTGTTATGACATATGTTATTTTCCATGTATGGATGACTTATGCACTATTGATGTATGATTGTGGAACATGTATGGATGTATTTTTTTATGTGTTTTCGATGCATTTATAATATGAAATGGATAAAATGCTTGATGTGATGCTCGATGTAATGCAAATGTACTAACCAAATGGATGCAGGATGCAGCATATGTTTTTTTGGAGATCAGAGCACTAGACCGAACTGACTATCCGAACGGACGAAAGAAATGTTAGTAAGAAGAAAATGAGACAGAGGGCAGTTAGAGACGAAGAAAAACTTGCTTTCAGTAATGCACTTTGTAGGTGAGAACCTTTATTTTAATGTAGCAAAATGGATGCGTAGCATCATGGCATTGAAGGCCAGAGCTGGAACGCAACCCCTTTTGCAAAAGACAGACACATCGCAGATAAATAGCAATCACAAAAAAAAGAAAGGGACCATGAACCATCCCGGTCACTCTAAATCACTCAGTGACATCATCGAGCAACATAGGAACATGATCAAAGAGAAATCAGTAAATGATAAGACTCGCTAATTCCAACAAGTCAAACAAACATCTTGATCTGCATTGTCAAAAGTTGAAAGCGTTGGTAGGACGATCATGTTGTCTAGTTTCAGGACATGCGATACCCCATCTAAGACAGGACACAGTCTGGTTTCGAGTGTACCACACCCTGTATAAGACCCATGATAGTAGAGACAAGGACAAATGATTTTGAGGTTGATTGATATGACAATTCTGATCAGTTTGAATGTCTAGTTTGATTGAAAGAGTTCATCTGTTTAAGCGTGATTTCATTAAAGCACAACGTTGGATTGCGAGTCGTTGGATGTATACTCAATGAGCTGTCTATGCACGGAGGGGTTATTTATGTTTTTGTTTTGCGTTTCGATTTTTTACAATTTTTTTGTTTGTTTTTTCAGGACTTTATTTGATTTTTAGGGATTTTTTCAGGACATTATTTGATTTTTTTGAATTATTTCAAGACATTTTTCAATTTTTTTGAATTTTTTTAGGACATTTTTCAATTTTTATGTGATTTTTTCAAGACATTTTTAAATGTTTTTTTGAAGATTTTTTCAGGACATTTTTAAATGTTTTTTGAAGATTTTTTCAGGACATTTTTAAATGTTTTTTGAAGATTTTTTCAGGACATTTTTAAATGTTTTTTGAAGATTTTTTCAGGACATTTTTAAATGTTTTTTCAAGAATTTTTCAGGACATTTTTCAATTTTTTATGAGATTTTTTCAGGACATTTTTAAATGCAAAAGTTCCAGTGATCGATCATGACAAGGGGAACACACCCAATGCGCATATGAAAGACATACATAGACTGGGACCAAAACATATGTACAAGAAACCGGAGTATGCAAGACAATGATGTTGACCAAAAACAGGCCTGGAATAGAACATTGGGTCAAGACAAAGATAGACATGATAAAATGGCCAAGAGAAAGCATAGCTAGAGGTCATAACAGATGACGAAGCAATGATCTCATTACTCATGGCGCCTGTTTGCCAGGTTTTCACTAGAGGGCGAATCATTTTTCTTTACTTTTGTTTTTGCTCTTTTTTCTCTTTTTTCTGATTTTTTTGTGTTTTTTCAGGATCATACTGGAAGAAGTGCTGATAGAAAATTATGCCCAGTACTTGCGAAGGTGCATGTTGTTTACAGGATCAGACAAAGGTTCACCTTCTGGAGTGGCAAGCTGATATGCCCCCAAGCCATAGGCTGCAGTCACTATGTCAGTAGACTGTGCATTCTTAGGGTTTGCCTTTAAAACCAGATCTCCCACTTTGAAGTGTCGCCCTTTGACCTTCTTATTATAAGAGCGACGGAGATGGTTTTGATATGCTTGCAAATGTGTCAGGGCTATCTGACGTTTCTCATCTAACATCTCAAGCTGATGCAACTGAGAGACTCTATGTATCTCATCATCAATCAGATGTTGCAAGGAAACATGCAAGGAAGGAATCTCCACCTCCAAAGGTAAAATAGCTTCCGCACCATACACCAAGGAATAAGGTGTTGCGCCAGTAGGTGTGCGGATAGAAGTGCGATAGGCCCATAGTGCTGGATTCAACTGTACATGCCAATCTCGACCAGCATCATTGACAACCTTCTTCAGGATCTTGATAATGGTTTTATTTGATGCTTCGGCTTGACCATTCCCCTGTGGATAGTATGGACTGGAGAAACGGTATTGGATATGAAACTTTTCATAGAGTTCCTTGACATCTTTATTCTTGAAGGGATGACCATTATCTGTGACTATGGCAAGGGGAACTCCATACCGGCATATGATATAATTTAGCAAGAATTTTGAAATTTGGACACCAGTGATATAGGTCATGGGGATAGCCTCGATCCATTTTGTAAAATACTCTGTGGCTGTAATGATGAACTTGTGTCCATTTGCAGATGTCAAGTGAATCTTGCCAATAAGATCCAATCCCCATTGAGAAAAGTGCCACGAAGATATGATAGAATGAAGCTCTTGGGCTGGAGCATGAATATAGTTTCCATGAATTGGCATTTGTAGCACTTCTTAACAAAATCATGAACATCTTTTTCAAGAGTGGGCCAATAATACCCAGCATGAATCAACTTTTTGGCTAAGCTTAGACCATTGAAATGGCCCCCACATATACCATCGTGAACCTCGTGTAAAGCCGTTTGTGCTTCGTCAGAATCCAAACACCTGAGGAGGGTATGGTCAAAGGAACGTCGGTAAAGAGTGTCGACAATGATGACATATTTGGCTGTCTGTCGGATGAAGGCTCGACGTTGGTTAACGGAAAGGTTAGGTGGTAAGGTTTGGGATTTCAAATATTGATATATGTCATTGTACCATGGGGAGTTGGGACCAACAAGAACGCACATCACATCTACTGTCAGAAAGTCAAAAGAAGGAACCAGCAATTGTTCAACTAAAAATTCACATTTGTCCATATTGTGGGGCATATTCAACATGGAAGCAATCATAGCCATCACATCTGCCGACTTGTTTTTCATTCTTGGAACTTGACTGAAATGAATAGCCGTGAATTTGGTCTTGAATAAATCTACCATATGCTTATAGGGAATAAGATTTTCATCTTTTGTTTCATAGTCATCATTCACTTGTCAGATGACTAATTAAGAATCTCCATAAACTTGCAAATGCTTGATGTTCCAGTGGACCGCTACTCGGAGTCCTATGACCAGTGCTTCATACTCTACAATGTTATTTGTACAATGAAAAGTTATCCTGTAGGACTTGGGAATAGCATCACCTTGAGGGGTGACAAACAATATGCCTGCTCCAGACCCGAACTTGGTATGGGACCCATCAAAGTATAACTTCCATTCATTAGAGGATGTGAGAGCAAAGACTGATTCATCTGGAAAATTGGTCAACATGGGATGATCATCATAAATAGGAGCCTCTGCAAGTTGATCTGCTATGACTTGTCCTTTTATCACCTTTCGCTCCATATACTCAATATCAAATTCACTGAGGATCATAACCCACTTTGCTAGGTGACCTGTCAAAGCTACTCTGCTAAGCAAGTATTTTAGGGGATCAATTTTTGCAACCAACAATGTTTGGTGATTTAACATATAATGTCGAAGCTTTTGTGTTGCAAATACCACTGCTAAGCATGCCCTTTCAATAGTTGAATAATTTAGCTCATAGCCAACTAGTGTCCGGCTGATATAATAAATAGCTCACTCTTTGCCGTTCTCATCCTGTTGGGCCAAGAGAACTCCTAGTGCCATTTCAGTTGCAGAAATATATAATAAAAATGGCTTTCCTTCTATAGGAGGCATTAGGATAGGCGGCGACAGCAAATAGTCTTTGAGAGCTTGAAAGGCTGATTGACATTGCTCAGTCCATTTAAAAGCGACACCTTTATGCAGTAGATGCTGGAATGGATGACACTTGTTGGCCAACTGAGCTATAAACTGACGGATGGACTGGAGCTTTCCTTGCAGATTGCATAGTTGATGGAGATTAGAAGGAGGAGGCATATCCATTATTGCTTTAACCTTGGCAGGGTCGACCTCAATGCCTCTATGAGAAACAATGTACCCTAGTAATTTGCCAGCTGTGACACCAAAGACACACTTCTTTGGATTGAGTCTGAGCTTGTAGGTCTCCATTCGGTCAAAGATCGGGCCCAGGATGGCTAAATGACTATCTCTTGTGACAGATTTGCATAACAAGTCATCAACATAGTCCTCCATCAAAGTATGCATGAAATCATGAAAAATTGTCGTCATTGCTCTTTGATATGTAGCGCCTGCATTTTTAAGACCAAAGGGCATCACATTCCAGCAATAGGTACCCCAAGCATAGGTGAATGTTGTCTTATGTTGATATTCAGGAGCAATGCGAATTTGGTTATAGCCGGAGAAACCATCCATCAATGAAAGCATCTCATATCCAGCAGTCATGTCCACTATGATGTCTATGTTTGGCAGGGGAAAATCATCCTTAGGGCATGCTTTATTGAGATCCCTAAAATTTGTACAGATTCTGATGCCCCTAGTTACCTTGCTAACTGGTACTAAATTTGAAATCCAATCTGCATAATTGATGGGTCTGATAAATCCCACATCTAGTAATTTCTTCAGTTCCACCTTGACCAAAAGAGCCACCTGGGGATGCATCTTTCTAAGTTTCTGTTTGACAGGCTTGGCATCTGCTTTTAATGGCAAATGATGAAGGACTAATTCTGGATTGAGGCCAGGCATATCTGCATAGGACCATGCAAAGTTGATCTTCTTCTCAAGAAAGAAATTGATAAAATCTATCTTTTCCTGTTGTGATAGAGAAGCAGCAAAATGAATGACCTTAGGGTTGTTAGGTGTACCCAAATTTATTTCCTCGGTCATTTCCACAAGCAATGTTGATTTGTCCTGACTTGATAGGGGTATGTCCACTCTTCCACCTTTGGGTGCCTCAGAGATGTTTTCACTCAAAGACCTATTCTTTTGATTTTTTACTTTTTCTTTTCTTTTTTCATTTTGATGACTGGAAGAGGGAGTTGACTCCCCAAAATATGCTATGGAATCCAGATCAATAGCAAATCATGCCTTATGATCACCTTGTGGTATGCCTTCCCGTAGTCCAAGGAATTCTGCAATTGCTTCATCATTTTGAAAATAGTCCAATGTGAGTGGTTCTTGTTGGTCATGTTGGATAAGCTGGGGATAGATGAGGGGCATGTCATCATCGGTTGTAAGGAGAGAGAGGGCTGATATGGTAAAGATGTAAACATTTGTGGTATCACTATCCGAACTACTTGTATCTGATCTGGAGCTCGGCTCCCAGAATGACTCTATCCAAGCATTAGGACATGTTTTAGGAAGAGGAGTTATTTCATGTTTATCTTCCATAGGCAAATTATCAGGGTCAAGGAAAATATTGTCAAGGGCATAGGAGCTAGAAGAAAAATAACTCCACTCCCATTCATTGGAATCCGTTTCGGGTCGGGTATCCTCAGGTGTTATTTCATCATCAAAGTCACGCCCTTTTCTACACATGGGCACTTTGGTAGATGTGGATCCAATTCGCAATGGTACAAAACCTAACCCTAAAGTTGGAGGTCGCATCTTGGGTATAACAGGTTCTTTTCTTCCATTGTTGTTCAGGCCTAAGCCACTGCAGCCATCATATCCTTTCTTTTGCAGCATAGTAAATCCTTTGCCGTATCGTTCCACTGGCAACCTGATAGGTGGGGTCTCAGTTGGATCTGTGTAAAGCCAATCTATGACATCATCATCTAACGTTTCTTTGTCAAGTTCACCCCATCTTGTAAATGTAGTGGGAGGCTAATATTGAATAACGACCTTAGGTTCCTTTTGCAATAAATGCGGTTTGCCATATGATTTTGGAGATATTGGTAAATTCTCGATGAGGAATGTTTGATCCATTGAATATTCTCCACATCCTTGGTCCTGTATCTTCAATTTTCCTTTGACAGCCTCTAACAATTCATTAGGATCCACATAACTATGTGACTTGGCCTCTCTGTTGACTGGGACTTGCTGCTAAGGGGTATCCTTTAGAGTAGCACAAAATTGAAATGGATTAGGATCTCCTGGAATTGTTATCTCGGTTCCATTGTAAGGATATTTTAAACATTGATGATAAGTGGATGGAACTGCTTTCATTGCGTGGATCCATGGACGGCCAAGGATCATATTATAAGGGAGATCAAGGTCTAGGACCTGCAGGAAAGTGTTTTCTGTCACTGGACCGACTCTGATAGGCAATGTAATTATCCCTTTGGATGGGTGCTCAGCATCATCATATGCTTTGATTGTTATTCTTTTGGAAGCATCAATGTCATTTTCTGTATATCTAAGGCCAATGACCACTCTTAAGGTAAAAATATTAAGACCCGCTCTGGCATCTATCAAGACCCGTCGGATTTTGCAATTATGGACAAAGACTTCAAGGTGTAAAGGATCATTATGAGGGAGCTTATCAGGTGAGATATCATTACCAAAAAATGCGACATTTTGGGAAACAGCTAGATGTCCAATCCGAGCTTGAAACTGGTCAACATCAATGTCTGTCGAGACAATGGACTCAATTAAAGCTTTATCTATGACTGCACGATGCATGGGGGACATTTTCAACAACTCAAGGATTGATATTTGTGCAGGTGTCTTTCCTAGATGATCCAAGAGATTATATTGACTTGCAGGAGTTGGTTTGGGAGGAGCTGTAGGAGCTCCTTTCAGGACTATTTTGGATCGATGAGTGGTGACTGCACAAGAAGGATCTCGTTCCTTTATTCTCAGGGTGGAAACATACTCATTTGACGCGCGAAAACAATTGATGACATTGTTATAACCAGTATTTGCATAATTGGCCATTTGAGTAGAGTTTGAAGAAGACGCCTTACCCTTGTCATGATCAAGCAAAGGAGTTTTGAAAATGGTATGATTAGTGTTAGAGGTCTCATGGGGTGGATCTACCTCAATTACTCCTTGCTCTAACAGGTCTTGAATCAGATGTTTCAATTGAAAACATGATGCAGTTTTATGTCCTTTGGACCGATGATATTCACAATAGGCATTATCATTCCACCAATGTGGCTTCACCACAGGTTCTGCCTTGATATCTGGTAGCTTGATAAATTTTGCTTGTATTAATTGTTTCATTACCGATTCAATAGGCTCTCCCAATGGCGTAAATTGTCGAGGAGGCCCATCCCACAATCGGAAAGGTTTGCGTTGTTGGTTTTGTTGTTGGCCTTGTTGTTGATTATATTGTTGAGTATGTTGTTGTTGAGTAACATTGCTCATTGGTGCTTGATTTTGTTGCATAGTTGACATATTAGGAACACTTAATTTCTTGATCGTGAACGGGGGTTGATTTGCATTCACCGCTCTTGCATCAAAAACTCCATCATTGGTGACATTCTTGTTCTTATACCAAAATCTATTTATGTCCCCTGAATTGTTCGTGTTGTCACTGTCTTTGTTGAGCTTAATGATTCCCTTGGCTACAAGAGAAGTTTCAATGTTAATCCCCTTCTTAATGAGTTTCTCAATAGTACTGGGACTTTTCAATTTTAGCTCATACATCATTTCTGGGACCAAATTTTGGATAAACAGATTCACTTGTTGTTCTTCAGGTATATTGAGAGAAGAATGACTATACAAGCTTCGCCATCATTGCAAAAAAGTCACTAATGGTTCACCTTGCTTTTGCTTGGTGTTACATAGATCTGACATGGTCACGTCACTGTCGATGTTGAATGCAAAGTGAGATATAAAATTTTGAGCCAATTCAGATCAAGTCTTTATATTTCCTGGCAGATGTGAATACCAATCCATGGCTTGTCCCATGAGACTTCGTGCAAATAATCGCATTAAATATGTCTCCTCATAGCTTACTTCAGTACATGCCGCGAAAAACGCTCGAATGTGATCCTTTGGATTGCCATTCCCTTTATATTTCTCAAAATTAGGTGCTTCAAAATGCTTCGGGAATGGAGGCATGTATAAGCTCTTATCAAATGGATTAGGACATAAATCCTGATCTATATACAACTTCTTTGTTCCTTTCGTTTCTAATGCATCAACTTGTCGTTGAAACTTCTCAAGCTGTTGCGCAATTGTATCAGATTTTGGAAGTCCATCATTAATCCCGGTGGGTACTCTTTGTCGATACATCATGTTTCCGATTGGTTGTTGATGCTCTGAAATGGCCGTTTTTGGTGTCTCCGGCATATAAAGTTCTTGGTACATCTCTTGTTGTTGTGGTTGTGCCATGCCTTGATACCGACTTTGTTGTTGTACTTCTTGGAGCCTAGGTTGATATTGCACAGGTGCCAATTGCGGTTGGGAAGTATGATAGCTTGTTTGCCTTGGCATACATTGAGGCACATGTTGGTGTTGAGGCTAACAAATCAGAATTTGTTGACTTTGTGCCAATTGTTGTCGCGGTGTATATCCCATCATTTGTAAAAAACTTTGTTTAGGTGGTTTTCATTGCTTCTGCTTAAGATGGGGTATGGCACTTGCATTAACTTGCTGTGTTGTTTGTCCAATCCACTGTGATGATTGCAAGTTTGCATTAACTTGTACTGGTGCCGAAGACGCTGCAATTTGTTGTCAAATGCAAAATTGTTGTTGTTGTACATTGCTTGTGTGCACATTCGATTGTACCTTTTGTGTATTACTCAATTGTTGCAACAATTGTTGTTGGTGTAAAACACTATCCGTAGCTCTTTGTGTCACCATTATTGAAGGATCTGTCGCAATAGTGTTTGGCAAATATATTGAGCTTAATGGGACATAAGAACTTTGTTGCATCATGGAATTGTTTTGGACATTGGTGATATCGGGCATTCCAATCGTGAAACTTTCCTGCATCTTAGATTTTGATCCAATTTTATGCATGTAAGGAACCACTTCTTGTTGAGGGACAACTGTCAATATTTGTGTGGTCTTCATTTGATCCTGTGTTACAGGTTTTGTGTTGAATAATGGATTATTTATTGTCTCAAATGGTGACTTTTGAGGAATAGTCACTGTCAATGCCTTTGAAGCACGTTTGCTCATCAAAGTAGGCTGAGTTTTTGGTTGCACATTTTCTTCATTTGGATGCGGAGAGAAACTTAACAACTCACCACCTTGTTGTTTTTGCACATTGACTTGATCACTTGGGGAGGTCACATTACTCATCATGTTAAGATATTTTTGTGGGAACATTTTAAAGACCTTGTTCAAGAACTTATCCATCCTTTTTGTCATCTTAGGATCTTGAAGGAACATATCAACATCATCAGAGGCATCAGAATCTGATGAAGAATCTGGTTGGACATTTGGATTCGTTTCTTGTTGAATGCCTTGATCTGAACCAAATCCTTGCGAAAGAGTTTGTTCTTCATATAATGTTTGAGTTTGAATGTCATGTTGTAGGTGTGGTTGATTCCAATTGAAAGGTGCACTTCCTCTTGGAGTTGGTGGAACACTCCCATGTCTTGGTTTCATAGGTACAAACATTGGTTCATATAATGGAGGTGGTCCAAGTTGAACCATTCCATATGGTGGTAAAGATGTATTTGATGAACCTTCAATTTGCACTGTTTGACTAGTTTGAAACTGCGAATTTGCTATGTTGTCCATGGGTTGATACGTTGGTTGGCCCATCTTTTTAGATTTTAATCTTGTCTCAATAGGCATGTCACTTATTCAAATGCAATGTTTTTGGAAATTTTCAAAGACAATATATGATATGCGACTAAATGCAAACTTAAATAAATGAAAATGCAATCTATGGCAAGAATGCAATCTATGTTTTTGGTTGTTTTTGAAGATTTTTGACAAACTTTCGAAGGCAAATCTAAAAATGAGACCCTTAGGAAATTGAAATGATGTCTAGACCTCAAAGGACAAAAGGACCAAGTGACAAAAGGACAAAATGACAATGTCTCCCCTATATTCTTGGATACTAAGCTAGGTTTGACGAAATGACATTGATGACAAAAGGACAAAAGGTTTGATAAGGTCTAGACTTCCTAACAATGACTTAGGGTTTATCAAAGATTTGGGACTACTCAAGTATGACAAAACCTAGTTTTGACACTATATGCTAAGGGACAATTAGTATGCAAGTGACCCTAATATGATATGATAATGACTTAAGCTTAATGAAGAGACCTAAGGTATGCAAATATGAATGTATGACAATGGTATGACTTTAATGCAAGAGGACGCATGCAAATGGATGACCCTTATGCAAAGGAGTATGACCTAGATGAAACTTAACCTTGGTACTTGACAATGACTTTGCAAAATGCAAACCTAGGATGAACCTAAATCTAAGTGACATGTGGTGTTGAGACAAGATTTTGAAAAATGTTTGACAACCATGTTTGAAGGTGTTTTGAACTTTGTTGGATGAAATGTTCTTGTGTTTAGCCTTGTTTTGAATCAATTTGCCTTGTTCTTGAAATGAGATACAATTCAACTTTTGACAAGCAAAGAATACAAGATATTTCAACTTAAACTCAAGACAATCATGCTCATTCCCACATTTCTTATGGTAGGCAAGGACATTAGGTACTTGAGAGGTAGACTCATTATGGGATTCAAGGAGAATACATAGATGCTTGACCCCACGGGCTCCCCTCCACGGCACTCACTTCTCAGAGCAGCCAAGCATCAGTCCCCATGGAAATATCCCCATGGCGAACTTAGTATCTCTTCCAAGTATCCAAACTTGTCCTTCTCAAGCAACTAGAAGGGTTTTTGGCCTCTAAAAACAAGGTGTTTAGTAAGGATTTTTGTTAAATGTTACTCCTTGATGTCATGCAAGCATGATTGAGACATTAAGCCCATCAAGATACCAAACAAATGTAGTCGCGCAAGCACGATTTAGACCGTGAGGTCCTACTTAGATGTTGATATGAGAAAGAGTTCAAGGGTCATCACTTCCCAAGTAACTGCAATTCCCACGTAACCCTTCCTTCAAAGCTTTCGCCCATCGGGTATTTGTTTATAGTGAGTTAGAATGCCAAGGTATTCTAGCCGTACTCACTTTGGGTTGTTCCCTTCTCACGATTATCACTTGCTTACAAAAGCAAATGGTCGGGAAGGCAGGCCCTCTAAAGGTGACACACAATCAAAGACATGAGCATGGTATCAAAGATCTGGATTTCTGATCACCCTAAGAAGGATGAGAGCATACTCTCATACTCCAATGTCAAACTCAACAATAAAATCAAACATAGATTCATTCCATCCTATTTAGAAATCACTAGGTGCCTAAAAATTAATTGCAAACACAAAGTTTAGTTGTAGTCCAAGGCAACCTGCAAAACCCAAGTCAGAAGTTTGATATGCTTAGTCTTTGACTATCGAACTTGCACAAAATGTGTTAGTCGTTTCATTTATTGTCTTTGTCATGTGTATGCCAAGGTTTTGCACAGAGAATTAGTACCAAAAAAAGCAGAAACAGAATGCAAAAGAAAACAATTTTCAAGTAAAAACACTGTCTTTTACCTCTGTTTCTGGACTTTACACAGGCGCAGAATGTCCCTGACACAGGCGCAGAATGTCTGACACAAGCGCAGAATGCTTGACATAGGCGCAAAAGTTCCCAAAAAACACTGCACTACCCTGTTTCTTGAGTTTTTGACCTGCAAATCATCTCAAAAGCACTCAAAAGCATGGTTAGGGGGTTAGTTCACGTCGGGTTCACCAATTAATGTAGCATAGGAAATCAGAAATCATCAAAGCATATATGAAAACACTAATCTAGCTCAATCATGAAAGCTAAAATGCAATGATCTATCCTAAACACACTCAATAAAGACATGAAAAGTAAAACATTCAAAACTAAAGACTATGCAAACCAAATGTAGATCTGAATGCTTCCTTCATGCGGCTCCATTGTCCTTCTTTCTTCTCCAAATAGCCTTTGTTTGTGGATCTCACCTTCAAGTGCACACACATGAGATGAAAGCAAATAGGCAAGATAATGGCACAAGAGTACTCGAAGCGTGATTGATTAGAAATTCGATAATCTGATTATTCTCATTAGCCAAGATTGAAGAAATTCATCCAATTTATAGAAAAATTGGAGAGATGATCAAATTAGCATGATTCAATTCAAATGGAAATTGCAAATCAATTATGTCAATTATGACAAATTATGCACTTTCTATGCAAAATTGATTGATTGATAATTTATGACAAATTATGACAAACTATGCACTTTCTATGCAAAATTGATTGATTGATAATTTATGACAAATTATGACAAACTTCTATGTCAAAAATTGATTGATTGTCAATTATGACAAATTATGACAAATTGACATGTCATTCCCATGAAACTAGGAGAGAAATAGGAGGAAATTGAATTTAAGAATTAGAAAAATAGAAAATTAGAAAAAGAGGAATTAAGAAATTAGGAAATGAGGAAATTAGAAATTTAGTGAATTAATTAATAATTTTTCATTTATTAATTAATTCACAAAGAGGGAATTTAGAAATTTGATGGAAGATTAGGAAATTAGGTAAATCAATTAATAATTTTTCATTTATTAATTAATTCACAAAAAGAGGAATGATTAGCCAATTTAAATGAACATTTAATTGTGACTCGAAGACTTAGGATAAATAAATAATTTATTAATCCTAGAGGGGGAAATGACAAACAAGGTTAAATGATTAAATCACGAAACCCTAGAAGATGAATTAGGTCTTGATGAAAGATAATTGACTCGATCATGATTCTGATTAACAAAGGACCAATGTGATAAATGATTTGATTGATAAATGTGCGAATTGACAAGGAACAATGACAAATTGATCCAAATTGACATAATTGAAACAGACAACGTTCGATGGCAAATTAATCGCAAAATGACAAAATTGACAAGAGGACAAGGATCGATGACAAAATAGATTGCAAGACGACAAGATTGAAAATGACCACGATCGATGACAAATCGATCACAAAATGACAAGATCAAACATGACAACGACCGATGACAAATCGATCGCAAAACGACAAGATTGAAAATGATAAGGATTGATGACAAAACGACAAGATTGATAAAAGGACAAAACCCTAATTAGGATTGACAATGTCCAAAATAATGACAAATGAGCACGCACATTGATGCGATAGGCTAAAATCGATCAAAATCATGAGTGGAGAGTGTTGTCGACAAGACCAAATTTGAGAGTGAGACGAATGAAGAATGAAGAAGAATGAATCGATGCTTGCAAATGATAAAAACCAAGTGCGTGACATAGGAGAAATGTTAATGCGATGCAAAAACCTAAAATAAGGCAATGCGCAAATGTTAAAGTATGACTCCGCAAGCGTTGACCATTTTTAGGTGTCTACACTACCTACCATTATACTCACATGCCGATGTTTACTTCGGAAAATTGTTTTATTTGCAAACTCTAGACACTGTTGTATCTCCTCATCTCTTATGGCTCCATAAATAATTAACAACTCTTGTATCTTTATATGTCTATCCTCTTCAACCGCATATAACCTTCTAGAATCTAGTTTATTGTACAAGGTTGCTAGTATATGTTTTCCAATCTCTAAAAGTGATTTATTATATATGCCTAAATACAAAAAAATTGATTCCTCTATTTCCATTTGCTCCTTATCATCCATATGTACATAATCATATTGTCTATTACTCAAAATTTGATCTTTAGTTATTTGATCTATTAAATCAACAACCGAGAGAGGAGGAATGACTTCAATACTCTTACCAGATTCAAGAGCTATATCTACATCTGATTTCTTCTTCTTTTTGGGAGTAGAAGTAGACTCCTTAACTAGTTTCCTCTTCTCTGTGGGCTTCCTCTCCTTCTAAATTTTCTTTGGGGGTTCCGGTGAGCTGACCTTCACTCTCTTCTTCTTTAATTCTTTAGGCTTCTTCCTTGGTATCCGAATGAAAGTCTTGGGAATCTTTGAGAACACAACATCAGTATCAGAACCAGATGTAATAGGGGAAATATAAGTCTCCGGTTTCTTTCTCTTTACTACACCCTTGTTGGTTGTTGCTGTCGATGAGGCCTGAACTACTGTTGGAGAAGATCCTTTAGCTAGTCCAATAATTTGTTTGATTTCAGAAGAAATATTTTGTACAGCTTCCCCAACCTTCTTGATCTTTCCTTCCCTTTTCTTCTTGTTGAAGCCTATCTAAACTTTGGATTCCTTCTGCTTTACTATCCCAAAGGTTTTCTCTCGTTCATTTATTGGGGCATCAATAAGAGTCTTATAAATAAAGTCCAAGATCTCAACATCTACCTCATAGCCCATCTTTGTGATCTAGATCTTTCGTGGTTGCACTGCCTCCATTAGTGTTTCATCCTTGTTCACCATAAAGCAGATTTTAGTTGAGTATTTGTCAACCATATGCTTTGGAACTCTTTCTCTCTGCCTCATTATTTTCTGAAATGATTTGAAATAGCCACATAGAATGGAGTCTCTCTCCTTTTCCTATCCCAAACATCTTATAGCTTCTTTAATTTGTTTTCCTACTAGCATATCAAATTCCCATTGTGTCTTATCGGATCCCAGTAACTCATTTAGAAAGAAAAGAATCAAGTAGACCACAAGGTTGCCATATCGGAAAACACCTTTCTTCTCACCCTTAATCTTCCTTAGGTTTATAATTAACTCATCACACATCCATTAACATAGATCTAGCTTTTCATTCTTCTTAATCATTTTGTGAGCACAGTAAATTCATGAATTGGAAACAGAGTTCAACCAATTTTATTGGGTTACCTTGTAACTAATGATCATGCTTGCAAATTGAACTACTTTGTCTCTAATAGTGCTAATTCTCATTGACCGGTTTTCAAATGTTGCACCAGTTAACTTCTCCACCTCATTGTTATATATCTTCTTTCTAGGAATTTGACCAGTTTGGGGCAAATCGATGATAGCAGGAATAGCCTCCTTGGTGATCTTGTAAGGTCAATCAAGTTGTATGAATTCCTCGTGGACTTAACTCAACACATACCGGATCCTATCATCTTCGAATCCGACATCTCCAAAATGTCTATGAAACCTTGATCCTTCAGAATTTAGAATTCTAGTTTCATTGATCCCCTTATGTCCAGCTGATTTGTCATGTACATTGCTTTTTATCTCAACATAACCCAAATCCTCTAGAGTGCAATGGATATATGCAAAAACATCCTCAACATACAAGACTCAGTCAGGAACCCCAGAAAATGCGCCAACTGAATCATTGACCTTTGCAATTTGAGGACATTGCTTGAAAATTGGGCATGGATGGTCCTTGATATCAACAAAAATAGGGGTAGCCACAACTACCAGAGAGGAAGATGATCCAGAAGCCATTGCAAACAAAGGATAGTTCAGAAACTGATAAAATACCTCACAACCTTCACTGGTGAAAGCTCTTGAAAATCTGCTCTAAATGCACTGGAATTCGATTGAAATACTTTTGATCTCCTTGAATCAATTTGAACTTGCTCTGTTTCTCTCTGTATGTTGTGTGATCGAAAATGAACCAATATTTCTCTTTTATTCAACAAAAAACCTTAATTTCTCATTGTCATTAATGCATGCCGACATATCATATTGGATTCAAAATCTATAATCTCAGTGCTAGAAAATATTTAGACCGACTTCTTCAAGATCTGAAACAGGCTTCCAGATCACTACCAAGGGTAATGCAAGATTCATCATTAATTTGTTTCCCCCTAAGTCTAATGCCTTAGTTACCGGATGAGTTTCCTATCGGTGCTAGAACATTCTGCTATGTTGGTTGAGTGACAAGGTTGATTGTCTCTGCCAGTTGATCTTCAAATTTCCTAACATATTTCTTCTCCTTCTCTTTCTCGATATCTTCAACCTTTTTTTTTCCTTTCTCATCATTTCCTAGTGGATTGTTCTTGCTTCTACAAAATTTAGCAATATGTCCTACTTTATTGCATACATAGCAAGTGACATTATTTTTCTGAATTGCTTTGTTGAGTCCTTGACCATTCTTTGACCTACATTGATTAGTCATATGCATGAAATCTCACATTCATTCTATAATCTTCTATCCTATGACCATACTTATTACACTTTGAACACTGACCATGAACAACATTATTATTCTGATTTTCTCTATTTCTGCATTGACTTGCTCTATGACCAAACTTATTACAAACAAATAATCTACCATTAAATTTATGTGCATTGGGTTTCCTTACCAGTAATTTATGATTCTGATTATCTGGTGGACTCTCCTGACCAGTTGTCTCATTTGCATTTGTAGTACCGAAGCTTTCTCCATGCTCAAATCCAAGATCTCTAGTGTCTCCCTTGCGCTTTTGATCCTTCAATAGCTCATCAAGTTTTGCAAAATTAGCCTTGAACTTTTCTTTGTATTTGATTGCAACATCCAGATCACTTCTTAGGACTATTAGCAATCTTTCCAACTCTTTCTCATTATTCTGGGATTGCACCAATTCAGTTCTCAACATATCATTCTCATGCGCCAGCCTAATGCATTCCTCAAATATGTCTTTCAGAGATCTACCAAGGTTTTCTTCATTCTTCTTTTGGTCTTCAATATCCTTGCACATCCTCATAGTTAGGGCCTACATTTCATTCTTCATGACACTATTCTCCTGACTCAGCTACTGACATTATTCCTTAAGGGCATCCTTCTCTTCATCATCCTGATTTTGCAAAAGTTCCTTCCTTCTAGCTTGAACAGATGACAACCTCTCCTATAGGATAAGAATGAATTCCTTTGCAGAGTTCAATTCATCTTGCAACTTCAAGTTCTTCATCCTGTTGTTTATCCATACTCATGTCCATGGATTCCAGATTCAAGATCTTCCTTAAGTTGTTAGACTTACTCCAAGACACCAGGCTCTGATACCAATTGTTGGAATCCAAGAACACTGAGAGTGGGGTGAATCAATGTTCTACTGACAAGATCAGTTTTAACCTTATTAACAAAGTATATTAGAAATAGGTAATCATAAAACAATATAACAACAAATAGAAATGAAGCAACCACAAGAGCATAAACCATAACAACGAGATTTATACATGGAAAACCTTAAAGAGGAAAAACCACGGTGGGATTGGTGACCCACAATATCTATCCAATGGTCAAATGAATAAATATTACAATAGGGGCCTGCACGTGTAGGAAGGCTAATATCCTAGAGTACACTGCTCATCACAAAAGGAGCCTCATTGACTACAAACACCAAATATGGAGTTACAAACAAAATTTTGAACTCTGAAAGTTCATCTTCTATGCTAGATGAGTTTCGGTTAAATAACTATCTATACCGGTTTTCATTGTGTCCTCCCTTACCAGTGTCTTGCTTCGCTTCCCAAACCTCTAAACCAATATCAATACCAACTACAGAATATTACATTCGCATTATGTCGATCAAGATCGCTCACACAATATCACATCACTGTTTTTTTTTCATTACCAAAATAACCTAACTGGATTAACTTAAATACCCTTCCCAAACACAAACATAAATGTCTTATTTCAACTTACAATGATATTATAATTTATTTATATGTCGGCCTAGACAAAAATAAATTCATTGAACTTTGAGACCAATGCCTTCAATCGTTGCCATGTACACCTGTCGGATCAATCTCCTATACCTATTCCTAGTTTGTCTGTTTCTCTTGTCTATCGGATGACTTGAATGTTGGTTGCCAAACAATGAATACCAGTGAGTACAGGTTAAGTGACCAACCCAAAATGGTGTGTGCTGCCATCAATGACAATACTACTAAATCAGATGAGTGTCAATTGCCAACATTCCTATGGTCAGGCACCTTTGATATTTTTAGCGGGCGTTGATAAATTTTCCTAAGTCCAACCTTAATATTTCAGCCAGTGTCTCTATGACTAATTATCGATATACTAAAAGTTCCATAAATTTGTGCATGCATGAAGTCAATGATGATATTTTAACCCTAGCAGAAAGGTGCTCGAAGGTTAGTGGAAAATGTTAGGCAGTCATTGTGGCAGACACGTAATAAGAGAACATATATGATGGCCCTCATAGTCCCGTGAAGGAAGATGCAGGGAAGTTAAGGATCACGTCATTAAGAGATGATGCCACATGTCCTAGGAAGACTGTGTAAGTCTAACGTGGGGCCGCTAACAGAGTTGAGTTGGAAGGTGATTTGGCAATGCTTAGTCAGGTTTTCGACGGACCCACTTGCCACATTAGAATGTCAATATCAAATTGATCGATGGTGATTGTATGATGCACTAGGCTGGATAATATCTATGGTGTAAATTTGGAACGTATTTCAAAAGGGTGATTCAAGCTGCTTGTTTATCACTTGCACAGGAAAACAAAGGTAGAAAGAACTAAGCTTGTCAACATGGGATAAAGGAAGACAAGTCGAGACACATTGATGCCAACTAATTTTTAAAAGACCCATTCAAAAGGTTGTTTTTTTGGGGTTGATTTGCATTAACAAGAAAAGCTGGGGGTTCCAAGGCAACCATCTCAACAAGTTTCATTGCCACTGCAACAAGAAGTTAAGATTTTCAGAGGCATAAAGGGATAAGGATGATTTCTGAGTTGGCAATGGAATGATCAAGAGCCTGTCAACAAGATCAGAGGATGCATATTGTCAGGGATTCTTAGTAAGGTAAATCAAGGAATTGTCTTTGAGACCAATTCAAAAGATAATGACTCAGTGTCCTAATAGGGAATCTAAAGTTGAAGTTTTGCAGACAAGGAGCAAAAAAATCAGAACAAAATCATTCACGTAAGATGAGCTTCGTCAGAAAGCAACAGATTGATAGCTTGCATATGATGGTATTTTGGGTTTTATAGGCATGATTTCCTAAGTCTATAGATAGCAGGATGAGTAGAAAGCATTGAAATGGTGACTTTCCACATGCATGAGCACCACCAAATGAAGTAATCAAAGGTGATAATGGCACAACACAAGGAGTTTTTGTTTCTACCCAAATACATATAGAAATTTTGGTTCTACCTCATTATGAATGCTAGTATGGACAAGTTTTGAGAAATCGTAAAGAATATTTTATAATAGAATAACAAGTGGTCTTATAGGCTTGTGAAAAGTGTCTGCTCTGGCCCGTAGATTTTCTTGCTCCCTTATTTCTATAAAGGGGAATTCAAGGCCATGAGACAGGGTCTAGAAATTTTGGTGCCAAATTTTTTTCCAGTTTCTTGGTCATGTATAGTGAGTCTAGGTGAAAGGAGAAAGTTGTAAAAGTCATTTACATGGCAAATAGAGTGAGTCTAGGGTCATATTTTATGCATGTTCTTTAAGGAGTTATATGTAAAATGTTTTGTAACAAAAGGTAGCAAATTAAGTAAATAAAAACATGTTTCAAACCTATTTCTCCACTGTGTAATTCTATCATGTTTTTGAATAACTAGAATCAAGGGTTTTCTCATTCACTGCACTGTTGTGGTGTATGCATTTTATGTTCATGCTTTGATCTAAGGGGGGCAATTAAATGTATGAGTGGAATTACAGAGTGGTATGGATTATGCAGGGATTCATATAAGTAGTTTGGGTTGGGATATGCATATGAGAAATATTGTAAGGCAATATTTTCTTAGATCTCATGCTATTAGATAAAACTCTGTTATATTTTTATTTTATATCTTATAAATTCAAGTACCCAATGGACAAGGCATTGGTCATAGCCTATAACTGTCTTAAATGTCTTTTTTGTGCTCAAAACTCACCAACAACTTCTTTTTAATTTGATGAATATCATAATATCTTTTCATTTTTACGCATATTGTTGTTTACTGAATACATCTCATGCTCCAAAGATGGTTGAGGATCACTGAGAACTAGCCATTCTATAGCTTTCTCCCTCTTTGTCGAGACCTTTAAAATGAGATTATCTCCTTTATTTCAATGTCATTTGTGAGAATGGTGCAGAGGTCATGAATGCATTAAGGGATCATGCTCCCGAGTTTTTGTAGAGCCCAAAGTGCAGAAGGGTTTACAGACCCTTGTCAGTTGGTCCAAGATCTTGAGGATTTTAATAGTCGGAGTTGGCTTCTGCACAAATATTTAGAAGAATCAGCTTGGTCTCTGCCCTGCTGCAGTGTCAACCTCTTTTGGGGAACCGATAGATAAAGTATAAAGGATTTAGCTAATCTATGATATAATTCAATCAATCCTTAATAAAGATTTTATAACATTCTTCTCTAATCATTATCTCAGTGTGTAAAGATAAGTTTTTTCATATATTGCAATATAGGAATGCCCCCTAAGTCCAACATAGCCTAAAGTAAAGAGAAGGAGAAGTTATTGTCTCTTGTTTGTTTGTCACTGATCTAAGAATCCTAATAATTGAAGGTAGTTACTCATAGGGATTTTCAAGCAATCAGTTGGGAACACCAATAACTAATACATTTTCAAATTTTTTCTAATATTAAAAATTAAATACCTTTTCCTAGTAAAAGACCCACATTAAATATATTCCTATTGTTATATTACAATACATAAAGTGGCTCCAAGAATATTAACTCCTAGTGATACATGACCATCTAGGTCCCCCTAGGTATACCCCACACACAACAATAATTTTTTTTTCAAGGTGTACAACACCTTACCCCAACATTTACCCACTTGTATACATTGCATAAGGGTCAAAAAATGAAATAAATCATCATAGACATACATGAAACCATGTGAATCTATAGCATGATCTTGTGCTCTACAAACATACCTACAATAAAATCAAAGTGACCACCATCTAAAGAAATAACTCCTCTCATCCTCCAACATGCCAAATATGGAAGAAAAGGAAAAATCTAAGGTTAAAATGCACTACTTCAAGAACACAAGCATCAAATCCAATGTGATAACATAGGCTCCAACTACTATCATAAGGAAAAAAACCCACATGATTGAAAATAACATCCACAACACATGCCAATTCATCCAACCACTCATACCTCCTAGGTATAAACAAAATTATTAAACTAATGCCAATCACATATCAACCCATAAACCATAATCAAGCTCCTTGTATGAAACCTTTCAATGAACAACATACATATCCAAGAACATCTACTGCGTGGGTAACATCAATCTGAAAATAAGCTCAAATCATATCAAGTCTACCAATAAATGCTCATGTCAAGGTGTGATAAGTAATCAAAACAAGAAAGTACCAAGAACAATCACAATGATTCATACATGCAACCTAAATATTTGCATACTCTCTCACAATTTTTCAACATCCTCCCAAATCATATAGTAATGAATCTCATGGAAGATACTATAGAATGAAGAGAGAAAAAATTATAAACCATAACTTATCCTACTAATATCTCAAAGAGAAATGTTGTGTCAAGTATGATATCCTTACAATCCCAAATGAAAAGCCAAGTAGATCAAACTTAAAATATATATCCATTCCAAGTAAAGGAAATCTGCCCAATAAACCATCTCCTAAGATCTGCATAATTACATCATAATATCAACTCAAATGCATAGGGAGATAACCATGCTATTCATACCTAAAATGAATCCTCCAAAACTAACCATCTATCCATATCTCAAGATACATATCTATGAAAGATAAGCATAAAACATAATGCATCTAAAAGGAGCAATGGGAAATATCTCTCAAGTATTAAACCACCAAGTAGACCAAGAGTGGGGAATGAAATTACTCCTCTAGGATAACCAAGTCATTATGACTCACTCCAATAACAATCTCCTCTCAAGTCCATACCAAGTGAAAGATCCTCGTTCTTCCTATTGAAATGATCATCTCAACAACTCATGTCTTTGATCACAAGGGAACTTCAAGCCTCACCTAAGTCTCTATGTATCCATGAGCACCTATAACTAATCAATCCATGCCAAAATCCAAATGCAAAATAGAATCATCATCAAGTAATCAAGTAAATAATAAATGTACTCAATACCAAGATAACCAAATAAGACCAACTATCAAAGTTCCAACTATAGAATCGAGAACCTAACCATGAAATCATGGTCTAACCATATCCTCCTAGGAGATGATATGTTGGATATGAACATATCAAACATGTATCATGCAAAAACTCTAATGTGCACAAATAATAGTATACCATGACATAATAGAAAACATCCTATCAAAAAAGGATAATACATCAAATGACAAAGCATATACAACACCTCAATTAAAGATTCTATGAGTCCTCCATAGCTCCAATATGTCAACATCTCCAATTATCATGAAGATAAACATCTCCTACCAATGAACCTGCAAATGTGAAAGACCCTTCTATAGAAACAAAATCTAAGAGATCCTACAAACATCTACAACATTAAAGAATAGCATCCACCATCTAGTGGTAAATCCATATAACTACCAATAAATCCCACTGAACTATGATATTGAGTCACACATGGCATCATGATAACCATCTCCTAAATCAAGATCATTTAGGTCTAGACACACAATTGAAATTTTAGTAAAATTAAGTGAAACTAAGATATCCAAGCCAAGATTATACAACCACCAACAAACCATCAAGAATCAAACCTACACCACCAATCCATCATTGTCAAAAGCTCCCACTAAAATATGTAACCAATGAAATGTAAACAAGCTATCATGATATTATGATAAACCACATGTTACAAGTACCAACAATTGATTATCTATGTACCCTAATCATCTATCCTCTCATCCCAAAGTAAACATACCAATGTACAAATGACCACAAACAAGGCCAATTAACAAATTTTACATCAATATTGAATCAACTAGTGGATATAGAAAGTCTACATTTCAGTCATCCCACTCTAACAAAATAGCTTGTACAAACCTACAAATCAATTAACTTGTAGATCCAAACATTGAAACATGAAAACTCATCATCACATTATTAACCTACAAACTGAGATATCAAATAGAATAATCTTGTAGACTATATATGAATAAAACACCAAATCACAATCCAATCTGATTTTCTAAACATGTCCATATTTAAGTATACTAGTCAAGAAACCAATCAAGAATCTACAAGAAAAGAAACAACATCCTAACATCAAACCAAACCACCACCAAAACACCACAAACCTAATCATTTCATGCCAATACAAACATGTACCTATATAACCATAACACCATAATCAACACCAACATTGTACCTACACTCAACTATCTCCCACACAAGAATCCAAGTCTTAAGCCATGTCAAAACATGTCCTCAAAATGGAATACAACTTATCTATTTGTCACTATAAAAGTTCCAACTCTAAAAAACACGTGTAAACATATATAGAAAAGCACTGAATCTGATAATCGGTTGTAGCATCATAAATATCTCATAAAAAACATACACTTCTCAAGGTTTCACCTATTGACTCATCCAAATTCTCATACAATCACACCCTAAATCTCAAACATCTATAAGTGTTCAAATAAGTACACAACTATCCATACTCATCAATCTCAGAAAATAATAGTACCACTATAAAGTACACTTTAAATTCTCTCCAACGCCTATTTGAAATTAAAAATCTGATTATAAATGCAAAAGTTATGACCAAAATTGTGTAACTAAGAACATCTAAATTATAGATTCCAATACATGGTCAAAGAAATAAAAAATTAGGGAACCAAACCTCTACCATGACATAGTGATTAGGACTAGCTTTTCAATGACTATAAGAATTGAAAATTTGACAATCTAGATGAAAGTTATGCTCATTTGAAAACAATTGCCAATATGCCTATATGGGAAACTCTAGTGAACACCAAATGTTACCCAATTTGGCTTAATTTCATTTTCAAAGTATAAAAAAAAACAAGGGTGAGGGGGGGAGTTCGCAGACCAAACCCGACCCCCATATTGATAACATTTTAATTTAAAAACCATTTAGAAAAATAGGGTGGAAATATCAAAAAGCAAATGTTTGTTTTAATAAATAATTGTGGCAAATTGTTTTTAAAACATGTTTTGGGTGGGATTTTCAAAGCCCCTAGCGGTTCATGTACCACTAACTACAATACCTATGGGTACTTCTAACACCAAGTATTATTGTCAATGATACTGCGAAGGGGTTGTGAGGAGGTCTATGGACCCCCATGTAGTGCCCCTCCCCGATTCATCTTATCTTTTATGCTTGGATATACTTATGGATTGTACTTAGACACTTCTATGATATTTTTGATAGATGTTTATGTAACTATCTATGATTTGGATACTTATGATTGATGCTAGACATAATATATTGACAACTGACCTTATAGTTTTATATTGTTGATTATGTGTTTGGGACTATTATGATGATGGATTCGTAATTGGAGATTTATATGTACTCATTATTCATGCATGGTTTATATTTTCTTATGGTGATATGATGGTATCTTGCTATGTGCTAACCTCAATTCATGGTTATTGAATATGAAGATGATGATAGTGCTTGGTTGTCATGATTGTCTACTACTGTGGTTGTGTTAGGGACGATGTCATACCACTCATTTATGAGCATGATATGACGTTGCGATTCTCTTTCACTTGTTTGATTATTTTATGTTATATGCTATATACATGTTGTCATGTGTACATTGGTGGTGAAAGGTTTACAGGTACTAAACATCGACTCCACCTGGTTCCACAAGTCTAAGCATGTCTATATCCCAATGGCAAGTTGATTGAAGGTGACATGAAATCCCATTCTACACTCTAGGTTTAGTTGGTATCTTGTTAGTTGTGTCTTGGTCAAAGTTGTTTTCTAGCACCATGTGGTATTGTATGTTATCCTATGTTGGGTTGTCTTGAGGAGTTGAGATTATTGGGTAATTAAATTATTAATTAATTAATTGGCCTATATAATATTAATATTAAATTAAACTAATGGATGAAATCTATTATTAAAATAATTATTGTGGATTTAACTGTCGAGGCTTATTATTCACTAATATGGTTTTTGTCACTTTAATATTTTATTTGGGCTTTAGCTTATTTATTAAATTATTTTATTTATTTATTTATCTTTATATTTTATTTATTGATTTATGTGTTTAATTACTAATTTATTTGACCTTTACCCATTTGGTTTATTTGTTTATTATTATTTAATTATTTACCTTACTGTAGCATCATAAAATTGTGACCCTACAATTTTCGACTACATTTGGGTCTTTGCATTGGCAGACGAATCCTTAAACCTAACTGGAGACCCGAGACATGCTCATACCGCCTGAAACTTGCATTTTATTGCACCCCACATTCCCTTCTCTCACTTCTTATCCTGTATTAGGGTTGGACAGGGGCGTGGCCCCCCTTGACCTATTTCTACATTGGGCTTGTCAATTATGAGCAGGAAAGAAAGTTTTCCTATGTCGGCCTTAGATGGAAAATCAGTTAAAACCCCTAATTGGCAAGTGTTTAAGGGGTGTTTTCTCCTCCTATTTGTATAAGTATGATCAAGTGGAATAAGTTTAGTACATTCAATAAGAGAAATCAAGTGCAAGCATTCAAGCATCCATTGAGCATCTCAAGTCTCCTTTCAAGGCTAGGTGTTGCATTCAAGTCAAGGATTCAACCAATGAAGAGGAGATCCCTACCAAAATTCAAGACATTCAATTCCACATATCCTTTCAAACAACTCTATCTACATTTAAATTGCATCCTCTCTTGAGGTTAATTCTACTTTAGACATTTCCTTTCATTTACTTGCAAGTATTTCTCATCATTTGGTTAATTACAAAATGGGGTTTGACCTGAAGGCAAAACCCCAATCCCAACAACATTTCCTCTCTTTTTTGTGTGTAGGTTGTAGGTGCGCAACTATAATTGCAGGTTTAGGATTCATTTTTAGAGACGGAAAAATCTTTTTCGGCATGCAGATTTTTCGGAGGACCAAGTGCACTTTCAACCCGGTCCCAACAACTTTCACTCAAATTTGGAAGGGAGCTTCATCTCGACATTTTACTACTAATTCTAGGTGCACAGCTTCATCTCGCATCTCTATCTCGAGTTCTGATCATTTCTTTGTCATCTTCATGCTTAGTTTCAATTTATTTAATTCAACTTATCTATTTTAAAAAATGGTTACTTTACTTTCCAAATCATTGTCAATTCATTTAGCATTCAAACTCTTTTCATTTGAGATTGGATCTAATGAATTCAACCACCCCTCTTTTAAAGGCAATGTGTGTGAGAAGTTGAAGGGAATCCTTGGTGAAGCTTTTCACTCCTTTCTTAAGGGGAGTAAAGCTTTCCACTTGATCTCCCCTCATCACTTTTCAACACATTACATATTGGTGAACCCAATGTCTTACATGCTTTACATTAAAAATTATTGCATATTTTTTCATTTACAAGTTTAATTTCCTTACAAAACTTAGTGGTTAATTCATTAAAAACCCTAGTTATCAAAATTGAACTTGTGTTTTGCAAAAAATGCTATCTATTTTCTTAGATCTGAAAATTACTTTACTTGTCAAATTCAATTCTTTCATTGTTTTGTTTAATTTGCAAATCAAATTTACAAAATTAAGTGGTTAATTGTCAAAACCCTAATTTTCAAAAATAAACTTGAATTTGTGCAAATATTGAATTCAGATTTAAGACTATTTTCAGACTTGTCTTCTTGCCTAAAATTGAAATTTTCAGTTTCCCTCCTTTTTCAAAATTCAAAATTTTAAAATTCAGTGGTTGGGCCCTAAAACCCTAATTTTCAAATTTGCTTGGATTTTGTGAAAATTTCAATCAATTTCAATCAATTTCAGTTTTCTAAATATTATTCAAGGTGGCCCTATCCATTAGGTTTAACCTTTTTCAAATTTACAATTCAATTTCTCATATTTTTCAAAACCCTAATAAGGTCCTATTTTGACATTCAAACCTCAATTTTGCCTAACTTTGTAAAATTAACCAATTATTTGGGGTTAGCTCTAAAAACATATTACCTTTCATCCCTAAAAATTTTCTACAAGGTGCACTTTCAACCTAGTCCTTGAATTTTTTCCCTAAATTTTGGGAGACTATTATGATTGTACTTAAGTGCTTGAATCCAGAAAATTGGTTGATTTTGTCAAATTTTGATCCCTCTAAAATAAAAAATATTTCCCAATTTCAACATTACAAATTTCAAGAAAACATTTAAAATTAAGTGGTTAATTATAATCTACCCTGATTTTAAAAATCCTAATTTTGTCAAAATTAAGTGGTATCCCATCGGCCCTAATTTTCAATTTCAATTTCAATCATCATTATCTTGAAAATTGTGGCATTTCCTCTTTCCACAAAGTTCAAATTGTATAATCATCATTTTCTTGAATATTGCATTATTCAATTTTGCAAACTTTGTTCCTAAAATCCAAAATTCAAATTCAAAATTTAAATTTACCCTCTAGTGCAAGAGTTTTACAACTATTAGTCCTACCTATACTATCCCTGTTAAACGAAGTGTAGACACCTAAAAAAGTCTCGTTAATTCTACACTAATTATTCATCTAATTAATTAAGTAATTCTTTAATTATTTGATTAAACTAACTATTTCTTCTAATCATCACCCTTTAACACTTCTAATTATTCTATTTCTATTCTCAAATCATTTTAATCAGTTAACCATATTTCAAATATTAATTAAATATTAATTATTTAATTAATTACAATTTATTCATTAGTTAAATAATCTTTATTATTTAATTAAGCTCATTTCTAATGTTTAAATAATTTTATTTAAATTAATTAAATTATTCTTCCAAATTCCCAAATTCAAATTTTAAATAATTTCATCTAATTTTATTTCTCTCAAATTCATATTTCCCCAAATTCGAATTTCACTTCATTTCAGTTAATTTTATTTCTTCCAAATTCACATTTCACCAAATCCGAATTTCAGTTAATTTCATGTGCATTTCAGCATTCGAAAGTCCAAATTCAAATCCAAATTGAAAATGAAAATCAAATTCAATTTCAAAATCCTACAACACATGCTAAAAGCAGAACTGATTGATCAAATCAGTTGTCTAATCAGTTAACACAATTAACTCATCAATCATCCTTTTTAACTCGCAATCACCTTTTTCTGACTAATCTATCCATTTAGTCTACTGATCAATCAATCCATTTATCTCTCCAATCAATTCAATCTTCTAATCAATCAATCCAGTCAACTAGCTAGTCTATTCAGTCTACTAGTCAATCAATTGAGTTCACTCTCCAATTAATTCCGTTAACAGATCAATCTAATGAGTTAACTAATCAATCTGAATCAGTTATCTGTCAATCAACACTTCAGTTCAAATCCTCACCTCCTCTGTGTTGAAAATCTATAAATTCAACCTCTTTGCTCAATTCATTCTAAGAATCATAGTCTTCAAATAATTGTCTAATCTATGCAGGAAGTCACGATGCAAGATGAGGGAGTTTCATTTATTTAAATTTATTCTTATCTTGTGTTAATTTCTATTGGTTTATGTTTGAAATTGCTTTGATAGTTAAGGATTTGGTGATTCATCCTTATTTCCTATTTCTGCATTAATGATTTTTAAGCATGAAAACATTTGGTGAACTTGACATGAACTAATAGAAATTTAAAATTTTGTGTATGCCTGTAGGTTTCCATTTTTGGTAGGTTTCTATTTCTGGAAAGTTTCCATTTTTTATAGGTTTCCGTTTTAGGCAGTTTTCCATTTCTAAAAAGTTTCCATTTTTGGCAAGTTTTAATTTCTAGAAAGTTTTTTTGTTTTTTGCAGGTATCCATTTTGGAAAGTTTATGTTTTTGGTAAGTTTCTATTTTTGAAAAGTTTCCATTTTTGGTAGGTTTCTGTTTTTGGAAAGTTTCCATTTTTTGCAGGTTTCCATTTCTAGAAAGTTTCTAGTTTTGTTTTTGGAAAGTTTCTTTTTTTCGCAAATTTCCATTTCTAGAAAGTTTCCATTTTTGGCAGGTTTTGCTTTTGGAAAGTTTACGCTTTTGGCAGGTTTCCATTTCTAGAAAGTTTCCAGTTTTGACAGGTTTTCATTTTTGGAAAGTTTATGTGTGGTAGGTTTCCATTTCCAGAAAGATTATTTTTTTGTCATGTTTCCACTTCTGGAAAGTTTCCATTTTTGGCAGGTTTCCATTTCTGGAAAGTTTCCATTTTAGGCAGGTTTTCGTTCTTTGAAAGTTTTCATTTTTGGCAGGTTTCCATTTCTAGAAATTTAATGTTTTTGGTAGGTTTTCATTTCTAAAAAGTTTCCATTTTTGGCAGGTTTCTATTTTTTGAAAGTTTCCATTTTTTGCAAGTTTTTTTGTTTCTGAAAAAGTTTCTATTTTTGCCAGTTTCCATTTTTAGAAAGTTCCTCATGTAAAAATAAATAAGAATAAAAAAATAAAAAAACCAAAAAAACCCTCTATATTCTTTCATTTTTCTTAAATTCTAGTCTCTTAGTGTTTTGTTTTATAACAGATCATTGATAAACACATAAGCATAATTTTTGTAACCAAAGGAAGGAAATTAGGCTAGATAGCCCACCATGTGTCTAGTAATGTTATTTTATGTGCAGGGTTAGAGTAGAGAACTTCTTTTGGTGCTTTTACAAAGAACAAAACCAAATTCTTTCTTGTTCTTTCACAAATTGCTATGAAGGTTAAAATGAACACCATGTCTATGTGGAGCAACATCTCCACTTAGAATAGAAAATCATTGCAATGGAAGGATAAAAAGAAATTTTGTTTTTCGTGTCTTCAAAGGGATAGGTATTATACTCTCCCCTTCAATGGGTGATCAGAAAACCAAACTCTCTTCTTTCATGCTTTCATTTATTTCTTGCAATTAAATCCTTTAGAAGGCCTGCCCTCTCGAGTTGCCCTTAGGGCGCCATTAAGGCCGGTGAGAGGAACATGACCTAAGTGGCAACAACTAAAGCCAAGTAATCCAAGCCACTATAAATAAATATGTATGTGATGAAAATTATATGCAACGAATGTTACATGCTATCACAACGACTTTATGCCTCCCTCAGTGCCTATACGGTACCTTAAAATCTGTAGAACGTAACCTCTACAGACTGGGAGACCTCCCTCAATAGAGTGTAAAACGCTATTGATTGTGACCACTCGAACGCAACCCTATCTAAACACCATACAAATTAGAAGTCCACTTGAGTCAGTAACCAGACACTTATTTTATCACAGTGCAAGGGTGGGGAAAAATCTGCCCCCGAGACACTCACCATATATCTCCCAAGATAATGGGCCAATTGAGAAGCAATATTCTTTGGTCTAATTTCTGGAAAAAGGCAAAAAAATGGGCACACCTTAGGGTGTGATAGGGTTGTTTGAGCTAACAGAGTATCGAGATGTGGGTTGTGATAATACTTGTGACCTTTTGACCTTAGGAGAGTCTATTTGCTATGATATTGAACTGCCCAAATACAATGAAAACAAAATAGGGTCTTGAAAAAGACTCCAACATTCATGGGAATTTTAAAAAAGTTCCTTAAACAAGTATTCTTTTCATGGTTTTATTCTTTTTGATGTGTCTGATGTGTCCTTTGCTACATTTTACTAAGTTAAAACATTCTAGAAAATACCAAAAACAAAGTGGAATCTCAACCAAAGTTTTATCAAAAACATCAACAAGATCAAATCCCTCAACAAAGTCAAGTTTCAATATCAACAAGATCAAAACCCTGCAGCAAACAAGCTTGTCAACATCAACATCAAATTAAACTTTTGCAACATTCTAGAAACGAAGAAAATGTCTTACATGTGATCTTAGGTTCAAATCAATCAAGCAAACATCATGGATTGATGTTATGCATTTTGTAGCGAAGGTGAACAATTCATCTCTTCCATTCCTATTCCATCGCCATCCATAGAAACATTAGCTCAACAAATCAATACTTTGCAACAACAAATGAGAGACATGACTAGTCCTAGCATCCATAGGGGCCGGTTAGAAAATATGATGAGGGAAGTGATAACCACGAGGGAATGATTATCAGGCCAACCTTCTTTTTCTTATGAGACCATTCAAACATGTCAACCTTCAATCTTCAACAAAATCATTCCTACCTCAATTCAACTAACATTAGAGTCATGTCAACCTTCTTTCAACCCAACATATCAATCATACCAATTATATCAACCCAACACTCAAAGTACCTCTTTCAACCAAAATCAACTCCCTTTCAACCAAGGTCCAAATCAAAATTCATATCAACCCAACATTCAAACCCCTTTCAACCAAAATCAAATCCCTTTTAAAAAAAGTCCAAGTCAAAACTCATTCAACCAAAATCAAATCTCTTTCAACCAAAATCATACTCCTTTCAACCAAAATCAAATCCCTTTCAACCAAAGTCCAAATCAACCACTTCTATCCACCATTTCATCATCCCCTAAGGTTACACAAGACCATTCCTCGCTATCTTCATCCAATAGCACAATCTCCCAAGGGCTATCCATAGCACAAATCCAATCTAATCCAAGTCATGATTTAGAGAGTCTAGTTCAAGATCCTTTCTCATCAAGTCAAAAGATTGAAACCTTCCAACAATCTCCCATGAATATCCAAACTCCTTCCCTATGTCAGGAGGATAATCCAAAATCAGAAGAAATCAGTCATGAAATAAATCAAGATCAAGAACAAACCTTTTCATCCTACCCAGTTTTTTATGAAGACTCCACCTATCAAGAATTTTATGATGATCCCCTCATTATTTTATATTCCACTCATAATAACACCCTTGTTTTGAAAGTGAAAGATGTTCTTTCAAGTACCATCCAACATCCACCTCCTAAGCAAGATCCCATTATCATTTCTGCTAGTCTCCCTCATGATTCCAATACACAAGTTGGTCATGAACCCCTTATTAATGAAATCACCAATCCAGATCATACTACACAAGACAAATTGTCAACAATTGTATGTGTACCATCATCAAATACCAATGTGGTGACAAAAAAAAGCAAAGCACCAACTATTCAAATCAACACCCAAATTGTTACATCATCTTCTTCAAGCACAAGCATAACACCAACTAATGAAATCAACACCCAAATTATTTCATCATACTCTTCAAGTGCATCAATAAAAATAGGCATAACACCCACTCATATCACAACTTCGAAACCAAAATCTATTTACCTCATACACCCACACTTGAAAGACTGGGGGCAAGAAGGTCTACCACAACTGAATTAGTTTGAAAATAAGGGGTATATAGCAAAAACTGTACATGAAATACTCTCAACTGCATATCCTATTTGTGAGATTCTGTGAGAAGCGAGAACCGAGCCAAGATCTGATGTCGGTCGTAGATCACATGCAACTCCTCATGCAACAGATGATCAAAGATCAAAATAGCTGAATGAAGATAATTTTGATATGTGAGAGAAATAGAGACAAAGAAGAGAATTTGGAGAAGACTCTCACCGAGCTATCACTTCACTTACTTAACTAGTGAAGGTGAGAGTATAGTGCTTATTATATAGAAAAATATAAGCATATACATCCAAGGGGTGCATTAACTCCTATTCCCCATAAAAAGTGGGAGGTTTTATCTTCTTGGTAAATGTCAAAACATGTGGCATAACCTCCTTACATGAAGACAAAAAAGGAGTTGAGAAAGTTGGCACATAAGGCCAAAAGAGGGTGTGAAACCCAACTACCCTATAACCCACTTAGGAAATAACAAAATAGTGGTTATGAGAGGTGGCACAACAAGCCAAAAGAGGGTGTGAAACCCAACTACCCCATAACCCACTTAGCAAATGACAAAATAGTGGTTATGAGAGGTGGCACAACAAGCCAAAAAAAGGTGTGTAACTCAACTACCCATGTGAGGTGGAGAGTTACACATGTAGCTGAAGTATTTCAACACGTGTCCTCATATAAACCACTCCTATTAACCTAAGCAAGCTTAAATAATATATGTGTAGGAAAAATAAATACCCCCTAACATAAAGAAAATAAAAAACCTACACTAACACCCCCCTTAAGCGTAGCTTAGGTGGGTGAAAATATGGGTCCTGGCAAATGCAACCATGTTAGGTACCCATGTACATAGATAGCCCCTCCAAATGAAGAAGCCCCCCATAAGAGGAATAGCCCCCCCCCTAAATAAGGAGAGAAAGAAAGGAGGACTAAGAAGTCCCTCCTGAAGTAGACACCTGTCGCATCCCAAGCAGTTATCGCAAATAAAGGAACTTGCTTTCGGTGAAGGGTTTGGTGAAGATGTCCATAGTTTGCTCCATTGTAGAACAATATTTAAGATCAATGATGCCTTCCTGAATGAGCTCCCAAATATAGTGCATATGTATCTCAATGTGTTTCATCTTTTGGTGATGAACTGGATTTCTTGAGATCTGTATAGCACTTTGATTATCACAAAAGATGATAGTAGGCTTCCTAACTAGAATACCAAAATCAGTGAGAATATTCTAAAGCCAAATAGCCTCAGTGGTGGCATTAACTGCCCCTCAATACTCAGCCTATGTTGATCAAAGAGCAATTGCAGAATGCTTCTTACTCAACCAACAAACTGGACCAGAACCAAGTGAGAAGTAATACCCTAAAGTGGATTTGCAATCTTGAGAATCACCTGCCCAATCTGAATTCGTATATCCCACCAAGTCAATATCCATGCCTGCTACATACTGAATTCCATAATTGTCAGTACCCTGAATGTAGTGGAGAATCCACTTAGCTGCTTTCCAATGCAACTCATGTGGCTCCTGCATGAATCTAGAGACCATGCCCACCGCATATGAAATGTTATGTCTCGTATGAGCCAAGTAGATGAGGTTCCCAACAATTTGTCGATATAAAGTGCTATCAACCAAGGGTGAAGAGCACTTAGCCTCAAGTTTCACCCCAGATAAAAAAGGAGTAGGTGCAGGCTTACAATCAGCCATGCAAAATCTAGAGAGCATATTGAGTGCGTACTTGGGTTGTCCAAGGAAGATGCCTGAAGAAGATTGAGTAATCTCAATTCCCAAGAAGTAATGTAGAAGACCCAAGTCTGACATCAAAAATCTATCATGTAGAGCAGTTTTCACTACCTTGATTGGATGAGTGACTCCCTGTGATCAACAAGTCATCAACATAGAGAACTAGAAATGTGAGAGTATCATCCTGGTGCAGAATGTAGACGTTCAGATCAGAATGGCATCAAGTAAAACCAATTGTCAGAAGGAAGGAGTCCATCTTGGCATACCAAGCTCGAGGAGCTTGTGTGAGGCCATAGAGAGACTTTCGAAGTTGACACACAAGTGAAGGATCTTGAACAAACCCTTGTGGCTGCTACATGTAGATTTCCTCCTAAAGGTCACCATGAAGAAATGCACTCTTGACATCAATCTGATGAACTTCCCAACGATGGGTTGCAGCAATAGCAAGGACAAGCCGGATGGAATTCATCTTAGCAACTGGAGCAAAAGTCTCAGAGTAATCAACCCCTGGAACTTGGGAAAAGCCTTTTGCTACCAAGCGAGTCTTATACTTATCAACCGACCCATCTGCTACAAATTTTGTTCGATAGATCCACTTGCATTGAACAAGTTTCCTTCCCTTAGGAAGAGGAACTAAATCCCATGTGTGATTCCTTTCCAAGGAATTAAAATCTTCTTGCATTGCAGCATCCCATTTGGGAACACCTGTAGCTTCTCGAAAAGACGGTGGATCAGAAGCTGAAGCAATGAAGAGATGTGGAGCTTGCTGAAATTGTGACCTAGTTCTTCTAGAATCTGATGGATCACCAAGCCAATCTCCTACTGACTCAAAAGTTTGTCGAGCCCAAAGAGGCACTGAAGCTGGAGAGTCTGGGGGAGAATCATCAACCTCTGAAGGATGACTATGAGAAGAAAGTGAATCCTCACCATCACTGTCACCATCTGAAGTGGAGGAAGAAGACTCCTCATCAGAATTAGGAGGATTAAGATCCTCAGAAGAACTATCATCATCATGCAATGTCTCAAATGTGATAGTGGATGGAGAAGTGGTATGAGAAGAAATAGAAGAACTCTCCTCAAAACAAACACTCCTCTCAATGAACAACTCATGTGTAGAGGGATGGAGAAGTCTATACCCTTTGATATCATCTGGATACCCAACAAATATGCAAGGCTTACTTTGCAGATCCATAGCCTTGCGTTTCTCTACTGGAATGTGGGCCCATGCAAGAGAACCAAACACTCTGAAATGCTTAACTATAGGTTTCCGACCGGTCCAAGTTGAAAAGGAGTTACCCCCTTCACAGCTTTATGAGGAACTCGGTTCTGGATGTAACATGCACAATTGATGGCCTCTGCCCAATACTGAGGTGCCAAATACTTGAAGTGAATCATACAAATTTCCATCTCCTTCAAGGACCTATTCTTCCGTTCTACGACACCATTCTGCTGAGGACTGTATGGAACTGTGTGCTACATGTTGATACCTTCTGAAGCACAAAATTGTTCAAACTGATTATTAACATATTCACCCCCATTATCTGTATGTAGAATCTTGATGAACTTCCCAGATTGTTTCTCTGTAAAAGCTTTGAAATCTAGAAAATTCTCAAATACCTCAGACTTTTGTTTGAGAAAGTAAACCCATGTAAATCTGGAAAAGTCATCAATAAATGTTAAGACATATCTAGCCCTGCTGAAAGATGGTTGTGGAAATGGTCCTGCCAAGTCACTATGTACCAACTCCAATAGCTGTGGAGCTCTCCATGCTTTGCCTTTATCATACTTCTCCTCAGGATGCTTACCAAGAATACATCCCTGGAAAACTCCATCAGAAAATCGAATAGAAGGCAACCCTGAAACCATGTCCTATTTACTGAGTTGTTATAAGTAACGATAGTTCAAGTGGCCAAATCATTGATGCCACAAACAACTAATCTCATTTGCATGAGTGAGTAAAACTATTGAAGGAGAGTCGGGAACAAAGTGAGAAAACTAATATAATCTGGATTGATGATCTGCTTTTCCCACAGCAATAGTAGACCCATTATGCATTTCACTGATTACCACTGTATCTGGTGTGAACTCAACTCGCTTGCTAGAGCCAGTGTGAGTGATCTGATAAATAGATAGGAGATTAGTTGATAAAGATGGAACACAAAGGACATCCTTAAATGTTCCTTCACCCACATCAACAAACCCTCTCTCATGCACTTCAATAGGAGTGTCATCACCCATTAATATGGAAGGCATAGAACATGGCTCTAAAGAGGTGAAACCATCTTTTGAAGAAGCCATGTGGTGCGAAGCACCTGAGTCAATTATCCAAGAATTGGATTGTGAAGCAACAACAACTAGGGCCTTACCCTTTCCTTTCCCTTTACTCTTATCTGTATCCTTAGAAGATCCTTCTAATGAACTCTATTTGACTGAATCGGGCACCTTGATATTATTCTTTTCAAGAAGATTTGAAAGGTGATCAATTTGTTTCTTTAAACACTTATGTCCATCATGACCAGGCCTCTTACAATAAGAACACTTGACCTTCTCCTTCTTAGGTTGTTCACCTCTTGATGAAGAGGTTCGATTATCTACTTTTGAAGTCGCAAATTTCTGATCTTTTTTCTTCTCTCCTTGGTTCTTTTGTTTCTTATCTTGCTTACTAGACCCTTTTTGTTCTTTTGTGCCTTGATTTACAACTAAGGCATGTGACTTAGAGGGTTTTATTGTACCCATTTGAACCAATTTGTCTTGCTCCCTAGTGAGTTCTGCAGCAAATTCATCCAGAGAAGACATTTTGAATGTGGTACCTAGGGCACATTTTGTAGCATAGAATGTAGAAACAAACATTGAATAGTTAGGACCAAGCTTAGAAAGAATACTCAAGACCAGTTGCTTATCATCTTTCTTAGTTCCACACCATTCCAATTGCAATCTTACAGACTTAAGTTTAGTGAAGAAGTCTTGTATAGTATCAAAATTGGTTGGATTCAAACCTATGAGTTCATTCTCTAACTGATGACCTCTTAGCTCATCTTGCTTAGCAAAGAGGTTTTCCAAAGTGGTCCACACTGCATTTGGTGTAGTGGCAGATTCAATGTGAAAAAGAAGGTCTGGAGAGATTGACATACATAGAGTACCAAAAGCTTCATCACATTTATTAAACCATTTAATCTTTTCTGCAGCATCTTAAGGTTCAATTTCAAGTCCCATAGTAACACAATGATATCCATGTCTTTTCAGATATATTATCATCTTAGATTTCCATTCAAAATAATTATATGGTGTTAAAAGTGGAACTATAGATGCATCCATGATAGTAGAAAAGAAGATTACAAAAAATCAGGAAAAGTGCAAGAAAGAAGGCACAAGAGACACCCCCCCCTTTTCACTAGTCTCAAAAATCACCCCCCCCCCAAATATTACAAGGTTGGCACTTTATAATTAGTACATTTACAAGGCTTTTTATCAAATTACAATTCTTTAAGAAACCAATAGAGATTTTAAATACAAATAATTTGAGACAAGATCTGAAACAAATTAGCTTTATAATTGCTTAATTTATCTCAATACCTTTCCAACAACTATTAGTTTTTGAAAAACAGAGTTGTGAGGAGAAAGATATGACTAGTTGAAGAGAAAAAGAAGCAGCCGATACAACCTTTAATATCTGATAGAGAAAGACAAAAAAATTCAATTAGACCTGTAATAATGGAGAGTGCTTATTTCCAGCTTTTTGTCAAGTATTTGTTTGCAAAACTTTGACACCTGAGGCAAAAATTGTGCAACTTTTAACAAATGTTGTTGAATTTCCTTGATAGAAAAACGGCTTAGGCCCTATTCAAGTTTGATTTCTGAAAAAGTTATTAATTTTCTGAAAATACCATCCAAAACCTAGAAATCTTTTTTTGTGAAAGTTAACAGAAGTTGGAATATTAAAGCCAAAATGAAAATAGCTCCAGTAAAAAAAAATTTACTCTAATTTTTTACTATGTCCTCCAAACTCTGATTTTGGTGAAGTAAAAGTCACTTTTGACTTTGTCAAGCCTTATGGACACTCTGGAAATTCTTATTAAGCTTCCAATATTACCACAAAGCTGCAATCACCCAGATCTTACAAGAACACATGCATGTAAACCAAATTTAACTAGAAGCTATTTTCCTTTAAACTGTTCTGATTCTCCAGATCACACGAGAATGCAGGAGAAGAGCATACTTAGTTTATAAGGAAAATATTAGCTATATAAAAGTCTCAAATCTCTCAAATAAATTAAAAAAAGCAATGAGCTATACCAGACAATAAGCTTTGATACCATGTGAGATTCTGCGAGAAGCGAGAACTGAGCCAAGATCTGATGTTGGTCATAGATCACATGCAACTCCTCACGCAACAGATGATCAAAGATCAAAATAGTTGAATGAAGATAATTTCGATATGAGAGAGAAATAAAGACAAAGAAGAGAATTTGGAGAAGACTCTCATCGAGCTATCACTTCACTTACTTAACTAGTGAAGGTGAGAGTATAGTGCTTATTATATAGAAAAATATAAGCATATACATCCAAGGGGTGCATTAAATCCTATTCCCCATAAAAAGTGGGAGGTTTTACCTTCTTGGTAAATGTCAAAACATGTGGCATAACCTCCTTACATGAAGACAAAAAAGGAGTTGAGAAAGTTGGCACATAAGGCCAAAAGAGGGTGTGAAACCCAACTACCCCATAATCCACTTAGGAAATAACAAAATAGTGGTTATGAGAGGTGGCACAACAAGCCAAAAGAGGGTGTGAAACCCAACTACCCCATAACCCAATTAGCAAATGACAAAATAGTGGTTATGAGAGGTGGCACAACAAGCCAAAAAAGGGTGTGTAACTCAACTACCCATGTGAGGTGGAGAGTTACACATGTAGCTGAAGTATTTCACCATGTGTCCTCATATAAACCACTCCTATTAACCTAAGCAAGCTTAAATAATATATGTGTAGGAAAAATAAATACCCCCTAACATAAGGAAAATAAAAAACCTACACTAACACTATTGAGAAAGATAGGTTCATCCAACTCTTCAAACAAAGACCAATGAATTATCTACACAAAGTTCATACCAACTCAATAACAACATGCACCTAAAAAGATATTACATCTAAGGGTGGGTTCATTTCAATTTTTAGTATTGCATTTGCATATCTTTATTTCAGAGTACATGATAGTTGCTTGCATATCACCTTTGCACAACATATAGCTGCATATCATTATTACTTTCTCATATAGTTGCATCAATAAAAACATGATGATTGTCTAAGTCATTTACCTATCTGCACTAAAATGAACGAAAGTTGTCTCATTTCCTAGATACTAATTCATAAAGTCTTTAGGAGGTCTTTAGTCATTCATTTTCAACGTCATTTTGTGATTAAGCTTTATCCTTGGTTGGGTAGAGGTTTCACTATCAAGTCTTGTTATCCAAAATCTATCAATTTCTATATCTCACACATTAATCAATGCTCTGAGTTATTACAGATACCTAGTTGGTCATGTGGCTAGTGAAAAATCTAATGTTTTTCTTCATCGCCACTGTAATTGGGGTAGGTTTCATTACTTACAAGTCAAGGCAAGAAAAAAAAAGTGTTATGCCAATATCCATCTCAAATTAAAATAAAGAATGATATATTACTGAAATATCATGCATAAAAGTGCAACAATAAAAGCTTGGCTATGGGAACATGCAAGTACCTCCATCAAGGCTACGAACGCCTATTGGCAATGGAGCAATATTTGAGAGATTACAATGCATAACCTTGTCGGAGCCCTAAAATCTTGTTGACATCGAGGCTCTATCCAGGTTGCTTTTGAAGTTAGAATAACCTACATAGCTAGCCACATAGGATTCCAAGGGTCTTTGATGGTTATAAGAGTCAGAATAAACTTAATTGCACACACATGGGCAAAAGAAGATTAAAGTTTCAAGAATTGATGGAGAAGTTTTTTGTCTCCATTCATAAATATTGGTTATATAGTGTGTTAGGTTGGATGGTCTAAGTCTTTTTAGAATGGATTGAACTCCTATCTTTGAAACATTTCACACCTTTAATCCAACTAGTGCATTTCAGAATGAAAGACACACACACTCATCCTTGTTCAAATAGGAACTGCATTTTTGTCATGCATCCTACATTAGCATAACTCATATAAAAAATCCATTGTCTCCACCACATTATGCATCATCATAGGTCTGTATACTTGGGGGCATAACTGAAAAAATTCTAAAAAATCATGAAAAGTCCTGAAAAAATCAATCAAAAACATTCAGATAAAGTCCTAAAAAAATCAATCAAATTTTTTTTTTAAAAATCATAAAAAGTCCTGAAAAAATCAATAAAAACATTCACAAAATGTCATGAAAAAATTAACAAATCAAAGCAAGAAAGCATGGGCCATCCATTAAATCAAATAAAAAACAAGCAAACTTTGAAAGTCTACAATCAAACTCTATCAAACATCAACATGTCTTATACAAGGAAGGGTAAACACGAAACCAGACATATCGGTCTTATACGGGGTACTCACTCTTTGAAACTAGACATTCCTATCAATGATCACACAAATTAAAACAATGACATAGATAAGTATGACTATTGAATTTTGTCCAAGTTAGCCTTATCTTTATCAATTAATGGCAGGTCATGCTCCATCAATACCCAAAACGTCAAAAAATTCAAAATCAAACAAAAACATCAAAATTTCAAAATCAAACAAAAAAATTCAGATATCAATTCTGAATAAAACACAAAAATATTGAGAAAATTCCAAAAAAACCTAAACATCAAAAAGCTCCTCAAAATATTTGCTTCATCAGTTACGTATGGGATTGATATGCGATTCCTTGGAAAATACTAGAGTCTCTATGGATTTTTTGTTGTACTTGGCTCCTGACCATTATGTGGATAAAGCATGGGTCACTAATACATTTGGACTAGATTTTTGACTGAGGTTTCCGACAGAGAAGGTATATTGTGGCCAAATTTGATTTTTTTTTTTAAAATGCCCACATTCATCATAATTCCGATGGAAATTACCCATTTGGTTTCAACGAAGAAGGCATTAGCAATGAGAATTTTCTTTTTTTCAAAAAAGTGCTCGAGTTTGTCATAATTCCGACGACAGCGGCCATTACAAAATAAAAAAAAAGGCGGGGAATTCATTTGTGAATTGCAATCCTACGTAGGCGTCTGTGGTGACTTCAACCCCCAAGAACATCAAACCCACGTTGAAGGCAATCCCACGCAAGAGGTAGATTCAAATTGCCCTAGTTTTTAATTTCATGTTGCAAAAAATATACATGTGGTGGTTAATTGTCCTAGTTTAATCTTGTAAAACCATAGAGCTGTGATTGAGGAGTGAGCGTTCAATTTTGTATCAGCAATCCCTTCCTCTTGTATACGCACGTGTTGATTGTTCACATGAGATCACATCTCTTTGCGACATCGTATCAAACAATTCACGAGCCTTGTCCATGTTTCCACATTTTGCATTCATGTCAAGTAGGGCATTTGCAAGTACAACACCTAACAAAATTCCTCTATCCATTATGCTTTGATGGATGTCCATACCCTGTTCCAAAGCTCCCATTTTTGCACAGGCAGGGAGGATGCTGGCAAAGGTTGTGGAATTTGGCTTTATGCCTTCCAATTTCATTTGCTTGAAAGTGTCTAAAGCATTTTTGACAAATCCATTTTGTGCATATCCAACAATCATTTCAGTCCACGAGACAACATTTCTTTCAGGCATTCTATCAAATAGTTCACGTGCCCTTGTCTATACTTCCACATTTTGCATACATGTCTACCAAGGCAGTTACAACTACAACATCTGACAAAATTTCTCTATCCTTTATGCTTCGATGAATGTCCATACCCTGTTCCAAATCTCCCATTTTCGCACAGGCAGGGAGGATAGTAGCAATGGTCATGGAATTTGGCTTTACACCTACAGATTGCATTTGCTTGAAAGTTTCTAAAGCCTTCTCAACAAATCCATTTTGTGCAGTTGCAACTACATCTGACAAAATTCCTCTATCTTTTATGCTTTGATGGATGTCCATACCTTGTTCCAAAGCTCCCATTTTGGCATAGGTTAGGAGTAGGCTGGCAAACGTAACTAAAGAAATGCAATGATCAGCTCCAAAGACATCAAACCACTACTAACAAAACCGAGAGTCTAAAATATTATAGGGTAATAGTGTGAGCTGTCCTGAAATAAAATATTTTATTTTCAATTTCAACTAAAACATAATTACTCAACCATTTAATGTTATTAATAAGTGTTTAATTTATGAAAGAGATAAATGGTTGGCCACAAGTACATGAGTTACTAAATGCACACAAATAAGTGAATTTGATATTCAAAACTATCTACAATGAATTCAATTCTTGTCCATTAGTCATTAATGTTTGCAATAAGCATCTTTCTTTGTTTTTCTTAATCTTTATTCATAGTTATGTGCATATTTCACATTCTATAATTAGGATATCAATTGCTATGGTTGAACACTAGCATGATGTTTGTGTTGTGGTATAGATGTGTGGAAACATAATTATGGGATTGTTATATTATAGAGATCATAAATCTAGATATCGCATATTAGTTATAGCTCTTCCTGGATTGAGTCTAAAGTTGACATACAGTCATAAAGCCATTATTAGCAAATCTATCCATTTCTAGTAAAGACAATTGAGAAAGTCATTTTGATATTGAGAGTTTCTTATCTGTTTACCTATTGATCATTATTAAGCCATAATATTTAGGTCTATTTATCTCTCTTGCAAAACCTCTGTAAGTGTCCTAGATTGTCCCTACTACTCACTCTTCAATTTGGAAAAATGGAGTTCTAAAGATTTGTTGCACAAGATGGTGTTGAACGTATCAACAAGGCTAGCATGGAAGGCATGTTCAAGCTTCCACTTGTACAACTTACAACAAATGATTTGTTGATAGAATAAATTCTTGAAATAGGGATACAATCGAAAGACAAGTAAGTACATACAAACCTCCTCAATTGAAAGTAAAATCTATGTATAAAAAGAGTACATTGAATCCCAATCCATAAACATAATAGAGATACCGATGGAGACTTAATTGGATGTAGCATGTCACACCAAAGTTGTTAGAGTATGCTAAGCTAGTACATAATGTTTCGTAAAGCCACTTTAGTATTTTACCCAGATCATTATCTACCAAAACTAACTATAGTAATCCTTTTGAGGATTAATTTCATGGTGCTAGATCTTCATTTAGTTCCACTTCTTGTTGGAGAAAAGAATAGTTATTTCTTGAGGTAGATGAATATCCCATCAACAAAGGACAAGACCCTTTCTAGAATATAACAAATTCTATTCCAACAAAAGATAATGGGGGTTTCACTAGAGATATTGAATAAGAGATAGACTTCTACTACTACATTAAAGCATTGGCACATTCTTCATTTATTGATGTAAACTCTCTGTGATGTCACCACAACCAACAAAGGTGTAAAAAGTTGTTTGCAATGCATGGATTTTTAGGATTGTCCTTTGAGAAAATAGAATTAAAGTATGGAAGCAGGATCTGCCAGCTCCTGAGGGAAAGACCATGTCAAACAATAATTTCTATTTCCTTGCATGTGAAGAAAGACCATGTTAGACAATATCAACGAACAACAAAATAAGGAGACAATTGCTAGATTGTGGTCTAACTTGAAAAGAAAAGGTGATGGAAAATGTTATTGTCCATGCAAAATTTGTAAGGGGTTAAAGACTAGAAGACTTCTAATCAAAATAGCGAAGAAACATTGTAGGCTACATGGTCACATTGAAGGTGGACATGATTATCATCCATTGGTAAGTTTTTCATTATATCGTTTTGACAATTTATATACATAATAAATCACGTGATGATGAGATCATGATCGTGGTTTATTTATGTATATCAATTTTATATAGGTTGAGCACCCTGAAGCACATGGTATGGATCAACACAACCCTGAGAATATGGTTTTCAAAGTGGATGAACATGGAGGTGTGAATATCGAAGCTGAAGATAATGATCCCATGGAAGATGACAATCATGAGCCAGAAAACACAATTGAAGATGATGGTACAAATACATTGATCCATGACTCGTTTAGTACTCGTGTAGCTGATCATGATGATGAAGATGACCTTGATGTTGTTCATGATGTCCCTCTACTTGAGAAGGCATCTGAGGCCCTTTATGAAGGCTCACAGGCAACTCTTCTCTCTGTTGTATTGTTGTTGGTGAACTTGAAGGTTATGAATGGTTTATCCAACATAACAATGTCAGGTATGTTAAGGCATGTCATATATGTCATAATAAACTGTGAATCATGTTGCACCATTAATATTCTTTATTATAACAAATTATATTTTGTTGTTGTAGATTGATAGGTGAGTTTTTGTTACCACCATCAAATATTCTACCTCGCTCATACCGAGAATTATCTGCCATTATGAAAGATATTGGAATGGAGTATCAAGCAATAGATGCTTGTCCCAATGATCATATTATATATTACAAACAACATGAATTTTGAACTGAATGCCCTGCATGTCATATCAGTAGATATCGAACAGATCAAATAACAAAAAGGGTTCCTCGCAAGGTTCTTCGCTATATTCCCATTATTCCACATATGCAATGATTATTCAAGTGCACTAGCTTGGCACAATTTATGGATTACCATGCATGAAATAGAAGTCAAGATGACATTATTTGAATTCCTGCAGATGGTTCAACATTTATGGACATAGAGGAAAAGTGGCCACACTTTAAAGAAGAACCTCGTAATCTCAGGGTTTCATTGGCAGTGGACGGTGTCAATCCATTTGGAGAGATGAGATCTGTTTACTCAGTGTGGCCTGTTTTTGTTATCAACAATAGCATTCCTCCATGGATGTCAATAAAGAGGGAGCACATATTGTTGGCAATGATTGTTCCAGGTATTTTATCATTTAAATATAGTCGTCTAAATTTAATTATAAATATTGCAGTAAAATGGTCATAATAATTATGTAATGTTTTTGTTCATTCGATTAGGTAAGTACCAAGTTAAAGATATGACTACTTAAAGATATGAATGTATATATCGAGCCTCTTATCGACGAGTTGCTGGAGTTATGGAATGGTGTCACTATGTATGACATCTCTAGACCAATAGGACAAAGGCAATTTCAATTCTGTGCGATGCTTGTATGGACAATACATGATGCCCCGGGGCTAACACATTTTTATAGTATGTTATAGTGTTTAAGTTGTGCATGAACATTATAATTCAAAAAATTATCATATTTAATTCAATTATACATTATCTTGTAGGTCTTCAAACAAAGGGAAAATTTGCATGTCCTATTTGTGGTCCAAAGATGAAATCTCGTCATTCAAAAAGTTTAGGAAAGCAGGTGTTTGATGAGTATAGGCACTTTCTCCACAAAAATCATAAGTATCGAAATACTGAAAAACATCTTTTCAATGGGAAAGAAGAGAATACATCAAAGCCATGAAGAATGACACCTCACTTGTGGAAGTTGGAATATAATAGAATTAATCATCAAGGTAATCCCATTCCATCTATTGGTTTTTCATAAAATATATTTTCTATTTTGTTTTGTTTACTGATGATGTGATTGATGATCATGAAGGTCGTGAAGGCATAAATGACCACCTTCCTAAGGGAATAAAAAGTTATCCTCGACAATTTAGTAGGTTGCCCTACTATGAGCAGTTACAAATTATTCATTTGTTTGATAGTATGCATATTGGAAAGAATATAACAGAGACATTATGGAAAATATTGGATGGAAGGTGTGACAAAGAAAAATTGTCAAAATATGTAGTGACATTCAGGATTCCAATCATGCAATGATAAATGTCATTCAATCAAATAGCCATGGAGACCAGATTAATATAAGTGAGCTTCCTTGGTTATTAACGGACCAGCAAAGCAATGCTATAAAAGAAGTCATATGAAAAATTCGATTTCCCACAGGATTTGTTGCAAACATAAACAATCTCATATCAAAGAAAAGTGAATTTGGGCCAAGGATGAAAATGCATGATTGGCATACCTTCATTAAGGTAATTCATGTTCTTGTGTTTTTAGTATGTATTTAAGTACTAAGCATACGTGTACTTTTCATTATGTTACAAAAAAATGAAAAGATAATTTTATAATTGTTGCAGTACGTTCTACCTCTATCTCTCCCAGATGACTTCGGCAATAATGTCAAGCAAGTCATATATGATCTTGGAAAATACATAAGGTAAGTAGTAATATTTGTTTAGTTCGTTGTATAGATATTATATTTGTGATTTGTTTTACTTCTTATGTAATATATTTTTTTGCGTCTTGAATACCTTGTAGGTGGTTGTCATGTAAACAAATCCACAAAGATGATATAAAATATTGGAAGAGAAAAATTCCTCATTTAATGTGTGAAATACAAAAGTGTCTACCTCCAGCTTTTTTCAATGCACAAGAACACTACCTCATACACCAAGTTGAGGAGATTGAATTGTGTGGACCTGTACACACCAGGTCAATGTGGATGGTTGAGAGGCACTTGAAATTTTTGAAGGCTTTGGTTTGACAAAGAGCACATCCTGAGGGTTCTATGGTGGAGGGATATATGGTATACCAGACTATGGTGTACATTTTTTAATATCTTCCTAAGTTTGCAACAAAGATCCACGTGGATCGCATTTGGGATCCCAACAACATTAACAATTTCAAAGGGGAGTACTTGATGGGGAAAGGTAGATTGAGGAAAGTGAGAGGTAATTATAAGATGTTATTGTAGTTAATTAATTCTTAATCTTCAAAATAAATTGATTGTAAGACGTCTATTTATTTTTTGTACAGTTGGGCGAGAGTGGGATGCACTACATTTGTATATTGCAAACAATCTTGATTGGATGACGGTATGGATTGAACATTGTCAACATTCTGGATGCATGTTAACATGGGAAGGTGTGGCTTCATTGGTTAAAGAAGCACATCGTAATGGAGATTCCAATGTTACGCAAAGGGAAATTGATTTAGCATATGGTTTAAGAGATAAACAGGTACGTAAAAATTTATTAATCACCCATATGTTTATCAACTCACAATGCAATAAATTTTACATGTTTGACATATCACAGGTCAAACACCACAACGCTATGTTCTGCAATGGTCATAAATTTCGCATAAAAAAGTTGGATGACACGAAGAAAACTTGTGATTCTGGCATCACTGCAGTCTTTGAGGTGACAAATATTTCATCGAGAAATGACATTCATCCTCAACAGTCTCAAAATCGATACTATGGCATTTTGGATGATATACTTGAGTGTGACTTTAATTCCTTCAAATTAGTTTTGTTCGTCGTCAAATGGTACAGGCTACAATTGAATAAAAATGATCCTGATAGAACTGTTATTGAACATGATAATGGTTTTATAATGCTAAATACAAGGTCATTTGAACCAGTTGGGGATGAACCCTATGTTCTTCCAAGCCAATGTGAGCAAGTATTTTACTCAGAGGTTCCACATAAACCGGGTTGGTCATTTGTTGTTAGACATGATCCAAGAGGAAAGCCGATAAAGTATAATGTGATGGAAGAAGAAGATACCGAAGAAGTAGAAGATGAAGTGGATGATGATCATGATTGACAGTTTCACAAAGACGATGAAGAAGAAGAAGAAGAAGAAGAAGAAGAAGAAGAAGATGATGATGATGATGTTGATGATGATGATGATGATGATGATGATGATGATGACAGTGATGGTGATGATGGTGATGATGATGGCGAAGATGTTGATGATGATGATGATGACAACGATGACGACGACGACGACGATGATGATGATGATGATGATGATGATGATGATGATGACCTTGATTTTCATGATGATGAGGAATGAAATGTATGAGGAATGTGATTAGTATATTATCTATTGAATATTGACTTCTTGATAGAATTTTTTTTACATAATTAATTCATTATGTTTTGAATTCTAATGCCATTACATAATTAATTCATGATGCACCTTTTGATATGGAGATGGAGATAGGGGGTGTGACTATTTATGTGACAATTTTTAAACTGTGTTTATTTATGGAAATTGGATTATTTATTAGCTATGTGACTATTTATGTGACCATTTAGTTGAGGATCCTGCATAGTCTACATAAAGTAAAGGTAAGGAATTATAAAATTTACAATGATTTTGATGACAACATCTTTTTCTTATTTAATACTCTTTTTGTCTACAAAGTTCATGTTGTTCATGTTGTGTATGATGTAATTTCGCTAACGTTTTTTATATTTTTTCTTTGTCATAGGTTGACATGGATCCATAACATATCGCAGACAGAGATGTACCTTGCGACACTTCTACCGAGCAGGTAAACCTCATTAATTGTACAAATTAGGTAGAAGCAAACTGTTACATTATTATGTTCTTTTTTTTAGTGATTTATACTGATTTTGTAATTGTTAATGATATTCTTGACACAAATGGATGTTCGGGGAAAGTGAAAGGGAGTTGCAGTACCTGAGCACCTTTCTATGGATGTGCAATCATTAGGGTTAAGCAATCATGACCCTGAAGATCCCACAGACCTTGTGAAAATCTTTAAAATGCCTCTTATAAAAATTAGGAAAGAGATTGTTGCTTTGGCAGTCGTGCATCCTACCACTGATGAGATACGACAAAGGGTGGAATTATTGTATAAGACAGCAGAAAACTTGCAAGTAAGGAGTAATGAAAGCTTTAATTATAAAAAAAGTTCAATAATGGTTTATATTTTATTCTCTTTTTATGTCATTAACTAAAATATGTGCGTATTGTTTTTACAGCAATTTATCTGCCCTCATGAAAGTCGTTCCTATGATCAGGGTGTTGCAAGATCAAGTGATGATGATTTTCTTGTATTATCACTTTCTTGGCTTATCACTCTGAGTACCTAAAACACATCATACTTGATAATGTCAATTTTCAAAATAAAGGTTCATCCTTGTTTACAATTCTTGCAGTTTTCATATATTTAATGTTTGATATATTTAATGTATTATTCTTTAGGTGTTGTCAATGTTACTGTCCAAATGCCGACGCCTCCTCATCAGAGCTCACCCTCACCTGTATTGCCGACTACAATGTCAGCAACACGTAGCATGCAGACATCCTCTAGTGCACATCATATTGGCCCGCCCACTATTGGTAGATCCCTCTTTTGCTCTATCTTTTGTCATGTGTTTATTTCCCTTCAAGCATTCTTTCTTGAATTCTAATGCCATTTCATAGTGGATTCATTTTTTGCAGGAGGAGATGCACATGAGGATGTGCCAGAGGTGACTACTGCTGATAACATACCATCGTTTCCTAGATCTTCTCGTATTGCTAGTATGGGAACATTGCAGGCCACATTCATGGTGAGCGATGAAGAAATGCTTCACTTAAAGATACAAAGGGTTCCAGGTACTTTAAAATTATTATTATATATACTCTAATTGTAATTTACTTTATGATCACTCTTTTTGGACTAATATTGATCCCATGAATTTTTTGCAGGCAATGATATTTTCTATAAACATCTTAGTGACATTGCATTGCAGATATTTGGGCCCACCATACGTAAAAGGTGGTACATCATATGTGAACTAACCCTTATCCAATTTTGATTTCATATCATTGCTAGAATACTTTTCCTTTGATCCATTTCTTGAAGTGTAATAAATGTAGCTTCAGTTCATTTTTGAATCTAACAGGTTTGTTTTTGCTTTAAAAGGTGGAATGACCAAGAAAAAAGGTTAAAAGATGAATTGACAAACCAAATGGTTGAGTGGTTTGGAAATGACACCTTTGACAAAACCAAGCTCCTTGAAAAATCTGGCACATATCTAAAGTATGTGAGGGACCAATACAGGACCCATTTGGAGAGGAACCTAAAGTATGAGCATCCCCCCATGATTCCAGAGAGGGAGTGGAAGGACCTGATTTTGGATGCCAAGGAGAGAATTGAAAGGAAAAAAGGAAATACACCAGTAGACGCCAGAAGAAGGTACGAGATACTATTAAGAATGTAATTATGTACTAATTAATTACTCTTTATATTTATATAATCTAACATATTTCAAACTTTTTATAGACTGAGTGACACGTCAAAGGCAACCAAGGCAAGGAAAGAAAAGCATGGGCAACACAAACTCAGCTCTGGTGGTTACATGAAACTTGCTGCATGAATTGTAAGTATCTCATGTAAACTCCCATATTGTCTCAAAATATTTTTAAATTGCAAACATTATTTTTTTATCAAACAATGCAAGCAAAATTCATGGTACCAAGCAAAAATGCAGGGTTCTGAATTCAATAGAGTGCCCATAGAAGATGACAAGAGAATTGCCTACTAGCAAGGCTATTCAGCCGTGGCTGATCGGCTATGGGAATTGAGTGGGCATACACAACATTTGAGTGCATCTGTCACATAGGTAAATATGGTAAATGGAAGTTGTTTCAAATTGAATACTTTACCAATAATCTAATTGATGTTGAGTTCCAACATAAAGTGACTATATTTGTTTTAAATAAGCAAGCAATGATAACAATGTCCATGTCATTGGAATGCAGCCTGCTAATTGTGAAACACCACCTGCACATGAAGGTCTGGATGTGCATCCTAGTAGTGGAGGTATTCATTTGCTATTCAAATTTATTTATTTAGCTATTAATACAATTAAACATCTTAATTTGTAATTAGAGTAGTAATTAATGTAACCTTTCTTGTTAATATTTTAGAGCATGTAGTCAGTGGTGAGCAAGTGGAGCATGATCTAGGTACACAACCTGAAGAACGTGATGTTCCCCACTCAGGTGAAGAGGATCGTGGTGTTCAGCATGTTGAGGTTGAGGCTACACAAAATGATGTGGCCCCATCAGGTAAAGAGCACAACGATTATGTTCTCTAAATTAATGAAATACTTGTAACAATAATAATTTTTTTGTTTTGAATTTAGCCCATTTCTTTGTTATTGTAGAGGACCCCCCTTCGCTTCAGTGTCCTCATCCTCAGTATAGGACTAGGCATACATTGAGATCACGAGCAGTTGGCGGAACATCTGCAGAGGGGGGAAATGATGAAGACACCGATGTTCCACTTAGTCTTTTCATAGCTTCAAAGAAAAAACAAAGAAAGAAATGATTGTAATCTAACTTATTTGATAATGACTAATTTTTGTGTTAGTGAATGTAATTATGTGCTAATTAATGGTTATGGATGATATGTGTTAATTAATATTGATGAATGTTGCGTGTTAATTAATGTTAATCAATGTTATGTGTTAATGAACATTATGTGATATTAATGAATGAATGCTATATTTTATTAATGGTAGAAAGAATTAATGAATGAATGTTATAAGATGTTAACGAGGAATTTAGAGTGATGTTAGGGTGGGGGGGAGGGGCCAAATGAGCTTCCACCTTCACGTGGTTGGCCTTGTTAAGTAGAGAATATTAAACTATTCTCGAAACCAAGTGAAGCTCAACAAGGTAACAGACTTTTCAATATTTCATTATGTTGCACAGTTAATCTTATTGAATAATGTATATTGAATCTTAATTGCAGGGTCCAGCAGAGCCAATACAAACAACAACACCACAAGTTGCTGGGTATAATGAACTCCCATATTGTCTTGTCTATACATGAACAATATGAGTTGCTTCTAGTGTTGATATCCAAGGTGGGACTACAAAAGTTATGAATATGCCTCATCCTTGTAAGTTTTTTTATTGCAACTCCTAATTCTTGAGACTAAACTTTTTGTTCTTGATGTTTTTCACTAGTTGTCATAACCTCTGACTTTGATGCTTGTGCCTTAATAGAACTAGATGTTTCTTGTATGCATACTTGGTCAAGGACTGCATTATTGTGCTATAGGGCTACAAACTAAGATTATTTATTGTATTGAGTTTCACATTTGACATGACTTGCCCTATGACTGCTATGCACATTTATGTATAGACACTATTTCTAGTCTATATACTGATATTAGTTTTGAGAAAATATTACAAAACTGATAGTATTCTCCATAAGACTAGAAAAAAGCTCAGATAAATTTCTGTAGCATTTTCTTACAATTACTTGCGATCATTTTTTAAGGAGTCCTGGAATCCATTTATAACAGTATGGATGCATACAAGCTTTGGACCCTTCAAAAGAAAGTTGGTTACAAACAATCGGTCATTTTCAAGAAGCGGTTATAAGTCCTTTTCAGCATCTGCGGCTTCCTCTGCTTGTTGTTCTATTGCAACCTCCTGTAACTACTCTCGAGCATCTTCTTTCTGTCCCATATACTTATCTTTCCACTCCTGATACACATCATCACTAGGCCAAGTAAAACTAGCAATCTTCTATTTCATATCTTCTAGTCGCTTCCAAGTGACTCGTACATGCCCAATCTTTGTTTCTATGAAACCATAATGAGATTTCACTTTTTCAATTTCCTCAATTGTTTGGACAAATAAGGATGTGTCATCAGTACTAATAATCTAATTGATCCTTAGGGACAAATTGTGGTCCACCTCCTTTAACCAAGTCTTCTCTTCCTTTAGCTGGACAGGACCAATGAAACCTCCTGGAAACATTTCAAATTTATGATTTGAATATTCTTTCCTATAAAGTTGGGATTTTCTTTTTATACCTGCTCCTTCCACTGAAAGAATATTCATCTCTTTTATAAACTCACATGTGGACCTTAGATTGTCATTCTCTTCTGCATCTACATGGGAAGAACACATGAGCTCTAACTCTTTACCTCTAGGCACCCACTTATTCAAGACTGGTTCCAAAGTGGCTTCTTCTTCTCTCAATTTGATCAAAATCTCAAGAATCCTCTTCATATTTATGTATACATTGGAGGTTCTGACTGAGTCTGCAAACTTCAAGATGGTGGCTTTCACCTTCTCCTCATATTTATTTGCACACAATGTCTGAGCTTGTTTCAATTTTTCCAACTCATGTTGGACATTTTCAGGTAATTGGGAACTAGAAGGCATAGGAGAAGGAGGATATTCAATGATGGGACTAGTAGGAGGGGGTCTTGCTGGAGAGGAGGCTATCATGAGTGTAGAAGATTCATTGGGATGATATTGACCTGCCAGTTGACTCTGGAGTCTAGCAATTATGATGTCTTTGTTGGCTATTCCTTCTTTAGCATCATTGTAAGCTTTTAAAATAGTCTCCAACATCAATTGGAGATTAGCCTTTTCTTGTGCCTCTTTCTCTGCCACCGCAACACTGAATTTTGCAGTCTCTAGGACTGTGCTTGCAGCTTCCACTACCCCTGTGTCTTGGACTCTTTTAACTATCATGCCTCCTAAGAGGCTAGAATCTGATGCATCCTTCCTTCTTTTGTTTTCATCCTTCTTCAAAGACCACATGACAAGAGCAGCATAATCTTTGCTGAATGTCACTCCTTCCATACGCTTTGTTTCTTTCCTCACTGCATCAAGCACTAAGGCATCAACTATATCCCATTCAGGGAGAATCATCACACCAGCTTTTGCTACCATTTGTCTTCCTTTCTTAGGGGTGATTGCTTTGAACTCCTCCATCATTTCTTGCTTAACCTCTTCTTCTACCTGAGTTGTATTTTTAAGAGGTTGTTCACTTTTCCTCTGTTCACATCTAGTCTCGAACTGATCAATATTTTTCTTCCATAGAAACTTTATAAAAGCTCCTGATGTGACAAAATTACTGTTAGCTAGGAATTCTTCACTAGCTTGCTTAACAGTAAGGTCCATTTCTTGGCCCTTTAACTCACCATCAATCAAATCCATTTCAGCATTAGGTGGCTCTTCGGGCATCCCCTCTTGGGTCTCCTCATAGGTATAGACAATCTCACTGAGACTCCCTAACTACGATAATTGTTTAGCCATAGCTTGTTCATCTCCAATGTGGATAGGAGACTGAGATGGAGAATATTGAGGCTCATCAGTTTCAATTTCCTTTCCCACTCTCTGCTTCTTAGGGGAATCCTGGATGTCAATGACACCTTCAATTTTCCTCTTCCCTTTTGAAGTGGAAGGCTCACCTGTCACTGGCATTATCACAGTATACTTTGACCTTTTGTGCATTACATAGTCACCATGTGGGATATCTCTAGCAAAGGCAGGCTTAGCCAATACCATCTTAGCCTTATCAGGCTCATTTTGCATTATGGTCTCCCTCTTTTCTTTTAAGGTCTACATGAGATCTTCAAAATAAAGAATCAGGAATTTTATTTTCTCCTCAAATGGATTGAAGCTAGAAAGGGGGTCATAGCCAGTGTCAAATTGATGGATAAAATCAAGGGCTTTCTTATATGCCACCCACTTCTCCTTCCTCAGTTCTTGCTCATCTAAGCTGAATTCATTTCTAATCAGATCTTTTGGGAACTGAAATTGATGTGGCCTACCTCTGCACACTACTCTTTTTCTGAACATGCCATTGAAAAAATCCTCGGGGTCTGCACATCTTGACACTATAGTAGACAGCCTATATGGCTTAAAGAATTCTTCAAAAAATCTCCATCCACCCTTAGTGATTACAAAATGGTGAGCCATGGTAATAGTTGGGAAAATAGTCCCTTTACCTCTATCGGTTAGCTCTGCTTCTTGTACTCCCCCAATTTGTCTCAGGACTTCTGCAATCCCTATCTTCAATGGGACCTGATAGGGTAGTAAAAAGGGGGTGCCTCTTAATCCAAACACTCTAAAAATAGTAGACACAAGGTACAAATATATGTCTCCCCAATTATGAACAATCTTGATATCCTCTGCAAACTCCTTTGGTCTAAGAAACTTCAAAAGAGCCTTAGGAATTCTAGGGTTTTCTCTGCATAGAAGAATCCTAATTTTAGATGCAAAGCATCTATCAAACTTTAAATAACTTGCATCTTCTCTATCCCAAGATAGAACAGTACTCCACAATTGCACTGGCATCTCCTCTTTATCCTTGACCTTAATCAGGTCCATCTCCTTTCCAAAATAATCAGCCCCTTTGAACAGAAACATATGCATTAACATGGAGTACCATCCAAATGGCCTATCCACCTTACCATTTTTTATTCCTACTAGCCCTTTATGAATTGCATCAGCAAGGTATGAGGCATAATCAAATGTTATTGCTAGGGAAGGGTTTAGAATTTTTGCAATCATTAACATATAATGGGTTGCAATATTCTTTTCAGCATCCTCTCCAAAAATATGGCATAATGCCCAATACATACCCTTATCTCTCAAAGTGAATAGGTTGAGAGAGAATGGTTCCATTGTGTTGGGGCCTACAACTGTTAACCCCCCTATCTTTACAAAGAATTATTTCAATGGGCCACTTCTAAGATGATCCCTTTTTGTGTTGTAAACCTGGGCTAACGACTCAAAGTCAATAGGTTCTAACAAATTGGAGGACTCGCTGAGTTTAAACACTTTCCTGAATTCATCTTCATTTATCTCAATCAAGACTGATCCCTTTATGTTCCTGATGCATCTTGCCATAGAGTCACAATTCTGTGCAATCGGGGCTAACAGATCTACATCCATAAAAACACCTGGGACCACAAGCTTTCCTACATCCTGCTCCCATATGCCATTCAAAGGAGATGGGGAATTCCTCTACCCAAAACAAACTTTGAAGAGTCCTAAGCCTAACAATCCTATTTCAGGGTCCCTCAACCAATTACCCTTATCATAAAGGCCATCTCTAGTTTTTAGATGAGGGTTCTTAGGTGCTAGCTCTTTGGCCTTAGCCCCAGCATTGGTGGACATGGTTAATTGCTCTAAAAAATCATCACAGATATTTCAGTCCTCGTAATTCACTTTCCCTATAAATTCTCTTCTGGGTGTCATTCTAGTCAAACAATTATACCACTAGAAGCTAGCACAGACCTCTAATGAAGTAATTCACACGGCAGTATTTGAGAACAAACCAAGAGTTATCAAGAAAAGCACAAGAAACCTGATTATTCACCTGAAGAAAATCGCTCTGCAACAAACTTCGATGAAACAATACTTAGCAATCAAGTTGATGCGAACTGAAAAGGGCAAGTTGGCATTTAAGTTTTTAGAAATTAACTTTGCATGCTTCGGCTTTCTTTTTAGAATTAAATTCGCCAAATCGAATTCAAAACTGGCTCCAATGGGTCATAATTTCTCGAAGTCTTTCCTCTGTTTTGCTCTTTCGCTACTTCACAGAACATAAAACTCATGCTCTTTTCTTTCGCGAAACAATGTTGGCCATTGGATCTCGAGAACTTTCATCGCCTTTATCTCTATTTAATCTCTTTGCTTTAGTGTCGGGCTCTACCTCCTTTTCGCCACTTCGCGAAGTTTAACAGTCATGCACTTTTCCTTCGCAAGGCCTTGCCAAGCGTTAGATCAAACTCAAATCACCCAGCCTTTAACTCCAACCGGGACCGTCAATCCTTTTAACTAACCGTGCCTCATCTTGATGGCTAACAGTTTTCGCCATTTCGCTGAGGTTAAGCTACGGGAATCTTCGGGTCACAAAACAATGAGAAGCATTAGATAAATCTTGAGATGAATGCCTTTTAAGTGGGCCCTTTATCTGGGAATTACTTACCCCACTTGTTATCCGGTTAATAAACGCCACATGGTAGTTGGCCATTAGGCCTGGAAACTCCTTTTGGTTCCACCCTTAATCTGCCATGTGTTCCCTTTTATTATTCCCACATAACTACTGGTTACACCTAGGCGGGCCCTCAACCACTTTTTTAAACCACGTGTCACGTCACTCCTCTGTGTGATTTCCACCTATCTTTCATGACTTTGCGAACAGTATTCTTCGTTTGGCTTGCAGCCATGAAACCATGAGAACCATTAGATCAAAATAGACATGATATGCTTTTAACTTCATGCCATGCCTGTCCCTTGGGCCCATCGGCCTTTTTGCTACTTCATAATGACTAACTTGCTAGCATCTTATCTTCGCGAATTCACGCGAGCCATTAGATCTCAAGAACTTGCTCGTTGTTTACTATTTTTATGACAACCTTTCCCGGACCCACTGCATACTACCAACTCAGTGCCTTGTCACCGCCATTTCATCGCCAACTGGAGTTACCACATTTACTACCACTCTTAGCAGGACCCTCCACCTTTTCGCTATTTCGCTGAAGGTATAGCTTGTGCATCTCCCGGCCACGAAACAATGAGAAGCCATTGATCTTTTTCCAACCCGATCATTCTTTAACCAAAGAAGACCGCTTATCTTTGGGACCTGCCAAACCCTTTCGCCACTTCGTGAAGCTTAAAACACGTTCAACTTGATCTCACGAAACCACGATGTCCGTCTGATCAGATGAAACTTGATCGGTGTTTAGCTTTGGTCCAAACCTATATGTCAGGTCCACCTTCGCCTTTCGCTACTTCGTGGAAACTAAGTTTCAAGAACTTTTTGGTCGTGAACCAACGCGGGCCGTCTGATCAACAGAAAATCGCATGATACTTATAAGGCCCGACGGACATTAGAAAAGGCAAATTAAAAGCGAGCAAGAATAAAATATTTAAAGGGACTGCCTAGGTAAATGACAAGGGGAGAACACTTTTATGATAAATGGATCCATCGCTTAAGTGAATATAGTAATGCCAAATTAGAAACCAAAAGGGCTTTTCTCAGGTATTGAAGCGACTTAAAACCTAAACCCTGAACCCCTTAGGATTTAAAACAAATTGAAAGAACTTCCTTCCTTTGATGGCTCTTTTATATTTATTGTTTTATAAAAATGATCATCATCAGAATTACGACGAATACCAAGCTTTTGACCGATGACTTCTTTCACTGTCGGCAGAGTCCATTGGATTGTCGAATTTCCGACGGGCATGGCATCGTCGACCAATCCGACGCCGAGTTTTCGACGGTGGATTTTGTCGACACTCTGACGAAAATTCATTGAAAATCCGACAAACGGTCGTCGGAAATCAGCTCTGAATGTACTAGTGGGTTGTTTTTCAGGCTTTACATTCATTAATCTCTTTGGGATTTTTATGCTCTGCTCCTACTTGCATGGTGTTCCCTCTATGGGTGATTCCACCTCCGTTCTCTTCTCATGTGCCACCGGATGAGAGCTCTAGTACCTGGTTTTTGGACAACTAACATATTTTCTCTTTTGTAGCTGGTAGTATGGTTTTTTGTAGGAATGAAGGCTACATGGCTTCTTTTTGGTTCAAAACGGTTAGCTATGGTCCTGACAGAGAATTTTCTCTTATTCATCTACCTTGTCGGTTCTTCATGTTCATCTCTTCTTTGGTTGGAGTAATTCTGGTTTGAAGTTGTCCTATGGGACTTTTGTAAAAAATATCAGAAATAGGAGAGTGGGGGTTTCATCAGTATATATATTGTAAAGG